>NC_091065.1:158544983-159144983 GCF_000393655.2 Nicotiana sylvestris | reverse complement strand
TTGTGCATTTCAGCCAAGAGCCTCTGTGCGGCCACACTCGATTTTGTGCGGTGTGCACTAGCCCCGCATGGGTATTTTTGTCCAGAATTTTTGGCCTAGTATAAATAGTTTCTTTTCCCATTTTAGGTCATCAGTTGTATTTTGACGAATAGCTGCGCTTGTGAGCAGTACTTCTTTCCTATTTTGAGTAATTTTAGCATTGAATCTTCAAGTTTTATCTAGTAATTAAATATTATGGGTTTTTCTTTATCTATTTCTTTGTTTTCTTCAACAATAATGAGTAGTTATACACATTAACTAGGGTTGCGGCTCAACCCTAGTGTGGGTAATTGATGGATCTTGTGTTTTAAGACTTGATTATCTATGAGTGTTTGATATTTGGACTAATTTAGGGTTTTACTGTTGAACTAGTGGTTGCAAACACTAATTTATGCCTAGTTGACTTTGGCTCTTCTTGAGAAAGAGAGTGTGACGACCCAAAGGGTCATCACCTGTTTTCTTATCCATTTCATGCTTTTGAGGCGTTGAAAACCTTATTTGTAGTTGCCTCGATTTGTGTGCATAGTCCGGGCGTGTAGTCGAAAAGCTTAAATATGAAATTATGTGAAAAATGCTAAATTTTGGTGTTAAAATGAATAAGTTTGACTTTGGTCAACATTTTGGACGAACGGACCCGGACCCGTGATTTGACGGTCCCGGAGGGTCTGTAGGAAAATATGGGACTTGGGCGTGTTCCTGGAATCGAATTCCGAGATCCTAAGCCCGAGAAATAAATTTTTAAGTAAAATTGTTTACTGAAGAGGTTTACGGAAAATTTAAATGAAATCTGATTAGAAAGTAATGGTATCAGGCCCGTAATTTGGTTCCGGCACCCGGTACAAGTCTTATATATGTTTTGAATAACTCTTGTAAAGTTTTGTTAAAAACGGGCGTCGTTTGACTTGATCCGGACCCTAATTGGGATTTGATGTTTAAAAGGAAATCTGAGTTCACTGATCTTGAGGCTTAATTCGATGTTCATGATATTATATTGGTGATTTGATCACACGAATATGTCTGTAGGGTGTTTTTGAGGTAGTGTGCATACTTGGGTTAGAGTTTCGAGGGCTCGAGTGAGTTCCGAATAGGTTCCAGGATGCCATAGGCTTAAAAGATCAGATGTTGCAGGTTCAGGAAAATATTGCAGGCCTCTGACCCCTTTAGCGCGGCCCGTGAGGAATCGCGTGCGGCCGCGCGGCTGCGGTCGCCTTTGCGCGGTGCGCGGTGGGTGCTGTGCGGCCGCGGTCAGCTTTGCGTGGTCCGCGTGGGGCAAAGATCCGCAGGTCTTCAGGAAGGGCCAGTGCGGCCACGTTCGCCTTTGCGTGGTCCGCGGTGGGTACTGTGAGGCCGCGATCAACTTTGCGTGGTCCGCATAGGGGGCTTCAGAGAGGTATAAATACACGTGCATTTCAGTTATTTTTACACTTTTCAAAACCCCAAAACATAAGAGGCGATTTTCTAAACAACTTTTCTTCTCCAAAACGATTGGTAAGTGATTTCTAACTCATTTTCTTCACTTCTTAACATCGTTTAACATGATTTCAATTTCAAATCAAAGATTTTCATGGGGAAATTGAGTATTTTTGGTAGAACCTAGGTTTTCTAAAATTGGGGATTTGGACCTCAATTTGGGGTCCGATTTCAAAACAAATTATACATTTGGATTCGTGGGGGAATGGGTAAACAAGTTTTGGTTCAAACCTCGGGTTTCGACCACATGGGCCCGGGGGCGATTTTGACTTTTTGAGTAAAACTTTGGAAAAACTCATTTTCATGCATTGGGGTTGATTCGTTTAGCACTTATTGATGTAATTAAGTAACTTATGACTAGATTCGATCAGATTGGTGGTGGAACCAAGAGGTAAAGCTATAATTGAGGCTTGAGTGGTGTTCAAAGCTTCGAGGTAAATGTTTGGTCTAACCTTAGCTTGAGGGATTAGGAGTGGAGTCATATTTGCTACTTGCTTCTTGTTCAGTACGACGTATAGGCATGGTGACGAGTATCTATACGTTGGTGTCGAGCATGACCGTGAGTCTTAAATTGAAAGTTGTTGTGTCCTTAATTGACATTTCAGATTCTTTAATCAATGATCTTCTATACAAAGAATTGTTCTATCCTCGCAGATCTTATTTATGTTTGAGCATTGTCATTATTTGGGCTGAGTACAAGCTAAGTTAAGATTGGTTATAGCTGGTTCTCCCTTGCCGGGATGATTGTTTCGATATCTTTGTTCCCTTACCGGGAAACTATTATATTGCTTTTGTTCCCTCGCTAGGAGGTTATTATATCTCTTATGTTCCCTTGCCGGGATTTCTTGTAATTGTGTGATGAAATGGGAGCGGGTAGTACTCCTACCACAAGATATTATGAAATGGGAGCGGGTGGTACGCCTACCACAAGATATTATGAAATAGGAGCGGGTGGTACGCCTACTACAAGATATTATGAAATGAGAGCGGGTGGTACGCCTACCACAAGATATTATGAAATGGGAGCGGGTGGTACGCCTACCACAAAATATTATAAAATGGGAGCGGGTGGTACGCCTACCACAAGATATTATGAAATAGGAGCGGGTGGTACGCCTACCACAAGATATAACGAAATGGGAGCGGGTGGTATGCCTACCACGAGATATAATGAAATGGGAGTGGGTGGTACGCCTACCATGAGATATGAGAAATGGGATCAGGTTGCACGCCTGCAACAAGATGAAACTGAAAGTGAAAATTGCCTTAATTTTCTTCATTTGTGATAGAAGTTATATTGCTAGTTTCCTTATTTTTCCCTGTTATTTTCTTTTAACTGCTATCCCCGAAGCATTTTTCCCTTCCCCAACTTAACTGCTTATTACTTGTTTACTTTTCCACCATATATTGTATAACTACACAGGTTTATCTGGTGTCTAGTCCTAGCCTCGTCACTACCTCGCCGGGGTTAGGCTAGACGCTTACTATCACATAGGATCGGTTGTGCTGATACTACACTCTGTGCTCTTTTGCACAGATCCAGGTCTTGGATAGCAGTAGTAGCGCAGGAGCCAGCCTTCAGTCCAGTGAGACACCGAGGTAGCCTTGCAGGCGTCCGCAGGCCCGATGTCTCCTCTATCTTTTATTTCAGTCTGTTATCTCATGTATTCGAGGCAAACATTTTATATTTTATTTCAAACGGTTGTATTTAGGACTCTTAGAAGTTCGTGAGTAATATAACACTAGTTCTTGGGTAGATTCATATGTTGATTCTCGCATTACTGTATCGTCTTCTTTAATTTAAGTCTTCCGCATAATTATTTAATTCCGTTGCTTTCTTGTTATCACTAATAATTGTTAAAAGAAGTAATTGTTAATGAAGTAAGAAGTTAAGGATTGACTTGCCTAGCTCACATTAGTAGGCACCATCACGACTCCCGAGGGTGGGAAATCTGGGTCGTAACAAGTTGGTATCAAAGCTCTAGGTTACATAGGTCCCACAACTCACGGACAAGCTCAGTAGAGTCTAAGGGATCGGTACAGAGACATTTGTATTTATCCCCTGAAGGCTATAGAGTTAGGAAAATATCACACTTGTTCTTTCTTGTCGTGCGAATTTGTTCCTCAATGCTGATCGGATTTCTACTCTATTCTATTGCAGATGGCGAGAACACGCGCTTCCTCATCTACCGCTCAGCAGCCCGAGCCCCCAGTAGCAGCTCCCACTAGGGGTAGAGGCCGAGGCCTTGCCAGAGGCCGAGGTAGGGGCAGAGCTCAGCCCCGAGCAGCAGCACCAGTGGCGGAACCTCAGGTTGATTTTGAGGAGGAGGTTCCGGCCCCAACAGTTCCGGTGGGCCCAGCTCAGGTCCCAGAGGGGTTTATTGCCACCCCAGTTCTTCAAGATGCTCTGGTCCGATTGGTGGACCTCATGGAGAGTGTCACCCGAGCAGGTTTGCTTCCAGTAGCACCAGCTACTTCTCAGGATGGAGGAGGGGCTCAGACTCTACTACGCGCACTCCGGAGCAGGTAACTCCCCAGGTTCAGGTTCCAGCGGTTCAACCAGTTGAGGTAGTTTAGTCGGGTGTAGTGGTTCAGACGGCGATGGACCGACTATGCCCGCCGATGCTTTGTGGTGGCTGGATAGGTTCACCAAGCTCTTCACTTCTACATTCAGCGGTGCATCGACTGAGGATCCCCGGGATTATCTGGACAATTTTTACGAGGTTCTTTAGAACATGGGTATTGTTGAGACCAATGGGGTCGATTTTGCTACCTTTCATCTGTCTGGATCCGCCAAGACTTGGTGGAGGGATTATTGCTTAGCTAGACCAGCTGGTTCATCATCTTTGACTTGGGAACATTTCACAACATTGTTTCTGGAGAAGTTTCTCCCCGTTATTCAGAGATATGCCTATCGGAGGTAGTTCGAGTGCCTCCAGTAGGGTTCCATGACTGTTACCCAGTATGAGACCAGGTTCATCGATCTAGCTCACCATGCTCTTGTCATACTTCCCACCGAGAGAGAGAGAGAGAGAGGGTGAAAAGGTTTATTGATGGTCTTATTCAGCCAATTCGTCTTCAAATGGCCAAAGAGGCCGAGAGTGAGATCACCTTTTAGGAGGCGGCCAATGTGGCCCGCAGGGTTGAGATAGTTCTGTCACAGGGAGGTAGTCATGGGTCGGATAATAGGCCCATCATTTGGGCAGATTCAGTGGTACCTCGTCTGGAGGCAGAGATTCATATGGTAGAGGCCATCCTCCTAGGCCCTTTCAGTTAGCTCTTCAAGTCTCCCATGGTACTTCAGGTGGTCGTGGTTCTCAGACGCACTATTCTGATCAGTAGTGTTACAGTGCACCATCAACTCCTATCAGTGCACCGCCGCTTCAGAGTTTCCAGGGTCGTTAGCCCCAGCAGCTGATGGCTTGTTTTACTTGTGGTGACACGAGGCACATTGCTAGGTATTTCCCTCGAGCTTCGAGCAGTTTTCATCATCAGGGTTCCCGTGCTATGGTACAGGCACCAGGTGTTCCACAGCATGCCCAGCCAGTTAGAGGTGGGGGTAGAGGTGCTAGAGGTGGAGGTAGAGGTCCTAGAGGTGGAGCTCATGCCGTTAGAGGTGGAGGCCAGCCAGCAGCAGGCCATCCCAGAGGTAGTTCAGGGTGGTGGGGCCCAGTCCCAATGCTACGCCCTTCCAGCTAGGCCCGAGGCTGAGGCTTCAGATGCAGTTATTACAGGTACTATTCTGGTTTGTGATAGAGATGCTTCAGTGTTATTTGATTCGGGGTCTACGTATTCATATGTGTCAACTTAATTTGCACCGTACCTGGTCATGCCTAGTGATTCGTTGAGTATGCCTGTTTATGTGTCTACACCGGTGGGTGATTCTATCGTGGTCAATCGAGTTCATCGTTCTTGTATTGTAGTGATTGGAGGTCTTGAGACTCGTGTTGATTTGTTGCTTTTAGATATGGTTGATTTCGATGTTATATTGGGGATGGACTAGTTATCCTCGTACCACGCTATCTTGGATTGCCATGCCAATACTATGACCCTAGTATTACCGGATTTGCCCCGTTTAGAGTGGAGAGAGACTCCTGGTCATTCAACCCCCAGTGTTATCTCGTATGTGAAGGCTCGACGTATGGTCGAGAAGGGGTATTTGGCCTGTTTGGCGCATGTTCTTAATTCTAGTGCGGAGGTCCCTTCTATTGATTCTGTGCCCGTTGTTCAGAAGTTTCCTAAGGTTTTCCCTTCAGACTTGCTAGGTATGCCGCCCGATAGGGATATTGATTTTTGAATTGATTTGACTCCGGGCAGCCATCCCATTTCTATTCCGCCATACCGTATGGCCCCTCTTGAGTTGAAAGAATTGAAGGAGCAGTTACAGGACTTGCTTGACAAGGGTTTCATTTGACCCAGCATTTCCCCTTGGGGTGCGCTGGTGTTGTTTTTTAAGAAAAAAGATGGTTCGATGAGGATGTGCATTGATTACCAGCAGTTGAACAATGTAACAATCAAGAATAAGTATCCACTACCGAGGATTGATGATTTGTTCGATCAGCTTTAGGGTGCCAAGGTATTTTCAAAGATTGACTTGAGATCTGGCTACCATCAATTGAGGATTAGGGCATCCGATGTCCCTAAGACAGCATTCCGTACTCGGTACGGGCATTATAAGTTCTTGGTTATGTCATTTGGGTTGACCAATGCCCCAGCAGCCTTTATGGATTTGATGAACCGAGTGTTCAGGCCTTATTTGGACTCGTTCGTGATAGTCTTCATTGATGATATTTTGATATATTCCCATAGCCGGGAGGAGCACGAGCAGCATCTTAGAGTGGTTCTTCAGACCTTGAGAGATAGTCAATTATATGCTAAGTTCTCGAAGTGTGAGTTTTGGTTGAGCTTAGTTGCATTTCTGGGTAATATCGTATCCGCAGAGGGTATTCAGGTTGATCCGAAGAAGATTGACGCAGTCAAGAACTGGCCTAGACCAGCATTAGCTATAGAGATTTGGAGTTTCTTGGGATTGGCAGGCTACTATCGTCAGTTCGTGGAGGCGTTTTCATCAATTGCAGCCCTGATGACCAGGTTGACTCAGAAGGGTGCCCAATTCAGATGGTCAGATGAGTGTGAGGCAAGATTTTAGAGGCTTAAGACAGCTCTGACTACAGCACCGATGTTAGTTCTGCCAACAGGTTCAGGGCCTTACACCGTTTATTGTGATGCATCTCGCATTGGGCTTGGTGTAGTGTTGATGCAGGAGGGCAAGGTCATTGCCTATGCTTCGAGGCAATTGAATATTCATGAGAAGAACTATCCGATTCATGATTTAGAGTTGGCAGCCATTGTTCACGCATTGAAGATTTGGAGGCATTACCTGTATGGTGTGGCATGTGAGGTGTTCACGGATCACAAGAGTCTTCAGTATTTGTTCAAGCAAAAGGAGTTGAATTTGAGGCAGAGGAGGTGGTTGGAGTTGTTGAAGGATTATGACATCACTATCTTATATCATCCGGGGAAGGCCAATGTGGTTGCCGATGCTTTGAGTATGAAGTCAGCCAGTATGGGTAGTCTTGCTTATATTCCGGCTGGTGAGAGGCCGCTTGCTTTGGATGTTCAGGCCTTGGACAATCGGTTCGTGAGGTTGGATATTTCTGAGCCTAGTCGAGTATTAGCTTGCACGGTCACTCGTTCTTCGTTATTGGATCGTATCCGTGATCGACAATTTGATGATCCCCATTTGTGTGTCCTTAGAGACACAGTGCAACGTGGAGGTTCCAAGAAGGTTACCTTAGGTGATGATGGAGTTCTGAGATTGCAGGGTCGAGTTTGTGTGCCTAATGTGGATGGACTTGAGAGTTGATTTTAGAGGAGGCCAATAGTTCCCGGTACTCTATCCATCCGGGCCCCGCGAAGATGTATCAGGATTTGCGACAGCATTATTGGTGGCGTAGAATGAAGAAAGATATTGTGGCATATGTGGCGCAGTGTTTGAATTGTCAGCAGGTTAAGTACAAGAATCAGAGGCCTGGTGGTTTATTTCAGAGGATTGAGCTTCCCGAGTGGAAATGGGAGCGGATCACTATGGATTTCGTTGTTGGGCTTCCGCTGACTCGGAGAAAGTTCGTCGCAGTTTAGGTCATTGTTGATAGGTTGACCAAGTCAGCACATTTCATTCCTGTGGCAGTCTCCTATACGTCCGAGAGGTTAGCTGAGATCTATATCTGGGAGATTGTTCGCCTTCATGGTGTGCCGGTATCTATCATTTCGGAGGTTCGTGGGATTAGTTTTTGCCTTTAGTGGAGTTAGCCTATAACAACAGTTACCAGTCGAGTATCCAGATGGCTCCTTATGAGGCTCTATATGGTAGACGGTGTCGATCTCCGGTTGGATGGTTTGAACCGAGAGAGGCTTGGTTGTTGGGTACGGATCTGGTTCAGGAGGCCTTGGACAAGGTTTGGATCATTCAGGATAGATTGCGTACAGCTCAGTCCAGGCAAAAGAGCTATGCATATCGTAAGGTTCGAGATGTGGTTTTTATGGTTGGTGAGCGGGTATTGCTCCGAGTGTCGCCTATGAAGGGCGTGACGAGATTTGGGAAGAAGGGCAAGCTTAGCCCTAGGTACATTGGTCTGTTTGAGATTCTTGATCGAGTGGGAGAGGTGGCTTATCAACTTGCATTTCCGCCGAGCTTATCAGCTATGCATCCAGTTTTTCATGTGTCCATGCTTCAGAGGTATCACGGCGATCCATCCCACGTGTTAGATTTCAGCACTGTCTAGTTGGACAAGGACTTGTCCTATGAGGAGGAGCCGATAGCTATTCTAGACCGGCAGGTTCATCAGTTGAGATCCAAGAGTTTCCCTTCTGTTTGTGTTCAGTGGAGAGGTCAGCCTCCTGAGGCATCAACCTAGGAGTCCGAGTCCGATATGTGGGACCGTTATCCTCACCTTTTCCCCGACTCAAGTACTTCTTTCTTCTATCCGTTCGAGGACGAACAGTTATTTTAGAGGTGGAGAATGTGACGAGCCAAAGGGTCATCACCTGTTTTCTTATCCATTCCGTGCTTCTGAGGCCTTGAAAACCTTATTTTAGTCGTCTCGATTTGCTTCCGCAGTCCGAGCGCATAGTCGGAAAGCATAAATATGAAATTCTGTGGAAAATGCTAAATTTTGGTGTTAAAATGAATAAGTTTGACTTTGGTCAATATTTTGGGCAACCGGACCTGGACCCGTGATTTGACAGTCCTAGAGGGTCCGTAGGAAAATATGGGACTTGGGCGTGTGCCTGGAATCGAATTCCGAGGTCCCAAGCTTGAGAAATGAATTTTTAAGTAAAATTGTTTACTGAAGATGTTTAAGGAAAATTTAAATGAAATCTGATTTGAAAGTAATGGTATCAGGCCCGTAATTTTGTTTCGGCGCCCGGTACAAGTCTTATATATGTTTTGAATCACTCATGTAAAGTTTGGTTAAAAACAGACGTCGTTTGACGTGATCCGGACTCTAATCGGGAATTGATGTTTAAAAGGAAATCTGAGAAATTTCACTGATCTTGAGGCTTAATTCGATGTTCATGATATTATATTGGTGATTTGATCACAGGAATATGTCCGTAGGGTTTTTTTGAGGTAGTGTGCATACTTAGGTTAGAGTTTCGAGGGCTCGGGTGAGTTCCAAATAGATTCCGGGATGTCGTAGGCTTAAAAGATCAGATGTTGCAGGTTCAGGAAAATATTGCAGGCCTCTGAACCCTTTAATGCGGCCCGCGAGTAATCGCGTGTGGCTACGAAGGGGCCAGCACGGCCTCAGTCGCCTTTGCGCGTCCCACAGTGGGTGCTACGAGGCCGCGGTCAGCTTTGAGCGGTCCGCGCGGGGCAAAGATCTACAGGTCTTCAGGAAGGGCCAGCACGGCCTTGTTCGCCTTTGCGCGGTCCGCGGTGGGTACTGTGCGGCCGCGGTCGGCTTTGCACGGTCTGCACAGCTTCAGAGAGGAATAGAAGGTTTAAACTATAAAGACCCGTGCATACAGCCAAGTGTGGAACTGCCTGAGGTGTACAAACCTCCCAAGTTCGAGATGTTCGACGGCACAGGTAATCCCAAGGTTCATCTAAGGGCCTATTGTGACAAGCTTGTCGGGGTTGATAAATATGAAAGATCCGGATGAAGCTCTTTATGATGAGTCTTACTGGGGATGCTTTGTCTTGGTATATCATCCAAGACCCCAAGAAATGGTCCAATTGGGTAAGTATGGCGTCAGATTTCATGGACCGATTCAGGTTCAACACAGAGAATGCGCCGGATGTTTTCTATATTCAGAATCTTAAGAAGAAACCTACTGAGACTTTCTGTGAGTATGCTACTCGTTGGATGTCGGAAGCATCCAAAGTCAGGCCATCTTTGGACGAAGAATAGATGAACAAATTCTTCGTTAGAGCACAGGATCCGCAATATTATGAAAGGTTGATGGTTATTGAAAATCACAAATTTTCTGACATCATTAAACTTGGAGAAAGAATCGAAGAAGGAATCAAAATTGGGATGGTCACACATTTTGAGGAACTACAGGCCACAAATAAGGCGTTACAATCAGGTGGTATATCGAAGAAGAGAGATGTTGGGGCAGTAATGGTGGCCCAGGGTCCAAAATCTCCACTCATCTATCAAACCCCTTCACCTACATATCAAACACCTCCACCTACATGCCAAGTATCACTGCCTACATATCAACCTTCATCTCCCAGATATTCCCAAGCAGCCACTGTCTATCACATCTATAACTCCCAACCATCCCACTTCCAATCACCACCAACTCGCCAAAACAATCCAAGACCAAGACCCAAATTTGACCGCAAGCCACCCAGACAATACACCGCCATTGCTGAGCCCATTGACCAGTTGTATGAAAGGTTAAATGTCATGGGTTACATCACTCTATTCCCGATGTGGCATTAGCAAATCCATCCCAATGGGTCAATCCAAACAAAACTTGTGTGTACCATTCCAGTATGAAGGGGCACACCACTACTGAGTGTTGAACATTGAAGGATAAGATCTAGACGCTAATTGACAACAAGGTCATACAGGCGAAGGAGGCCGCACCTAATGTCTGCCACAATCCCCTCCCTGATTATAGAGGTGATAGTGTACATATGATAGAGACGAATGAAGAATGAGACCCCGAGGGGTCGATTGGGCTTATTCGAGAAGGCGATGATTTGAAAGTTGTAGACATACTTACTCCTATTGTGGTACAAACTCAGTCACCAATCGAGGTTGAGGTAACTACATTAGCTCCATTCGAGGTAGAGGTGGCTCCGCCCGTGGCCATCCCCGCTCCATTTGAAGTATAAGTAGTCACACCTTTCACTGTGATAGTATCAACTACACCCCTATTCAACTCAAAAGCAATACCCTGGGATTATGTTGCCAAGGCTCGGCGAAAAGGAGAGGCCAAGGTAGAGGAATCTGATGCCGCACAAGGAATGACTAGAACTGGAAGAGTCTATACACTGGGACATTTGGGAGGATCAAGTAAGGATACCACTACAAGACAACCTATTATTGAGACCGGGCCAGATGACCTGTGGAGGAAAGTACAAGCAAAAGAGTATTATGTTGTTGGCCATCTAAGCAAAATCCCTGCTCAGATATCCATCATATCACTGTTGCAGAATTCAGAGGCACACAAGAACGCTTTAATGAAAGTGCTGAGCGAGGCTTATGTACCCAATAACATCACTGGCGGAGAAATGGCCAACATGGTTGGGCAAGTACTAGAAAGTCATAAGATCATCTTCCATGAAGATGAGCTACCACCTGAGGGGCTGAATCACAATCGAGCATTGCATATCACGGTGCAATTTGAAGACAAGTTCATTGCCAGGGTCTTGGTTGATGGAGGTTAAAGCGTAAATATTTGTCCATTGGACACTCTAAAAAGGTTGGACAAAGGTTTCCATGAATACGAGTAGGAAGCATGAATGTGAAAGCTTTCGATGAGTCCCAGAGGGCCACGATCGGGGAAATCAACCTTTGCTTACAAATGGGACCAACTTGGGTCGGCGTCGAATTTTAGGTACTCGACATACCAACCTCAAATAACCTTCTATTGGGTCGACCATAGATCCATGTCGCTGGAGCCGTGACTTCCACACTACATCAAGCCATGAAGTTTGAATGGAATAGTCAGGAGGTAATCATTCATAGGGATGGAAGTAACCCCATTTACACTAGTCAAACCATCCCGGCCATTAGACATAGAAGAAGGCTAGGAGGGGAAACCTATCATCATACTGAACGGGTCAACGCCATCGAGAAGGATAAATGGTGGAGTGGTAAAATAGAAAGCATATTGGCCTGGTCTGGATATGAGCCCGACAAAGGGTTGGGAAAGAACCTTCAAGGTATCACTAAACCGATATAGTTGAAAAATCATGGTACCACCTTTGGGCTCAGATACCAGTACATATGGCAAGAGTACAAGAATTGGTCGCCTCCATGGCTTGGATCGTATTACCCTCTTGAGCAGCCAGTGCCATGTTTGGAACAAGCTTTTCACCAGGCTGATACAATATGGGGTACTGCAGAAGAAGAAGCACTAACTGGTTGAAGAATTTGTTCTTGGAGGATGAAGACATGGACTACAGTGTCATAATTGAGGCAGATGACGACGAAGGCCTCACTATTCAGACCGTGAAGAAGGGAGTTGTTCTTAGGAACTGGACCGCCACATCATCCCAAGCCCGCTGAGTCCCTAGGTAGCTTGATAGAATTTACTTCTATAGCCGTTCTAGGTATTTAATATTTCCCGTAATTTAGTTTAAAGATTTACTTGTTTCAAAATAAATGCTCGATTCATCGAGCCATACTTTGTCTGGACGATTTTTTTAGTTTTAATAAAATGTATTTGCTCTTTATTATTCACTACTATCTTTACACTTTTCCTTTCTACAGCGTTATTATTACTTTTCCTAATGAACTAGTGATTGTGACATGTAATGAGGCAACGCAACATGAGAATAGTGATTCAGATGAAGAAGATGAGATACCCGAGGAAATTGTCAGGGAGGTTGAATATTTTGAGAATAATCCTAAGTCCAATCTGGACAAGACCGAGGCAGTAAATTTGGGAGACATCGAGACCATCAAGGAGACTTGCTTCACCATCTACTTTTCACCGATAGAGAAGGAAGAGTACATTCGGTTCCTAAAAGAGTATGAGGATATTTTTGCATAGTCATATGATGACATGACCAGCTTGAGCACATCTATAGTGGCTCACAAGTTGCCTACTAATCTCATATGTCCGCCAGTCAAGCAGAAACTCCGAAAGTTCAAACCAGACATGAGCATGAAAATCAAGGAGGAAGTTACCAAGCAGATCAAAGCAAAAGTTCTCAGGGTGGTTGAGTACCCAACCTGGTTAGATAACATTGTGACAGTTCTAAAGAAGGATGGGAAGGTCCGAGTATGTGTTGACTATCGGGATTTAAACAGAGCAAGTCCCAAGGATGACTTCCCACTGCCAAATATACACATCCTGATCGATATTGCGCCAAGCATGAACTCCAATCTTTTATAGATTGCTTCGTGGGTTATCACCAGATTTGGATGGATGAAGAAGATGCAGAGAAGGTAGCTTTCATCACACCGTGGGGTGTATACTATTACAAGATGATGTCATTCAGTTTGAAGAATGTTGGGGCCACTTACATGAGAGCCATGACAACCATCTCCCATGATATGATACACAAGGAAATTGAGGTTTATGCGGACGGCGTCATTATCAAATCCAAGAAATCCGCAGATCACATAGCGGACCTAAAAAAGTTCTTTGAAAGGCTAAGGAGGTACAATTTGAAACTGAACCCCGCAAAGTGTGCATTCGGGGTTCCCGTAAGAAAATTATTGGGATTCATCGTCAGTCGTCGAGGGATCGAGCTGGATCCATCTAAAGTCAAGGCTATTCAGAAGTTACCACCACCTAAAAGCAAAAAGGACATAATGAGCTTCCTAGGACGTCTCAACTATATCAGTCACTTCATAGCATGGTCCACAGTCATATGTGAACCCATCTTCAAGATGCTGAGGAAAGATGCTGAAACAAGCGGGACAGAGGATTGTCAGAAATCTTTTGACAAGATCAAGGAGTACCTGTCCACACACCAGTTCTGGTCCCGCCAGAACCAGGATGACCTTTGCTACTCTATCTATCTATATTAGATGGAGCCTTCGGATGTGTTTTGGGACAACATGACAAGACAGGAAGAAAGGAGCAAGCCATATATTACTTGAGTAATAAGTTCACACCTTATGAAGCACGATATTCTCTACTTGAACGCACTTGCTGTGCTTTGACTTAGACAACTTAGAAATTCAGACATTACTTATGTGCCTACACTACATGCCTCATATCCAAGATGCACCCTCTGAAGTACATATTTCGGAAACCCATGCCTACTGGGAAGTTGGCTAAAAGGAAAATATTATTAAGTGAGTTTGATATCGTCTATGTAACTCAAAAAGCGGTCAAGGGACAAACATTAGTAGATCACCTTGCTGAAAATCTGATTGGAGGAACATACGAGCCTTTGAAAACATATTTTCCTGATGAAGAAGTGTCATTCGTAGGGGAAGACATTACCAAAGCATATGACGGTTGGAGGATATTCTTTGATGGAGCTGCAAATTTCAAAGGAGTAGGCATTGAAGCAGTTTTGGTACCAGAAATGGGTCAGCATCATCCGGTATTTTCTAAACTCAGATTTCCCTTCACCAACTACATGGCAAAGTATGAAGCTTGCATACTAGGACTTAACATGGTAGTCGACATGAACATTCAGGAGCTGTTGTCGATTAGTGATTCAAATTTTCTTGTGCGCCAGGTACAAGGAGAGTGGGCCACCAAGAATACCAAGATATTTCCATATCTGCACCATGTGCAGGAATTGAGAAAGAGGCTTACAAAGTTAAAATTCTGACATATGCCAAGAATTCAGAATGAGTTTGACGATGCATTGGCCACTTTGTCATCTATGATACAACATCCAGATAAGAATTACATTGATCCCATTCCGGTGAGGATCCATAATCAGCCGACATATTGTGCTCATGTTGAAGTAGAAACAGATCGAAAGCCTTGGTTCCACGACATCAAGGAGTATTTGTCAAAGGGAGAATATCCAAAGCATGCAAACCACACTCAGAAATGCACACTCTGGAGATTGTCCAATCACTTCTTCCACAGCGGAGGGAACTTGTACAGAAGAACTCCTGATTTGGGTTTACTAAGAGGTGTCGACGCAAAGGAAGCTTCTAAGCTACTTGAGGATGTGTATGCTGGGACCTGTGGCCCGAACATGAATGGTTTTGTCTTGGCTAAGAAGATACTCAGGGCAGGTTACTTTTCGATGACCATGGAGACGGATTGCATTCAGTATGTCCGCAAATGCTTTCCATGTCAAGTGCATGCCGATATGATAAAAGTGCCGCCGAATGAGCTCAATGCAACAAGCTCACCTTGGTCATTCGCCGCCTAGGGAATGGATGTTATTGGTCCGATTGATCCCACTGCTTCAAACAGACATAGGTTTATTTTGGTATCCATTGATTACTTCACATAATGGGTAAAGGCTACATCTTACAGTGCTGTAACCAAGAAAGTCGTCGCAGATTTTGTCAAGGATTGTATTGTCTGCCGATTTGGAGTTCCCGAGTCCATTGTTACTGATAATGTCGCCAATCTCAATAGTAATTTGATGAAGGCCATGTGTGAAATTTTCAAAATCAGACACAAGAATTCCACAGTCTGTAGGCCTTAGATGAATGGAGCCGTAGAATCTGCCAACAAAAACATCAAGAAGATACTAAGGAAAATGGTAGAGAACAACAAACAATGGCATAATAAGTTACCTTTTGCTTTATTTGGATACCACACCACAGTTCGCACATCAACCAGGGCAACTCTCTACATGCTGTTTTATGGTACCGAGGCTGTCATCCCAACCGAGATGGAGATTCCATCTTTAAGAATCATACAGGAAGCTGAACTCAGCGATGCATAGTGGATAAAGAGTTACTATGAAAAATTGACCCTTATCGATGGAAAGAGGATGAACGCAGTATGTCACGGCCAACTTTACCAGAACAGAATATCTAGAGCTTTCAACAAAAGGGTCAAACCAAGATAGTTCGCACTAGGGCAGCTGGTATTGTAGAGAATCTTCCCACATCAAGATAAAGCCAAAAAGAAATTCTCTCCCAACTGGCAAGGTCCGTACATGGTTCACAGGGTCCTGACAGGAGGAGCACTCATGCATGCAGAAATGGACGGAGAAATATGGCCAAAACCAATCAATTTAGATGCAGTCAAGAGATACTATGCCTAGATTATTTTACATTTCTCATATGATGTAATTGAACTACGCTTGACCTGATTCCCGTTTAAGAGGGGATGCGTAGGCAGCCTTATGGGTTCGGTCATATCATAATAAAATTTTCATCCCCCCCAAGATTAGAAACTGGGGTAGAATTTTGAGGAGGACCCTTAAAATTCCGGAGCAAGTCCAGCCGATGCCAGCACATGATTGAAAATTAGAAATAGGTTAAGAAACTAGGGCAGAATTTTTAGAAGAATTCTCAAAATTCCAAAGAAGATTCAGCAAGGCCTATTATCCGCAAATAGTCAAAAGATCATCTACCAAACTGGGGCAAAATTTTGAGGAAGACCCTCAAAATTCCAATATAAGAGAGCTGCAAAGACTTTGAGATGCGTTACAGTCACTAGTTCATCTAAATGTATCAATATATTTCAAAAATAACTCTATTTTTATCAATAATTGCATATTTTCGAAAACTCTATTTCCATAACAGTCAGGTGTTACCTAGGGGAACTGGAAATGGCTTTCAGAATGGAGCATAGGGAGGCCAGCATACGAAGCATAAACCAACCTCCAACTCACAAAACTTACAATTTTTCTTTGAACGCATGAACATTTGACGTAACGATAACATCCGCAGATATATGCACGTAGCAAGATTACTATCAATCAGGCCATCAGACACCGAACATATCTCCAACTAAGAAATATACTACTCTTATTTCCTACTTGCTCTTTGCATGGGACTAAGCTTTGTCCCACATATTTGCATGAGGCTAATCTCTTCCTCCATATTTGTGTGAGGCTAATCCCTGTCTCCCTATCTGCATGAGGCTAATCCTTGCCTACATAACCGCATGAGGCTAATCCCTGCCTCCCTATTTGTATGAGGCTAATCCTTGCCTCCCTAATTGCATGAGGCTAATCCTTGCCTCCCTGTTTGTGTCACACCTCCTTTTTACCACTCGATGAGGTATATAAGGGAGTTCTTCCAATTTAAGTGACATTATTCGAAATGAGATTATTTTATTTAATTTTTCAGAGTCACCACTTGGAATATTTTATTTGGTATCCCAAGTCACCGGTTTATTTTAAAATCCTAAATCGAGGAAATTTCGACTTTATTTAAAGTCTGCAAACCAGAAATTCTAAGTAAGGAATTCTGTTAACCCGGGAGAAGGTGTTAGGCATTCTCGAGTTCCATGGTTCTAGCACAGTCGCTCTAACTATTATCAATTGGCCTATTATCTGATTTATTACACATTTTAAACCTATTGTGTATTTTTAACTTTATAACTGCTTTTAATTAATTATTGTTACATATTGCGAATCATGTTACGGGAACCGTGCCCACGATCTACAACATGTTCAATTTTAAAAGATTAAATTTTGGCCGGGTCACATAAATGTACCCTCGAATTTCAGTAATTAGGCATCATAACTACGTCACGGGAACCGTACTCTTAGCTATGACAATTATTTCATTAACGCACCTAAAGCAAACTACGAAAGTTCAAGGCATTTTCTATACTAATTTTATTTATGTGAGGGCCATAGGTTATAGGATTTTATTTGCGTATGGCACACCTCAAATTATTTTAAGAAAAATTAGCTCTTGATGTAAATTTGTGAAAGCCATGTGTTATAAGTTTTAAGCATGGCACACCTCAAATTATTTTTGGAAAAAGGGTTATTTATTTTAAAGGCAAATCTTTAAAATATTTTTAATCATTTGGGCATAGAATTCAATCATTTGGGCGTAACCAAATCTTTTGTTATCTACGTGTGTGATAAAAAAGGAAATATTTTTTTCAGGTTTTAGCTAGGATCGAGCCCAAGAACCTTTCTGATAGTCAAGACCCAAAAATCAAAGGGGCTTCAAGAAACAGGCATAAGCTACCAAACCACGTGACTTTCTGCAAATTAGCACATCTATTGAAAAGTGTCATTACAGGCCCATCTAAACATCAATAATATACAATCCAATAGATTTCACAGAAGACATTCAAACTTAGGATTAGAATAGGATTCATCAACTGTTGCATGAATAGCCTCTTTTACACTGGTTTTATCATTCCAAGTCCATTTAACACTAATCAAAATTTTGAATCGTTGTTGAACACTTTTAGATTCTCGAAGATCCCATTTTCAAATCCTACTTTAAATATGCTTCATATTCATGTGGAGCACATATGAGCTACAATATGAAAGTTTTGTGCAATATCAAAATAAATACTTCAACTTACAATTTTTAAAAGTGTTAACTGAAAGCAAATTAATCACTAACAAGAAAGGAGAGCAAAACATCCTAATTCTTCCTTCCTCTTAATAACACTTAGAAATCTTTACAAAACTACGTAGGAATCATAGAATGCTTCAGGTCAAATCTCATTAAAAGTTCGAACTCAACAGGTTTTGGAGCTCATTCATGCATTATCCATGCCATTAACCTACAATATTGAACCTTGAAATAACTCAACTAATAGCAACCTTATACAATTAACATTTAAACACAGTCCTCAATAAATTAAACCTGCTAATCTCAACAGACTAATCAAGCCATTCATGAAGTCATTACAATTGTTTATACATTAACATCTAAACCTTGAATACATCACATGGTAGGACACCCATGTCAACAACATTTATTCATAACTTAAGAAAGGAAATTGAGTCTAAGAAAAGAAGAATAACAGAAAACAAACAACAGAGAAAAGAAGAGGAAGAATATGAAGTCATATTCCAAAAATAAAAAGGCTACAATTCCACTTTTGTCACTCCAATGCTTGTGAGAATACCTTGATACATCAAAGCACAAAGAAAGCAAGGAGTTCACCAAGCAATGACTGAGAAATGACAGCCCAAACAACAGCAGTAGCAGCTTCAAATGGTTCCAAATTCAAACAAAATATTTCAAGGAAGATTTTTCTAAGAATCAACCATCAATAAAATAATAGTTGAGTTCTTTTTATGCTCTTTTTAGGATATTTTCCAATCTGATCCGTGAGTTTCCTTTTAAGACCCTTTTTGTACTCAAAGAGAGGTTCATCTCCTTTTTTTGTGTATGAGCGAGTGCTTTCTATATAAGGGGTACCTAAAATGGCATAAAAAAGGAATATCCTACCCTAAATTCTAAAATTTCAGAATAGTACAACCCTTTTTTATAGTTGTCCATCTTTTTCCCACCCAATATCAGTATTTTCATCACACGGATAAAGATAACTGTATAACAATCTAGAATATTCTGATATTCATCCTATGTAAAACCCAATTTTAACCTTCCAATCACGATTATTGTAATTTTACCTTTTTGACCTATATTTGGTTGTTTGATTACCCAATAGCCCTTCCTAGAACCTTCCTAGAACCAACCAGGCCAAACTAGCCTTGGACCCCCCCACCCCCCGAATTAGTTTCCAATTAATCCCTTAAATTTTTTTTAAAAAAATTATCCTTTCAAACCCCCTTTTAATCCAACTGGCATTCAAAACTCCCACCTAAAACAATTGGAACCAAATCAGAGACAGGCCAAACAAAACAAATTGAAAAAGAAACAGAAATCAATCCTTAATTAATCTACCAAGTGAAATAGGGACACATTAATTAACCTAGATGTATTTGGCTATACATAAGCAATACGATTAACAAAATAAGTCTATTTTACTGAAGATTAAATGTATCAGCAAACAAAACACACAATATTAACACCTAAAAAAATAGATGAAGAAACAGAAACAAAGAGGTACGAGAAGGAGAAAATACTGATTTGAACATGAAACGATGATGGTGACGAATCTTTGGCCAATCAGTGGGGAGTCTACTGGAATCCGTCATGCTTCCAAATGGGCCAAAGATGATACCAATTGATTGTTCTTGCTAAGAACAATCAATTGGCATAAATTGTGGCACGAATCGAGCTTTAAAAATCATTGAAATCAGAAAGAAGCAACAAATTAGGGTTTTTGTATTCATTTCGGAATTTCAGATCCGAAATTAAGTAAAATGGGTGGGAATTTTGGGGGAGTTGATAGTGGGATAGGGATGATGGGAGGCTAGGGATTGTGGGGGTGATGTTTTGGGGTGGTTTGGAGCATCGCCACCGACGTGGGACAATTTCCAGTGGACGGCTGGTGGTAGTGATTTAGAGAGATGAAGGGGGGGGGGTCTGAGTTTGTTTTGGGGGAATGGGGGATTGTTCCGACAATTAAATGGAAAAATAGAATCAGTTGCGGGCGTTGGGATTAACGGGAGGGAAAACGACGCCATTTGGTTAATGGGGGGAGGGGCTGGATCGGGTAAGGATTCTTTTGGGCTTGGGTTTGGGTTGAATTGGGACCAGGTTTATGGCTTAAAAATGGCCCAGTAGCTCAAATTAAAACCCCCTTTGAATTAACTCTTTATTTTCCTTTCTTTTCTCTTTCTTTTTTTTTAATTAAAAATCCTAAATTATTTAAAACGTAAGATTAAACTTGGCCATTGGCCACTGGGGAATGGATGTTATTGGTCCGATTGAGCCCACTGCTTCAAATGGACATAGGTTTATTCTGGTAGCCATTAATTACTTTACAAAATGGGTAGAGGCTACATCTTACAGTGATCTAACCAAGAATGTCGTCGCAGATTTTGTCAAGGATTGTATTGTCTGCCGATTAGGAGTTCCCGAGTCCATTGTTAATTATAATGTCGCCAATCTCAATAGTGATTTGATGAAGGCCATGTGTGAAATTTTCAAAATCAAACACAAGAATTCCACAGCCTATAGGCCTCAGATGAATGGAGCCATAGAATCCGCCAACAAAAACATCAAGAAGATACTAAGGAAAATGGTAGAGAACCACAAAAAATGGCATAAGAAGTTACCTTTTGCTTTATTGGGATACCACACCACGGTTCGTACATCAACCGGGGCAACTCCCTACATGCTGGTTTATGGTACTGAGGCTGTCATCCCAACCGAGGTGGAGATTCCTTCTTTAAGAATCATACAGGAAGCTGAACTCAACGATGCAGAGTGGATAAAGAGTCGCTATGAACAATTAACCCTTATCGATGGAAAGAGGATGAATGCAGTATGTCACAGCCAACTTTACCAGAACAGAATGTCTAGAGCTTTCAACAAAAGGGTCAAACCAAGATAGTTCACACTAGGGCAGCTGGTATTGTAGATAATCTTCCCACATCAAGTTGAAGCCAAAAAGAAATTCTCTCCCAACTGGCAAGGTCCGTACATGGTTCACAGGGTCCTGACAGGAGGAGCACTCATACATGCAGAAATGGACGGAGAAATCTGGCCAAAACTAATCAATTTAGACGCAGTCAAGAGATAATATGCCTAGATTATTTTACATTTCTCATCTGATGCAATTGAACTACACTTGACCTGATTCCCGTTTAAGAAGGGATACGTAGGCATCCTTATGGGTTCGGTCATATCATAATAAAATTTTCATCCCCCCCCCATGATCAGAAACTGGGGTAGAATTTTGAGGAGGACCCTTAAAATTCTGGAGCAAGTCCAGCTGATGCCAGCGCATAACAGAAAATTTGAAATTGGTTAAGAAACTGGGGCAGAATTTTGAGAAGAATTCTCAAAATTCCGAAGAAGATTCAGCAAGGCCTATTATCCGCAAACAGTCAAAAGATCATCTACCAAACTGGGGCAAAGTTTTGAGGAGGACCCTCAAAATTCAAATATAAGAGAGCTGCAAAGCCTTTGAGATGCGTTACAGTCACTAGTTCATCTAAATGTATCAATATATTTCTAAAATAAATCTATTTTTATCAATAATTGCTTATTTTCGAAAACTCTATTTCCATAACAGTCAGGTGTTACCTAGGGGAACTAGAAAGGGCTTTCAGAATGGAGCATAGCGAGGCCAGCAGACGAAGCATAAACCAGCCTCCCCCTCACAAAACTTACAATTTTTCTTTCAACGCATGAACATCTGACGTAACGATAACATCCGCAGATATATGCACGTAGCAAGATTACTATCAATCAGGCCATCATACACCGAACATATCTCCAACTAAGAAATATACTACTCTTATTTGCTACTTGCTCTTTGCATGGGACTAAGCTTTGTCCCACATATTTGCATGAGGCTAATCCTTGCCTCCATATCTGTGTGAGGCTAATCCCGGTCTCCATATCTGCATGAGGCTAATCCTTGCCTCCATAACTGCATGAGGCTAATCCCTGCCACCCTATTTGCATGAGGATAATCCTTGCCTCCCTAATTGCATGAGGCTAATCATTGCCTCCCTGTTTGTGTCACACCTCCTTTTTACCACCCGATGAGGTATATAAGGGTGTTTTTCCAATTTAAGTGACATTATTTGAAATGACATTACTTTATTTAATTTTTTAGAGTCGCCACTTGGAATAGTTTATTTGGTGTCCCAAGTCACCGGTTTATTTTAAAATCCCAAATCGAGGAAATTTCGACTTTATTTAAAAATCTGCAAACCAGAAATACTAAGTAAGAAATTTTGTTAACTCGGGAGAAGGTGTTAGGCATTCTCGAGTTCCGTGGTTCTAGCACGGTCGCTTTAACTATTATCAATTGGCCTATTATCTGATTTATTACACATTTTAAACCTATTGTGTATTTTTAACTTTATAACTGCTTTTAATTAATTATTATTACATATTGCGAATCATGTTACGGGAACCGTGCCCACGATCTACAACATGTTCAATTTTAAAAGATTAAATTTTTGTCGGGTCACATAAATGTACCCTCGAATTTCAGTAATTAGGCATCATAACTACGTCACGGGAACCGTACTCTTAGCTATGACAATTATTTCATTAACGCACCTAAAGCAAACTACGAAAGTTCAAGGCATTTTCTACACTAAGTTTATTTATGTGAGGTCCATATGTTATAGGATTTTATTTGCGTATGGCACACCTCAAATTATTTTAAGAAGAATTAGCTCTTGATCTAAATTTGTGAAAGCCGTGTGTTATAAGTTTTAAGCATGGCACACCTCAAATTATTTGAGGAAAAAGGGTTATATATTTTAAAGGCAACTAAAGGGGCTTCTATTTTTAATCTAATTTAAAACTGGTTATCACAACCACGTCATGGGAACCGTACCCGTGGTTGTAATAATTTTAAATCGCGTACCTAATGCCGTAGAATTCAATCATTTGGGCGTAACCAAATCTTTTGTTATCTACGTGTGTGATAAAAAAGGAAATATTTTTTTCAGGTTGTAGCTAGGATCGAGCCCAAGAACCTTTCTGATAGTCAAGACCCAAAAATCAAAGGGGCTTCAAGAAACAGGCATAAGCTACCAAACCACGTGACTTTCTGCAAATTAGCACATCTATTGAAAAGTGTCATTACAGGCCCATCTAAACATCAATAATATACAATCTAATAGATTTCACAGAAGACATTCAAACTTAGGATTAGAATAGGATTCATCAACTGTTGCATGAATAGCCTCTTTTACACTGGTTTTATCATTCCAAGTCCATTTAACACTAATCAAAATTTTGAATCGTTGTTGAACACTTTTAGATTCTCGAAGATCCCATTTTCAAATCCTACTTTAAATATGCTTCATATTCATGTGGAGCACATATGAGCTACAATATGAAAGTTTTGTGCAATATCAAAATAAATACTTCAACTTACAATTTTTAAAAGTGTTAACTGAAAGCAAATTAATCACTAACAAGAAAGGAGAGCAAAACAGCCTAATTCTTCCTTCCTCTTAATAACACTTAGAAATTTTTACAAAAATACATAGGAATCATAGAATGCTTCAGGTCAAATCTCATTAAAAGTTCGAACTCAACAGGTTCTGGAGCTCATTCATGCATTATCCATGCCATTAGCCTACAATATTGAACCTTGAAATAACTCAACTAATAGAAACCCTATACAATTAACATTTAAACACAGTCCTCAATAAATTAAACCTGCTAAACTCAACAGACTAATCAAGCCATTCATGAAGCCATTACACTTGTTTACACATTAACATCTAAACCTTGAATACATCACATGGTAGGACACCCATGTCAACAACATTTATTCACAACTTGAGAAAGGAAATTGAGTCTAAGAAAAGAAGAATGACAGAAAACAAACAACAGAGAAAAGAAGAGGAAGAATATGAAGTCATATTCCAAAAATAAAAAGGCTACAATTCCAATTTTGTCACTCCAATGCTTGTGAGAATACCTTGATACAACAAAGCACAAAGAAAGAAAGGAGTTCAACAAGCAATAAGTGAGAAATGACAGCCCAAACAACAGCAGTAGCAGCTTCAAATGGATCCAAATTCAAACCAAATTCAACAACAGCAGTAGCAGTTTCCTTTTAAGACCCTTTTTGTACTCAAAGAGAGGTTTATCTCCCTTTTTTGTGTATGAGCGAGTGCTTTCTATATAAGGGGTACCTAAATGGCATAAAAAAGGAATATCCTACCCTAAATTCTGAAATTTCAGAATAGTACAACCCTTTTTTATAGTTGTCCGTCTTTTTCCCACCCAATATCAGTATTTTCATCACAAGGATAAGGATAACTGTATAACAATCTAGAATATTCTGATATTCACCCTATGTAAAACCCAATTTTAACCTTCCAATCATGATTATTGTAATTTTACCTTTTTGACCTATATTTGGTTGTTTGATTACCCAATAGCCCCTCCTAGAACCTTCCTAGAACCAACCAGGCCAAACTAGCCTTGGATCCCCCCCACCCCCCGAATTAGTTTCCAATTAATCCCTTAAATTTTTTTTAAAAAAATTATCCTTTCAAACCCCCTTTTAATCCAACTGGCATTCAAAACTCCCACCTAAAACAATTGGAACCAAATCAGAGACAGACCAAACAAAACAAATTGAAAAAAGAAACAGAAATCAATCCTTAATTAATCTACCAAGTGAAACAGGGACACATTAATTAACCTAGATGTATTTGGCTATACTTAAGCAGTACGAATAATAAAATAAGTCTATTTTACTGAAAATTAAATGTATCAGCAAACAAAACACACAAGATTAACACCTAAAAAAAAGAGATGAAGAAACAGAAACAAAGAGGTACGAGAAGGAGAAAATACTGTTTTGAACATGAAATGA
Source organism: Nicotiana sylvestris (assembly GCF_000393655.2). Classification (NCBI taxonomy): domain Eukaryota; kingdom Viridiplantae; phylum Streptophyta; class Magnoliopsida; order Solanales; family Solanaceae; genus Nicotiana; species Nicotiana sylvestris. Next base: position 159,119,981 of record NC_091065.1, on the reverse strand, counting down.
TGACGGTGACGAATCTTTGGCCAATCAGTGGGGAGTCTACTGGAATCCTTCATGCTTCGAAATGGGCCAAAGATGATACCAATTGATTGTTCTTGCTAAGAACAATCAATTGGCATAAATTTTGGCACGAATCGAGCTTTAAAAATAATTGAAATCAGAAAGAAGCAACAAATTAGGGTTTTTGTATTCATTTCGGAATTTATTAAGGAAAATGGGTGGGAATTTTGGGGGAGTTGATAGTGGGATACGGATGAGGGGAGGCTAGGGATTGTGGGGGTGATGTTGTGGGGTGGTTTGGAATATCGTCGCCGCCGTTGGACAATTTCCGGTGGGCGGCTGGTGGCAGTGATTTAAAGAGATGAAGGGGGGTCTCTGAGTTTGTTTTGAGGGAAGGGGGGATTGTTTCGACAATTATAAGGAAAAATAGAATCAGTTGCCAGCGCTGGGATTAACGGGACGGAAAACAATGTCGTTTGGTTAATAGGGGGGAGGGGCTGAATCGAGTAAGGATTCTTTTGGGCTTGAGTTTGGGTTGAATTGGGACCAGGTTTATGGCTTAAAAATGGCCCAATAGCTCAAATTAAAACCCCCTTTGAATTAACTCTTTATTTTCTTTTCTTTACTCTTTCTTTTTTTTTAATTAACAATCCTAATAGTTAAAAATCCTAAATTATTTAAAACATAAGATTAAACTAATTAGATAATTATAAAAATTTTAAACAACAGTTAATTCTAAATTAAAAGAGAAAAAATAATAAACTAAAAATTGAAAGACAAAAAATATAAAAATGAGCTATTTTTTTGTGATTTTCAAATTTCTATAAAACAAATAATTATTGATTAATTTTAAAAATATAAAACAAATCCTAAATGCAATTCATGATAGTTTTGGTATTTTTCTTACTTTAAATAAAAATTAAACATGCACAGAAATGCAAATAATTAAGAAAATTCTACAAAAATTCCTAAAATGGAAAATAATTAACAAAAATCTATTTTTGGGTTTTTATAGGAGTATCTCATATAAGAAAAAATCACATACTCACAGTTGTCATTCTTTGCTCGGAAACATGAAGGGTTTTCGGGCAAAGATAAAATAAATAATTATGAGGGATTTTTACCCGTTCGAAACTCCATGAGAAGCATCTTTTGAAAAAGCCTGACTGAACCTTGCTTCAGAGGTTGCCTACATATCCTTGGCTATAAAGGAATCAAGTCAATGTAGTTTTGGAAGTTTTGGTAGCTGGGACTACCGGAAAATTGTGATTTCACTGTTGTTGCTACTGTTTTTGCTTGCTGAGCTCCTTATTACACCAAGATGAAAGATAAAAAGCTAAACTAGCTAAACCTATCAACTACGAGTTACAAGATTCCTATCTATAAACCTTCTAAAGCTTGATCTCGAGTCTTGGATAGTTCTTCCTGCCGACTTTGATCTGAATCTTGATGCTCGCTAGCTGCAACTGCTGTCTCATTGTTCTTCAGCTTTTCGGATCAAGACAGGACATGCGAAGCTTGTGACTTCAATCAAATTTTGAGTAGTCCGCATCTTTTCTCTGTTTTTGTACTTAGAGTTCAATTTCTTTTCTTGTTCTTCCTTTCTTTTATTTGAGCTGAGACTTCTTCTTTTGGTCATCTCAAACCTTATGCCTCACGGTGAAAACCTATTCGGGTACCGAAACAAATAGGTGAACGAATTTTTCTGCCCCAGTTTTCACTAAGAAAATTTCGTGAGTTGTAACAACATCTAGACTATTTCTTTATTTGAAAGCGATAAAATCAGGATGGTGTATTCTTGAGAAAAAGGATATTAGGGGGTGGATCCCTATATCTATAATGAAATCAACTAGGGATCGGAGCCCTAAATTTGAAAGATTGCCAGGTTACGCTGGAAAGATAACCGGGTTATGCCGGAAAAGAGAAAATGTCCTCGGGTTATGCCGAAAAATGAAAAGGTCCTCGGGTTATACCAGGAAAATCATCGGGTTATGCCGGAAAAGAAAAAAGGTCCTCAGGTTATGCCGCGGAAGTCCACGGGTTATGCCGAGAAAGTCATCAGGTTATGCCAGAAAAAGAAAAGGTCCTCGGGTTATGCCGGAAAAGTCATTGGGTTATGCCGGAAAAGGAAAAGGTCCTCAGGTTATGTTGGGAAGGTCCACGGGTTATGTCGGGAAAGAAAAAGGTCCTCGTGTTATGCCGGGGATGTCCACGGGTTATGCCGGGAAAGTAACCGGGTTATGCCGAAAAAGAAAAAAGTCTTCGGGTTATGCCGGGGAGGTCCACGGGTTATGCCATAAAAATCATCGGGTTATGACGGAAATAGAAAAGGGTCCTCGGGTTATGCTGGGGAGGTCCACAGCTTATGCCGGGAAAGTCATCGGGTTATGCCGGAAAAGAAAGGGTCCTCGGGTTATGCTAGGGAGGTCGACGGGTTATGCCGAGTAAATCATCGGGTTATGCCAAAAAAAGGTCCTCGGGTTATGTTAGGGAGGTCCACGGGTTATGCCGGGAAAAGGAAAAGTTCCTCGGGTTATACCGGGGAGGTCCACGGGTTGTGCTGGGAAAAAAAAAGGTCCTCGGGTTATGCCGTGGAGGTCTACGGATTATGCTGTGAAAGTCATCGGTTTATGCCGAAAAAGAAAACGGTCCTCAGGTTATGCCGGGGAGGTCCACAGGTTATTCCGGTTAAGTCATCGGGTTATGCCGAAAAAGAAAAAGGTCCTCGGGTTATGCCGGGGTGGTCCACGAGTTATGCCGGGGAAGTGATCGGGTTATGTTGTAAAAGAAAAACGTCCTCGGGTTATGCCGGGGAGGTCCACGGGTTATGCCAGAAAAGTCCTCGGGTTATGCCGGAAAAGAAAAAGGTCCTCGGGTTATGCCGGGGAGGTCCACGGGTTATGTCGGAAAAGTCATCGGGTTATGCTGGAAAAGAAAATGGTCCTCGGGTTATGCCGGAAAAGAAAAAGGTCCTCGGGTTATGCCGGCAAGATCCACGGGTTATGCCGGGAAAGTCATCGGGTTATGCCGGAAAAAGTCCTCGGGTTATGCTGTGGAGGTCCACGGGTTATGCCGGGACAATCATCGGGTTATGCCAAAAAAGGTCCTCGGGTTATGCTCGGAAGGTCCACGGGTTATGCCGGGAAAGTTATCGGTTTATGCCGGAGGGGGGAGGGGGGTCCCCGGGTTATGCCGAAAAAGGAAAAGGTCTTCGGGTTATGCCGGGATTAACTAGGTAGTGGAACCCTGTAATGGAAAAGACTACTAGGTTATGCTGGGAGTGACTAGGGAATGAGACTCTATGTTGGGAGAATGTAGCTAGAGATTGGGGACCCTAGGCTACCATGATTTTGGAATTTTTCTTATTCTTGTTTTCATTTCACTTTTAATACTTTATTAAAGAGAATGCATGAAGAGTTTGAAAGGTACTTCCCTTTTTGGGTTAACTTCTGCTACAGGACCATTCTGGTCTCTACGCACCTTGCTTTTATTGTACTTACTTCTTGCGAGGTTATCTTAGATTGCACCTGTTTTTAGATCAAAGAACAATTTGTTAGTTTGAAACGGTGGTTGGTTTTGTAGCCTTGATCGTTTTGATCACTTGATCTCAGCCCAACTCTTTTGCTGAAATCCTTTACTGCTTGCTGGCTTTCTGGAGGCTGATTTCTCTTCTAAAATCGGATATCTTGATTTCTCCTAGAATTTCACATGACGGTTAACCCTTGGGGCTTGGTTTTTCATTTCATTTCACCTTTATGGGCACTTGACTTTGAATTTACTTTGTTTTCAAGAATTTCCGACTCCGGAGCATCGACCATCAAGGCAAGTCGAGATCGACTTGAGGCACCTACTGAGGCTGGGTGATTTTTCTTGAACCCTGTAAAACCAATCTTGCCATCTTTTCTTTTTACTAGTTTTCAAATAAGGATTAGACGGAAAGGGACTCAAAGAATAGCAAACAAAGGATAGGATAATGAATTTAACAAGAAGCATCCCTTTCGGGGAAAGAAAGAAGGACTTATCTGGAGTGCATGAAGACTTCAATAGACATGACATGCTTCTTAGACTGGATACCCGATCTGCGCAACCATCCAATCTCTCATAAACCCAACCTAACTTGTGTCTTAAAACCGAGAGACTTTTCCAGGACTTTATCAATACCGATGGTTGTAGGGAATTCCCTCTTTTCGGTCAGTGATACCCTTTGCGAGTTTTTGCCAATTGACCTCTCCCATTTCTCTTCTTACCATTGCGTTATAGTGCTCTTTGCGAGTTTTCACTAATAAGACTCTCTCATTTTTCAGTTTATTTGCTCACTATTGCCTTACAGTGCCCGTGTGGGTTTTCACCAAAAAAATTCTCTCATTTTATTTTTCTCATCTTGATTTCATCGGATCCACATAGTTGCGTTCTCCGATTCTTGAACATTCTCACTGATTGATTGGAAGGACTTGAACAGGTTTCAAGGTAAAATGAATTTCGATCGAATTAAAACTTTGGAACCATTCAGGCGGGATCATCGCCAAACCATTTACAACATCTGCCCAGTTTCACTTTTAGGGGGGGGGGGGGGTGGAATTTGGACTTTTATTTTGGTGTGATTGAACCCTAGAGAGAGGTTGCCTATGTATCCTTTCAGAATCAAGTCGAACGTAGTTTAGGGAAAACTTTTTTTTTGTTTTTCTTTTTGTTGATTTTTGATTGATTTTTTTTACAAACGTTTTCAGGTTCCAAAGAGGGTAATCAAAGAAAGGTAACAGGCTCAAAGGGTTAGCAAAGGGTAGAAGTGTTTGGGGTAGCGAGAATAAAAGCCTTCGTCATCCCAACCGGATAATATTAGTACCGCAAAAAGGTTTAAACATAATACCTTTTGACCGCATCCGCATTTAACGTTGTTTCAGGGTCATTTCCTTCAATGTCTCCGAGGTACAACGCCCCTTTTGGCAACAATTTTCTTACAATGTATGGGCCTTTCCAGTTAGGAGCGAACTTTCCTTTTGCTTCCTTGTAATGAGGGAGAATACGCCTCAAAACAAGTGGCCCCACTTCAAAGTTCCTAGGCTGCACTTTCTTGATGTAGGCACGGGCCATTCTTTGTTGATACAACCACCCATGGCAGACTGCGGCCATTCGCTTTTCATCAATCAAGGTTAACTGCTCCAGGTGGGTTTTGACCCACTCACTGTCCTTAATCTCAGCTTCCATAATGATCCGAAAGGAAGAGATTTCAACTTCTGCGGGTATCACGGCTTCAGTGCCATAAACCAAAAGATACGGGGTTGCTCCGATTGATATGCGCACAATTGTGCGATATCCTAACAATGCAAACGACAACTTTTCATGCCATTGCCTGGAACTTTGGATCATCTTCCTAAGAATCTTCTTGATGTTCTTGTTTGCTGCTTCAACAGCACCATTAGCTTTGGGCTTATAAGGAGTAGAGTTCTGATGCATGATCTTCAACTGCTCACATATCTCCCCCATCAAGTGACTATTCAAGTTCGTAGCATTGTCCGTAATGATGGTCGTAGGAATACCAAAGCGGCAGATGATATTGGAGTGCATGAAATCCACCACTGCTTTCTTAGTGACAGCTTTGACGGTGACTGCTTTAACCCATTTTGTGAAGTAGTCAATGGCAACCAATATGAATCTAAGCCTATTTGAAGCTTTTAGCTCGATTGGCCCAATGACATCCATACTCCAGGCAACGAACGGCAACGGTGTTGACATAAGATGCAGTTCTGCAGGTGGTGCATGAATCAGGTCACCGTGCACCTGGCACTGATGATATTTTCGGACAAAACTGAAGCAATATTTTTCCATAGTCATCCAGTAATAGCCTGCTCGAAGGATCTTCTTTGCCAATACGTATCCATCATGTGGGGTCCACACACTCCCGCGTCACTTCATGCATGATTCTTCCGGCCTCTTTGGCATCCACACATCTTAATAAGTTGAGATCTGGAGTCCTTTTGTACAAGACTTCGATGCTCAAGAAGAAACTGCTGGCAAGCCTTCTAATGGTTCTCTTTTGGTCTCCATTGGCTTGCTTAGGATATTATTTCGTTTTCATAAATCTTTTGATATTGTGATACCATGGCTGAACATTTGGTTCTGCCTCAACCGTATTACAGTAACCATGCCTTTCTCGGATTTGGATTTCCAATGGGTCAATGTGAAGATTGCTTGGATACGACAACACCGAGGCCAAAGTAGCGAGTGCATCGGCCAACTCATTGTGAAAATAAGGAATGTACTTGAACTCGACTATCTTGAACCGCTTGCTAAGTTCTTCCACATGTTGCATGTATGGAATAAGCTTGACATCCCGATTTTCCCACTCTCCCTGAGCTTGTCGGATGATCAGATCTGAATCTCCCATGATTATCAGTTCTTCCATATCTTGGTTGATTTCCATATTCATACCCATAATACAGGCTTCATACTCGGCAATGTTGTTTGTGCAGAAAAAGCAGAGTCGAGCTATGGCTGGATCATGCTGACCAGTGGGTGAGATTAAAATTGCCCCAATTCCGACTCCTTTTGCGTTCACAGCTCCATCGAAGAACATTTTCCAAGCATTGGTGTCTTCTGATGTTACCTCAACTAATCTTCGCATCTTTCTTCAACGGCTTGAATATGGGCTTACATGTGGATGTCAACTGAGCAATGAACCGACTAGTATAGTTCAATCTTCCCAGCAAACTCATAACCTATTTCTTGGTTCTTAGAGGAGGCAAATCCCAAATAGACTTTATCTTCATTGGATCTAGCTCAATGCCTCTCCGACTGACGATGAATCCCAAAAGTTTCCCAGACGGAACTCCAAATGCACATTTAGCTGGGTTTAGCTTCAAATTATACTTGTGCAGATGCTCGAAGAACATTCTCAGGTCCCGAACATGGTCATCTTGTGTCTTGAACTTAAGGATCACATCATCCACATACACGTCGATTTCTTGGTGCATCATGTCATGAAATATGGTAGTCATAGCTCTCATGTACGTTGCCCCTACGTTCTTCAGACCAAAAGGCATGACCTTGTAATAATAGGTGCCCCAGGGTGTGGTGAAAGCTGTCTTTTCCACATCTTCTTCATCCATAAATACCTGATGATATCCAGCATAACAATCCACGAAAGATTGTATCTCATGTTTGGCACAGTTGTCAACAAGGATGTGTATGTTCAGCAAAGGGAAATTGTCTTTGTGACTTGCTTTGTTCAGATCTCGATAGTCAACACACACCCGAGTTTTCCCATCTTTCTTTAGCACAGGAACCACATTAGCTAACCATGTGTTGTATCAGACCACTCGGATCACCCCCGCCTTCAACTATTTTGTGACCTCTTCTTTGATCTTGTCACTAATATCAGTTTTGAACTTCCTCTGTTTTTGCTGGACAGGAGGATAATCGGGGTAAGTTGGCAACTTATGGACCACCAAATCAACACTTAGTCCTGGCATATCGTCATAGGACCAAGAAAACACATCTTTGAATTCAAACAAAAGTTGGATCAGTGCATCCCTAGTTCTTTCATCTGTGTGAATGCTTATCATGGTTTCTTGGAGCTCTTCTGAACTACCCAAATTTACCGGCTCGGTTTCATTTAGATTTGGATTAGTCTTATTCTCAAATTGTTCCAATTCTAGATTTATTTCCCTAAAAGCCTCTTTTTCATCGTATTCCGATTCTTGATTCATTATTTCACAATTAGATGGCGTGTTTGGATCTGGGCATGATGTCCGCAAGCATGTCATGTTATTTAAAACCGCATTATTAGAACTGAAAGAAGAAATAAGAAAAAGTAACAAAAATCAAAAAGAATAAAGAGAGAGATTCATGAACGATGAAATATTGATTTCATTTCATTGAATTTTGAAGATAACAGGGTTTACATTTGGAATTTAAAGATAGTAAACTAAAGAAAACATCCGAGTTACACCCTGGAATAACTCGTGATGTAGAAAAGGTGGCAAAACTAGACTACAGGGATTCCTGCCTGACTGGAAACAGAGTAGCCTTCCAGTTTTGCAGCTTGGCATTGGGCCCCATATACAGCACCTCAGCGGTGCTCGAGCCTTCTCCCGGCTGGACCATGTGGGTTTCATACAACATCTGCATCATAGCTCCACATATGTTCTCAATTTCCTCGGCTGTGAAGGCCTCATCTTCTTCTTCCTCTGCGTACTTGGGCTTGACGAATGTTTTATATAAATGCAGGACTGGCTGAGGTAGAACCCAACCATTGATCTTTCGTTCATTTGCCCATGTGACATCAGTTTCTATGGCGCAAAAACCCACACCGAAGAACTTCTTGCTGGCAACCAGAGTGATAGGTTCTTTGATACCTTGCAATGATGCCCCGAGTCCCTTCCCAAGCGTATAACCATGCTTGATGATTTCAGTAGCGACCATGATGGACACATTTGACAGAAAGGGCTGAGGACGCGGGCTTCCCTCCTCACATTGATCTGCGACCACCACCTCGAAAGCTTGATAAACTATATGTTCGCTACCTTTCCTAGCTTTGAGATACGGGACTGACGAGTCCCGGTAAATTGACTGCTTGTCTTCTCCATGGACTACAATCTCCTGATCCTCATATTCAAATTTCACCATCTAGTGGAGAGTGGAAGGTATGGCCCCTGCCGCGTGAATCCAAGGCCTTCCCAAGAGGAAATTATAAGAAGTTTCCATGTCTAGGACATGAAATGTCACCTCGAAATCCACTGGACCAATAGTCAGAATCAAATCGATCTCGCCTATGGTGTCTCTCTTGATGCCATTAAAGGCACGCACACAGACATTGTTAGGCCTGATTCTCTCAGTCCCAATCTCCATTCTTTGCAAAGTTGAGAGAGGGCATATGTCGACCCCCGATCCACCATGACTCTTTTTACATAGTACCCCTCACATTTAACTGTCAAATGGAGGGATTTGTTGTGGGCGGCCCCTTCCGGGGGCAAATCATTCTTGCTAAAGGAAATTTGATTGAATGCGAAGAATCTTTCTACCATTCTTTCCAGTTGTTCGACAGTGGTTTCAATCAGAACATAAGCTTCATTGCGGGTTTTTATCAACACTTTCTAATGCTCGGTTAAGCTTAATAGCAGAGAAAAAAATGAGACCTGAGCGGGAGACTTTCGGAGTTGGTCAATTATCTCGTAGTTCGCAGTTTTCATCTTTCGGAAGAACTCTTCTGCTTTTTCAGCACTAACTGGCTTTTTGATCGGGAAGCGTTTCAGTTTGGCATTGTTCACTTATCCCACATTAAGGTATCTCTCAGCTGGGTTAGTTTCATTTGCTTCTCCCAGGACCTCTTTTCCCTTGTAGGTTACTACCACCTTGTTGTAATTCTATGGGACAGTAGTAGGGTCTATCATGGGCTTCTGCTGTGCACGGCCAATAACCATGGGCTCACTCAGCCTTGGTAAAATTACTGGCCCCCATACCACATAGGTCCCTTTAGGCACATACGTCTTAGGTCCCTTGTTCAGCTCAAACCTTTTTGGAGGCCTCAATGTCATTTGCTTTTTCCTGTGACCCCGAGGAACATAAAGAATGGCATCTTTTGGGGGTGCTGCCCCAGTTTTGGTTTCCACTATCTTTTTTGCACTCGAAAGGGTGGATTTACTTTTCTTTTCCCCTTGTCTTACTTTGTAGCAGCCTTCGGCTTCTTTTTGACATCAGCAACAACAATGATGACTTTTAGAGCTGGGTCAAACTCTTTATCATCACAAATCATCCCAAAACCTGGACTGTTGTTGTGGGTAGACAATGGGTTGTTGGTCACATTGGGGATCTCTTTGTCTTTCAGTACTACCCTCTTCTGCTCTATCAAGTTCTCAATTGCCCTTTTGAGAGTCCAACAGTCTTCGGTGTCATGCCCTTCCACTCTAGAATGATAGGAGCATCGGGTATAGTGTCGGTAGGAAGGCGAATCTAGGTTTTGTCTATTCGGGGGTACGGGTTGTAGCAAACCCATTTGGACCAATTTAGGGAAAAGGCTAGAATATAACTCACCAATAGGCGTGAATTTTATTCTCCTGGGTGGCTCCCAAGCACGGGCATTGTAGGGGAAGTTATTTTATGGAGGTCGGGGATTATACTGAGCTTGGTGGGAGGGTTATTTCTAGGACGTGGAGCTCTATTTTGGTTAAACTGTTGTTGTGGCCGAGCATATGGCTGGGAGTTCATTACTGCATACGGCTGATGAGCCATAACATAAGCCACATCCTGGTGGGGATAATAATGTTGTGGCGTGCTTGGAGGGAAATAACCTCTAGGTGGACTGGGGTTTCTTAGACTTGAAGTTTCCATCGCCACTTCTTCTTTTTGTTTGCTACACCTCCGGACCTGCTTTGAATTGCTTGGGATGTAGCTCTTATGGAAGATTGGCTCAATATATGCCCTGTTTTTAGACCATTTTCGACCATCTCACCAATCTTGATGGCCTCAGCAAACGGTTTACCCATTGCAGACATCATATTCTGAAAGTAGTCAGCCTCTTGGGCTTGTAGAAAAATACTAACCATTTCTGTTTCATACATTGGGTGCTTGACCCTGGCTGCTTGTTTGCGCCATTTAACAGCATATTCTCGGAAACTTTCCGATGACTTCTTCTTGAGATTCGACAGAGAATTCCTGTTGTGAGTTATGTCTATGTTATACTAAAACTGTCTGACAAAATCTCGAGCCAGATCATCCCAAATGTGCCAACGATACATGTCCTGATCCATGTACCACTCAAAGGCAATGCCAACTAGACTTTCTCCGAAATAAGGCATTAGGAGCTCTTCTTTTCCGCCTGCCCCTCTTAGTTGATTATAATATCTCTTGAGGTGGGCTATGGGATCCTCGTGCCCCTCATACTTTTTGAACTTTGGGGTCTTGAAACCCAGGGGCAAATGCACATGTGGGAACAAACATAGATCAGCGTAGGATACGCTCTTTTGTCTGCTTAAGCCTTGTATATTCTTAAGGCTTTGTTCTATGCTCCTCATTTTTCGGGTAATTTCCTCTTACTCAAGGCTCTTTACAGCCTTCTCCTATCCCGCGGTAAATTCGTACCAGGGTTGTTGAGGGTAAGAATTGGTGGTAAATTGAGTAGGTTCTGATGGAAAAGATGGTACTTGGAAAGTGAAATATGATGGATCAAAGCTTGTCCTGGGCACAGTTGGCTGCACTGTAGCCGAGGTTGGTGGTGCGGTAAATATATTGGAGGCCACTCCCGAAACCACCTAAAGGTGAACCTTAGAAGGTGTTTCGGTGAAGTGAGCTAAGATGGTGGGGTATCCAAGTGGGGTATTCGGGTAATTTATTGGGACATTAGAATTTCCACTTGCTTTGGGAAGTAGCTCGAGGAAACCGGGTATGGCGCTTGGTGGCTCTCTCCCATTGGACTAGGCGTTCCACATTTCCAGCACTCGGAGGCGTAGTGCCCTGTTTTCTTCAGCTGCCGCTGACTCTGAGATTGGGATAACCGATAGTGGTCTATCCTCTAGGATGGGGATTGTTGGTGGATGAGCTTCTGACGACATTTCTACACTACCCTTAGATCTTGTAAAGTAGAGGTGTGAAGCCAGGTTACCACAAACCAACCACCTTAAGAATAAAACCTAAACTCAACAGCAGACAACAAAATGGTTAGTTTGAAGCAATTAACACATAAGAAATCGCACATTGGGTGTGTGATGCACCTATACAGTTAAATGTGTTTCTACATGTTTTGCAACGATTGCATATCTCATCCCAACATTGGTTTATCTCCTCGATCTTCTCTCTTGCTCTCTTTTGCACTCTCATTTTCTCTCTTGTTCTTATTTTCTTTTCCTTGTTTTCTCTCTTTTCTTTTTGGTTTTTCTTTTGGTTTTCTCTTTTCCACATTCCTCTTTTATTTGAGTTATTTACAAAAATCATGACCGGATCCGATGAGGATTGCCTACGTATCACGATGCTGCGTGAATCAGATCATCACATAGTTCAAGAAATAAAAAGCAAAATAAATAAAACATTTTTGGTTTTTCAAATTTTCATTAAAACAAGACCTTTAATTTTTCTCTATTACAAAGACTCGATCCTGCATACTTGAGAATTGAAAACTACAACAGACTTTTAGGAATGAAAATACAAACTCAAAAAAAGAGAAAGAAATCAGGAGTACATCAATGCTTCCAATCCTGCTCTAGGAACACCAACTGGTTTTGTTGCGGGCCTACGCACCATGTCATCCTAGAGGAGATAGAGATCCTCCATTATCTGGCGGACAAAGATCATTACTATGGCAAAGAACATGGACCTGGTCATGTCCTCACACTCGTTGCATTTCATCACAATATAGTCAGTGATTCTTCTAACAATTTCCCTAATGATGCCCTTCTCTTGCAACAAACGCCCAATCTGTTGAGATCTAGCCTCCAAGACCTGAGTGGTACTATGATTCTGTTCTTGCAAATGTTGTAGGTCTCCATCTAGCTGTGCCATCAAAGCGTAGCAATGTTCTCTTTTGGCTTTGAAGCTCTTGTCTTGTTTAGCCATCTCATTCTTAAGGGTGGTTAGCTTTGTGTTCAAGTTTGTGACTTCTCCATCGTATTTCCTTTTTAGTTGTCGAACAAACTCTGCCCGTCCCTCGGCGTTCTTTGCCAACCGAGCTCTTGCCAAACTGCCTTTGGATTTTTCTAAATCATCCCCGTACTCACATATTTTCTTCTTGAGGCCATTAATGAGTCTTTCATCTGCTCGGCTTCTTTTCGGATTATCAGCAGCTACCTTCATCCTTTGGATCTAGTCCCGGGGGACTTCATTTTCTTGGGCTAATTTTTTCTTCTCACCCTCATCTGAAGCGGCTTGCAAATCACTATCGAACTTAAGGTCTCTGATCTGTCCTTCTAACCTGCTTATGGTGGCTCGATATTCATTTTCTTTTGTCAACCACTCCCACTGTTCTTATGATGCTTCAACAAACTCTTGGAGGTGGGGTCTTTTAGCTAGCCTTCCAAACTCAACTTTCCCTTTGTACCAGGCGAGGTAACCGGGTGAGACTTCACCTCTGGATAGATCAAGCAATCGGGCATTTTCTATCAGATATTGACACTCATTCCAAATCTGGCGAACCACTGTTTCGTGAAACTGGCCATCATAACGGATCTCGACCACATAAAGGCTAAGGTCTATATCCTTGGACACTATCTGACATCTCCCTAGCTGCCTTAAAACCGGGTATGTGGCATAAGACTAGATGCTTCTGAGACCCATCAGGAGGAAGTGGGGACTGGTGGCTAACATGTATATGATTTCATTAACAGGAAGCCAACCCAATGTCCATTCTATTTGATTTACAGTGACGGAGCGGAGGCAAGATATCCATTATGTGACCCCTTCTGGCATGTTGAACCTGTCGACCCTTGTATAAAACTCCTCTATGCAGCTTTCTCCTGTCGACCTATAGTTCATGTACTAAGGACGGTGACATAGATGCTCAATCATCCACATTTATAGAAACAAGTTGCACCCTTTAAAAAAGTTCGCTCCGACTTTGTAGGCCATGAGAGCTCGGAATATTTCAGACACTATCATGTGTGCGAGGGTGATTTTGGCTTGAGTAAGCAAAGTGTTGACAACCCCTGCTATCCGTATATCGATATTCCCATCTTTCCTGGGAAACACTAGAAGACCCAAAAATGCCACCATGAAAGCGAAACATCTATGTTCTTCCCATTTTATTCGATTCCCTTTGCTGCAAATTTTGCTTTCTCGATTGTTGAACCCCCCTATGTGTCTGTATCACTGTTATATAAACTGTGGAGTGGAAAACCTAGATTCCAAATCCAGGTATTGGACCCTCTGCTTATCTTTAGAAAATCTAGAAACTTGTGCGGAGTGACGGTTCTTGGGGCAACCAGGTATTTATGTCTCAAAGCTTCGGTACTCCCAACATAACCGACTATCTATTCTAGAGTGGGTATGAGTTCAAAGTCCGAGAAATGAAACACGTTGTGAACTGGATCCTAAAACGTAACTAGTGCTTTTATTATGTCTCCTCTAGGCAGTCTTCAATAACTCGGTGAGACCCCCCAAGTAATGGTTGACCATATCTCGTCCTGATTTACCAAGATCTTCCCACCACATATACAGTTCCAAAGGAATCTTGGTCATGACCTTCATTGGCAAGTTTTGACTCGTGCTCATTCTACACATTTAAATTAAGGTGATTGATTTAAAACAAAGTGGATTTTACAAAAGTGGTCAATTTTGCAAACATTTAAATATCGCGGCTACTTTTGTAAATACGGCCCTTCAGCACTTTGAAAAGGAAGATTTAGGGTTGTGCTTGCTAGGTAGCCAAAATTTTGAAAAAGGGCAGTAGGTGGTTATTCTTGCAAAAACAGCTTTCCGGCGTCCTTTTGGGGATATTTTAGGCTATTTAGACAAGAACGACACTACCTAATTTTATTTATGACAGAATAACAAAATTTCAAACTTTGGGTTATTTTGCAAAAAAATTGAGTTGGACCCGGTGAGGGTTGCCTACGTATCCCACATCCGGTGAAAATCAAACTTGCGTAGTTCTATCAGTTTTGACATAATAAAATATTTTGAAACCATTTTCCTTTTCTTTTTTTTTTCTTCAAAATTTCGGTAGAGTTTCGGTATACTTTGGACAACAGATTTTTTTTCAAAGGCGGGTAATTATCTCTCTCATACCTCAATTTTATTTTTTCCAAATTCCTCCCTATTCTAGCAACTGGTCAACATGCAAACTGAAGCAAATAATTGTACAAGTAGCACGTAAAAATGCATCAGGTTGATCTTTTGATTCTGGGATCCACCTGTCCTAGACGGACCCAACCCCTGTGTTGAATCCCCAAAGTCAAATACACATGATGCAAATAAGCGTTCCTACTAGGGATCCTGCATGAAGTTGAGTTATTCTATGTATAAAACTTGGGTATATTGTTCTAAACATGGTGTACCCGAGCGGACAACTCGAGCCGGGGGGGGGCTACGTATCGGGAACCAAAAGGCCATCTGGCTTTGTAACTTGTCCGAACCTCTTTCTAATTCAAGGTATGACACTAACAGAAAAGGAGTCACGCCAATGTGCATATCCCCAAAGATGAGAAGAGAAGAGTTTCGTAACAGTTTATATACAGTTCAAATAATATCATAGCGGTAAAAAGCAATATTTAGCACATTAGGCCCAAACATGTAATAAACAATTAGATAATAAATAAAAGCCAACTATAAAAGTTATTGTAAGCTCGAATTCTTGAACCCTAAACCAAAGTTTTGGGTTTCTTTCCCCAACAGAGTCGCCAGAGCTATCACACCTCCTTTTTTACCACCCGATGAGGTATATAAGGTAGTTTTTCCAA
Source organism: Nicotiana sylvestris (assembly GCF_000393655.2). Classification (NCBI taxonomy): domain Eukaryota; kingdom Viridiplantae; phylum Streptophyta; class Magnoliopsida; order Solanales; family Solanaceae; genus Nicotiana; species Nicotiana sylvestris. The sequence goes on along the minus strand of NC_091065.1, from coordinate 159,104,604 downwards.
TTTAAGTGACATTATTCGAAATGAAATTATTTTATTTAATTTTTCAGAGTCGCCACTTGGAATATTTTATTTGGTGTCTCAAGTCACCGGTTTAATTTAAAATCGCAAATCGAGGAAATTTTGACTTTATATAAAAGTCTGTGAACCAAAAATTCTAAGTAAGGAATTTTGTTAACTCCGGAGAAGGTGTTAGGCATTCCCGAGTTTCATGATTCTAGCACGGTCGCTTTAACTATTATCAATTAGCCTATTATCTGATTTATTACACATTTTAAACCTATTGTGCATTTTTAACTTTATAACCGCTTTTAATTAATTATTGTTACATATTGCGAATCATGTCACGGGAACCGTATCCACGATCTACAACATGTTCAATTTTAAAAGAATAAATTTTGGTCGGGTCACATAAATGCACCCTGGATTTTAGTAATTAGGCGTCATAACTATGTCACGGGAACCGTACCCGTAGCTATGACTATTCTTTAATTAACGCGCCTAAAGCAAACTACGAAAGTTCAAGGAATTTTCTATACTAGTTTTATTTATGCGAGGGACATAGGTTATAAGATTTTATTTGCGTATGGCACACCTCAAATTATTTTAAGAAGAATTAGCTCTTGATCTAAATTTGGGAGGGCCATGTGTTATAAGTTTTAAGCATGGCACACCTTAAATTATTTTAAGAAAAAGGGTTATATATTTTAAAGGCAACTAAAGGGGCTTCTATTTTTAATCTAATTTAAAACTAGTTATCACAACCACGTCAAGGGAACTGGACTTGTGGTTGTAATAATTTTAAATCACGTGCCTAAAGCCGTAGAATTCAATCGTTTGGGCGTGACCAAATCTTTTGTTATCTACATGTGTGATTAAAAAGGAAACATTTTTTCAGGTTGTAGCTAGGATCGAGCCCAAGAACCTTTCTGATAGTCAAGGCCCAAAATTAAAAGGGTCTTCAAGAAACGGGCATAAGCAACCAAACCACGTAATTTTCTGCAAATTAGCACATCTGTTGAAAACTATAATTACAGGCCCATCTAAACATCAATAATATACAATCCAATAGATTTCATAGAAGACATTCAAAACTTTGGATTAGAATAGGATTCATCAATTGTTGCATGAATAGCCTCTTTTACACCGATTTTATCATTCCAAGTCCATTTAACACTTATCCAGTTCTTGAATCGATGTTGAACACTTTTAGATTCTCAAAGATCCTACTTTCATATCCTACTCTAAATAAGCATCATATTCATGTGGAGCACAGATGAGCTACAATATGAAAGTTTTGTGCAACATCAAAATAAATACTTCAACTTACAGTTTTTAAAAGTGTTAACTGAAAGCAAATTAATCACTAACAAGAAAGGAGAGAAAAACAGCCTAATTCTTCCTTCTCTTAATAACACTGAGAAATCTTTACAAAACTACATAAGAATCATAGAATGCTTCAGGTCAAATCTCATTAAAAGTTCGAACTCAACAGGTTCTGGAGCTCATTCATGCATTATCCATGCCATTAGCCTACAATATTGAGGATCGAAATAACTCAACTAATAGCAACCCTATACAGTCAACATTTAAATACAGTCCTCAATGAATTAAACCTGCTAAATCAGCATACTACTCAAGCCATTATGAAGTCGTTACACTAGTTTACACATTAACATCTAAACCTTGAATACATCACATGGTAGGACACCCATGTCAACAACATTTATTCACAACTTGAGAAAGGAAATTGAGTCTAAGAAAAGAAGAATAACAGAAAACAAACAACAGAGAAAAGAAGAGGAAGAATCTGAAGTCATAATCCAAAAACAAAAGGCTACAATTCCATTTTTGTCACTCCAAGGCTTGTGAGAATATCTGGATACAACAAAGGTCAAAGAAAGCAAGGAGTTCAGCAAGCAATGAGTGAGAAATGATAGCCCAAACAACATCAGTAGCAGCTTCAAATGGATCTAAATTCAAACCAGAAATTTCAAGGAAAATTTTTCTAACTTTTGCTAAAAATCAAAAAAAGATAGAATCATCCATCAATGAGATAATAGCTGAGTTCTTTTTTTATGCTCTTTTTAGGATATTTTCCAATCTGATCCGTGTGTTTCCTTTTAAGACCCTTTTTGTGCTAAAAGAGAGACCGATCTCCTTTTTTGTGTATGAATGAGTGCTTTCTATATATATGGTACCCAAAATGGCATCAAAAGGAATATCCTACCCTAAATTCTAAAATTTCAGAATAGTACAACCCTTTTTACAGCTGTTCGTCCTTTTCCCACCCAATATCAGTATTTCATCACAAGGATAAGGACAAATGTACAACAATCTACAACATTCTGATATTCACCCTATGTAAAACCCAATTTTAAACTTCCAATCACTGATTATTGTAATTTTACCTATTTGACCTAAATTTTGGTTGTTTGATTACCCAATAGCCCCTCCTAGAACCTTCCTAGAACCAACCAGTCCAAACTAGCCTTGGACGCCCCCCTGAATTAGTTTCCAATTAATCCCTTAAGGTTTGTTTTCAAAATTATCCTTTCAAACCCCCATTTAATCCAATCGGCATTCAAAACTCCCACCTAAAACAATTGGAACCAAATCATAGATTGACTAAACAAAACAAATTGAAAAAAGAAAAAGAAATCAACCCTTAATTAATCTACCAAGTGAAACAGGGACACATTAATTAACCTAGATGTATTTAGCTATACTTAAGCAATACGATTAACTAAATAAGTCTATTTTACTGAAGATTGAATGTATCAGCAAGAAAAACACACAAGATTAACACCTAAAAAAGAGATGAAGAAACAGAAACAAAGAGGTACGAGGAGGAGAAAATACTGATTTGAACATGAAACGATGACGGTGACGAATCTTTGGCAAATCAGTGGGGTGTCTATTGGAATCTGGCATGCTTCGAAATGGGCGAAAGATGATACCAAATGATCTAAGAACAATCAATTGGCATAAATTTTTGCACGAATCGAGCTTTAAAAATAATTGAAATCAGCAAGAAACAACGGATTAGGGCTTTTGTTTTCTTTTCGGAAATTTAGATCTGAAATTAAGGTAAATGGGTGGGAATTTTGGGTGAATTGATAGTGGGATAGGGATGAGAGGAGGCTAGGGATTGTGGGGTGAAGTTTTGGGGTGGTTTGGAGCATCGCCGCCGCCGTGGGGCGATTTTCGGCGGGCGGCTGGTAGTGGTGATTTAGAGAGATGAAGGGGGATCTCTAAGATTGTCTTGGGGGTAGGGGGATTGATCCGACAATTATAAGGAAAAATAGAATCTGTTGTCGGCCGTTGTATCAAAATGATGGGGGGATTAAGGGGAGGGAAAACGACGTCGTTTGGTTAATGGGGGGATAGACCGGGTAAAGATTATTTTGGGCTTGGGTTTGGGTTGAATTGGGACCAGGTTTATGACTTAAAAATGGCCTAATAGCTCAAATTAAAACCCCCTTTGAATTAACTGTTTATTTTCCTTTTCTTTTCTCTTTCTTTTTTTTAATTATAAATCCTAATAGTTAAAAATCCTAAATTATTTAAAACGTGAGATTAAACTAATTAGCTAATTATAAAAATTATAAACACTTAATTCTAAATTAAAAGAGATAAAATCAATAAACTAAAAATTAAAAGACAAAAAATATAAAAATGAGCTATTTATTTTTTGTGATTTTCAAATTTCTATAAAACAAATAATTACTGATTAATTCTAAAAATTTAAAAACAAATTCTAAATCCAATGCATAATATATTTTGTATTTTTCATGCTTTAAATAAAAATTAAACATGCACATAAATGCAAATAATTAAGAAAATTCTACAAAAATTTCTAAAAAGGTAAATAATTAATTTTTGAGTTTTTACAGGAGTATCTCGTATAGGGCAAAAAATCACATGCTCACAATTTGCATGAGGCTAATCCCTGCCTCCCTATCTACATGAGGTCAATCCCTGCCTCCCTATTTGCATGAGGCTAATCTCAGCCTCCACCCTGGCTTCTATTTGCAGGTAACCCGACGAGCAACGGCTATCCCAGCAGGAGCGATCCCGCTCCAGTTCTCTCAGTCATATCAAACCTAACCATTCCCGTAAATCGTTCACTCACCCAGCCCTAGATGTTGCGTCCGTTCTTGAAATGTCTTCATCGGTATACTTCGCCGACGAATCTGGAACTACATACGACATGATTCCTACATAACCAGGGATGCGTAGGCAGCTCATAAGCCAGAGTGCGGCCTAATCTCTCTAACCATTTCGCTCTGTCAAAATTGCCCATCTTTTCTTTACCCGAAAACTCTTTCATCCTTTCCGGGTAAAGAGGGGCAGCTGTTGATACCCAATTTTTTTCCAAAATATTTAAAATTGCATATATACCTTCAAAACCATGCATTAATAGCAATTGATATTTTTCCACAATTTTCCTATATTTTTATTAATTTATCCAGCATTGTATTTCCAATAAATAATTAAAGAATTGCATCACAAGTGATTTCAAAAGCATTTCTTGATTTGATTTATTTTTATGGTCCTATTTAAACCAAATTATTCCATAATTAGCCAAATTGGCATCGTTTGGCTACAATTGCAATAACTCTGCAATTATAGCCCAAGCACATGATTTTATACTATTTTTGATCGAAAATTAATAATTTGTATTTTCAAATACTAAGTAATCATTTTAACTATTTCCATGCATAAAATTCATTATTGTACAATTATCAGCTATTTTTATAAATTGGTTTATTTAATTTAATTGGGTATTTAACAAATAGCCAATTCCATTTCAATTCTAGCCTAATTGAACTAGATCCCAACCCAATTAAAATAGCCCAAACTCCAGGCCCAATCCATCAAAGTTACCTGACCCAATCCTTAAGTCTACCCGGCCCATACCTGATTTAATCTTGGTCGTCGATCAATTTTGATCAACGGCCCAGATTCACTCTTACCATAATTAACCTAATAGTCTAACCCAACCCCCAAACCCTCATTCTCTCATCACTCTCTGTCGTTATATCTCTCATCTATCTCAAGACTTTCTCTGCTAAACCATGGCTCCTCTCACAGAGAGTTGGTTCGACGATAACCATGGTGGTCTCACCACCATCCCCAGCCAAATGGCTCTCTTCCTATACCATTTTTTGCTGCCCTGAGGTCCTCAAAGGAACCAGAAAGCGGTTCACTCACCTCCCATGGTTTCTATGTCATGCTCAGGCTGTCCATGGCCGTCTGAGTAAGATTCTACCATCTTCGGCTAGAACCTATGGTTTCTAGGCCGGTTCTCTTTATCTCTGGGCTGTCTCTATGAAACCCTAACTACTAGCTCTTGATTTCTTAGATCTGTAACAGATCTGAGTATATTTTGAGTTATCTTTACTGTTTTCTTGATAATCTTTTCGATTTTTTAAAAACTCCTTTTTGTTTTTACAACCAGGGTTTCTTAACCCCTTTTCAAAATGACTTCTCCTCTATTTTTCAATATTATTCTATGATTTCTATTATGTTTAAATAGTTTTTTTTAAGTTTTTCTTTTTATTTGATTCATTATGTTGAAAACCTTAATTTTCTAGTTTAATCCTGGGTTTCTGAGTTTGTTTTTGATAATATGTTCAACTAATCTGCATGTTTCTCATGAACATTCCATGATTCTATGATCTTTACCCTATGTTTGTTTGTTAGGTTTTTGACTTCGGCTATTCCTGTCTATTATCTATTTATTCCCAGAAAATTTGTGGTTATTTCCTCTCATCAATATCATCCTTTACTTTGAATCCCGAATTTATGTGATTCTTTTACCCTATTCTTGTTTGTGTTATGTTTGCTTCGTTCATATGTGATACTTTCCTTAGGTCAGTGTTACCTTCTAATGGAATCCCTAATTCCCTGTGATTGGTATACTCTGTTCCCTATTGATTTCAATTTCTAAATATTTTCTTGCCTTATTTTGTGGTTGATTATGCTGTCAAATTGATTCTTAGACATTTTCCTTAATTAGAATTTATCGAACCTAGCCTCTATTACCTACTCTGTTCCATGCTTATTTCCTTATGTGTCATGTTCAGTCTCACATTGATCCTTTCCTTATTTGTTATTTGTCTCCACCGTTTGAAGTTAACTCCCTTAATTAAGGGAGTACTTATACTAATTTTTATACTAATTGATACGTAGTTCCATAACTACTGCATGACTTTGATTCTTACCTTATTATTCTACCTAGTTTCAAACTATATATACATACTCTCTCATTAAAACAAACACACGAATACATTGGTTCAAAGCTCTCTCTCACACTCAAAACTTTCTGCTCTCTTTCTGTGTTACTTACTACTGTTCTAAGTTAGCCGACTGCAAACCAAGACTAACTATTGTGTTCTCCTTCACTTTGTGCTTGTTGTCTTCTTCACTAGTATGTGCTGATTTTGATTCAAGTTTCAAAAACAATATGCTTCTTGTACTACTTCAGTTTGTCATGTTTCTAATCTGTTTTTATCTATGATTTTGTTGTTCAACCTGCAACTAACATGTCTACTTCACTGTCTTCTTTACTACATGCTTCTGAATATGTCCAACCTCTTAGGATTAAACTGCTCATGAACCCCTTTTAGTACACCCCAACGTGACTCTTCCTTACTTATATTTCTCTGATTTTTGGCATGAACCTTCCTGTGCAAAGTAGTTGGCTATCCTAAGTTTGTCTAACTCTGTATTAATTTTGAAGTTCATGTTGTACCTTAATCCCTTGAACCCTTTTTAAGACTTCTCTAATTCTGTACCTATGTGCATCTTTGCCTACTATGTGCTTTATACTTGCCCCAAATCCCCCATTACTCCTGAGTGAATATTTGTACCTATTTGATTCTATGTCTTGGAGTGCTGATGAACCTCTTTTGGTTCTATGTTTGGTTTATTGTTTGTTGATCACCTTACCTTTTTTAAAATTGTCTTATTGAATAACTCCTTATGTTGGTTTTGCAAAACTATTTCAAAAGAGTCTCTTTTAACACTATTTTCTTACTAAAACCCTTTCAAAACTATGTCAAGCACTCTCAATCTACTCTTAGGTTTTAAGTTCTGCCCCTCTAATGTGTGACTGGTTAGGGATCCCTATGAAATCCCTCCGAACTCTGATACATTAGAGTTGGCCCTTCCACACTACACTTACTCAACTATGATTATGAAAACTGGGTGTGAGCACTGCCCGAGATTCCTTGAGGTCTTTAGGGAACTCTGACAGACCTGGATTATGTGAAAGGCTATGAGGAAATTTGGCATTGGAAACTCTGGAAATCTAGGACTATTTGTAGGCTCCCAATAGTGTAACTTCTTATTTTTCTTATCTACTTGTGTAATTCATTCGATATTGGCCTGTAATAATTTGTTGTAAACAAATATTGGGGTTGGCTAGTGAAAAGGGGAGGGTAGTCATATATGTTATCAATATCAATGGGTAGAAACCATGCCTTAGGTTCACATTTCCGTATGTGCATTAGAATCCATGTTTAGGGCCAATACATTTCAAGCATGTCATGCATTAGATATCATGTTATAGGGTTTACTGTTTCAGCATCTCATTTAACATTATTTTTATCACTTAGAAATCCTGATTTAGGCTAAATAATAGCATTAATATAAAACTGTTGCTCCTGCACATCCTGAAATCATGCTTAACAACTCTGTAACTTTCTGTACATTTAGGAGTTCTGCACATCCTTAAATCGTTTTGCATTTATTTGTGCATATTAGATACCATGCTTTAGGATCTCGTTCGTACTTGCCCAGTCACACCTAGTGTAAACTACTAATTATGAAAGAGGTAAAAACAGTCTCACATTTGATTATCCTGTTTTATATAAAACTGGTAATAATCCCTATATTTTTGTAACCCCTAGAACAACATGCTCTTAGTAAAAATCGACTGTTGAACTGCTAATAACTGTGTAACTATTGCGCATAATCCCACGCCTAGGCAAGCCTTAGGCAATCAACCTTATAAACTGGAAACTGCCTCTTTGTATTTACTGATTAATGATTATCAGGCTTCAAAATCAGTAGGCAAACTGATTAGGGCCCCTGCTTCTGAGTTTATAAAATAAAACTGCATATCTTATGCGTTCTAATATTCGCCTAGCCATCACGTCTTAGGATACTGTTTAACAATATTGCCCTTATTTGTGTTTGAGTCATGCTGTTTACATGCCTTATCTGTGCTGGTATCAGAGTCTTGTTTGAGTTCCTAGCTCCTGAAGCTGTAGCAGTTAACCTTTAGCTTGGAAATCATTAAGCTTGCAGTATAGTCCAAGTAGGTCGGGTTACATGTCTGGTTCTTAACAATAAGTTTTTTAGATCATCAAAATATATGGCAAGAGTATTTAAAACCTATCAATAATTGGTATCAGAGCAGGTTCCTCCTATCAGGCTAACACCTAGGAAGGATCCGCATGGCTGCTCCACCAAATTTGGAAGAAGGTCAATCTACATACCGACCACCCAAGTTGAATGGACAACACTATAAGTGGTGGAAAGCAAGAATGCACGATTTTATCATGGTTGAGGACTGTGAGTTATGGGATATCATATGTGATGGTCCTTATGTTCCAACCAAGGTACTAGAGGAACTTCCATTTTCAATGGAAAAAACCAGCAAAGAGTACACTGAAGCAGAGAAGAAGGCCGTGGAGAAGAATTTTCGTGCCAAGAAAATTCTAGTATGTGTAATAGGACCTGAAGAGTATAATAGAATCTCCACCTGCGACACTACCAAGGAGATATGGGAAGCTTTGCAAATAGCTCATGAGGGAACTACACAAGTAAAACAGTCTAAGATTGATATGCTCACTATCGAGTATGAACTCTTCAAAATGAGGGACGATGAATCCATTCAAGATATGGACACAAGATTCACTTCCATCATAAATGGGTTACACTCACTTGGTGAAACGATTCCCAGAAACAAGCTAGTAAGTAAAATCCTTAGTTTTCTACCTAGCTCTTGGGAAAGCAAAGTGAATGCTATTAGTGAATCAAAGGACCTGCAGGAGATGACCATAGAAGAGCTTATCGGAAACTTGAAGACCTATGACTTGAAGAGAAAGATAAACAGTGAAAGAAGAGAACCAAAGAAGGAAAAGAACCTGGTACTCAAAGCTGATTACAATGATTCAGGTGAGTAAGACAGTGATATGGCTTACCTAACCAAAAGATTTCAGAAAATGGTCAGAAGAAATGGAGAAATGCTAAAAAGGAAGAATTCTGACAGACCAAGAAACTGTGATCTTTGTTACAATTGTGGAAAGCCTGGACACTTCATGAAAGAATGTCCTCTCTTGAAGCAGGAATTCTCCAAGATCCATCACGAAAAAACAGCTAAGATGAACCTGGTTCCTGTCAAGGACTTCAAGAGAAATGAATCTGTTGTCAATATGATAAGACATGCTCTTGCAACATGGGAGGATTCATCCAGTGAGTTTGAAGATGAACCTGATACTGATGATATTTCCATGATGGCACTTGAAGGCAAAAAGACTGGATATGACTCAACTTTTGCTTTGATGCATCAATCAGATGATGATGAAGATAATGGCTACAAAGAGGTAAATTTTAGGGATGTTCAGAGAAATCTAAAATACTATTCTCCAAAAAAACTCATGTCTTTAGCTGATGTATTAATCAATGCTTTTCATAGTCTTGTGAAGGATAGGGATTCCTTGATCTTAGAATTAAGAGAATCTGAACAAACTAGAGATGACTTAGTGGCTGTAGTTTCTGACCATAAGAAAACCATTGAAATCCTCAGAAAAGAAAAAGAAAAGAGTGATCTATTGGTAGAAATTGTAGACCTAAGGGAAGCAATAGTGAAAGCATGGACTAAGTGAAAACCTGGAAGTTTTGGAAACGGAAAAGAGATAGCAAGTGAGGAACACATTAGGCTTGAAAATGAGGTGAAAGCTATGAGAATTAGGATGTGTGCTGAAATTGAGAAAAAAGAGCTTCTCCAAACTAATTTGGAAAGAGTAAAGAATGATCTTAAAAAGTCCCTAAAGTGGACCTGGTCCTCAGAAGCTACCACTACCTTGGATACTAATGATTATGAAAACAGTTAGGGAGCAGGGATCCAAAGGGAGAAAACTCCTCACAACCCTCACAGTAAGTACGCCACTGTCTCTGATAACTAGTCTTGTACCTGATGTAGGAACACTGGGCGCTTCAAGGAAGATGTCCAGGCCAAGAATCAATCAGTTCAGAAAAACAAAGTGTTTGCTGAAATGGTGACTACAAAAGAGGGACCAGGTCCCATTCACAAAAATCGCACATTACCTGCATGGACTAAGAGAACTCCTATTCATACTCTTGCTTACTACAAGGGACCCAAACTTATTTGGGTTCCTAAAACTAACTCCTAATCTCTTGTGCAGGGAACATAAGGAAGTGATCAACAATGGTTCATGGATAGTGGGTGTTCAAAACACATGACTGGGAACACCACGGACTTTCTTTCACTAAAAGCCCTGCAAGGAGGGAGTGTATCCTTTAGCAAATGGTAAAAATGGGTACATTCTTGGTGTTGGAAAAGCCAGGAAGTCACTCACTCATTCTATTGAAAATGTGTACTATGTAAATGGCCTTAAGTACAGTCTCTTATGTGTCTCTCAAATCTTTGATAGAGGAAGATCAAGATGGAGAACCCTCACTAGTTCCTGGTGAAGTCATTAACATGACAAACGGAAAGGTAGATATGATGAGTCAAGTAAAGGATCCAAATGAAGACAACGCTGCCTCATCTTCAACAGAACCAAACACTTCAATTACAACCACTGAAGCTGAAGTAAGAGTGGTTGATGCAGTTCAGGGAACTCCACTAGCACCTGAGAGAAGGATAGAGGAAAATCAGCCAAACATACCTTCCTCCTCTCAGAATGAACCTCAGGCATCTAACTGGAGACACTAAAGCTCTCATTCAATAGACAACATTATCACTCCTCTGGATTCCAGAGTACAAACCAGGTCAAGAGCCAGAAATTCACTTGCCTTCTCAGCCTTTCTCTCCCAGATAGAACCCAAAAATATCAAGGAAGCCTTGAAAAATATCGATTGGATTACAGCCATGCAACATGAGCTACATCAATTTGAAAGAAACAATATGTGGCACTTGGTACCTAGATGTCACTACCCGGATTTTCCCACCCTCGGGAGTCATGATGGTGCCTACTCGTAGAAGTTAGGCAAGCCACGAAATTAGAAATCTTTAACTCTTTTGTTTTAATCCTTTTTACAACTTATGGTAACAAGTGATAAACATTTAAATAACATCGGAATATGAGAATAAGAGGAAGCCTTAGACAAAATAAACCAAAATAATACGGAAATCAACATATGCCTCTACCCAAAAACAGGTGTCACAATATTCACGGACAAACTATGATTGCTACATACAAATGTCTGAAAGAAAGATCATTGTCTGTCTCAAATAAAAATGATAACAGAACATAATAAAAGATAGAGGAGACGTCGGGCCTGCGGACGCCTGCAGGGCTACCTCGGAGTCTCAATGGACTGAAGGCTGGCTCCCCTACTGCTGCTTATCAAGTGCTGATCCGGTATCTGCACAGAGTGCAGAGTGTAGCATCAACACAACCGACCCCATGTGCTGGTAAGTGTCTGGCCTAACCCTAGCTAGGTAGTGACGAGGCTAGGACCAGACTCCAGATAAACCTGTGCAATTATATAATATACTGCGGAAAATAAACAGGGATAAGCAGTTTAAATGGGAGGGGGTACATGCTTCGGGAAAACATGTCAAATTTAACAGAAACTTAATAGAAATATGAAAGGACAATTCAATATCTACAACAATATACAAATAATATTGTTGCAGCGCGCAACCCAATCCCTTATGATTTAACACTGTTACGGTGTGCAATCCGATCAAAATATATACAACTATTGCAGCGTGCAGCCCCATCCAAATATATATATAATTGTTGCGGCGTGCAACCCGATCCAAATATATATAACTGTTGCGGCGTGCAACCCAATCTAAATATATATAACTGTTGCGGCGTGCAACCCGATCCAAATATATAACTATTGTGGTGTGCAACCCGATCCAAATATATAGTCAACATTAACCATAATAACAGTCCCGACAAGGGATCCACAATAAACTACACTATCCCGGCAAGGGAATTCAACAGTACAAGTATATATACGTCCCGACAAGGGAGAATCGGCTATAACCAATCTTAACTCAACTCCTACTCATCTCAATTATTATCATTACACAATCATAAGTAGATTCCACGAAAATAAACTAAGGCTTTGCTCAATACCAAGAACTTACCCACTAAAGCATCCATAGTATCATTTAAGAATACCACAAATATTAATTTAAGACTCACGGTCATACACAACACCAACGTATAGATACTCGTTACCATGCCTATACGTCGTACTCAACAAGAAGCAAATAGCAAATAGGACTCAACTCCTAATCCCTCAAGCTAAGGTTAGACCGAACACTTACCTCGATACCACGAACATAACTCAAGATTCAACTATAGTTTTACCCCTTGATTCTACCACCAATTCGCCCATATCTAGTCACAATTTACTTAATTACATCAATAAATTCTAAATGAATCAATTGGAATGCATGAAAATGAGTTTTCAAAAGTTTTACCCAAAAGTTAAAAATCGCCCCCGAGACCACATGGTCAAAACTCAAGGTTCGAACCAAAGCCTGATTACCCATTCCCCCACAAACCCAAATATATACTTTGTTTTGAAATCAAACTTCAAATCGAGGTCCAAATTCCCAATTTTTGAAAAACCTAGGTTCTACGCAAAATACCCAATTTCCCCTATGAAAATCATTGATTTTGAGTTGAAATCATGTTAAAAGATGTTAAGGAGTGAAAAAATGACTTAGAAATCCCTTACCAACGTTTTGGAGAAGAAAGGTTGTTTGAAAAATGCCTCTTATGTTTTTTGGGGTTTTGAAAAATGAAAAATAACTCAAAATCCCATCATTTTATACTCCTCTCAGACCCCCTGTGCGGACCGCACAAAATGGACTGCGGTCGCACAGTCCTTCCTGGGGATACTGCAGTCCAGTGCCCCTGTGCGGACCGCACAAAGTCGACCGCACACCGCACTAGCCCCTTCCGCGGTCGCACACATTTTCTTGAGGACTGCACTGGTGGGTTTAGAGACCTGCAACTTCTTTGAACCTTCAACATCTGGTTTTAAGCCTAAGATACCACAAAACCTACCTGAAATCAACCGAACCCTCGGGGATGCTAACCGAACATACGTACTAACTCAATGACATCATACGAATTTATCCGTGCGATCAAATCGCCAAAATAACCTCAATAACAACAAATTTTTTTCTCAAACTTCATAAAACATCAGCTTTTGCAATTTAGGTCCGACTCACGTCAAATGACATCCGTTTTCACCAAATTTCACAAGATAGTCTTCAATCATATATAGGACATGTATCGTGTGCCGGAACCAAAATACGGGCCCGCTACCATCATGTTCTAATCAAATTTCATCTCCAATTTCCTTAAACAATTTCAGAAAATAATTTCCTTTAAAAATGCATTTCCCGGGCATACGCCCAAGTCCCATATTTTCCCACGGACCCTCCGGGGCCGTCGAATCATAGGTCCGGGTCCGTTTACCCAAAAGGTTGACCGAAGTCAAATTAGCTCATTTTGTAATCAAAATTTATCATTTTTCACAGATTTTTATTTAATTTTTTTTCATATTTAAGCTTTCCAGCTACGAGCCCGGACTGCGCATGCAAATCGAGGTGATGATAAATGAGGTTTTCAAGGCCTCAGAAACACATAATTTAATTTAAATCAAGTTATGACCTTTTGGGTCATCACATTCTCCACCTCTAAAACAACCGTTCGTCCTCGAACAGATAAAAGAAAGAAGTACCTGAGTTAGGGAAACGATGGGGATAACTGCTCTGCATATCGGACTCGGACTCCCAGGTCGATGACTCGGGAGGATGACCTCTCCACTGAACAAGAACAGAAGGAAAGCTCTTCGACCTCAGCTGACGAACCTGCCAGTCTAAAATAGCCATCGGCTCCTCCTCATAAGACAAGTCCTTGTCCAACTGGACAGTGCTGAAATCTAACATGTGGGATGGATCGCCGGGATATTTCTGAAGAATGGACACATGAAACACTGGATGCACAACTGATAAGCTCCGCGGCAATGTGAGTCTATAAGCCACCTCTCCCACTCGATCAAGAATCTCAAATAGGCCAATGAACCTAGGGCTAAGCTTGCCCTTCTTCCCGAATCTCATCGCGCCCTTCATAGGTTACACTCGAAGCAATACTCCCTCACCGACCATAAATGCCAAATCACGAACCTTGCAGTGGGCATAACTCTTTTGTCTGGACTGGGCGGTATGAAGCCTATCCTGAATAATCCTGACCTTGTCCAAGGCCTCATGAACCATATCCGTACCTAACAACCGAGTCTCTCCTGGCTCAAACCATCCAACTGAAGACCGACACCGCCTACCATATAAAGCCTTATAAAGAGCCATCTGGATACTCGACTCGTAGCTGTTGTTGTAGGCAAACTCTGCAAAAGGCAAAAACTGGTCATACGAGCCTCCAAATTCCATTACACAAGCTCGGAGCATACCCTCTAAAATTTGGATAGTCCGCTCGGACTGGCCATCCGTCTAAGGATGAAATGTTGTGCTCAACTCAATCTGCGTGCCCAACTCTTGCTGAACTGCTCTCCAGAATCGCGAGGTAAACTGTGTACCTCAGTCCGAAATGATAGACACGAGCACACCATGAAGACGAACATTCTCCCAGATATAGATCTCAGCTAACCTCTCGGATGAATACAGGACTGCCACAGGAATGAAATGCGCTGACTTGGTAAGCCTATCAACAATAACCCACACTACATTGAACGTCCTCTGAGTCCGTGGGAGTCCAACAACGAAGTCCACAGTGATCCGATCGCACTTCCACTCAGCTCAATCCTCTGAAATAGACCACCAGGCCTCTGATGCTCGTACTTAACCTGCTAACAATTCAAATACCGAGCCACATATACAACAATATCCTTGTTCATTCTCTGCCACCAATAATGCTGCCACAAATCCTAATACATCTTAGCGGCGCCCGGATGAATAGAGTACCTGGAACTATGGGCCTTCTCTAAAATCAACTCTCGGAGCCCATCCACATTAGGCACACAAACGAGACCTTGCAATCTCAAAACTCTATCATCACCTAAGGTAACCTTCTTGGCACCTCTGTGCTGCACCGTGTCTCTAAGGACACACAAATGGGGATCATCATACTGCCGATCACGGATAAGCTCCAGAAAAGAAGAACGAGCTACCGTGCAAGCCAATACACGACTGGGCTCAAAAACATCCAACCTCACAAACTGATTGGCCAAAGCCTGAACATCCAATGCAAGCGGTCTCTCACCAACCGGAATATAAGCAAGACTGCCCATACTGGCTGACTTCCTACTCAAAGCATCGGCCACCACATTGGCCTTTCCCGGATGGTATTAGATGGTGATATCATAATATTTTAACAACTCCAACCACCTTCTCTGTCTCAAATTCAAATCCTTTTGTTTGAACAAATACTGAAGACTCTTGTGATCTGTGAACACCTCACATGCCACGCCATACAGATAATACCTCCAAATCTTCAATGCGTGAACAATGGATGCCAACTCCAAATCATGAATCGGATAGTTCTTCTCATAAATATTCAACTGTCGCAAAACATAGGTAATGACCTTACCATCCTGCATCAACACTGTACCAAGCCCAATGCAAGATGCATCACAATAAACTGTATAAGGCCCTGAACCTTTGGGCAAAACCAACACAGGTGCCGTAGTCAGAGCTGTATTGAGCTTCTGAAAGCTCGCCTCACACTCCTTCGACCATCTGAATGGGGCACCTTTCTGGGTAAACTTGGTCATCGGGGCTGCGATAGATGAAAACCCCTCCACGAACCGACGATTGTATCCTGCCAATCCCAAGAAACTTCGAATCTTAGCAGCTGATGCTAGTCTAGGCCAGTTCTTGATTGCCTCAATCTTCTTTGGATCAACCTGAATACCCTCCGTTGATACAACATGACCTAGGAATGCAACTGAACTCAACCAAAATTTACACTTCGAGAACTTAGTATATAACTGACTATCCCTCAAGGTCTAGAGAACCACTCTAAGATGCTGCTCGTGCTCCTCCTGGCTGCGAGAATATATCAAAATATCATCAATGAAGACTATCACAAACGAATCCAAATAAGGCCTGAACACTCGGTTCATAAAATCCATAAAAGTTGTTGGGGCATTTGTCAACCTGAATGACATAACCAAGAACTCAAAATGCCCATACCGAGTGCGGAAAGCTGTCTTAGGGACGTCGGATGCCCTAATCCTCAATTGATGGTAGCCAGATCTCAATTAAATCTTCGAAAATACCTTGGCACCCTGAAGCTGATCAAACAAATCATCAATCCTCGGCAATGGATACTTATTCTTGATTGTAACCTTGTTCAACTGCCGGTAATCAATACACATTCTCAACAATCCGTCCTTTTTCTTAACAAACAACACTGGCGCACCGCAAGGCGAAACACTCGGCCTAATGAAACCCTTCTCAAGCAAGTCTTGCAACTGCTCCTTCAACTTTTTCAACTCAGGTGGGGCCATACGATACGGTGTAGACATGTGATTTGACCCTCCCCAAGATTTTTTTATATTTTAGCATGTAAACATTTAATTTAGACCTAATATAGTTATTTCAACTATTTTTGATTTCTTTACTTTATTTTCATCATAAAAATGGAAAATAACAAAAAATATTTTAGCTTACGTATCTTTCATAAATTTAAATAAAAAATATATACAAAAATAGTACCTTATTTTTATCTTTACATCATCTTGAAAATACAAAATAAATATATAATAGTTTCATGTTAGCTTTTGAATTATGTAGTATTTTTATCTTATTTTAAAAGGAGTCGATTAAGGTGTTGGATCATAATTTTAAGAGTTTTAGAACCCAGTTCTTGGCCCAAGTCGGATTAGTCAATTAAGCCTAGGGACCCTTCTAAACTCTTCTTTGGAATAAAAACAAACAAAAAGACCCTAAGGACCTAATACACAAAAGACCTAGGGACTAATGGGCAAAATACACAAAAATACACCTAAACCTAGACTCTACCTATAAATTAATGCTTAAAAAAATCAAAAAATGGAAAGAAGAACGCTAAAAAGGACTGAAAAAAGGCTGCGCCACCCCCGCATCGTCTTCTCAAAATGACCCCCTCCCACCCCCACCCCCACCCCCCATTAGTCATCTCCTTCAGTAACAACAACCAAAAAATAGAGACCCACAACATCAAAATATAAATCAGTGTTTTTTAACGATAGGTCCCTCCCCATCGAGCTTCTTCTTCATTTCGCCTCCCCAACGAATCCGCTGTATTTGATCTTCTTGAACAAGAGAACACTGATCTGTTGCACAAAACCAAACACCCCCCCTATCACTCATTTTGCTCGAGCAGCCATGAGCAAGGGGCTTAACAAAGAAGCTCTAAAAAACTAGCAGCCATAGCCAATTTCCGATTTGAAAACCTATCAAAGTCCTAAGTCTTCTTCTTCGTCGACTGAACTCCATCACCACCGGAAATAGCCGAAAACTGGCCACGGAAGTTTGTTTCGTCAATGGAGTTCGTTTAAAGCTCGTGGAGAGTTCGTTTTAGTTTGTCGACTGAATTTCAAGTTTGTCGTTCCATTTGGTGTAACGTTCCTGTTGAGATCAAGTCCTGTTACAGCACATTCGTAGGTCGCTAGCTCTGTTCGTTAGGTCCATTCAGTTCCGTTCGAGTTTCCGACGAGGTTCGATTTGAGATTTTTGTTCTTCGTTTCCGGTTTGAGGTTCGAGTTTCAATTCTTTCATATACATGTTTTTGAGCCAATTCAGTGTTTGATTGCATTTGGATGTTAGAGGTTGTTGTTGTTCATGTCACAGCAAAATGTTTGAAATATTTGCTTCCGATTTTTCATGTCATTTGTTAAGTGTTTGAAATATTCTTCTCTATTTTTGGTGTGTATGGTACTTAACTGTTTGTATCTGATTTGCAACGAAATTTCCTAGTGTGATTAAAAACCAATCCGATAGTAAACTAATTAAGAAGAAATAGCAGAATTAGGGTTGTTGAAACAGTAGTAGGTATAGGGGAATCTTGTGGATGATTTGTTGAGATGAGTCGTAGGGTTTGGGATTGTTTGCTAGCTTTCTTCTTCTACAACCAAATCTATAATACATTAGCGAATTTTCATGGCCCTCGCAAAGTTGCAAACGCGTAGTTGCTTTATGCGCGTTATTTTAATAATTTACTTTCCTAAACTTGGGTGCGCATTTATGTGACCCAAATCCAAATCTCAACAATGTTAACATATGTTAAAAACCACGGGTGCATTTATGTGACGTGGTTCGAGACGTGTATTAATAATGTTGCAATTTTCTTCAAAAAATGAATAAAGGCGGTTAAAAATAAAATTTGCTCATAGGTTCATAATTGTTTAAATCAGATAATTAAGCTGAATATAACAGTTGAGCGACCGTGCTAGAATCACGGAACTCAGGAATGCCTAACACCTTCTCTCGGGTTAACAGAATTCCTTACTCGAATTTCTGGTTCGCAGACTATTAAACAGAGTCAAGCTTTTTCTCGATTCGGGATTCAACCTGTGACTTGGGACACCATAAATCTCCCAAGTGGCAACTCTAAATTTTTAATAAAATTAATCCTGTTTCAATTGTCACTTAAATTGGATAAAACTACCTTATATACTCCCTTCTCGGTGGGGGTGTAGGTAAAAAGGAGGTGTGACAGCTCTGGAGACTCTGCTGGGGACTCGAACCCAAAATCTCTAGTTCAGGGTTCAGAGTTAGAGCTTAGATAAATTGTTATATTTGTCTTTATCTGATATTGTTACATGTTTGGGCCTAATGTGCTAAATGTTGCTTTTTTACTGCCTTGATATTATCTTAACTGTATATATAAAGTGCTACGAAACCCCTCTCTTCTCTCTCCTGAGGAGTGCACGCTGGTCGTGACTTCTTTCTATTAGTGTCATATCCCAAATAGGACGAGGTTTGGACAAGTTGCAAAGCTAGATGATCTTTTGGTTACCGGTACGCAGCCCCCCCTCGGCTCGAGTTGTCTGCTCGGGTAAGCCACGTCTAGAACAAATAAACCCAGGTTTTTAAACCTAGTATAACAATACCTCATGTCGGATCCCTATAGGAACACTTGTTTACATCATGTGCACTTGACTTAGGGGACTCAATACAGGGGTTGGGTCCGTCTAGGACAGGTATACCCGAAAAAATAAAAGACCTCCTGATGCATCTTATGTGCTACATGTTGCATTTATTCAAGGGTAAAAGGGTCATTTGGCGGACCAATGATAGCTGAGGGTAAATGAAGAAATGAAAAAAAAAATGAAAAAAGAAAGAAGAAAGAAAAAAATAGAAAAAGAGAGGGTGAAGTGTGAAGATAAAGCGGGTGGGGTCTAATTATGTTTTATGTTACATTTTGTTAAGAGAAAAAAAAAACTTGGAAAATTCAAAAGATTTTTGTACTTTTTCATCATTTTTCAAAAATAAAAAAAAGGGGGAAAAAGAAAATTAAAAAAAAAGAGTTTACATGTTTCATCATTTTTCAAAAAAAAAAAGAGAAAGAAAAAAAACATATTTTCTATAAATTAGTTGTTATTTTTATTTTTCGCTCGTATCCTATCTGCCTGAACTACGCATACCTGATTCTCATCTTTCGGGACGTGATACATAGGCAACCCACATAGAGTCCGGTCTTCCTAGTAAATCTTAGGTTCTTGACTTTGCGGGGTCATAGCCAAATTTTGCACTTCTAGCCACCTTTTGGCCAAATAAGCCATTTTGCAAAAATATCCTCAATCATGTCTTGCATATGTCTTAGGGAATGTTATTGTCTCACATAGTGCTAGTTTAAATTTTCTCATACAGGTGTGGATCTACTTACTAGAGTTTGAGCATGACAGATACCCCAGTATCATTGCATTCAAGAGCTGCTCGAGGAGCCATTTTATGTTTTTGAGTCAATTGTTTTTGTTTTATTTTCTAGTCTTGTATAGTAGTATTTAGTCTTTAGGTGATGTTAGAGTTTGTAATAGTCAGGTTAAGTTTACCGAGTCTTTTGTTATTTTATTTCTTATTTTGTATGTGGAAATGTGTTAAAAATCGAAAATTCAGAAAAAAAAAGAAGAAATTTTGTGTTTTTGTTATAAGAAATAAAAAAAATTCTCCTTTGAGATTATTTTTCCTTTAGGCAATTAATATCTAGGATTTAAAATGAATTATTTTTATATTTCCTCTACTATATTTGGATCAAAATTCAAAAAAAAAAGAGAATTTTCTTTTATTACTTCTTTAAAATCCTTCTTTAAGGTATTAATTCTAAAATCCAAAAAGATTTTCTTTTGAGGTGTTTCTTGGGGAAATTAGTGAAAATGAAAAAAAAAATCTTTCTATTTTCATTAGAACTTTAGGATATTGTACATAGAAAAAAAAAACATACTTTATCATTTGTTTATCATTAGATATTCTTCTTTAGGCAATCAAAATTGAAATCCAAAAACATTTTGTTTTATTTTTCATTGATTGTTTCGACAACTTGCATCAGAATATCAAATGAAAATTCTAAATATTTTTCTATAGTTCACTCTTTAGATTTTCTTCCTAAAAAAAGGAATCAAAAAATATCTTTCTCTTCTAGAGTTTTTCCTTAATAGAGTATTTGTTTCAAAGAAAAGAAAAAAATCCGTTAAACTTGAGTTTAAAATAAGTTATAGGACATTAAGTTTAGAAAATTCAAAAAAAATGAAGATTTGCTTCATTTATTTCTCTTTTCTCAGCAGAATAGTCATTAAGGTAAAAAGAAAAGAAAAATAAAAAGAAATAGAGAACGTCAGTTTGTTTCCTTTATTCCTGATTTTCCAGAACTACGCAAAGATCTAATTCATGCGGCGTCATGATACGTAGGCAACCTACATAGGGTTCGATCGAATCATTTTTTTTAAAAGAAAAGAAAAAAAAGGAAAAAAAGAAGGAAACAAAAAAAAGAGGTGAAATTGTGGGATGTGAGATATGAGAGAAAGAAAAGAGTGATGATAAAAAAAATGAAGGAAAATGGGCAAGCCAAGAGGTGCTAGAAAAGCAAAGAAAAGAAAGGATTGAAATGAACAAATTGAGATGATGCCAACTAACGATTGTACCCTCGAAGTCATTTTAGAACTGATAACTGTGGCTAGGTGCATTGCACATAAAGTGAGATTATCTTATGTTAAATGCCCTAACGCTAACGTGATAACTTCATTTTGTTATATCCATAGAAGAAGGGTGGTTGGTTTGTGGTTTTTTAAAGTGGTAACTCTTCTCTACAACATAAGGTCAAAAGGCAATGGCAGACAACAACAGAACTGAGTTGGTTGATACCGATGCCCGGAAGCAGTTGTTTGAACAGGACAATGGGTTGGTTGAAGAGGTAAAGATGTTAAGACAACACAGGGCGGACATGTATCAGGCTTGGATGACTGGGAAGGCACCACTCCCGCCACCACCTAGCTTCCTAAATACTACCCTTACCCAAACACCGATCACAGTGCCAGATGATCCCCCATACTCTCCAGATCCACCCGCTTATCATGGTATTCCCAACCACCCTAGTAGCTCCGTCACTCATCTTCCAATTACCTTTCCCAAAACTTGCCCTCCTGACTTATCCACCATCCCCAACAATGAACACCCACTCAAAGCTTACGATGCCCAATATTACCCCTCAGAGGTTGCCCACAAGGTTCCCAACTCATACAAGCATGGCCCACAGGATGAGCCTCATGTTGAAAATGAAAAGTTCACAGGAATAAAGGGGCGAGATGGGATACCCAGGAGGCTAAAAGGCATAGAACGGTCCTTAAAGAACAAGCAAGGAACGGGAGACCAGGGTAGCATGTCTTACAAAGAATTGTCTATGTCCCCCGACGTTCGTCTGCCTGCGGGGTTTAAAGGGACAAAGTTAACTTGTATGATGGGTGTGGGGATCCGGTAGCCCATTTGAGGGATTATTGCAATAAAATGAGAAGTGTTGGCAAGAAAGATGATTTGTTGATGGTGTACTTCAGTGAGAGCCTGACTGGGGAAGCGTTGGAATGGCATAATCGCCAAGATGTTGGTGAGTGGCCTACATTGGGTGACATAGTTCAAGATTTTGTTCGACACTTTCAATATAGATCAGGTGTTACCCCAGATCGCTCCTCCCTATCTAAAATGGAAAAGAAGCCAGAGGAAAGCTTTAGAGAGTTTGGGCTCAGATGGAGGGAGCAGGCTGCTCGAGTCAATACCCCGATTGGTGAAGAAGAAATGGTTGAGCTTTTCCTACAAGCTCAGGGGCCCACCTATTTCAGTCATTTGATCCCGGCCCTAGGGAAGCCTTTCAATGATGTGTTAAAAATGGGAGAGCTAGTAGAAGAGGGAATCAAGTTAGGCAAAATCATGAGTTGTTCGAAAAACATTCAGAACATCCCAGTAAGCTTGGGTGGAAGAAAGAGAAACAGAAAAGATGATCCAATAGGCTTTCCCGATCAACACTTTCAGCCTCGACATCGTCCCCGTGGATATCCGTATGCACCAGATGATCCTCCCCAATGTCACTTCTCTCCACAGAACTCCCAAAGTCATACATTACTCTCCCAGTACCCCGCTCCACAAAATGCCTATGTACCCCCACGAGCCTATCGAAAACCCCTTTGATCAGGTTTCCGGCCCAGTCAAGCCTTTAAGAACGAGAGGTTACAGAAGAAGAAAACATTCACTCCATTGGGAGTGTCATATGTCAGTCTGTTCCATAGGCTAAGGAAATTGGACATGTTGAAGCTGACCCAAATAAAAATGTCAAACCCTCTTCTAAAGAAGTTTGATTTTTCTCAAAGGTGCGCCTATTGCTCAGATGCCCCGGGGCATGTCATAGAGAAGTGTTGGAATCTGAAGAATGCGATTCAAAAGCTTATTGATGCAGGCGACATTGTCGTGCAAAATTCAGATGCAGCAGACACTAGCCAAAGTCCATCGCCTGTGCATAATGGCACGCATATGGTGGGCAGGGTTTATTTTGAAAAGGAATGAGAGAATTCTTTGGGGAGCCTTGGATTTCCACGTGCTACTAAGCTTTCAACGCTCTTAGGGGTTGATCTTAAGAACGAGCCGGCAAATGGAACCCAAAAGCAATTTGTTAAGAACAATGTGATGAAGACTTGTGGAGGCCCTAGTATTGCTGATGCAGAATTCAATGGCTAAGATATCGCACTTGGTAATTGGAAAGACGCTCCATTTCCTGGTCGGCCGGAGATGAGTTTTGGTGGTTTATTTTGTTGTCATTTCTGCTGTCTGGGTTATTTCAGGGTTGTAATCCGGATATTGTCTTGTGACTCAAACCTTTCTATCCTTTTATTTTGTTTAGTTCGTTTAGTCATAATAGCTCGTTTAGTGTTGTCTAGGTTTGTTCTAGGTTTATAACCCCAGTTTAGTTTGTTTGTTTTATTGTCTAAACCCTTTCACCATCTGTCTAATGTCATTTTCTGTTTTCTATGATTTCTAGTCATTTACGTTTAGTTCTCTTTTCTTTTCATAGTTCTTTTCCTGTTAACTCTAGTGACATGACATGCATGCGTAATTCTCAGCCTGGTTTTAAAAGTCAGTTTAATCATGAAGCAATGAAACAATGTTGAAGATGTAAGGACATTTGAGGGAAATAAGTAAAGGCATTTTGAGATCACTACAAGCCCGAATTGTGTGAAACTGGGGTAGATAGAACAAAAAGAAATACTATTGAAATGCATCCTATCGCATCAGATTGAAGCTAAAGGCAAGTTTGCCCCAAATTGGCAGGGGCCGTTCATGGTAACGAGAGTGTTGTCCAATGGTTCTTTGTATTAATAGATGTAGAAGCCGAATATGTTGATATAGTTATCAAGTCTGATATAATCAAAAGGTGTTACGAATGTTTTCCTTGGTTAGTTTAATTGTGTTGTTTGTACTTGGCATGTTTTGAAGATTGGAATGACGAAGGCATTTTGTTCTGCTATCTAAACACTTTATCCTTCGTTACCCCTTTGAGCCTCATTTATTTTCTTTCATACCCCTCTTTTGGAATCAGTAGCAAAGTTCAGAAACGCAAGCGTGAAAGATGAGTAAAGGAAAAAGAGAAAAGAAAAAGAATGAAAAGAGACAGAAGAAAAGAAAAAAGAAATAGAAAAGCAAAAAAAAGAAAAAAAGAGAAGAAAACAACAATAAAAAGAAAAGAGGGAAAGAAGAGAAAAGAAAAATCACAACAAACAAATAAATTCCTAAAACATGAACTTCGTTCGGTCCCATCAAAACAAAAATCCAAAAACCCCAAGCAAAGAAACTAGGGCAAAAGTTGTGGTTGTTGCAAGAAATCTTATTCCAAAGGCAGTAATTTTGAACCCACTTGAATTGTTTTGAGCCTTGTATACCCTTTCTTTCCAATCCTGTCCAAAAGCCCACGTTACGGTCCAAAGAAGGACCTTCTTATAAGTCTTCAAGAAATGCCGAGTCAAGCAGGTAGAGTGGAATCATATTAAGGGTAACACTCTAGTCCAAGTAGGAAATATTGAAAATGAAAGAGTCTTAGTGGTGAAAACCTTCACGGGCACCGTAAGGCGATGGAAAGCTGAGAGAAATAAAAAATGAGAGAAATAAAAATGAGAGAGTCTTATTGGTGAAAACCCTCGAGGGCACCGTAAGGTGACGTAAGTTGAGAAAAAGAACAAAATGAGAGAGGCTTGATGGCGAAAACCCTTCGGGCACTACAAGTCGAATAAGGATTGTGAATCAGATTGGATAATTGGAGCATTGAAGCCCAGTTTCATGGTTTAAAGGTACAACAAGAGTTGAACATCAGGCTTACTTGATAGAATAGGCCACAGGTGCATGTCATGATCATTAGAGTTGGTATCCATAACTGATAGGTTTCTACTTTGTAGTTTTCTCGTTAGGAATCATCTTTTCTATTGTCCTTCACTCTGTTCTTTTTGTCTTGTTCACTTCCTCTTCCTGAGTCTGTGCGGTTATAACAAGTGATGAAATGACTTCAAAATTTGCCACCAGCTGTCCAGTTGCACAAAACGAGGTCTGGCTAACACATCAAAATGTCATAAGTCAGAAAAGAACAACAAGCGCATTGAGCTGGTAATAATCAATATGCTTGGGGATCCTTGTGAAATACAAAGGCTTGGTACATATCAATTCATGAACAATGCAACAAGATGGAGGGTGTTAGGTGAACAAATCAAAGGTATTTTCGGTGAAACACAAAGGTTTGGTACATATCAATTCATGGACAATGCAACAGATGGAGGGTGTTAGGTGAACGAATCAAAGGCATTTTTGGTCAAACACAAAGGTTTGGTACATATCAATTCATGGACAATGCAACAGATGGAGGGTGTTAGGCGAATAGATTAAGGGTATTTTATGTGATAATATTGACATAGAAAGTGGTTAACCAATAACAAGAAAGGTCTTCCATGTGGAAATCAAAGTTATCATGGCAAGTGAAGGAGCAATAGACCTCAAGGCCAATGCCAGTGGGTTAAGTCAGGAAAGAACAGCATGCACATTGAGTGGGCGGTAATTGATGTGCTTTGGGATTCATGGGAGACACAAAGGTTGGTAAATGTCAGTTCATGAGTAATGCAACAAATAGAGGGTATTGGGTCTGAACGGAGAAGAGGTATTTTCTGTGATAAGGATGACAGAGAAAGTGATTAGTCAAGGAACAAGCAAGGTCTTCAAGAGGAAATCGGTTATCATGAGAAGTGAAGGAGCAACCGCCCTCAAAGTCAAGGCCAAAAACCAACCACCATATTTTTAACTGACAAGATTTTTATTTGATTTGAAACAGGTGCAGGAAATCTCGTTTGTTTCGGAGAAACCCACCGCAAGGAAAGGCAAGCACTAGACAGGTTTGACCGTAAACTCTCAGGACCCGCCTGGATAATGGGATTTAATTTAAAGTTTTCAGGACCCTCCTGGAAAATGGGATTTTGTTTAAAATTCAAAACAATTATGAGTAGCAAGATCTAGCATAAGTGCGCCCAAAGGAACATAAGTGGGCTTCAAAGTTTACATGTTTGAGATAGGATTCAATTAGGAGTTTTCAGGACCCTCC
Organism: Nicotiana sylvestris; assembly: GCF_000393655.2. Taxonomy (NCBI): domain Eukaryota; kingdom Viridiplantae; phylum Streptophyta; class Magnoliopsida; order Solanales; family Solanaceae; genus Nicotiana; species Nicotiana sylvestris. Next base: position 159,078,256 of record NC_091065.1, on the reverse strand, counting down.
TGAATAACGGGACCTAGCTTTAGGATTTCCATTGGATAACAAGGTTTAGAGTAAGTTCTGTCGTAGGGTAATATAATTTAGCCGTGAAATTGTCACTCTTAAGATAAAACTTGACTTTTGATTTTCAGGACCCTCCTGGATAATGGGACGTAGTTTAAAACTGGCTTGCATAACAAGATTTAACGGAAGTAATACCTTTAGAAGATATAACTTAGATTTAAAATTGTCGCTTAGTTAAGAGTTGTCAGGACCCTCCTAGATAATGGGGAGTAGTTTAAGACCTTCTCAGATAACAAGATTTAGCGGAAGTCATGCCTTTAAAAGATATAGCTTAGATTTAAAATTGTCATTTAGTTAAGAGTTGTCAGGAACCCCCTGGATAATGGGACCTAGCTTTCAAATTCTTAGTAATATGATTCAGTTTAACACTCACATGTGTGCCCAGCTACTAAACTAGGGCAAGAAATTTTCTTTTTTTTGTCTTTTTTTTTTTAATCACGTACCCACCTGGAGAGTAGGGAATACATCTCAAGTCAGCAGTCAGGAGCCCGCCTGGACAACAAGGAATACATTTCAAGTCAGCAGTCAGGAGCCCGCCTAGAAAGCAGGGAATACATTTCAGTTCAGCAGTTAGGAGCCCGCCTTGAGAGCAGGGAATACATTAAAGTCAACAGTCAGGAGCCCGTATGGACAGCAGGGAATACATTTCAGTTCAGCAGTCAAGAGCCCGCCTGGAGAGTAGGGAATACATTTCAAGTCAGCAGTAAGGAGCCCGCCTGGAAAGTAGGGAATACATTTCATGTCAGTAGTTAGGAGCCCGCCTGGAGAGCAGGGAATACATTCAAGTTTAGCAGTTAGGAGCCCGCCTGGAGAGCAGGGAATACATTCAAGTTCAGTAGTCAGGAGCCCATCTGAAGAGCAGGGAATACATTTTAAGGTGTTGGATCATAATTTTAAGAGTTTTAGAACCCAGTTCTTGGCCCAAGTCGGATTAGTCCATTAAGCCTAGGGACCCTTCTAGACTCTTCTTTAGAATAAAAATAAACAAAAAGAGCCTAAGGACCTAATACACAAAAGACCTAGGGACTAATGGGCAAAATACACAAAAATACACCTAAACCTAGACTCTACCTATAAATTAATGCTTAAAAAATCAAAAAAAGAGGAGGAGAGAACGCTGAACGGAAAGCTGCGAAAGCTGGGCAGCTTTGGAAAGAGACCCCCCACCCCCGCATCGTCTTTCAAAACAACCCCCCCCCCCCCCGTTAGTCATCTCCTTTAGTAACAACAATCAAAAAACAGAGACCCCCAAGGCATCAAAACAGAAATCGGCGTTTTTCAACGATAGGTCCCTCCCCATCGAGCTTCTTCTTCTTTTCGCCTTCCCAACGACTCCCATGTATTTGATCTTCTTGAACAAGAGAACATTGATCTGTTGCACAAAACCAAACACCCCCATTCACTCATTTTGCTCGAGCAGCCATGAGCAAGGAACTTAACAAAGAAGCTCTAAAAAAATAGCAGCCATAGCCGTTTTCCGATTGCATGTGGATGTTAGAGGTTGTTGTTGTTCATGTCACAGCAGAATGTTTGAAATATTTGCTTCCATTTGTTCATGTCATTTGATAAGTGTTTGAAATATTCTTCTCTATTTTTGGCGTGTATGGTACTTAAATGTTTGTATCTGATTTGCAACGAAATTTCCTAGTGTGATTAAAAACCAATCCGATAGTAAACTAATTAAGAAGAAATAGCAGAATTAGGGTTGTTGATACAGTAGTAGGTATAGGGGAATCTAGTGGATGATTTGTTGAGATGAGTCATAGGGTTTCGGATTGTTTGCTAACTTACTTCTTCTACAACCAAATCTATAATCCATTAGCGAATTTTCATAGCCCTCGCAAAGTTGCAAACGCGTAGTTGCTTTAGGTGTGTTATTTTAATAATTTACTTTTCTAAACTCGGGTGCGCATTTATGTGACCCAAATCCAAATCTCAACGATGTTAACATATGTCAAAAACCACGGGTGCATTTATGTGACGTGGTTCGAGACGTGTTTTAATAATGTTGCAATTTTCTTCAAAAAATGAATAAAGGCGGTTAAAACTAAAATTTGCACATAGGTTCATAATTGTTTAACTCAGATAATTAAGCCGAATATAACAGTTGAGTGACCGTGCTAGAACCACGGAACTCGGGAATGCCTAACAACTTCTCCCGGGTTAACAGAATTTCTTACTCGGATTTCTGATTTGCGGACTGTTAAACAGAGTCAAGCTTTTCCTTGATTCGGGATTCAACCGGTGACTTGGGACACCATAAATCTCCCAAGTGGCGACTCTGAATTTTTAATAAAAATAATCTGGTTTCAATTGTCACTTAAATTGGATAAAACTACCTTATATACTTCCTTCACGAGGGGGATGTAGGTAAAAAAGAGGTGTTACCCTTTCAAAGCAGAAATCAATATCCCTGTCGGGTGGCATACCCGGCAGATCTGAAGGGAAAACCTCAGGAAACTCACGAACAACGGGCACAAAATCAATAGAAGGAACCTCAACACTAGAGTCACGTACATATGCCAAATAGGCCAAACACCCCTTCTCGACCATGCGTCGAGCCTTCACATAAGATATAAAACTACGGGTAGAATGACCAGAAGTCCCTCTCCACTCTAAATGAGGCAAACCAGGTAAAGCTAAGGTCACAGTCTTGGTATGACAATCCAAGATAGCATGGTAAGGTGATAACCAGTCCATCCCCAATATAACGTCGAAATCGACCATATCTAGAAGTAACAAATCTACGTGGGTCTCAAGACCCCCAATCACCACAATACAAGAATAATGGACTCGATCAACCACGATAGAATCACCCACCGGTGTAGATACATAAACAGGAACAATCAATGAATCACTAGGCATGACCAGATATAGTGCAAAATAAGATGACACATACGAGTACGTAGACCCTGGATCAAATAACACTGAAGCATCTATATCACAAACCAGAACGTACCTGTAATAACTACATCTGAAGCCTCAACCTCGGGCCTGGTCGGGAGAGCATAACATCGGGGCTGGGGCCCACCACCCTAGACTACATCTTTGGGACGGCCTGCGGCTGGCTGGCCTCTACCTCTAGCGGCCTGAGCTCCACCTCTAAATCCTCTACCTCTACCTCTAGAACCTCTACCCCCACCTCTAGCTGGCTGGGTGGGCTGTGGAACACCTAGTGCCTGAACCATAGCACGGGGACCCTGCTGCTGCGACTGAGTACCCACCAATCTCGGACAAGCCCTCCTGATATGACCATACTCACCGCACTCATAGCATCCACCTGAGTGTTGCGGCTAAGGAAACTGAGACTGACCCTAGCGACCTGAATGACCACCCCGAAAACTCTGAAGCGGCGGTGCACTGATAGGAGCTGGCGGTGCGCTGTAGGACTACTGATCAGAATACTGCATCTGCAGACCACGGCTACCTGAAGCACCGTGAGAAACCTGAAGGGCTGACTGAAAGGGCCTAGGAGGATGGCCTCTACCATACGAATCTCTGCCTCCAGACTAGACACCACTGAATCTACCTGAATGATGGGGACTCTTGTCCGACCCATGACCACCTCCCTAAGACAGGACCATCTCAACTCTATGGGCCACATTGGCCGCCTCCTGAAAAGTAATCTCACTCCCAGCCTCCCTAGCCATATAAAGACGAATTAGCTGAATAAGACCATCGATAAACCTCCTCACCCTCTCTCTCTCTCTTGGTAGGAAGGATGACAAGAGCATGGCGAGCCAAGTCGATGAATCTGGTCTCATACTGGGTAACAGTCATGGAACCCTACTGGAGACGCTCAAACTGCCTCTGATAGGCCTCTCGCTGAGTAGTGGGGAGAAACTTCTCCGAAAATAGTTGTGCAAACTGCTCCTAAATCAAGGCGGGCAATCTGGCTGGTCAAGCCAAGCAATAATCTCTCCAACAAGTCTTGGCGGATCCAGACTAGCAAAATGTAGCAAAATCGACCTCATTGGTCTCAACAATCCCCATGGTCCTGAGAACCTCATAACAGTTGTCTAGATAATCCTGAGGATCCTCAGTAGATGCATCACTGAATGTAGTAGTGAAGAGCTTGGTGAATCTATCTAGCCTCCACAAAGCATCGGCAGACATAGTTGCTCCATCCCCGGTCTGAGCTACCACACCCGGCTAAACTGCTCCAACTGGCTGAACTACTGGAGTCTGAATCTGGAGAGCTACCTTCTCCGTAGTGCGAGTAGCAGGAGTTTGGGCTCCTCCTCCAGCCTGAGAGACAGCTGGTGCTACAGAAAGCAAGCCTGCCTGGGTGACACTCTCCATGAGGCCCAATAATCGGACCAGAGCATCCTGAAGAACTGGGGTAGCAATAAAACCCTCTGGGACCTAAGCTGGGCCCACCGGAACTACTGGGGCCGGAACCTCCTCATCAATATGAACCTGAGGCTCCGCCACTGGTGCTGCTACTCGAGGCTGAGCTCTGCCCTTACCACGGCCTCTAGCACGGCCTCGCCCTTGCCCTCTACCCCTTGTAGGAGCCGTTATTGGAGGCTCGGGCTGCTGAGCGGTGGATGAGGAAGCGCGTGTTCTTGCCATCTGTGAAAGAATGTAGTAGAGATTCAATTAGCATTAGGAAACTAAATCGCACGACAAGGAAGAACAAATGTGAAGTTTTCCTAACTCTGTAGCCTTTAGGGGATAAATACAGACGTCTCTGTACTGATCCCTCAGACTCTACTGAGCTTGTCCGTGAATTGTGAGACCTATGTAACCTAGAGCTCTGATACCAACTTGTCACGACCCAGATTTTCCTACCATCAGGAGTCGTGATGGCGCCTGCTCATAGAAGCTAGGCAAGCCACGAAATTAGGAATCTTTAACTCTTTAGTTTTAATCCTTTTTACAACTTATGGTAACAAGTGATAAACATTTAAATAACAGCAGAATATGAGATTAAGCGGAAGACTTAGACAAAAAAACCAAAATAATACGGAAAGCAACATATGCCTCTACCCAGAAACTGGTGTCACAACATTCACGGACTAACTATGATTGTTACATACAAATGTTTGAAAGAAAGATCATTGTTTGTCTCAGATACAAATGATAACATAACATATTAAAAGATAGAGGAGACGCCGGGCCTGCGGACACTTGCAGGGCTACCTCGGAGTCTTAGTGGACTGAAGGCTGGCTCCCCTACAGCTGCTGATCAAGTGCTGCTCCGGTATCTGCACAGAGGGCAGAGTGTAGCATCAACACAACCGACCCCATGTACTGGTAAGTGTCTGGCCTAACCCCGGCGAGGTAGTGACAAGGCTAGGACCATACTCCAGATAAACCTGTGCAATTATATAATATACGACAGAAAATAAATAGGAATAAGCAGTTGAAATGTGGGGTACATGCTTCGGGGAAACATGTCAAATTCAACAGAAACTTAATAGAAATATGAAAGGATAGTTCAATATCTACAACAATATACAAATAATACTGTTGCGGCGCCCAACCCGGTCCCTTATTATTTAACATTGTTGCGGTGTGTAACCCGATCAAAATATATATAACTGTTGCGGCGTGCAACCCAATCTAAATATATATATTTATATATATATATATATATATATATATATATATAATTGTTGCGACGTGCAACCCGATCCAAATATATATAACTGATGCGGCATGCAACCCGATCCAAATATATAACTGTTGCGGCGTGCAACCCGATCCAAATATATAACTGTTGCGGCATGCAACCCGATCCAAATATATAGTCAACATTAACCATCATAACAGTCTCGGCAAGGGATCCACAATAAACTATACTATTCCGGCAAGAGAATTCAACAGTACAAGTATATATACGTCCCGACAAGAAAGAATCAGCTATAACCAATTTTAACTCAACTCCTACTAATCTCAGTTATCATCATTACTCAATCATAAGTAGATTCCACGAAAATAAACTAAGGCTTTGCTCAATACCAAGAACTTACCCACTAAAGCATCCATAGTATCATTTAAGAATGCCACAAATATTAATTTAACACTCACGGTCATACACAACACCAACGTATACATACTCGTCACTATGCCTATACGTCGTACTCAACAAGAAGAAAATAGCAAATAGGACTCAACTCCTAATCCCTCAAGCTAAGGTTAGACCGAACACTTACCTCGATGCCACGAACACAACTCAAGATTCAACTATAGTTTTACCCCTTGATTATACCACCAATTCGCCCATATCTAGTCACAATTTACTTAATTACATCAATAAATGCTAAATGAATCAATTGGAATGCATGAAAATGAGTTTTCTAAAGTTTTACCCAAAAGTTAAAAATCTCCCCCGAGACCACATGGTCAAAACTCAAGGTTCGAACCAAAACCCGATTACCCATTCCCCCACAAACCCAAATATATACTTTGTTTGGAAATCAAACCTCAAATCGAGGTCCAAATTCCCAATTTTTGAAAAACCTAGGTTCTACGCAAAACACCCAATTTCCCCCATGAAAATCATTGATTTTGAGTTGAAATCATGTTAAAAGATGTTAAGGAGTGAAAAAATGATTTAGAAATCCCTTACCAACGTTTTGGAGAAGAAAGGTTGTTTGAAAAATGCCTCTTATGTTTTTTGGGGTTTTGAAAAATGAAAAATAACTGAAAATGCCGTCATTTTATACTCCTCTCAGACCCACTCTGTGGACCGCGCAAAATGGACTGCGGCCGTACAGTACTTCCTGGGGATACTACATTCTAGTGCCCCTGTGCGGACCGCACAAAGTTGACTACGGCCGCATATCCCTCCACTGTGCACCGCACAAAGTTGACCGCACACCGCACTGGCCCCTTCCGCAGTCGCACACATTTCCTTGTGGACCGCACTGGCGGATTCAGAGACCTGCAACTTCTCTGAATCTGCAACATCTGGTCTTAAGCCTAAGACACCACGGAACCTACCCGAAACTCACCCGAGCCCTTGGGGCTCCTAACCGAACATACGTACTAACTCAATGATATCATACAAATTTATTCATGCGATCAAATCGTCAAAATAACCTCAATAACAACGAATTTTTTTCTCAAACATCATAAAACATCAACTTTTGCAAATTAGGTCCGAATCATGTCAGATGACATCTGTTTTCCACCAAATTTCACAGGATCGTCTTAAACCATATATAAGACCTGTACTGGGCGTCGGAACCAAAATACGGGCCCGATACCATCATGTTCTAATCTAATTTCATTTCCAATTTTCTTAAACAATTTCAGAAAACAATTTCCTTTAAAAATTCATTTCTCGGACTTGGGACCTCGAAATTCGATTTCGGGCATACGTCCAAGTCCCATATTTTCCCACGGACCCTCTGGGGCCATCGAATCATGGTTCCAGGTCCATTTACCCAAAAGGTTGACTGAAGTCAAATTAGCTCATTTTATATTCAAAATTTATCATTTTTCACGGATTTTGTTTTCCTATTTAAGCTTTCCAGCTACGCGCCTGGACTGTGCTTGCAAATTGAGGTGATGATAAATGAGGTTTTCAAGGCCTCGAAAATACAGAATTTAATTTAAATCAAGTGATGACCTTTTGGGTCATCACATAGACCCCCAGATCAAACCATTATAGGAACCAGGTGGGTATTCAGAAACAAGCTCGATGAACATGGAATTACAACAAGGAATAAGGCAAGGCTAGTGGTCCAAGGCTATAATCAAGAGGAAGGGATTGACTATGATGAAACGTTTGCTCCAGTTGCTCGCATGGAAGCCATTAGAAATCTAATAGCCTTTGCATCTCACATGGAATTCACCTTATTCCAAATGGATGTCAAGAGTGTATTTTTGAATGGAATCCTGAAGGAAAAAGTCCATGTGAAGCAACCCTCAGGGTTTGAATGTCATGAGCACCCTGAATATATGTTTAAACTGGACAAAGATTTGTACGGGCTAAAGCAGGCTCCTCGATCTTGGTATGAAAGGTTGTCAAAATTTCTCTTCGAAAATGGTTTTAAAAGAGGGAAATTGACAACACTCTTTTCTTAAAGAAATAAGGAAGGAACCTGCTCATTGTTCAGGTCTATGTTGATGATATTATTTTTGGAACAACAACTGATTCTCTATGTGAAGAATTTGTAAAACTCATGGGAAGTGAATTTGAAATGAGCATGATGGAGGAACTGAACTTCTTCTTGGTTCTTCAAGTAAAACAGTCCCCAAAGGGTATATCCATTCGTCAGCAAAAATACATCAGGGAGCTCTTGAAGAGGTTTGACATGGAAGCATCAAAGGTGATAGACACTCCCATTGCTACTGCCACTCGACTGGACATGGATGAAACTGGATCTCCTATGAATCAAACCATGTATAAAGGCATTATTGGGTCTCTCCTCTATCTCACTGCCAGTAGACCTGATGTTGTTTTTAGTGTGGGGCTATGTGCAAGATTTGAATCAAATCCCAAGGAATATCACTTGAAGGCTGCCAAAAGAATACTAAGATATCTCAAAGGAACACAGGACCTGGTGTTGTATTATTCATCAGGTGATAGTTTTAATCTGATTGGGTATGCTGATGCAGATTATGTAGGTTATCTTGTGGACAAGAAAAGCACTTCTGGAATGGCTCACTTCTTAGGTTCATGTCTTATCTCTTGGGGTACAAGGAATCAAAATTTAGTGGCTCTTTCAACAGCTAAAGCTGAATATGTAGCTGCAACATCTTGTTGTGCTCAGCTTTTATGGATCAAGCAGAAATTGGAGGACTTTGTGGTACTCAGTGAGAGTGTGGCCCTTCTATGTGACAACACTTGTGCACTCAATATGCCCAAGAATCTAGTTCAACACAAAAGGACAAAACATATCGATGTGAGGTATTATTTTTTGAGAGACAATGTAGAGAAAGGACTGATATGTATGAAGTTCTGCAGCACAGAAGATCAAATTGCAGACATTTTTACCAAGGCTCTAAGTAGGGAACAGCTTGAAAGAAACAGAGTGAAGCTGGGGCTTTTAAAGCTCAATTGAGAACCTAATTCCTCTTTAGTTGGCTTTTACCTTCAAGAAATAACTGGCTCAAAGTGTTTTTTGGCCATGTCTAACTCATTTCAATACCGTTGCAGGTAAACACGCATGATGAGCATAGAAGCGGTAGATGCAGTACATGAATGATAAAAGGAGATTGATTCTTTCAAAAAAAAGGTCAAGAACCTACTTCTTGTACCAAAGGTTAGTAGTTTTGTGCATCCTTTAATACACGTCTTAAAAAGGGTACAAAAAACAATTGCTTTCAGATCTTGCTGTCATGTCTCTTCATTTCAAATCATTTCATCTCCCTCTGAAACATTGTAATTCTCCACGCCCAATCGTCGTTTCAGAACCGGTGCATGTTCCTCTCTCTTCATAATTATCCTCTTCTTTTAAAACCCCTATTTTCTGCTTTTCCAAACTATAAGTCATATACTAGAATTCGCCAAAAGTCTCATCACACCACTTGTTTCAATGGTTGAGACAACTTCCAATCTCCCTGCCTCAGTTGTAACTATCACTGATCAATCTGTGGAGCCTTCTGCTCCCACTAAGCCTTCCTCACCCTTTATTATTTCTGCCACTACAGTCACACCTCACCTAGTTTCCCAGTCTCTTCCTAATTCAAAAACCCTTAAAACTATTGCTCTGTTCTCCCCATTGTTTGAGGCTCCCACCAGTTAAAAACTAAGTGGAGAACAAGGTGAAAATCCGGAGGTCACAAAGAGTTCTGCCATCGTTGCTACTGATTCCATTGTGGTGGAAGCACAGGTTGAGGAAGATAAAAATGTTGTAACCGTGTTTGTGGTGTCCGCTGATGGTGCACTGCATGAGATTACATCTTAGAAAAATGAGGCACAAAGTATGGAGGAAAAAGGGGACATTGTAGTTGTTGAAGGGGATGCAATAGTAGATACTACTGGGACATCACATGAGGAATCTGATCCCTCTCCGGATGACCCAGGTCAGGGCTCTCATTCCTAGGACAATGTTGTTTCTGTATTTGATGTTGTGCCCCTGGAAATTCAAGCACCGGAAATGAGTTCCAGTGATGAAGAAGACCTAGATAATGTGGCTCTTGATGCATTCATAAGTAAGCAGAGGGTTGTGTCCACCCCTGAGTCTGAAATCAAATGACATACTACCAGGCTTTAAGTTAAAGTGGCCTACGATTCTGCCCTTCAAAAGAGCAAGAAGAGTAGTATGAAGAAAAGAAGAAAGTTGGTGAAAGACGGTGTATTTGTAAGTGATGAGGCGATCCCTGTAGTCGAGGTTGAAGAGAAAACCCCAGATGAACTTGGTTCACTTGTTAGACGGTCTTCGAAAAAGACGAAGCCTACTTCAATAGAGAAAGGATCAATATCTTGGACTAAGATGAAAGAGGTGGTGAGTGAGTTTTCTATGTCTGATGAGGATGTCCTAGTCAAATCCAAGGGAAAAGGCAAAGTCAGTTGAGAGAAGTCCAGGAAACGGAAGTCTGAATCTTTTGAAGAACCTGGTTCTGTGAAGAAAATGAGAAGTGAAGTCAGCCATGGCTCTGAGCGCCTGAGGCATCAAAAGGTTCTGCTGGGTCGTACGTTTGACCAAGCAATCTCTAAGATGATTAGAATGGGCCAAATTCTGGAAATGGTTGAGTTTCAACGTTGGGTGCATCTATTTCAAATTGATGCACCGAAGGTATATGAGGATAAGGTACAAAGTTTATTTGCTAGCCTCTTTCCAATTGATACTGACCACATTTGTGTTTTGGTCAATGTGGAGGACATCGTCTTTGATGTAAAGTTGCTTGGAGAGATCCTAAAAGTTCCTACAGCTAGTGTGTCTAGTGTAAACGATGTGTGTCAGTTTAACTTCAGAAATACCGTGGTAAAATCCAATGCAAACCAGAAGGGGGACCAGATCCATAAGAAAGCGCTACTCCTTGTGTATCAGCTGCTATTCGAATTAGCTAACAAAGGTCTATTGCCTTGAGCTGAGAGGAGGTCAGTTACTTGTAAGTCTGACCTATTCTTAATGGTACAACTAGACAGTTTTACTCCTGTGAGTCTGCCTGCTATTATGATTGAGCACACGTAAAAGGTTTCTACCTTCAAAAATGGTAATCATGGCCTTCCCTATGGGTTCCTGCTTACACAAGTGTTCAAATTCTTTGAAATCCCACTGGGGACAGGCAAGGTGGGAACTCGGAAGCAGACTTTCTCACAGACAACTTTGGAAGAGTGTGAGTGCGTGAAAAAAATGGGGGGGGGGGGTAGGAAGTACATCAATTGTCTCACAGCTTATTAATGCTCAGAATGGTGCAACTGAGGATATTAATTGGTTGAAGGCCAGGAATGCTATCCTGGAAGGTCAGCAAGCCCAAGGGGTTCCAGTGTCAAATGATGAAGTGGCTCATTTGACAAAGGAGAATGTTGATCTTAGGGCCCAAGTAGAGAATCTAAAAGCAAAACAGCTCAATGAGCAAAAGTCAGGAAATGCCCGAATAGATATTGTTCTCCAAATACTTGTTGCAGCTACCAAGCCTTTTACTCCTAGTGCCCCCTAAGTACCCCTTCAGTGACCAGTTTCTGCAAATGTTTGTTAAGATTTTTTTATGCGTTGGCGGATGTTTTGTTTTCTTTTTTTTATGTGGTTGGGATGAAACACTACTGCTCATGTTATCAAGTCCAATGTTGCCTTTCGCTTTTTCAAAGCAAAGTCATATTAAAGCTCTATTAATATCAATCCTCGTTTTATCATGTCAGTACTCTCCTTCTGTATTCTATTCTCTATCATGGTTATGTGCACATATGTGGCATGAGTTAGCTTAACTAGACTTCTTTGTGCTATTATGAATCTTTTTAATGATTCCAAAAGGGGGAAAATGGTCTCAGGGGCAATAGGGATAACACATAAACCAATTGTTACGATAAGGTATAGTCTCAGGGGGAACCCTGTGTTCCTCTGTTATTTAACAGGTTCTTACTACTCTAAATCCACTCTATAAATGTTAAGTTTGTCATCATCAAAAAGGGGGAAATATATAGGTTTTAAATTCTCTTGCCTTATATTTTGATGATCTAACAAACTTACTATTAAGAACCAGATAGGGAACCTAACCTACTTGGACTATACTGCAAGCTTAACGATTTCCAAGCTAAAGGTTAACTGCTACAGCTTCAGGAGCTAGGAACCCAAACAAGGATCTTATACCTATGTGGTTCCCTCATCACAGTACAAGTCAATTGGTCACAATTGGAAATGAAGTGAGTGACGGCACTGTTTCTGCCGCACTGCACTGTCTCTAGCGCCCATTCATTCTCTAACCAAATAAAGTGCTCACATCATTTCAAGTGATGTGATCAAGATGTACCTACAATGAGTTTATACAAAACATCACTTGAAGGTTTCAGTTTCTCATTCAAGCTTCTTGCCAAAACAGAGAAATCAATCCTCACAAGCTTGAAGAGCAAAGTTGAACGCAACTACGGACCAATTCCTACAAGATAGCTTGTTGTTGTCCTAGTTGAGTTGTAACTATGTTATTGTACTTATTGTATCTCCTAAACTGCTTAGCTAGAAGCGTTTGATTAGGAAACCTCTTGTAAATTATGTTGTGACTAGATTTAGTCATAAGCAAAAGTCTTTGTAATTGTAGAGTTTCAAAGTGGCTTGTGGTAATAGCATCACAAGTTAGTAAAAGCCTTTGTAACTAGGAAGTCACAAAGTGGCTTGTGGTAAGAGTACCACAAGTTAGTTGAGTAAATCTTTTGTAATGGAGTCATTGCAAAGTGGCTTTTAATAGGTTCTTTACAGGTCGTGGCTTTTTGATCCCCTTGTGTGGGATTTTTCCACAAAAAAAAAATCCTCTCCATGATTTACATACTGTCTTATTAGCATTCTCAGCAGAATCCTGTAGAGGAGCAGGTACTCTTCTATTTGGTGGACTCACACAAACTAACTAAAAGACATTTACCCGTAGAGCCATGCTAGAAACACTCCATGACAACTCTGCATCACTCATCGCTCTAAGTGCCTCACTCTCAGGGGCAGCACACAAAGGGGCAAAAATGGACGCCTCCTAATCACAGTTGGACAGCAAGTCATAGTCCCCGGGGATGACTATGTGTTGATCAGAGCCCTCCATTCTAACCTCTGCATGAGTATGGCGCTCCAAAAACTCCCGAATGTCCCCTGGTCAACGTCAAAACCCAGTTCGTCGTCCTTAACACGTAAGCCTTCTCCAATAGTATATGACGCACCACCCTCAGCGGAGCGTACAAATCCCCCTCCTTGGTAAACTCCTTTCGTCTGGGGAGACCTATCTGCCAAGATAGCGTCCTCCATAAAAGCTGGTACAGGTGCCGTCCCCGACGCACTCGTCCTACTCTTATCGGTCTCAACGGCCACGTCTTTCCCGAGCTCTACCCTCCTCTTTTTTCTCAGCGAAGGTTCATCACCGTTAGAGGACTGGTCCAAGAGGTGATAGGCCAGTAAAGAAGAAATCTCCTCCCTCACGGCCATATCCCGAGAGGAATCTCTCACCTATACTAGTGGAGCATGACCCTCTCAGACGAACTCATCCAAAGCAAATTGCATCCCTGCCGAGGTGACGGCTTGGCAAAATTCAGGAACTGGGGCCTTTGCCTAGAAGCTCCATGACCTGTCATCACAAAAAGTCACATTAATAGATAATGGCAAACAACCGAAAAGCGGTGTAGAGGAAAAACACTTACCAAACGAGACCTTCGACCCAAAATGTTTCATAAAAGAGGGTCAGTCCCAAGTCTCCACTATGTGAGCCAGTAAACAGGATACCCAGTCCCTTATACAAGCAATGGGATGGGGTGTGTGCCCCACGACTGCAAAAGAAAGCCGCGGATAAGTACTAAGTCAAACAGAAAACAAAAAAAGAGATAGTGAACAAGTTACGACAAATACAATTATTATTCCACCGCTCCAGGAATCCAGCGGAGTCCGACACAATATGTTCATATGCCAAAACTTACGGCTCGCCCGGTCGTCAGTTCTGACCACCAGCCCTTTGGTTCCACGGTGCATCAAGTGTATCATAGTACCCCGATGAAAACTAAGGGTGAACAAGTGCAAGAGATGGTGAATATCGACTTCGCACCCTGCCAACTCCGCATATTTTGTCAACACCAAAAAATATTTTATACGTGTACGGAGAGAGCTGCATTGGGCATACTCGATAAAACCGAAAGAATTCTTCTGCTAACAGAAGAAGTGTGAAGGGGATAGGTTTTCAACGTCTTAGCTTTATGCTTCTTATGTTTTGATGATCTAACAAACTTGTTGTGAAGAACCAGATAGAGAACCTTGTCCCACAGGATACACATCTCATGTGAACTATTCGAAGTCTAAAAATTAGCGAATGGATGAACGACCAAAGGTAGGAACACAATAGGGACCGATGCCCTGGTCCCTTAAGGTTCTCCGACAAAAGCACAAGTCAGTGACTGTACACAATCAATCTAAAGAGAAACACAACAGGGACTTTCTTCCTTGGGGTTCTCTGACAGAAATACAGGTCAAGTGCACATCTCGAACGTAGCAAAAAAAAGTGACCATCTGGAAACTATTACAGAAGTGGAACACAACCAAGACCTGGTCCGTTGGTGTGTCCTGGAAGAAGTACAAAGTCCACTATTCAGCTGGAACGCAACTGACCAGAAGTAGTTGTGCAGACAGTGCAGCAGTCACTTCTCACTGGGAAGAAGTACACTAAGAGTTGACATCACTATCCATTGTGATATATTTTGTGATAAAACAACCTGGCGCAAGACACACCATAACTTGTGCATTCAGTGATATTCTCACAAGAAGAAAAAGCATTCATCCGGCATTGAAGTCACTGGTGTGTGAAGAATAAGAAGACATCTCCACTAAGGATCAGTTTCTAAACAAGCTTTATGTACATCCATAGTTGAGTTGTAATCTTGTTAATTGTTCAATATTGTAATTCCTAGTTTGCTTTCCTAGAAGCATTGTCTTAGGAACAAACCAAATTCATAAACTTTAGAGTTTATGTTATGACTAGGAATAGTCATAAGTTAAATCCTCTGTAACTAGGAGAGTGAGAGTGGCTTGTGGTGGTTGCATCACAAGTTAGTTTGAAGTCTTTGCAATAGGGTGTTTGCAAAGTGGCTTGTAATAGGTGGATTACAAGTTAGTAAAGTTAAAAGCCTACAAGGGTAGGTCGTGGTTTTTTCATCCCCTTGTGTGGTATTTTACCACGTAGAAAATCTCTTACCTTCTTTACATTCAGTCTTTACTGCATTCTTCGTATCAGTCTCATAGAGGACCAGGTACTCTATAGTTTGGTGGACTCATATAAGCTAACAATTGGTATCAGAGAAGGTTCCTCCTATTAGTTTAACACCTAGGAAGGATCCTCAATGGCTGATCCACCAAACATTGAAGAAGGACAATCAACCTATAGACCTCCCAGATTCAATGGTCAATACTAAAGATGGTGGAAGACACGGATGCATGATTTCATGATGGCCGAAGATTCAGAGCTATGGGACATCATTTGTGATGGTCCACATGTTCCCATGAAGAAACTTGAAGAAACAGGACCATTGGTGCCCAAAAGAAGAAAAGAGTAAAGCGACATTGATAGAAAAGCTATAATAAAGAACTATCGTGCCAAGAAAATCTTGATGTATGGCATAGGACCTGATGAGTACAACAGAGTATCAGCTTGTGACATTGCCAAATAAATATGGGAATATTTACAAACCGCACACGAAGGAAACACTCAGGTCAAACAATCCAAGATCGACATGCTCACCACTGAATATGAGCTCTTCAGGATGAAGGATGATGAGTCCATACAAGATATGCACACCAGATTCACCTCCATCATAAATGAGCTTCACTCACTTGGAGATGTCATTCCCAAAAACAAGCTTGTAAGGAAAATACTCAGTGTTCTACCTGGTCTTGGGAAAGTAAGGTAAATGCCATCACTGAAGGTAAAGATCTACAGACTCTGACCATGGATGAGTTGATTGGTAATCTGAAACATACGAGATGAAAAGAAAGAAAGACAATTAAAGAAGAGAGACTAAGAAGGAAAAGAACCTGGTGCTTAAGGCTGAAAGTTGTGATTCAAGTGATGAAGATAGTGACATGGCCTATCTTACTAAGAGATTTCAAAAAATGGTTCAAAGAAATGGTGGCATAACAAAGTGGGGCAGTTCAAGTAAAACAAGGTACAACGATCTCTATCACAGATGTGGAAAGTTAGGGCATTTCATCAAAGACTGCCCATTCACAAAACAGGAGCAGTTTAAGCAAAATCCTGACAAAGCAGGAAAAAGGAACCTGGTTACAGAGAAAAAGATTCAATCGAAAAAGTGCTGCAGACAATATAGTTAAGCAGGCTCTTGCTGCTTGGGGAGACTCCTCAAGTGAATCCGAAAGGGAATCAGATGCAGAAAATAGTTCCATGATGCCAGTAGAAACTGAAGCAACGAAGTACGATTCATTGTTCGCGCTGATGGCTCGGTGAGATGATGATAATGAAGAAGATCTTCACATTGAGGTAAACTTCAGGGATGATTAGAGAAATTTGAAATCCTATTCTTCTAAGAAGCTAAGGTCTTTATCAAATGTCCTAATTGATGCTTATTATAGTCTTGTAAATGATAAGGAGATCCTGACCATAGAACTAGGAGAGGCCGAACAATCTATATATGATCTAGTGGTCTGTGTAGTGGACTTAAATGAGACCATAGCTAATCTTGAACAAGAGAAGAAGGCCCTGAATGAAATAATAACTAGTGTGTAAAATGAGAGAGACGATCTGATGGTAGTAGTTGTTGATCTAAAAGAAACAATACAAGGTCTTAGCAATAGGAAATACACTTTAGAAGAAAAAGTTGCATATACTGAAGAGGAAAGGGACGACCTACTAGTGATATGCACTGATCTAGAGGAAACCATTGAGGGACTCAATAGAGAACATATGAATGTAAATATTAGGAAAGGGAAGGAAGTAGCCAGTAAGTCACACATCATGCTCGAAAAGGAGTTAACTGTTGTAAAAACCAGTCTCTGCAGTGAACTCAAGAGGAATTAGCAACTCCAAACTGAGTTGGAGAAAGTAAGAAATGATCTTGAGAAATCCCTGAAGTGGACCTGGTCCTCAGATGCTGTCACTGCCATGTATCTCAACAATAGTGGGAACAAGCAGGGCATCGGGTTCCAAAGGGAGAAAACTCCCTACAACCCGCACATCAAGTATGTCACTATACCTGATAACTGGCTATGTACCCACTGTGGAAACAATGGTCATTTTAAAGAAAATTTCCATGCCAAGGATCAATCTGCTTAAAAGAACAAAGCGTTTACTAATAGAGTGACTACTAGCAAAGGACCAGGTACCACTCGTAAAAAGTGGATGTTGCATGTGTAGACTAAGAAATCCCTCATTCATCCTTTTTATAGTAACAAGGGACCCAAACTAGTTTGGGTTCCTAAATCTAACCCTTGATGTGCATATGCATGGAGCAGTGAGAGGAAGCAGACTGCGATGGACTATGGACTGTGGATGCCTAAAGCATGCATCTGAAAACATCATGAATTGCTTCTCACTGAAAGCCCTGTAGGAAGGGAATGTATCCTTGAGAAGAAAGTAAAGGGTACATTCTCAGTGAATTAAAAGGCAGAAAGGTTCCTTTGGCACTCGAGTGGGAATAAGCACTATGTGAATGGCCTAAAAAGGTGTAGTCACCAATCTGATAACTCGCCAAGTAGTCTCAATGGACAAAGGGAACAAGAACAATCACTCCTGCTAGTCATTAATCTCCATAAGCTAGCGGCATGAGATGAGTGAAGTCGCAACCATGGCATGAAAGATTGTTATATGCAAACTTCTCACCTCCGAATAAATTAACTCAGCCGGACCTGGTCAGTGATCTGCCAAACTCAAGTATCACCTGGACATGATTTCATAAAAATGATGGAGGAAGGAGATAATGGATCACACATAATTTTTAAACACCGAGGACTCCACAGCAAAATGGCGTAGCTGAAAGAAAAGAACGGAACTGGAAAATACTGCATGGACAGTGCTCATCGCCTATGGAATCGCCAAGAAATTCTGGGCAAACGGAATGAATATTGCTTTCTACTTTGAGAACATGTGTCAAACCAGGTCCCTCCTAAATCAGAATTCTCCAGGAACTACCAATTGGAAGAAAATGCCTTGTTCCTGATAACAGTAAGGATCAGCTTGGGAAGCTAAATGCGAAAAGACGAGTGAAGGAATCCTTCTGGGAACAACCCACTAAAAAAGGCCACAAGGTCTCCAACAAATGAAGCACTAAATGGAAGGAGACGCTCATAGGTATTCAACAAGACACTCTCCCTTGCGAATAAAGAAACCGTGAGGATCAATATGATTAACCAATCCTGTCTCTGGGAAATATCTGAGGCTTCAAATAAGGAGGATGATAAAGTAAGAAAGATGAAGGAGATTGGCAAAAGACAACGCAACATCATCCTCCACATCTCACATAGAACCCGGTACGTCACTTTCCACCACTGAAGCTGAAGGAAGAAGTAAAGATGCAGCTAATGGCACTACACAAGCAGCAGAACACAAAGTGTGGGGAAATAAAATTAACCTCCATATCTCTTTCTTCAACCAACTTCTATCTCAAATTGGAAAACCAAAGTGCACCTGTCATGATTCATGCCTCATCTTCTGGGAGACAAGGAAGCAAAACGAAATGACCTCACATAACTGGAGAGAAATCGCAAACACATTGAAGGGTGAGATCCTCTTCTGATGGTCAATATGAAGAAGGGATTGATCGGTGGAAAGCATTGCAAAACAGAAGACCAAACTCCAGATATCTGCATTAAAGCCTCAAGTAGAGAATATTTTGGATAAATCAAGGTGAAGACGGGGTCACAAGAATCTTATGAAGAACCTGATCCTCCATCTGTTGGTTGTGTAAGACACAGTCAAGTAAAGGTAGCTAAAGTGTTTTCTGACCAAGCCTAACTCACATCAATACCATTGTAGGTAAATACGCATGACGATCATAGAAGCTAAAGGTACAGTTATGAACTTCAAGAGGGGAGCTGTTAAAACCTTGTTCAAAAGATTGCTCTGGCATCATGTTCCTGTATGTCAGGTTAGTAGTAATGTGCTTAATTCTGCATGCCCTTTCTAAACAAAAAAAACATATAAATATTTTGTAATTTAGCTGCCATATCATCCGACTTTTCAACGTCTGTGTGTCATGTCTTGTCCGCCAAATCCTTTCATCCCCTCTGCACGGCAACACTTACCCACAAACCTACTACCATTTTCAGAACTATTCAGAACCTGTTTCACTCTCCACTCATCATTAGTTCTTCTTCCAATAAAACTTTCTTTCTCTCTCACAGAAAGTCATGAACCTTCATCTCCCATGTATAGCTAGGATCTTCTTCCCATCTCTCTCATTCTCTCGCTACTTGTCTACTAAGTACTCTTCTAATGGCGATCGAACATCTTCTCATTCCCCCGCTATTAACACTACTCCCACTTCTTGATTATCATTGAAATCATTCCAAGAGCATTATTATCTCACGCCTTCTACCACCTTACACACTTTTGGTTCCTCATCCACCCCTACAGTTTTTCCATTTCTGATAAACCCTGTTTACCACTATTTTGAGAATCATATGTCTAGTCAATCCTACGATCTTATCAAAGACCACACATGAGGTTTTACTCCTCAAGTATCAGAAGCCCTTGAGGATGATCCTGACTAGTACTTGAACTCCTCTATGTCAGACTCAGTGACTCTCAAGGTGTCACCAAAAAAGGAAGCAGCTCATAACATCATGTCTATATCTACTAAGAGTCTAATGAATGAAGGATCATATCTCTCTTGTGAGTATCATGGGGAAGACATTCCATTCCTAGGAGATGTGAGAACCACAACACTCTTTGAGTCCTTGGCTCATGAGATATTCTCAGAAAAACCTTCTGATGAACCTGATTCACTTCCATGCAAACTCACTCCTGCACCTCCTGTTCATTCCAAGCTCTTGGACTCTTCCTCCTAATCACCCATCACCAGGTCACTACAGCAAGAGAATTTTGAATCCTTATTGCATAAAATTAAGAGGAGTGTCAAGACAAGGAAAAAGTGGAAAATGAATCCAAAGTATTTCATCAAGAGTGTGTCAGTAAATCAGATAGACAAAGATGCTTCTAGGGAACCTGATTCCTTAGTGGAACAGTCTATAACAATTAAGAAAACTATTGAGAAACAGAAAGGGTCATTTGTGAAGTACAACAACAAGTCTAAACGGAGTCAAACTAAGTTAGCCGTGTCTGAGGACAATACTATGGGAGCAACAAGCTGGAAAGGAAAGTCCGCCAAAGGGACTAGCAAACAAAAAAGGGAAACTGTTAAGGAACCTGGTTCAACAAGGTCCTTGACCTGTGATGGTGTTCAGTGGCAGCAGAGATTAAGAACTTAAAAAGTGTTGCGGGGCCGAACATTTGATCCAGCAATTTTGGAGATGGCAGGCATGAGACAAATTCTGGAGATTGTGGAATTTCAACAATGGGAACACCTGTTTGAAGGGAGCATGCCTCTGGTGTACGAAGATGTAGTGCAAACCTTCTACTCATCTCTCTTCACTGTTGAGGGGGATCACATCTGTGCGCTTGTAAATGGAGTAGATATTGTACTTGACGCTTCAACATTGGGAAAAATTCTTGGAATTCTGTGTGATGGTGTGTCCTCATTTAAGGATGTATGTCGATTAAACTTTTAAAGAGCTATCATGAAAGAGCAAGCTATTCAATAGGGGGAATAGGTCCATAAGAAGGTATTGCTTCCTGAGTACCAGCTTCTCTTTGAACTGGTTAATAAAGTACTCTTACCCCGCTCTGAGAGACGTTCCATTGCTACAAAATCGGATTTGGTCCTGATGCAAGTACTTGATGAGTTTTTACTAATCAATTTGCCAGCAATCATGATAGATCATATGCAGAAGGTCGCAAATTTTAAGGGTGGCAAGCATGGGTTACCTTATGGCTTTCTCCTCACTCAAGTGTTCAGATTCTATAAGGTTCCCTTGGAAAATCCCAGAGTGGAGGCACACGCAAGTAGACCTTCTCTAAGACCACTCTAGAAGAATGTGAATGTATAGAAAAAGTTGGTGGAAGCATCTCGATAATTTCTCAGCTGATAAATGCTCAAAATGTAGCCTCTGAGGAAATAAGAAGGCTGAGGGCTAGAAATGCCATACTGGAAACTCAGCTTAGCCAAGCAGCTAAGGGACCTCATTCTGTACATGAGGAGGTTGCCCAATTAAGAAAGGAAAATGAGAGACTTCGGGCTCAACTACTTGAAGAACAACTAGCTGCAAATGCTAGACTGGACCCGGTTCTCAAAACTATTGTTGTCTCTTCCTCCAAGCCTCCTTCCTTTAGTGTTCCCTAGGATCCTCCCTAGTGTCAAGCTATTTTTGCTCCAACATCCTGTGGCTGTTGTTTTACTTTTGTTTACTTGTTTTTGTGATGGCATGTTGAACTTAACAATTACTGCTCTTGTCTTGCTCCGTCCAATGTAAACATTAATAAAGTAGCTCCCCTTTCTTTGCGTGTACAATAATGTGATCCTCCAGCTTCTCTTTTCTGTCATGTTGTGTGCACATATGTGGCATGAGCTAGCTGTGTTAGACTTCTTTATGCTTATTACCTATTTTTGCTCTTCGACATACTTGTTCTTTTTAATGATGCCAAAAAGGGGGAAAAGAAACGGGAGGTGGAGGGGGTAATATAGCGGGAGGTTAAGGGTTAATATTGGGATCATATGCGTGTGATCAAAAAAATGGGGAACTAAAAATCACAAGGAGTGAGATCTAGGATTAAGGGGGAACTGGAATCTCATCTGGTTAATTCTGATCTAAACAAATGCTTTCCATGCCTAAGTTTGTCATCATCAAAAAGGGGGAAATTGATGGGTTTTCAATGTCTTAGCTTTATGCTTCTTATGTTTTGATGATCTAACATACTTGTTGTCAAGAACCAGATAGAGAACCTTGTCCCATAGGATACACATCTCATGTGAACTGTTCGAAGTCTAAAAATTAGCGAATGGATGAACGACCATAGGAAGGAACACAACAGGGACCCGATGCCCTGGTCCCTTAGAGTTCTCCGACAAAAGTACAAGTCAGTGACTATACGCAATCAATATAAAGAGAAACACAATAAGGACTTGCTCCTTGGGGTTCTCTGACAGAAATACAGGTCAAGTGCACATATGGAATGTAGCAGAAGAAAGTGACATCAAGTAACTGTTACAGAAGATGAACACAACCAGGACCTGGTTCGTTGGTGTGTCCTAAAAGAAGTACAAAGTCCACTATCCATCTCGAACGCAACTGCCCAGAAGTGCATGTGCACATAGTGCAATAGTCACTTCTCACTAGGAAGAAGTACACCAAGAGTTGACATCACTATCCATTGTGATATCTTTTGTGATAAAACAACCTAGTGCAAGACACACCATCACTTGTGCATTCAGATATATTCTCTTAAGAAGAAAAAGCATTCATCCGGCATTGAAGTCATTGGTGTGTCAAGAACAAGAGACAACTCCACTAAGTATCAGTTTCTAAACAAGCTTTATATACATCTATAGTTGAGTTGTAATCTTGTTAATTGTTCAATATTGTAATTCCTAGTTTGCTTTCTTAGAAGCGTTGTCTTAGGAACAAACCAAATTCATAAACTTTAGAGTTTATGTTATGACTAGGAATAGTCATAAGTTAAATCCTCTGTAACTAGGAGAGTTAGAGAGTGGCTTGTGGTGGTTGCATCACAAGTTAGTTTGAAGTCTTTGCAATAGGGTGTTTGCAAAGTGGCTTGTAATAGGTAGATTACAAGTTAGTAAAGTTAAAAGTCTACAAGGGTAGGTCGTGGTTTTTTCATCCCCTTGTGTGGGATTTTACCACGTAGAAAATCTCTTACCTTCTTTACGTTCAGTCTTTACTGCATTCTACGTATCAGTCTCATAGAGGACCAGGTACTCTATAGTTTGGTGGACTCATATAAGCTAACAATTGGTATCAGAGCAGGTTCCTCCTATTAGTTTAACACCTAGGAAGGATCCTCAATGGCTGCTCCACCAAACTTTGAAGAAGGACAATAAACCTATAGACCTCCTAGATTCAATGGTCAATACTACGGATGGTGGAAGACCCGGATGCATGATTTCATGATGGCCGAAGATTTAGAGTTGTGGGGCATCATTTGTGATGGTCCACATGTTCCCATGAAAAAACTTGAAGAAACAGGACCATTGGTGCACTAAGGGAGAAGAGAGTACAACGATACTGACAGAACAACTATAGAAAAGAACTATCGTGCCAAGAAAATCTTGATGTGTGGCATAGGACCTGATGAGTCCAACAGAGTATCAGCTTGTGATACTGCCAAAGAAATATGGGAAGCTTTACAAACTGCACACGAAGGAACCACTCATGTCAAACAATCCAAGATCGACATGCTCACCACTAAATATGAGCACTTCAGGATGAATGACGATAAGTCCATACAAGATATGCACACCAGATTCACCTCCATTATAAATGAGCTTCACTCACTTGGATATATTATTCCTAGAAACAAGCTTGTAAGGAAAAATCTCAGTGTTCTAATTGGGTCTTGGGAAAGTAAGGTAAATGTCATCAATGAAGCTAAAGATCTACAGACTCTGACCATGGATGAGTTGATTGGTAATCTAAAAACATACGAGATGAAAAGAAAGAAAGACAATGAAAGAAGAGAGCCTAAGAAATGGTGGCATACCAAAGTGGGGCAGTTCAAGTAAAAAAAGGAACAACGATCTCTGTCACAGATGTGGAAAGTCAGGGCATTACATCAAAGACTGCCCACTCGTGAAACAAGAGCAGTACAAGCAAAATCTTGACAAAGCAGGAAAAAGTAACATAGTTCCAGAGAAAAGATTCAATCGAAAAAGTGCGGCAGACAATATCGTTAAGTAGGCTCTTGCTGCTTGGGCAGACTCCTCAAGTGAATCCAAAAGGGAATCAGATGCAGAAAACAGTTCCATGATGGTAGTGAAAACTGAAGCAACAAAGTACAATTCACTGTTCGCGTTGATAGCTCAGTGAGATGATGATGATGAAGAAGATAAAGACGTTGAGGTAAACATCAGGGATGTTCAGAGAAATCTGAAATCCTATTCTTCTAAGAAGCTAAGGTCTTTATCAAATGTCCTAATTGATGCTTATTATAGTCTTGTAGATGATAAGGAGATCCTGACCATAGAACTAGGAGAGGCCGAACAATCTAGAGATGATCTACTGGTCTGTGTAGTGGACTTAAATGAGACCATAGCTAATCTTGAACAAGAGAAGGAGACCCTGAATAAAAGAAGAACTAGTGTGGAAAATAAGAGAGATGATCTGATGGTAGTAGTTTATAATCTAAAACAAACAATACAAGGTCTTAGCAATAAGAAGCACACTTTAGAAGAAAAAGGTGCATATACTGAAGAGGAAAGGGATGACCTACTAGTGATATGTACTGATCTAAAGGAAACCATTGATGGACTCAATAGAGAACATAGGAATGTAAATCTTGGGAAAGGGAAGGAAGTAGTCAGTGAGTCACACATCATGCTCGAAAAGGAGTTACTTATTGTAAAAACCAGTCTCTGCAGTGAACTCGAGAGGAAATAGCAACTCGAAACTGAGTTGGAGAAAGTAAAAAATGATCTTGAGAAATCTCTGAAGTGGACCTGGTCCTCAGATGTTGTCACTGTCATTTATCTCAACAATAGTGGGAACAAGCAGGGCATCGGGTTCCAAAGGGAGAAAACTCCCTACAACCCACACAGCAAATATGTCACTGTACCTGATAACTGGCTATGTACCCAATGTGGAAACAATGGGCATTTTAAAGAAAATTTCCATAACAGGGTTCGGTCTGCTCAAAAGAATAAAGCGTTTACTGATAGAGTGACAACTAGCAAAGGACCAGGTACCACTCGCAAAAAGCGGATATTGCCTGCGTGGACTAGGAAATCCCTCATTCATCCTTTTTATTGTAACAAAAGACCCAAACTAGTTTGGGTTCTTAAATTTAACCCTTGATGTGCATGTTCAGGGAGCAGTGAGAGGAAAAAGACGGCGATGGACTATGGACAGTGGATGCCTAAAGAATGCAGCTAAAAACTTCATGAATTGCTTCTCATTGAAAGCCCTGCAGGAAGGGAATGTATCCTTGATAAGAAAGTAAAGGGTACATTCTCAGTGAATTAAAAGGAAGAAAGGTTTTTTTGGCAATCGATTGGGAACGAGCACTATGTGAATGGCCTAAAATGGTGTAGTCACCAATCTAATAACTCGCCAAGTAGTCTCAATGGATAAAGGAAACAAGAACAGTCACTCCTGCTAGTCATTAATCTCCACAAGCTGGCAGCATGAGATGAGTGAAGTCGCAACCATGGCATGAAGGATTGGTATATGCAAACTTCTCACCTCTGAATAAATTAACTCAGCCGGACCTGGTCAGCGGTCTGCCAAACTTAATTGTCACCTGTTGATACCCAATTTTTCCCTACATAATTTCAAAATGACATATATGTGCATATATAAGCACCCCAAAGGGTTTTGGCATTTTTAACGATTTTAAACCAATTTATGGCCTATTTTTACACCATAAAATCCATTAATTATTCCCAAAACTTGCCATTTTGGTGAATAATTTATTTCACTCTCACATTTACGTTAAAATATAATTTACATGATTTTCGCATAATTGTACAAGTCCATTTGGTATTTTTAAACTAAAATTGCACGAAATTGCAATTTTAGCATACTTCTAGATTTAATAGCAATTTTTATTACAAAATCAATCCTAATATTTTTATATTAATACATACATATTGTTTATCAACCCAGTATTTTTAATTTGATTTTTAACATCTTTTACTATTTGTATAAATTCAAAAGGGAAAAATGGCTATTTCAATTTTAGCCTCTTTTTGATTTCAATTACAGCCTAATTCTAACCCCCCAATTCCCAACCCAATTTCATTTCTACCCGACCCAGACCCAATTAAACGAACCCGCCTGGATCCCATTTTAAAATCGTGGTCGTTGATTGTTTTAATCAACGGCCCCCGTTTGCCCTTTCCTTTTTTAACCTAACGACCCCCCAATCCCCTCTCATTCACTCACTCGTCTCTATCTCTCTATCTCTCACTCTATCTGGAACCTTCCATCTCCTCGCCTCTCCGATGAGCTCCCTTCACCTTCTCCGGCCATTTTCTGACCTAAATCCATGGTGGTTTCACCACCCACCAGTCTCCTAAGGCTCCTCGCACTTGATTACTGAAGTTCCATGGCCTTGGCCACGAAGAATCGAACCCGGACCTTTGTTGATTCAAGTTCTACGTCCATCCCCGGCCATCTCTGGCTCATCTCCGGCGTGTCTTAGCCTTATGAGTCCATCTCGACTTGGACCAGCCCTTTTTCCAGGCCTTTCTCATTTTTCTAGGGTTTCTCTGAAACCCTATGCCATTTCGAGGTTTTCTTGTTTCTCTCTAGATCTACTTTAGATCCGTGCTATTTTTGAGGCTTTTAAAGTATTTCTTACATCATTTCAAGTTTTTGCTTTCAAAACTGTTCGTCTTCTCGAACCTAGGGTTTCCTTGATTTTTACTTGTTCTACTGTGATTTCTTACCGTATTTTGCTTTGTTGTAACTCCTAAGTGTTTTCACTATGGTTTCTATGTATTTTTCTTTTACTGTATTTCCTCCTAAGGTTTGCTAGTGATTTCCTTTACTGTGTTTTCTTTCATTATGATTCCATGAAATGTTTATGTTCCTTGGATTTTCTGAGTTTACTTTGCCTGATTTTCTACGCTTTCGTCTTTACATTTAATCTATGGAGGAAACCCTAGATTTTGGGGGTTTTCAAAACACTTGTGTGCGATTGTTTTGCTTCCTGTATCTAAACTAGTTTGATTTCAAAAACCTTAATTTCTAAGTTCGTCTCATGTTCTCTGATTCTTGCTAAGCTTTGCAAGACCTTCTGATTTCTCTCATGCTATCTGACACTCTCTTCTAGCTATGTTCTTCTACTCTTAATTGCATGACCACTCTGTTTGTTTAATTCAAGCCTCGCATGTTTAAAGCTATGCACTCTTTATAGTCAGACCTTTCCCTCTCGAAATAACCCTAATTTTGGGGATTGATTTCAGACTACCATTATGTGAGCTTGTTTGATTCTTTCTTTGTCTAATTTGGACCTTTTTCTGACTTGGTTCATTATTGATTTCGAATCCTTGATTCCTTGATTTACTATGTACTAGTTGATTTACTTCTTACCTTATTTACCTAACCGTGTATTTTTAAACTTCCCTTATGTATTTACCCTTCATTGCCCAATGTGTTACTTGATTTTCTTTCCTTAAATAAAACTCTGCCCTTTTACCGTTCAAATTTGGACTCCTTAATTAAAGGAATCCCCTTCTCCTGATTGATTCTAATTGATACTGAATTATTCTTTGCCTTGCTTACTTGCCTGGTTTTTAAACTATAAATACCCTGCTCTTTTTTTCTTTAAAGAGACGAACAATAGAGTTCAAAAACACACACACACTAAAAGCTCTCTTCTCTTTACCACTATTAGCACTACTGCTGTGTCTAGTCGGCTGAAAGCCAAGGCTAGACTATACAATCTTGCTTGATTTTCTCAAGTGTTTGTTGAGGCTTGAGTGGACTCTCTGGCTGTTTTCTTGCTTTGTTTGTTCTGCTGTTTGAATGTTGCAACTGGTATGTCTCTATAAGTTAAATAACATTCTCCAAAACTATGTGTTTACTTCTCCCTTTCGCATGTCCCTCACTATATATTTGTATTGTACTTTCCTGCATTCTGTAGCTATACTTTAGTCTGTTATGTTCTTTCTTCATGTTTCTGCACCTTTAAGTTTTGTTATGCTTTCTTGTCCTTCCTTGATGTTTTTTTATACATGCTTTCCATGTGAACCCTTTCCCTTTGACCCCTTATGTGTGAGTACTGTTCTAGGTTAGGATAGCATCACATTGCTATCCATGACCTGGGACCAGGTTCTCGTGAACCTTACTCAAATCAGTCACATTCCCTTCTTCCCCCTTTATGTGCTGAGCCTTGACTAGAGTCTGGTAGTGTCCTAATCACCATCCAGGCTCAAGTCTGACTTTAAAAAGTCTGCTCTTTATTTGTTTGGATCAAGTAAAGGGTCAGGGATGTGCCAGCCTATACTCATGGCTGGGTATGACCACCCTTTGCTCTGATTCCCTCAACTCCCCTTACTTTACACTTACTCCTAGTTCCTTAAGTTCTGCCCCCCTTTTGTAAGCCATGCTTTGGGACCCTTGAGCTCCCTCTGAACTTGGATGTCTGAGGACTGGCATTTCCACACTGCACTACTCTATTGCTATTATAATTACTCAGAGTGTTAAGCATTGCCTGGAGTTCTTAAGACTCCTTGGAACTTTGAAAACATTCTGAGTAAGGAGAAGGCTTTGGAAATTCAGAATTGGTTAATCACATGTTGTTGGGCATTAAGGTTGCATTGGGCTTCCTCGGATCTGTCTGTAATTTTGATGTATTTATTTTTAGTCTTTTCCTTCCAGTTCTGTAATAACTTTGTAAAAGAAACTCGGGGAAAATATTAGTAAAGGGTATGGGAGGGGTTTATGTTGCCTGCATAAATCAAAGGGTAGAGATCATGCCTATAGGTCTTTTGTGCTTTAAATTTTACTAGAAATCCTGCCTATAGGTTTGTTTAATATTCCTAATTCAGTCACCTAGATACCATGCCTATAGGGTTTAACGTTTAATCATATTGCAAATCACTAGAGATCCTGCCTATAGGATTCTAACATTCATGTAATCAATTGCATATAGAAACCATGCCTATAGGAAATGCATATGCGTTAGGAAAATTATAGGGTAATTAAACATATATTAATTTACCAACTCTTTAACAGGCCTTAAAATCAAGTATAGATACCATGCCTATAGGGTTTCGTCTCAAACCTGTCTGATTCGTTTAAGCAGTAACAGTCCGTTAACTGGTCCTTAATGTCTTGATGTAATGCTTTCAATAAAACTCTTGTAAATCAGTATGCTTTTTAAACTCTTCAAATTTGCATCTTTTCCTAAACAGTTCTTTTAAACATTCTGCCTAAACGTTTTACTCAGTCCCTGAAATTGTCTTTTAAAACATTCCTGTAACTCACTCTTTTCTTAAAGATATTCTTGCCTTTGAAACTCTTTCACAACTCTTCTGCATTCCCTTTTCCTACTCAAACAATCCGCTGATTTCAAATTTGTTCATAAACTTAATGCAGTCTTTATTTTCTTTTAAACTCTTCTGTATTAAGACCTCAATAACTAACAATCAGATCCGAGGGGCTTGATGCAGACTTTTTATCCAACTTTATGTGTTAAACCGATTCGTCCGCCTCTTAACTTCTTAACTTTAAAGACCAAATCAGTACGTGCAAGTCATACTAAACTAGTTGCTATGTGATTCAAAGGGGTTATGTGAAGCCTTTGTATGTTTGTTTATTCCCCATTACTTGATACTTGTTTTGATCGACGCCCTAGTCTTTTTATCCTTTTGAAAATCCATATATGACTCTATCCCTTTTCTCCCCCCCTCCCCTTTTAGGATTAGAAGTCCTAATACCCCAGGACTGATAGGTGGGAACGGGTATTAGCATGCAATAAGTAAACGAGACTAATCGTGTTTAATACCTTGACGGGGTGGGAAGGGTAGAATATGGATATGATGACTGGTGCGCTAATATCACGTGTGACCCCTCTTTTGAGGAGTGATTGCTGGATATTGCATTGATGTGATACATATTATCAATAATCCTAGGACCCCCTTTCCCTTTACTTGTTAATTTTTTTAGTTTTCTTTTAAGACTAATTTTTTAAACACTCTATTTCTTCAACTCTTAACCTTGTTTGCTAAGCTATGTGAATCCCTTTGCTTGTTCTATTACTTGTCTTCTTAAAGTCACAATTGTAGCATGGTTGGGAACCACACTAGTGGATCTTGAGAGGTGCCTAACACCTTTCACTCGAGATAATTTCTAGCCCTTACCCTAATCTCCGGTCTCTTCATATCAAACCTTTCTTAAAGTGTCCTAATGCACTGTAATCATTAGGTCGCGACTCTTCAACTTCCAAACCAAATTCTCGAAAGGGAATAGAGTTGTCCTTCCAATGTCGTATACCCGATCTCTGACCCCACGGTTAGAGGAAAAGGGGGCGTCGACAGCATGGCGACTCTGCTGGGGATTTTCTTTAGGCTTTTACCATTGCATGTTGCTTGTGACTTTACTATCTCATTAATTGCTTTAGTTACTATCTTTTATTCTTTCACTACGAAACTGTCTTGGCTCTTCATGTCTTTTATTTCCTTTAACTGCTTTCCTTTACTGCTTTATTTCAATACTGTTGTAATTACTGCAATTATTGTAATCATTTATGAACATGGAAATACATGTCAATTTGTTTCATTCTTGTAAACTACATCTTCAACATCATATTCCACTCGTGCCAAACAAACACCATAGCAACGCTTATAAAGTGTGGTTGCGCCCTTCCGATATTATAAACCCCCTAAATGTGGAAAAGGCATATTTGCGGTAAAACCAGTCGATCAACGGTGTAGTCGACGGTTCCGCGCCTTTCCCTCTTGAGTTGTCCGCTCAAGGGTACCTTGTCTAGAACTTCAAAAAGTAGAAACCATATTCCCTTGAAACTGTTTATGCATCATGGTCAACCCTAGCCGAGTTAGTTATGTTGTCCACGTAATGACTCCTTAAGATAGCCTAAACCAAAGTCCATCGAGTTTCCTGAAACCCAAACGGACACCTCCACGTTAAGTGCATTTATTTGGAGAACTAAATGCCTTTTGCTAATTATTGATTCAAATAGTCGAGTCTGGTGGGGTTAAGGGCCTAACACTTTGTTTTGCAGAAAATGAGGCACGAGGTCCCCAGATTCGGTATGGTATCCAACATTCATCCAAGGCTGCTGAGTTGGTGGGAAGATCTTCACTCCAGTGATCAAACCCTCGTCCGCAAGTACTTAGGGAATTTTCCCTCACTTCTGGAAATCCAGCCCAACAATAAGATCATTGAGGCTGACACTTTGTTTTGGGATAGTGATCGATCAGTGTTCCGCTTCGGAGACTTGGAAATGACCCCTTTGCTAGAAGAGATAGGGGGCCTAGCTGGAATCCCCTGGGAGACTCCGGGTTTGCTTATGCCGGAAAATCGCAAAAGTAGAGGATTTCTTAAGATGATGGGACTCAAGAAAAATCCCGACCTCTCTTGCTTGAAGGACTCCTACATACCATTTGACTTCTTGTACGAGAGATATGGCCACAGCAAGTCCTATCGCACCTACATGGACGAGTTTTCCCTCACTTCTTTGGGACACATACATAGAAGGGTCTTTGTGTTCATGTTTTGCTTCTTGGGCATGATAATTTACCTATGAAGAAGGCTAGGATCCACACCAGACTAGCCATGGTGACCAAGACCTTAATGGAAGGAATCGACGGGCAGTCTTTCAGCATAGTGCCTATGATCATCGCTGAAATCTATCGAGCCTTGGGAAAGTGTCAACAAGGAGCCCCGTACTTTGAAGGGTGCAACTTGTTACTTCAACTTTGGCTCATAGAACAGCTTCAGAAATGCGACTACAGACAGGAAATCATACGCAGGGATTGGGATGACCATATAGCTTTTCATTACCCAAAGCGAATGAATTATGCCCAATATGTTTGCTCATCCAGAAGACGCCAGTGGATGGGTAGAGTTGTTTGAGAATCTGAAAGAAGAGCATGTACAATGGATGTATGAGTGGTTCCCAACCAGGGAATTTATTGTTCGATCTCGGGATGCACCATTCCATATACTCATTGGCTTGAGAGGAACTTACCCTTATGTCCCTCCCCGAGCTATGAGACAAGCAGGGAGGGAACAAATCATACCAAGGGTCGACCAGATGAGCCTCTTCAGAGCCGACTTCCAGGATGATGATAGCCCACACAGGTGTCAAGCTCAGCACATGTGGCACTGCAAGCTTGTTTTGGGAATGGAATCCCTCGAACCAGACAGGTATCATGCCGGATGTGTGCCGCACTATTTGGGTTGGTTGGAGGATGATCACATTGGTTTGGGTCACCCAGGGTTTGTCCATGGTCATAGCCTTATTGATGAAAAGACTGCAGCAAAGGTTAAATACAATAAACTGTGCAAAAGTATGCGAGAATACGAGAACGAGCACCGGGAAATACAGGAAACCCACGAGTAGCTGATCAACGAGTGGAAGGATATGGCTGTCAACGCCAACAACCGGCTGGGGTATCTGGAACGAGGCATAGTGGAATTGGAAGGTGAATTTCTGAAGAGGATCGACGATTGTCAGAATGCTGAGGGTAATGAAGGTGGGCACCTGGCCCAAGCTTACTTGCTGCTGGGACTGCACGAGCTGGTGCAGCTGTACGAGGGAGGCAAGAATACCGGATCTAGGGAAGGTCAGTCTGGGACCAAGTAGTTGGGAGTCTTTTATTTTACTTATAATGATGTAATAAGGCCGATGACCACTCGTGACATTTTATTTTCCGTTATTTAGCGTCGCTTTGGAGTCATCTTATTTTTTATCAATAAAATGAGGCATTTAGCATTATAAGTTCTTCAAGTTAATTTGTCGCTAGGCCTACCTCAGGCACAACAAGGCACCCAAATTAGGACGCGATTTATATTCTTGCACAATGTGTTTAAATATTGCAACACTTTCTTCTCAAAACCCGCACTAACTTGTTACCTTTTTTGTTTTTCTTTATTTTTATTCCCCTCCCCAAATGTTAGTTCGTGCATTCTGGCCCCATCAGCATACTCAACAAGATCCAAGGGCCCTCCACCTCCTCCTCCTTCGCGTCCTACCATAAATAGGAACAAAGGCAAAATGGGAGATACCAGTGCTAGAAAGGAAATCGAGGAAACCTCTCAGAATGCTTCAATCACTAAGGAAACTGCTGCTCATCTTGAGAAAACTTTGCTGAGATTTCGAGAAGAATTGGAACAAGTTTGAAACCTAGCAAGTCTGTCAATCATTCTTGCCGCTGCTGATGCCAACAACCAGAACCATACTACACCACCACCAGCACAACCCGCTCATACCCAAGCCTGCAACACCTGCAACAATACTCCACTACTCATTCCCGAACCCCAAAACACCACAAACGACCAGAACGCTCCCATCTTTGTGGGCACTGTACCCCACTATGCCCAGCCTATCTCAGATACACCTGAATCAGACAGCAAAGACTCCCTCATTCAGAATTTAGCTGTTGAGCTCAAGAGGTTAACCAGCCGGGTCCAGGGTGTTGAAGATAGCAAAGGTGTGGAAGGTTTGAACTATGAAGATCTTTGTGTTCAGCCAGATGTCGAACTCCCGGAGGGGTACAAACCTCCCCAGTTCGAAATGTTCAACGGTACAGGTGATCCCAGGGTCCATCTCAGAATGTATTGTGATAAGCTGGTAGGAGTCGGAAGGGACGAAAAGATCCGCATGAAGCTGTTCATGAGAAGTCTGAAGGGTGATGCATTATCTTGGTATATTAGCCAGTATGCGAAGAAATGGACAAGTTGGGTGAATATGGCATCCAATTTCATGGACCGGTTCAGGTTCAATACTAAGAATGCACCAGATGTGTTCTATATCCAAAATTTGAAGAAGAAACCCACAGAGACCTTTTGCGAGTATGCTACTCGATGGAGGACAGAAGCCGCTAAGGTCAGGCCGGCCTTGGAAGAAGAGCAGATGAATAGGTTCTTTGTCCTGGCTCAGGACCCGCAATACTACGAGAGGCTGATGTTGATAGAGGGTCAAAAGTTCTCTGACATCATCAAGTTGGGAGAAAGGATTGAAGAAAGTATCAAGAACGGTATGGTCACTAATCTCGAAGCATTGCAGGCCACCAACAAGGCTTTACAGTCTGGTGGCACGTCAAAGAAAAAGGACGTGAATTCCGTGATGGTTGCGCAAAGAAACAATTCCCCTATGAAATACCAATCATACACCTCAACACCACTCACATACCAACCTTCCCTAAACTACCAAGCACCATCACCCACCTACCAAATTCCACCACCCATTTACCAATCATCTCCACCTCCCGCATATCAATCCACTTTACCAAGATACTCTCAACCTGCACCTGTTTACCAAACCTATAATGCCCAACCCTCTCACTACCAATCACCTCCCACTAGCCAAAATTTCCCTAGACCCAGACCAAATTTTGACCGCAGACCTCCCAGACAATATACAGCCATCGCTGAGCCAATTGACTAACTCTATGGAAAACTCAAAGCAGCCAGTTACGTTACCCCTATTCCAGCCGTATCTCCAGAAAATCCTTCCCAATGGATCAACCCAAACAAGACTTGCGCATACCATTCCGGGATAAAGGGCCATACCATCGACGAGTGTCGCTCATTGAAAGACAAGATTCAGAACCTGATTGACAACAATATCATTATAGCAAAGGAGCCTGCTCCTAATGTCTGCAACAACCCCCTGCCTGACCACAAGGGTGGAGGCATCCATATGATCGAGATTGAAGATGATTGGGACCTCGAGGTGTCAATCGGTTTGATAGTTGAAGGAGATGAACCTAAGAAGCCAGTAGTTACTCTCAATCCCATTGTTGTTCAGATTCAGCCCTCTAAGGGTGATGTGGTAAATGTGTCCGTACCGCTCGAGTTTGAAGCACCTTCTGCAAAGGCGCCAAAACTAATTGAGGTTGAGTTCGGAATTCCAAAGGTGCCTACACCTGTCGAAGTTACTATGTTACCTCCCAAGGTGCCTATTCTGGCCTCCATGGCAGACGTGACCCCGTTCAAGACAAATGCTATACCTTGGGATTACACCGCTGAGGCTAGAAGGAAAGGAAATACATATACCGGGGAAGCAATTGCCGCACAGGGCATGACTAAGACTGGCAGGGTATACACCCCGGAGCACTTGGCTGAGTCCAGCAAGCAAGCCTCCGGGCGGGTTGTTGAAACCGGACCCGATGACCTTTGGAGGAAGGTACAGGCCAAAGAGTACTCAGTCGTCGAGCAACTGAACAAAACGCCAGCACAGATTTCTATTCTGGCTCTTCTGCAAAGCTCAGAGGCACATAAAAACGCCTTAATGAAAATATTGAGTGAAACTTATGTTCCCAGCAACATAACAGGAAGCGAAATGGCAACCATGGTGGGGCAGGTACTGGAAAGCCACAAGATCACCTTCCACGAGGACGAATTACCACCAGAAGGGCTTGGTCACAACAAAGCATTGCACATCACTGCGCAATGCGAGGATAACTTTATCACCAGGATTTTAGTCGACGGGGGATCCAGCCTCAACATTTGTCCATTGATAACTCTCAGGACATTGGGTAAGGGATTGCACGAGATCAAAGACGGGGCTATCAGTGTCAAAGCTTTTGTTAGATCTCAGAGGTCCACCATTGGAGAAATTAGCCTATGCCTACAGATGGGACCCATCTGGTTTGATGTTGAGTTCCAAGTCATTGACGTACCAGCATCCTATAATTTGTTGCTGGGACGACCCTGGATCCACGCCGCTGGGGCTGTAGCATCAACTTTGCATCAAGCTGTAAAATTTGAATGGAATCATCAGGAAGTAATCATTCATGGCGACGGTAGCAACCCTATATACAATCGCCAAACCATTCTGATGATCGGAGGCAGAAGAAGGATAGAAGGAGAAACGTACCACCACATCGAGCGGGTCAATGTTGTAGACAAAGACAAGTGGTGGGATAGCAAGATCGAAAGCATCCTGAATTGGAGCGGGTATGTACCCAGAAAAAGACTTGGCAAGAACCTGCAAGGTATCACCAAACCTATCAAGCTGAAGAAGCATGGTACCACTTTTGGCCTAGGGTATGAGTACACTTGGGAGGAGTTCAACCATTGGTCACCTCTATGGCGCGGACCATACTATCCGCTGGAGCACCCTATACCTCAGTTGGAGCATACTTTTCAGCCATCCGACACTTTGTATGGATTAGAGGAAGACGAGGCACTAGCAGCAATAAAGAACCTATTTCTGGAAGATGATATGGATTGTTGTGTTATCTTCGAGGAGGAAGAGGAGGAAGGCCCTTCCATTCAAGCCGTGAACCGAGGGGAATGCCTCACCAATTGGTCGGTCAGGACCACCAGTGCCCGGACATCTTCGGGGTAGTAAGGCTGAACGAGCATCATGCATCGCATCTTTATTTTCTTAGTTGCTTTTCATTTCTGCATTGTCTTTACTTTCCAAAAGAGCTCTGATGTCTCGAACGATTATGAATTTCAATCAAAGCATTTCAAATTCATTATATATTGAACTCTTATTACTTTTCTCAATCATTTACTTTGTTTTACATAGCGTTACTCTTACATATCTTGATGATGAACCAACAACTGTGACTTGCAACGAGGCAATGCAACAAATGGATATAGCTTCAGAAGAGGATGATATACTAGAAGAAGTTGTCAGAGAGGTCGAAAACTTTGAGAATAGGCCTAAGTCTAATCTAGATGAGACCGAAGTCGTTAATTTGGGTGATACTGAAAATGTCAAGGAAACACATATCAGCGCACATTTGTCGCCATCGGAAAAGAAAGAGTACACAGAGTTCCTAAAAGAGTATGACGATATCTTTGCATGGTCTTATGACGATATGACTGGCCTCAGCACATCCATTGTAGCTCACAAGTTGCCAACAGATCCTACATGTCCGCCGGTAAAGCAGAAGCTCAGGAAGTTCAAGCCAGACATGAGTTTGAAGATTAAAGAAGAGGTTACTAAGCAAGTCAAAGCCAGGGATCACATGGCAGATCTAAGAAAGTTCTTCAACAGACTGAGGAGGTACAATCTGAAACTGAATCCTGCCAAGTGTGCATTCGGGGTTCCTGCTGAAAAATTATTGGGTTTCATCGTGAGTCGTCGAGGAATAGAATTGGATCCATCAAAGGTCAAAGCTATCCAAGAATTGTCGCTGCCAAAGAACAAGAAGGACATGATGAGTTTCTTGGAAGACTCAACTATATCAGTCGATTCATAGCTCATTCTACTGTCATTTGCGAACCCATCTTCAAAATGCTGAAGAAGGATGCCGCCACCAAATAGACCGATGAATGTCAAAAGGCTTTTGACAGAATCAAGGAATACTTGTCTACGCCGCCAGTCTTGGTTCCGCCTGAACCAGGGAGACCCCTCTTGCTCTATCTCGCAGTGTTGGATGGAGCATTTGGTTGTGTTTTGGGGCAACATGATGAAACAGGGAGAAAGGAGCAAGTCATCTACTATCTCAGTAAGAAGTTCACACCGTACGAGGCCCGGTATTCTCTTTTAGAATGCACTTGCTGTGCTCTGACTTGGGTCGCGCAGAAGTTGAGGCATTACTTATGTGCTTACACTAC
Source organism: Nicotiana sylvestris (assembly GCF_000393655.2). NCBI lineage: Eukaryota > Viridiplantae > Streptophyta > Magnoliopsida > Solanales > Solanaceae > Nicotiana > Nicotiana sylvestris. The sequence goes on along the minus strand of NC_091065.1, from coordinate 159,040,607 downwards.
TTATCTCATATCCAGAATGGACCCTCTAAAGTATATCTTTCAGAAGCCCATGCCCACTGGCAAGCTCGCCAAGTGGCAGATCCTGCTAAGTGAATTCGACATTGTTTACGTAACCCAGAAAGCAATCAAAGGGCAAGCCTTGGCGGACCATCTCGCCGAGAATCCCATAGACGGAGAATACGAGCCCCTAAAAACGTATTTTCCCGATAAAGAGGTATCTTTCATAGGAGAAGATATTGCAGAATCCTATGATGGTTGGAGGTTGTTTTTCGATGGAGCTGCAAGTTTCAAAGGAGTTGGCATAGGAGCAGTCCTAGTATCAGAAACCGGTCAGCCTTACCCGGTATCCGCCAAGCTCAGGTTCCCATGCACCAACAACATGGCCGAATATGAAGCCTGCATTCTAGGGATTAAACTGGCCATTGATATGAACATTCAGGAGTTACTAGTAATCGGAGACTCGGACCTACTCATACATCAGGTTCAAGAAGAATGGGCAACCAAGAATCCCAAAATACACCCTTATCTGCATCACATACAGAAATTGAGAAAGAGGTTCAGAAAGACGGAATTCCAGCATATTCCCATGGTACACAATGAGTTCGCCGATGCACTTGCCACTTTGTCATCTATGATTCAGCATCCAGATACAAATTTCATTGACCCCATCCAGGTCAATATTCATGACCAACCAGCTTATTGTGCTCATGTTGAGGAAGAAGCCGACGGGAAACCATGGTTCCACGACATCAAAGAGTATTTGACCACAGGAGAATATCCAGAGCTTGCCAATGCTACCCAGAAACGCACGCTTCGGAGACTATCCAATAATTTCTTTCACAGCGGAGGAATCCTGTACAGGAGGACTCCTGATTTGGGTTTACTAAGGTGTGTCGATGCAAGGGAAGCAACCAAGTTATTGGAGGAAGTACATTCAGGGACCTGCGGACCGCACATGAATGGTTTTGTTTTAGCAAAGAAGATACTCCGAGCAGGATATTTCTGGATGACTATGGAAACAGACTGCATCCAGTATGTCCGAAAGTGCCATCGCTGTCAGATACATGCAGATATGATAAAAGTGCCTCCAAATGAGCTTAATGCAACAATCTCACCATGGTCGTTCGCTGCTTGAGGAATGGATGTTATCGGTCCAATCGAGCCTACCGCGTCAAACAGGCATAGGTTCATCTTGGTAGCAATTGATTATTTTACTAAATGGGTTGAAGCAGCATCATACAAAGCAGTTACCAAGAAAGTGGTAGCAGATTTCGTTTGTGACCGTATTGTTTGTCGGTTCGGAACTCCAGAGTCAATCATCACCGACAACGGTTCCAATCTTAACAGCGACATGATGAAAATAATGTGTGAGACTTTCAAGATCAGACACAAGAACTCTACGGCTTATAGACCGCAGATGAATGGAGCCATAGAAGCGGCCAACAAAAACATCAAGAAGATACTAAGGAAGATGATCGAGAGGCACAAACAATGGCATGAGAATTTATCATTCGCCTTATTGGGTTATCATACCACAGTCCGCACATCAACCGGGGCAAATCCCTACATGCTGGTTTATGGTACAGAGGCGGTCATTCCCGGTGAGGTAGAAATTCCATCATTAAAGATCATACAAGAAGCCGAGTTAGATGACACAGAATGGGTAAAAGGTCGCTACGAGCAGTTAGCCCTCATAGATGGAAAGAGGATGAATGCAGTCTGTCATGGTCAGTTATACCAGAACAGAATGTTCAGAGCCTTCAACAAGAGAGTTAAACCAAGGAAGTTTACACCAGGACAGCTGGTGTTGAAGAAGATATTTCCACATCAAGACAGAGCCAAAGGGAAATTCTCTCCCAATTGGCAGGGTCCATACATGGTTCACCGAGTCCTAACCGGAGGAGCCCTTATTCTTGCAGAAATGGACGCAGAAGACTGGCCGAAGCCGATCAACTCAGACTTAGTAAAGAGATACTACATTTGATCGTATGCTTTTCTTTATGATGTAATTTGAACTACGCCTGACCTGATTCTCATTTAAGAGGGGATACGTAGGCAGCCCTATGGATTCGGTCACATTTTAATAAAAATTCCATTTTCCCCGCTAGTGGAACTGGGGCAGAATTTTGAGGAGGATCCTCAAAATTCCGAAGTCAGTTTTTCGGCTTTCGCATCAACATCAACACAGTAAACTAGGGCAGAATTTTGAGGAGGACCCTCAAAATTCTGGAATCGATCCGCTTTCAGTTATTCAGCACAGCCGTCAGCAGCGCAAGCCCAGTGAATTGGGGCAGAATTTTGAGGAGGACCCTCAAAATTTCGGAGCAAGCAAGTTTGCCGTGTCTTGAACCACGTTGCAGTTGTTGGTTCATCCAAAATAAAATCATTTTTTTCAAAATATATATACTTACATTACATTTACTGAATCATGCATAAACATCATTTGCATCACCGTCGTTTAGCAATGCTACCCCAATGATACATAATGTCAGGAGCCAAGGGATACGAACTAACCTTCCCCCTCTACAGAACTCACGATTTTTCTTTGGATGCAGGAACTCAGATCGCAATGCAAAACGCATTCACTCTTCAAAGTCGAAACCCTCGAAACAATCACTCAACTCACAAAGGTCTACTATCTACACCCAACATTCCCCAGCAGTCATGATATCGCAACCGCCTATCAGCTAAGAAAATTACTACTATTTGCTCCTTTACATTCCTGCACTACGTAAGGCTACTTTCTGCCTTTCGAGACTAAGCTCTGTCTCCATCTGCATCTTGCATAAGGCTACTCTCTGCCTTTCGAGGTTAAGCTCTACCTTCATCCTGCATAAGGCTACTTATCTACCTTTCGAGACTAAGCTCTGTCTCCATATGCATTTTTACATAAGGCTATCTATCTGCCTTCCGAGACTAAGCTCTGTCTCCATCCATATTGCATAAGGCTACTCTCTGCCTTCCAAGGTTAAGCTCTACCTCCATATTGCATAAGGCTATCTATCTTCCTTTCGAGACTAAGCTCTGTCTCCATCTATATTTTGCATAAGGCTATTCTCTGCCTTTCGATGTTAAGCTCTACCTCCATATTGCATAAGGCTATCTATCTGCCTTCCGAGACTAAGCTCTGTCTCCATCTATATTTTGCATAAGGCTATTCTCTGCCTTTAGAGATTAAGCTCTACCTCCATATTGCATAAGGCTATCTATCTGCCTTTCAAGACTAAGCTCTGTCTCCATCCTGCATGGCTGAAATATCACCACTTTATTTAAATTCTCGCTTCGGCTGAAATATCGCCACCTGCATTCAAATTCACGCCTTGGCTGAAAAATTGCCACTCTTTGCATTCATTCGGCTGAAAGATTGCCACCTTCTCATGGGCTGAAAAATCACCAACTTATTCTAAGGAGTCATAGTTCGGAGGCACCATCTGCATAACCCGAGAACACCATTTCATGGCCTGCAAATCTTTATTTTATGCTCTTCATGACCCAGGACATCATAGTCTGAGGACGTCATCCTAACCGTCCAAAGACAGCATTCATGGTCCAACGGGAATTTGCATCATGTTTAAATTATGCACAATATGTGCATCTGCTCACTTGCAGGTACACTGACTAACAAACGGCCGTCTCAGCAGAAGCGATCCCGCTCCGGTTTTCCTCAACCTATCTGATTCCAAATGCCTCTCAAATCTGACCATCGCGTCCGTCTTTTCGAATCTCCATCGACATACTCCGTCAATGGTTCCTGAACTACATATGGCCTAATTCCTATAAAACCAGGGATATGTAGGCAGCTCAAAAGCCAGGGGTCGGTCAAAACTCTTTTCAATCACTGATCCGGTCAAAATTGGCCATCTTATCTTTACCCGACAACTCTTTCATCTTCCTCGGGTAAAGAGGGGCAGCTTTTGATACCCAATTTTTCCCGACATATTTTCAAAATGACATATATGTGCATATATAAGCACCCCAAAGGGTTTTGCCATTTTTAACGATTTTAAACCAATTTATGGCCTATTTTTACACCATAAAATCCATTAATTATTCCTAAAACTTGCCATTTTGGTGAATAATTTATTTCACTCTCACATTTATGTCAGAATATAATTTACGTGATTTTCGCATAATTTTACAAGTCCATTTGGTATTTTTAAACTAAAATTGCACGAAATTGCAATTTTAGCCTACTTCTAGATTTAATAGCAATTTTTATTACAAAATCAATCCTAATATTTTTAAATTAATACCTATATATTTTTTATCAACCTAGTATTTTCAATTTGATTTTTAACATCTTTTACTATTTTTATAAATTCAAAAGGGAAAAATGGCTATTTCAATTTTAGCCTCTTTTTTATTTCAATTACAGCCTAATTCTAACCCCCCAATTCCCAACCCAATTTCATTTCTACCTGACCCAGACCCAATTAAATGAACCCGCCCGGATCCCATTTTAAAATCGTGGTCGTTGATTGTTTTAATCAACGGCCCTCGTTTGCCCTTTCCTTTTTTAACCTAACGACCCCCCAATCCCCTCTCATTCACTCACTCGTCTCTATCTCTCTATCTCTCACTCTCTTTGGAACTTTCCACCTCCTCACCTCTCCAATGAGCTCCCTTCACCTTCTCCGGCCATTTTCTGACCTAAATCCATGGTGGTTTCACCACCCACCAGTCTCCTAAGGCACATCGCACTTGATTACTGAAGTTCCATGGCCTTGGCCACGAAGAATCGAACCTGGACCTTTGTCGATTCAAGTTTTACGACCATCTACGGCGTATCTTAGCCTTATGAGTCCATCTCGACTCGGACCAGCCCCTTTTCCAGGCCTTTCTCATTTTTCTAGGGTTTCTCTGAAACCCTATGCCATTTCGAGGTTTTCTTGTTTCTCTCTAGATCTACTTTAGATCCGTGCTATTTCTGAGGTTTTTAAAGTATTTTTTACATCATTTCAAGTTTTTGCTTTCAAAACTGTTTGTCTTCTCGAACCTAGGGTTTCCTTGATTTTTACTTGTTCTACTGTGATTTCTTACCGTATTTTGCTTTGCTGTAACTAAGTGTTTTCACTATGGTTTCTATGTATTTTTATTTTACTGTATTTCCTCCTAAGGTTTGTTAGTGATTTCCTTTACTGTGTTTTCTTTCATTATGATTCCATGAAATGTTTATGTTCCTTGGATTTTCTGAGTTTACTTTGCCTGATTTTCTACGCTTTCGTCTTTACATTTAATCTATGGAGGAAACCCTAGATTTTGGGGGTTTTCAAAACACTTGTGTGCGATTGTTTTGCTTCCTCTGTCTAAACTAGTTTGATTTCAAAAACCTTAATTTCTAAGTTCGTCTCATGTTCTCTGATTCTTGCTATGCTTTGCAAGACCTTCTGATTTCTCTCATGCTATCTAACACTCTCTTCTAGCTATGTTCTTCTACTCTTGATTGCATGACCACTCTGTTTGTTTAATTCCAGCCTCGCATGTTTAAAGCTATGCACTCTTTATAGTCAGACCTTTCCCTCTCGAAATAACCCTAATTTTGGGGATTGATTTCAGACTACCATTATGTGAGCTTGTTTGATTCTTTCTTTGTCTAATTTGGACCTTTTTCTGACTTGGTTCATTATTGATTTCGAATCCTTGATTCCTTGATTTACTATGTACTAGTTGATTTACTTCTTACCTTATTTACCTAACCGTGTATTTTTAAACTTCCCTTATGTATTTACCCTTCATTGCCCAATGTGTTACTTGATTTTCTTTCCTTAAATAAAACTCTGCCCTTTTACCGTTCAAATTTGGACTCCTTAATTAAAGGAATCCCCTTCTTCTGATTGATTCTAATTGATACTGAATTATTCTTTGCCTTGCTTACTTGCCTAGTTTTTAAACTATAAATACCCTGCCCTTTTTTTTTCTTTAAAGAGACGAACAATAGAGTTCAAAAACACACACACACTAAAAGCTCTCTTCTCTTTACCACAATTAGTACTACTGCTGTGTCTAGTCGGCTGAAAGCCAAGGCTAGACTATAGAATCTTGCTTGCTTTTCTCAAGTGTTTGTTGAGGCTTGAGTGGACTCTCTAGCTGTTTTCTTGCTTTGTTTGTTCTACTGTTTGAAAGTTGCAACTGGTATGTCTCCATAAGTTAAATAACATTCTCCAAAACTATGTGTTTACTTCTCCGTTTCGCATGTCCCTCACTATATATTTGTATTGTGCTTTCCTGTATTCTGTAGCTATACTTTAGTCTGTTATGTTCTTTCTTCATGTTTCCGCACCTTTAAGTTTTGTTATGCTTTCTTGTCCTTCCTTGATGTTTTTCTATACATGCTTTCCATGTGGACCCTTTCCCTTTGACCCCTTATGTGTGAGTACTGTTCTAGGTTAGGGTAGCATCTCATTGCTATCCATGACCTGGGACCAGGTTCTCGTGAACCTTACTCAAATCAGTCCCATTCCCTTCTTCCCCCCTTTATGTGTTGAGCCTTGACTAGAGTCTGGTAGTGTCTTAATCACCATCCAGGCTCAAGTCTGCTCTTTATTTGTTTGGATCAAGTAAAGGGTCAGAGATGTGCCAGCATATACTCATGGTTGGGTATGACCACCCTTTGCTCTGATTCCCTCAACTCCCCTCACTTTACACTTACTCCTAGTTCCTTAAGTTCTGCCCCCTTTGGTAAGTCATGCTTTGGGACCCTTGAGCTCCCTCTGAACTTGGATGCCTGAGGGCTGGCATTTCCACACAACACTACTCTGTTGCTATTATAATTACTCAGAGTGTTAAGCATTGTCTGGAGTTCTTAAGACTCCTTGGAACTTTGAAAACATTCTGAGTAAGGAGAAGGCTTTGGAAATTCGGAATTGGTTAATCACATGTTGTTGGGCATTAAGGTTGCATTGGGCTTCCTCGGATCTGTCTGTAGTTTTGATGTATTTATTTTTAGTCTTTTCCTTCCAGTTCTGTAATAACTTTGTAAAAGAAACTTGGGAAAAATATTAGTAAAGGGTATGGGAGGGGTTTATGTTGCCTGCATAAATCAAAGGGTAGAGATCATGCATATAGGTCTTTTGTGCTTTAAATTTTACTAGAAATCCTGCCTATAGGTTTGTTTAATATTCCTAATTCAGTCACCTGGATACCATGCCTATAGGGTTTAATGTTTAATCATATTGCAAATCACTAGAGATCCTGCCTTTAGGATTCTAACATTCATGTAATCAATTGCATATAGAAACCATGCCTATAGGAAATGCATATGCGTTAGAAAAATTATAGGGTAATTAAACATTCATCTATTTACCAACTCTTTAACAGGCCTTAAAATCAAGTATAGATACCATGCCTATAGGGTTTCGTCTCAAACCTGTCTGATTCATTTAAGCAGTAACAGTCCGTTAACTGGTCCTTAATGTCTTGATGTAATGCTTTCAAAAAAACTCTTGTAAATCAGTATGCTTTTTAAACTCTTCAAATCTGCATCTTTTCCTGAATAGTTCTTTTAAACATTCTGCCTAAACGTTTTACTCAGTCCCTGAAATTGTCTTTTAAAACAGTCCTGTAACTCACTCTTTTCTTAAAGATATTCTTGCCTTTGAAACTCTTTCACAACTTTTCTGCATTCTCTTTTCCTACTCAAACAATCCGCTGATTTCAAATTCGTTTATAAACTTACTACAGTCTTTATTTTCTTTTAAACTCTTCTGCATTAAGACCTCAATAACTAACAATCAGATCCGAGGGGCTTGAGGCAGACTTTTTATCCAACTTTATGTGTTAAACCGATTCGCCCGCCTCTTAACTTCTTAACTTTAAAGACCAAATCAGTACGTGCAAGTCATGCTAAACTAGTTGCTATGTGATTCAAAGGGGTTATGTAAAGCCTTTGTATGTTTGTTTATTCCCCATTACTTGATACTTGTTTTGATTGACGCCCTAGTCTTTTTATCCTTTTGAAACTCCATATATGCCTCTATCCCTTTTCTCCCCCCCTTTTAGGATTAGAAGTCCTAATACCCCAGGACTGATAGGTGGGGACGGGTATTAGCATGCAATAAGTAAACGAGACTAATCGCGTTTAATACCTTGACGGGGTGGGAAGGGTAGAATATGGATATGATGACCGGTGCGCTAATATCACGTGTGACCCCTCTTTTGAGGAGTGATTGTTGTCTATTGCATTGATGTGATCCATATTATCAATAAACCTAGGACCCCCTTTCCCTTTACTTGTTAATTTTTTTAGTTTTCTTTTAAGACTAATTTTCTAAACACTCTATTTCTTCAACTCTTAAACTTGTTTGCTAAGCTATGTGAATCCCTTTGCTTATTCTCTTACTTGTCTTCTTAAAGTCACAATTGTAGCATGGCCGGGAACCACACTAGTGGATCTTGAGGGGTGCCTATTACCTTTCCCTCGAGATAATTTCTAGCCCTTACCCTAATCTCCGGTCTCTTCATCTCAAACCTTTCTTAAAGTGTCCTAATGCACTATAATCATTAGGTGGCGACTCTTTAACTTCCAAACCCAATTCTCGAAAGGGAATAGAGTTGTCCTCCCAATGTCGTATACCCGATCTCTGACCCCATGGTTAGAGGAAAAGGGGGCATCGACATCACCTAGACATAAGTTCACAAAAATGATGGAGGAGGGGGGAGAAGGGATCACGCACAATTTCCCAACACCAAGGACTCCACAGTAAAATGGCGTAGCTAAAAGAAAAGAACGAAATTGGAAAATGTTGCATGGACAGTGCTCATCGCCTATGGAATCGCCAAGAAATTCTGGACAAAAGGAGTGAATGCTGCTATCTACTTTGAGAATAGGTGTCGAACTTGGTCTCTCCTCAATCAAAACTCTCTAGGAACTGCCAAATGGAAGAAAATGCCTTGTTCCTGACAACAGGAAGGATCAGCTTGGGAAGCTCAACGCGAAAAGGCAAGTGAATGAATCCTTCTGGGGAACAACACAGAAAATAAGGCCACAAGGTCTCCAACAAAGGAAGTACTAAATGGCAGGATATGTTCATGGGGTATTTAACAAGACACTCTCCCTTGCCAAAAAAGAAACTGTGAGGAACAATATGATGAACCAATCCTGTCTCTGGGAAATATCTGAGGCTTCAAATAAGGAGGATGATAAAGTGAGCAAGATGAAGGAGAGTGGCAAAAGACAACGCAACATCATCCTCCACGTCTCACAAAGAACCTGGTACGTCACTTGCTACCACTAAAGCTGAAGGAAGAAGTAAAGATGCAGCTCATGGCACTACACAAGCAGCAGAACACAAAGTGTGGGAAAATCAAATTAACCTCTATATCTCTCCCTTCAACCAACTTCTATCTCAAATTGGAAAACCAAAGTGCACTTGTCATGATTCATGCCTCATCTTTTGGGAGACAAGGAAGCAAAATGAAATGACCTCATCAACAACTGGAGAGAAATTGCAAACATATTGAAGGGTGAGATCCTCTTCTAAGGGTCAATATGAAAAAAGGATTGATCAGTGGAAAGCATTGCAGAACAGAAGACCAAACTCCAAATATCTGCATCAAAGCCTCAAGTAGAGAATAATTCAGATAAATCAAGGTGAAGATGGGGTCTCAAGAATCTAAAGAAGAACCTGATCCTCCATCTGTTGGTTGTGTAAGACACCGTCAGGTAAAGGTAGCTAAAGTATTTTCTGACCAAGCCTAACTCACATCAATACCGTTGTAGGTAAACACACATGATGATCATAGAATCTATAGGTACAGTTATGAACTGCAAGAGGGGAGCTGCTAAAACCTTGTTCAAAAGATTTCTCTGGCATCAGGTTCCTTATCTCAAGTTAGTAGTAATGTGCTTAATTTTGTATGCCTTTTCTAAACAAAAAAAACATATAAATATTTTGTAATTCAGCTGCCACATCATCTGACTTTTCAACGTCTATGTGTCATGTCTTGTCTGTCAAATCCTTTTATCCCCTCTGCACGGCAACACTTCCCCACAAACCTACCGTCGTTTTTAGAACTATTCAGAACCTGTTTCGCTCTCCACTCATCATTAGTTCTTCTTCCAATAAAACTTTCTTTCTCTCTCACGGCAAGTCATGAACCTTTATCTCCCGTGTATAGCTAGGATCTTCTTCCCATCTCTCTCTTTTTCTCTCTACTTGTCAACTAAATACTCATCTAATGGAGATGGAACAATCTTCTCATTCTCCCGCCATAACACTACTCCCACTTCTTCATTATCCGTGGAATCATTCCTAGAGCATCATTATCTCATGCCTTCTATATCTTACACACTTCTAGTTCCTCCTCCACCCTTACAGTTTTTCCATTTCTGATAAACCCTATTTACCACTATTTTGAGAATCTTATGTCTAGTCAATCCTACGATCTCATCAAAGACAACACAGGAGGTTTTACTCCTCAAGTATCAGAAGCCCCTGAGGATGATCTTGACCAATACCTGAACTCCTCCATGTTGGACTTAGTGACTCTCAAGGAGTCACCAGAAAAGGAAGTGTCGCACCTCCATTTTACCGCGCCCGCGGGGCGCGTGGGGAGTTTTCTCCAATTGAAGGACAGTCGAAACGGGATTTGTTTATTTGTTTCAGAGTGGCCACCTGGGAATTTTAAGGCGTCCCAAGTCACCAGTTTTAATCCCTGAATCGAGGAGAATATGACTCTGTTTATTATTCTACGAACCAGAAATCCTGAGTAAGGAATTCTGTTAATCCGGAAGAAGGTGTTAGGCATTTTCGAATTTCGTGGTTCTAGCACGGTCGCTCAACTGTTTTTATTCTTGGCTTAATTATCTTGATTTTTACTAAATACTTTTTTATTGCATGATTTTGTTACCGATTTTATTTATTGTTTACAATTATATAAACGAATTACGCGTACGTATATTCGTATTATATACCTTTTATAATTGCAGAGAATCGTGTCACGCATACGTGTACACAAAAAGCTGATAATATTTTTTATATTTTTATTAAAAAAATCATGTGTTCGAAGTTAGAAATAACATTAAAAACACCGTCGCCCTTGTATGATTAAACAGTGATCTGCACATTTCGGGTCATATGAAATTATTTTAACATCCTTGGATAAATCCCTTTTATTAAATATTTGATCGAAATTGCGCGAACGCATAATCCGAATTTGCTTTTTAAAAATATAATCAGGTTACGCGAACGCATCCCTAATCGCGCAAAATATTTGTAATGGTATTATGGATTTTCCACAAATTGTTTATTATATCTATACATTTTATCATGATAAATCTCCATTTAAGGTACCCTTAAATTCTTGAAAAGAATTCACAATTTATTAAATGTTTATTGCGAATTATATTTTTTTTCGCGTATAAATTATATTCCTCCAAGCTATTCAAATCCAAAGAAAGGAATAAACATATGGTTAACACTTTTTTTAAAAAAAATACAACATATGTATACTCAAAAGGTGAATAGCTCATGAATCTTTAAAAAAATCAATTCTTGAAAGGAAATGATATTTTCGAAGAATTCTCGTTATTTTATTTGCAACAAATGTTATTTTTACAGTCTTAAACTTGTTACACATTATAAATCTAATCTCTTTCCACATTGCTTGTTCCTAATCTAATAGGCCTAATTATTTTGATTGATTGCTATTGATTGAATTCAAGATATACTTAATCAAACTAATTTTTTGTTCTCAATCTATGTGAATTATTGCTAAACACCAACTTTCGCATTGTATAAATTCCTAAGCCATTTGTTATTAATAAAGAGAACAAATCTACCTGTTAACTTAATAAAATGATATTGCATACAACATTATTTGCCATATTTTGACATTGTGAACATAGCGGATTTTACTAATGCATCTTTCAACTATTGATTATAAACATAACCATTGTTATGCCAAAATATAGAGTAAATTGCAACCAATATCATCTAGCTTTAGACAACAACTAACTTAACTAATAAAATAAACTGATAACGTATTTTTCCTTGATATTTCCATATTATGCTATACCTAACTAACAATACCATAAAGTTTAAATAATGGCTAACTTTCTGCCATGTTCTCTATTTTGACAATTCAAATATAACTATACTAATGAGATTTCGAAATGGACAACATTATTACAAACTTTTATACGAATTTCAAAACAAGACAATTAACTTATAGCCATCGTATTGAATTCACTACTAGTTAACCAACACGAAATAAAACTGAAATTTAAACTACATGACTTAGATGAATAGAAAGCAGAATTATAACTCCAAAACTTCATTTATTTGCCATGTTGAAGCTTTTCACAATATGAGTTTAAAAGGTATGTACCTGAAAATGGAGGTAGAAGGAGTAAATTTCAGCAGTAATAGCAACAACAAAGTCAGCAGAATATATCAGCGTTCAGCAGATTTACACAATAATAGGATCCGAGGAGCCCAGATGCACAGTAACAGGATTTTTGGGAAAACTTTCAGATTTAATCCAAGTAATATCAAACAAACAGACCCGGACAGATCCAAAGAAAAGTATGTTTCTGATTTTCTTTCCTGTTTCTATATCTGTTTCAGATTGTGCGTATAGGTGTGTATTCTCATTTTTTTTGTTTCTTTTCTGTTCTCTTCCTCTTTTTTCAGATTTCTATTTCTAATTTTTCTCAATGTATCTCTCTCTATTTTCAGATTTCTCTCTAATTGCTTCAAAAAATAGATCTCAACTTGTCTTTCTTTTCAAACTCTCTCTCTAAAATCTGATCTTAAAAATCTGTTTGCTTCCCCAATTTCACACTCTCTTTTTCTCTCTTTAAAATCTACTCAAGTCTGTCCCTTAAATCAGTCCAGCTCCCTGTATTTATACAGGGTTGGTCCTATACTCTTTTAGTGCTTCTTGGACCCTTTTCTCCTTTTAAAATCAAAAAGTTTCCATTAAAACTACTTTTGAATACTTTAAATCCTATTGAGTGATATTATCCTGTTTTTCAGCAGCCCATTACCCTTTGTTTCCCACTATCCTATTAAATTAAAACCATTAACAAACTACTTTCAGCCCACTATTATGTCACATTACCCTTACTGTTTTATCCCAGAAAATGTCCCAGATTTCCTACTGTAATTACTGTTATTACTGCCTTAAATTCAGAATCTAACAATACAGATTTTAAAATCTGTTTAAGCAGCTATAACCAATCCTAAAGTTTTGGACTGAATCCTAACTAAGAATGTAACCTTCTAACACAATTACATCTAATCAACATTTGTAAAATTACACTGAATTCAGAACTAACATCATAACAACATATCAATGAAATCATTATAACAATTCAGACTGGACTTAAACATTGAATCAAGATCAAACATACACAGGAGCATTGTCAATATACTGACAATGCCCTGTTCAGAAAACAATATATACACACCATTGACAAACTTTCTGAATTATTAAACGAGAATCAATTAATTGGGAAGAACTAATTGACTGAGTTCAATGACAATAAACAATTCCAAACGTATAAACAGGGTATTACAAACAGCATTAATGGCAATAAGAATTTACAAAACAACTAATCGAAGAACTTAATCGAGTCGATTACACATATTATGAACATTCATAAACAACAGAAACAATAGTATAATTCTGATCAAATAGACGAGTATGAGACAGTATAACAGAATTGACTAGAAAATCATGAAAAATTAAACAGACTAATGAAACAAACATAGAATACATGTAGAATACACATAAGAAACAGAAAAAATACCTTTGAATCCTTCAATTTTATTCCGACTCGGACTCAACTTGGATTCGGACTTTGTTTGAAATCAAACAGACCTTAGTCGAAGTATTTTCCACTGAAAATACTTCGACTAAGGTCGATTAAACCTCAATCTTTATCTAATTTGGGCAAAAATCCAAAAGTCTGGTATTTCTAGGGTTTTTGAAGGTTCGATTTGGGACTTAACCATTTTTGGTCAGATTCGGGGGGGGGGGGACCAAATACAAAACACGGGTGAGGGTAGCCTAGGGGTCATTTGGTGTCAGTTTAGAACAGATCTGAGTTTGTTCTTGTTTGGTCCGAATCTTCAAAAGAAGATTCGAGAAGCTCGGAACTGATTCGAGCCAAACAAACTTCAGATCCATAACGAGGCATGCTAGGGGGTACTATGGTGTTATTTTGGAAGCCATTGGAAAGGTTTGAGTTTTCAGACCCACCTTCGATTTAGTATTCGAAGAGTTGGGGTCTGATTCGAAGGAAACTAAGGTCAGATTTGTGTAGAGGATGTTCAGGGGGTTCTAGGGTGTTATTTTGGTGACCGGCGGCGTTGATGCCGCCGGGTTTTAGGCGGTGGGATTCTAGGGCGGCTAGGGTTAGGGGTGGGTCTGAGGAAGATGATGATGAACAGTGGAGAGGGGGGTTTAGTTAGGGGGCCGGGGTAAGGATTATGGGCTTATATAGGGACGGGGTGGGTTGATGCTGACCGTTAGATCTAGTAGGATGAAAGGTCAGGATATATTCACTTAACCAAACGATGTCGTTTGGTTTAAGCTGGGGGGGTAATTTGATTTGGGCCTGGATTTTAATCCAGGTCCAATTTTTATTTTACAACTTATATATTTTTTATTTTCTAATTTTATTATTAATTAATAAAATCCTAATCAAAAATTATAAAAACAAAATTATCATTACAATAATATTAATTATCTTTTAATAACCATTAACGCGTAGATAAAACATTAATCACACAGTGGAATATAAAAATAGAACGAAATGCATATTTTGGTGATTTTATTTAAATTATCTTTCAAATACATAATTAAATCCTATATGCATGCAACATGTATTTTATTTTAATTTTCATTTTATTATGACAAAGTAAACATTTACGGACATAACACAAATATTTAACACCACGCAAATTCGAAAATTACACAGTAAAAGAAATTTATTTTATTTTTTGATTTATTTTGGAGTAGTTTTCGTAAGGCAAAAATCACGTGCTCACAGCTGCCCCTCTTTGTGCGGAAACTCGAAGAGTTTTCGTGCAAAGATAAAGTGAGCGGATACGAGCGATTTTTGCCCGTTCAAATACTCCGTGGGAAGCATTTTTTGAAAGATTTGACCGAACCTCTGCTTCAAAGGTTTCCTACATATCCTTGGCTATAAAGGAATCAGGTCAATGTAGTTCGGGAAGTTTTGGGTAGCTGGGACTACCGTGGGACTGTGATGTTACTGCTGCTTCGTGCTGTTTTTACTGCTTGCTGACCTCCTTATTACACCTTACTTCAAAGGAAATACAAAAAAGCTAAACTAGACTATGGTACATGAATTATAAAAATCTTATCTAGATCATGCCCTTGCGTTTCTTGTTGTCTTGATATCTTGGTGACTCTTGGGCATTTGGCTTATTCTGTATTCCTTTTCATTGTGTCCCGTATTTTCTTTTGGGACTCTTGTTGTTTCTTGCTGGGGATTTTGTTGGACTTCTCTGCTTTATTGATTCTAAATGTGCTCCTTTATCATATGAGCGGGCTTTTGATTTCAAAACTTCAATTGCATTCCCTCGTTCTCCAGGTGGGTGCCTTGACTGCTTCTTTTCTTTCTTCATCCTCGTTCTCCAGGTGGACGCCTGACTTCTTTTTAAATTCTTCATCCTCATTCTCCAAGTGGACGCCTGACTTCTTTAATTCTTATCCTCATTCTCCAGGTGGACGCCTGACTTCTTTAATTCTTATCCTCATTCTCCAGGTGGACGCCTGATTTCTTTAATTCTTCATCCTCATTCTCCAGGTGGACGCCTGACTTCTTCTTTTCTCATCCTCATTCTCCAGGTGGACGCCTGACTTCTTCAATTCTTCATCCTCATTCTCCAGGTGGACGCCTGACTTCTTTAATTCTTATCCTCATTCTCCAGGTGGACGCCTGACTTCTTTAATTCTTCATCCTCATTCTCCAGGTGGACGCCTGACTTCTTTAATTCTTCATCCTCATTCTCCAGGTGGACGCCTGACTTCTTCTTTTCTCATCCTAATTCTCCAGGTGGACGCTGTCGCACCTCCTTTTTACCGCGCTCGCGGGGCGCGTGGGGAGTTTTCTCCAATTGAAGGACAGTCGAAACGGGATTTATTTAATTATTTAAGAGTCGCCACCTGGGAATTTTAAGGCATCCCAAGTCACCAATTTTAATCCCTGAATCGAGGAGAATATGACTCTGTTTATTATTCTGCGAACCAGAAATCCTGAGTAAGGAATTCTGTTAATCCGGAAGAAGGTGTTAGGCATTTCCGAATTCCGTGGTTCTAGCACGGTCGCTTAACTGTTTTTATTATTGGCTTAATTATCTTGATTTTATTAAATATATTTTGTTATGTGATTTTACTACCGCTTATACTTATTGTGATTAAGGACCCTTCTTTGAATCGAATTACGCGTCCGTATATTCATGTTATAGATTTAAAACTGCGGATTTGTGTCACGCGTACGTGTACACGATAACTTTTGATAATATATTTATTAAACAATTATTTATTTTTTTCGAATATTGTGTCGAATCAGGAAAATTTGTTTTTCTTAAATAGTGAACCGCGCATCTCGGGTTTTTTATGAAATTGATTTAACGCATTTGGAAAAATCCTTTTCCTAAATATTTGCTCGAAATTGCGCGTACGCATAATCCGAATTTGCTTTTAAAAAATATAATCAGGGTACGCGAACGCATCCCTAATTGCGCAAAATACTTGTAATGGTATTAGGGATTTTCCACAAATTATTTATTATATTCATATATTTTTTTTATGTGGAAATCATAAGAACTCCCATTTTAGAGGCCTATAAATTCTTTGAAAAGAATTCACAATCTATTAAAGGTTGCCTGTCGATTATAATTTCCGAGTATAAATTATATTCATTCCAACTATTCAAATTCAAAGAACAGAATAAAAATATGATTAATACTATTTTTAACAAATATGACATATATATATATGCCAAAGAATAAATTGCATATGCCAAAGAATAAATTGCATATGAAACTGAAAATGAATTATAAAAGAAAGAATATTTTTCAAGAACTTTTTTTTTATTTAGTGCAAGTTCTATTCATAATTACCATTGATATAAAATTTTGCAATTGGTGTTCGTACATCTCATCTTATTCTCATATACTTGTTTTAATCTTAATAGACGAAATTAATTTAATTAATTATTCCTATGATTGAGTTAGGATAGATATAGATATAATCAAACCAATTTAATTCTCAATCTATGTGAATTATTACTAACTATTAACTTTCACATTGTATAAGTTCCTAAGCCCTTTATTATTAAGAAAGAGAACAAGTCTAGTTGACTTAATGAAATGATATTGCATACCATATTACTTACCATATTTGACATCGTGAACATAACGGATTATACTAACGCGTCTTTCAACTATAAATTATGAACACAACCAATGTTATGCCAAAAGATAGCAAATTGCAACCAATCATCATCTAGCTTTAAACAACAACTAATTAACTAACAAAATAAACTAATAGCATATTTTCTTTGATAATTCCATATTATGCTATACCTATCTAACAATACCATAAAGTGTAAATAAAAGCCAACTTTCTGCCATGCTTCGTATTTACACAACTCAAAGATAACTAAACTAATGAAATTTCAACATGGATAACATTATTACAAAGTTTTTATATGAATTTAAAAAAAAGACAATTAACTTGTAGCCGTCAAGTCGAACTCACTACTGGTTATCCAACATAAAACCAAAGCTGAAATTTAAATGTTTAAACTTAAATGATAGAAGGCAGCATTTCAATTTGAAATTCATTCATTTGTCATGTTGAATCTCTTTCCAACATAGAATTTAAGAGATATGTACCTGGAAATGAAGGTAGGAGAAGTAAATTTCAACAGTTGCAGCAGTAACAAAATCAGCAGAATACCAGTATTCCCACAGATTTGAGCAATAATAAGATCCGAGGAACCCAGATGCACAGTGACAGTACTTTTAAGAAATTTCAGATTTTTAACTGAAGAATGAGATCGAACAAATCCGGACAGATTTAATACAAAGAATAATATTTCTGATTTTGAGACTTAGAACAAAGCAGACTGAAAAAGCTTTCAATTTCAAAACACAGAATCAGCTTCAATACTAACTTCCGATGTAGAATTCTGTTTTAATGTTTCTGTTTTCCTTTCTTTCTATCTTCCTTGTCAGATTTCTGTTTCTGCTTGATTTTCCTCTCTCAAATTTTATTTTTTCCTTCTGTATATCTCTCTGTGTTTATCTCTGAGTGTATTCCCTAATGCCTTAAAATCAGATTTTTTCTCTCTCAATTTCCTCTTCCAATCTCCTAAAATCTGCCCTCTATCTATCTGTCCAGCTCCCTGTATTTATACAGGGCTGGTTCTATACAGTTTAGTGCTGGATGGACCCTTTTCTCCTTTAAAAAATCAGAAAGTTTCCATTAAAACTACTTTTGAATACTTTAAATCCTATTGAGTGCTATTATCCTGTTTTTCAGCAGCCCATTATCCTATGTTGCCCATTAGTATCTTAAATTATAACCATTAACATCCCACTTTCAGTCCACTATTTTATCACATTACCCTTACTGTTTTATCCTAGAAATGTCCAGATTTACTGTTTTCTACTGGTATTACTGCTTTAAATTTAGCATCTTAACAATACAGATTTTAAAATCTGTATAAGCCTGATTATTAATCTAATTTACGACAGCTACAACCAATCCTAAAGTTTGGACTGAATCCTGACTAAGAATATAACCTCCTAACACAATTACATCCAATCAACATTTGTAGAAACATACTGAATTCAGAACCAATCATCATAACAACATATTACACTGAGTTTAGTAAACTGAGCTTTAACTTTGAACAAAAATCAAACAAACACAGGAGCATTGTCAATATACTGACAATGCCCTAAAACTCACGGATTCAGAAAGCAACATATACACACCATTAACAAACTTTCTGATTTATTAAACAAGAATCAATAAATTGGGAAGAACTAATTAACTGATTTCAATGATGATAATCAATTCTAAACAGATAAACAGGGTATTACAAACATCATTTCAGAAGCAAGATTCACAATACAACTAATCGACGAACTTAATCGAGTCGATTACACACATTGTACATAATCACAATTAACAGAAACAATTCACATTTGGAATCAAGTAGACGGGTAGGGGACAGTTTAACAAAATTGACTAGAAAATTATGAAAAATTAAACAAACTAATGAAACGAATATAGAATACACGTAGAACATACATAAGCAACAGAAAATTACCTCTGAGCCTTCAAATTCAACCGGACTCAACTCAACTTGGATTTGAACTTTGTTTGAAATCAAACAGACCTTAGTCGAAGTATTTTCTACTGAAAATACTTTGACTAAGGTCGATTAAACCTCAATCTTTGCCAGGATTAGAAATTTAGGGTTTCAGATCTTGGATTTTAAATTCGAACACTTTTGGGTAGGTTCGAGGGGAACCAACAATGACACACGGGTGGGGGTAGCCTAGGGGTCATTTGGTGTGAATTTAGAACAGATCTGAGTTTGTTCTTGTTTGGTCCGAATCTTCAAAAGAAGATTCGAGCGGTTCCAGTAGGATTCGAGCCATGCAACTAACAGATCCGTGATGAGGGTATCTAGGGGAAGTTGTGGTGTTATTTTGGAGGCCATCGGAGAAGATAAGGTTTTCAGGCCAACCTTCGATTTAAGATTCGAATAGTTGGGGCCTGATTCAAAGGAAACCAATGCCAGATCCGTGAAGAGGAAGTTGTGAGGAGTTTGGGGTGTTAAGGTGGTGACCGGCGGCGTTGTTGCCGCCGGGTTTCAGGCGGTGGGATTCTAGGGCGGCTAGGGTTAGGATTGGGGGTTTGGGGACGATGATGAACATTGAGAGGAGGGGGGGTGTTTAGTTTGGTGCCGGGGTAGGGGCTTGGGACTTATATAGGGGTGGGGTGGATTGATATTGTCCGTTGGATTAGGCAGGATGGACGGCTGAGATCTATTCACTTAACCAAACGATTTCGTTTGGTTTAAGTTAGGGGACGGGTTGAACCGGGTATTAGATCGGGTAAGGGTCTCGGGTTAGGGTGATGAAATCTTGGCCGTTGGATGGACTTAATCCAACGGTCGCTGATAAATGCGACCAAACGTCGTCGTTTGGTCTTGGCTTTGGACTGGACCGGACTTGGGCTAAAGGGGGTAATTTTGTTTGGGCCTGGATTTAAATCCAGGTCCGATTATTATTTTTTTTATTTCTTTTTCAACTATTTCATTTTTCTAATTTAAATTTCTAGTTTTAATTATACAACAATTTTAACTTCACAAAAATATATTAATTAATCAATAACAATTATTTAACACATAGACAAGACATCAATCACACAGTGGAATATTTAAAATAGAACTATTGCATATTTTTTGTGATTTTATTTAAATTATCTTTTAAATGCATAATTAAATCCTATATGCATGCAACATGTATTTTATTTTATTTTTTCATTTTATTATGACAAAGTAAACACTTACGGACATAACACAAGTATTTAAAACCACGCAAATTCAAAAATTACACAGTAAAAGAAATTTATTTTATTTTTGATTTATTTTGGAGTAGTTTTCGTAAGGCAAAAAGCACGTGCTCACAGACGCCTGACTTCTTTAATTCTCATCCTCATTCTCCAGGTGGACGCCTGATTTCTTCAATTCTTCATCCTCATTCTCCAGGTGGACGCCTGACTTCTTTAATTCTTCATCCTCATTCTCCAGGTGGACGCCTGACTTCTTTAATTCTTATCCTCATTCTCCAGGTGGACGCCTGACTTCTTTAATTCTTCATCCTCATTCTCTAGGTGGACGTCTGACTTCTTCTTTTCTTCATCCTCATTCTCCAGGTGGACGCCTGACTTCTTCTTTTCTCATCCTCATTCTCCAGGTGGACGCCTGACTTCTTTAATTCTCATCCTCATTCTCCAGGTGGACGCCTGATTTCTTTAACTCTTCATCCTCATTCTCCAGGTGGACGCCTGACTTCTTCTTTTCTCATCCTCATTCTCCAGGTGGACGCCTGACTTCTTCAATTCTTCATCCTCATTCTCCAGGTGGACGCCTGACTTCTTTAATTCTTATCCTCATTCTCCAGGTGGACGCCTGACTTCTTTAATTCTTCATCCTCATTCTCCAGGTGGACGCCTGACTTCTTCTTTTCTCATCCTCATTCTCCAGGTGGACGCCTGACTTCTTTAATTCTTATCCTCATTCTCCAGGTGGACGCCTGACTTCTTTAATTATTCATCCTCATTCTCCAGGTGGACGCCTGACTTCTTTAATTCTCCTATCCTCTACCAAGTGTTTCCTGACACCAATGTTGTTTTTGCCCCTGTTTTAAATCAAAGAAAACTTCGTTAGTTTAAAGCAGGGTGGTTAACTGGGGTATTCCTGTCGATGGTGGGGCTTCTTCTTCGTCTTGTTTTATTGCCTTGGAATGGTTGAAAAAGACTGTTTTGTCTTTGTGATTGATCCTTGACTATCGGATTCCCCTCTGTATGTTTTCCTTCAAACCCTTTTAGCTGTAATCATATGTCCCTCCTGACATTGCTGATCTACTTTTGATTTCACTTTTCTTACACCTATATCCTATTATTTTATCTCCCGCCTTTCATGGCCGTATTATGTATCATGTAACCTTGAATCTTGGTAGTATACCTTGACATTCCTTCTTATTTGTTTGGAATAAAACTTATCTCAAAGCTTTAGAAAAGTAAGATTATTAGTGACGAAACATGCTGATTTCGACAATTATAGAATGAAAAGAAAAATCCGAATTTGGATGACTGTTTGGAAAAGGAATAAACTTATCTGATTGGAGTCACTGGCGCCAATGATCAGGGTATGCATTTTGGATTAATCAACCCAGTCTTTTTATCAATCTCCTTTCAATTACCTCATTTTTTGGTTTTCCCCAAAATTTCCGTAATTCTGAGTCCTTTATTTTTCATTTTGCAGACCGGTTGGACTTGCAGTATCTCAAAGAGTTTTCACCGATAAACCCTCCTCATTTGTTCATTTCTTACTTCTTTTTCGCCTTATGGTGCCTGCGAAGGTTTTCATCAATAAGACTCTCTCATTTTACTTTCTCTCAACTTCCATCACCTTATGGTGCCCGTGTGGGTTTTCACTTATAAGACTCTCTCATTTTTACTTTCTTTTCTTGTTTGTACCAGAGTGTTATGAACCATCTTCAGTTGTTTGACTCAGTATTTTTCTAATATTGATCGAAAGGTCTTTTTGGTATGTGGTTGGAAATGGAAAGGTATCAAAAGCTAAACAGTTTTGGTATGGGTTTAAAATTACAACTCTTGGAATCTTTTCTTATTTCCAATACAATTCTTGCCCCAGTTTTCGTGATTGAGGTCGCTTGATGTTTCTTTTTGTGCACATTATGTATATTGTGAACCCTATGACCGAGCCGTGAGGCGCCTACATATCCTTCTTTGAGGAATCAGGTCAAACGTAGTTCACTAAATAATAGTGATTTTTTTTTTTTGATTCCAAGAGAGGGTAGGAAAGAAACAAGTATGGCTCAAAGGGGAAACAAAGGGTATAGTGTTTGGATAGCAGAATAAATTGCCTTTGTCATTCCAATCTTTGAAATAATGCTAAATACAAACATTCAAAAAGTTATGCGTAATATCTCTTTACCGCGTCAGAATTGATCGCCATGTCTATGCATTTGCCTTCAATATCTGTTAAGCATAGTGCACCATTTGATAATACTCTGGTCACAATGAATGGTCCTTGCCAATTCGGGGCAAATTTGCCTTTTGCCTCAACCTGATGTGGAAGAATACGTTTCAGCACATGTTGACCCACTTCGAACTTCCGTGGACGCACTTTTTTATTGTATGCTCTTGCTATTCTTCTTTGATATAATTGACCATGACATACTGCGGCCAATCGTTTTTCATCAATCAAGTTTAACTGTTCCAGACGGGTTTTGACCCATTCATCATCATCAATCTTTGCTTCAGCGATGATCCGAAGGGAAGGAATCTCAACTTCTGCAGGAATTACTGCTTCAGTGCCATATACCAACAAATAAGGAGTTGCTCCTACTGAAGTGCGCACAGTAGTGCGATATCCCAATAATGCAAATGGTAATTTTTCATGCCATTGTTTTGAACCTTCTACCATTTTCCGAAGTATCTTCTTTATGTTTTTGTTGGCTGCCTCTACTGCTCCATTCGCCTTGGGCCGATATGGGGTAGAGTTGCGATGTGTAATCCTTAAACTGTTGACATACTTCCTTCATTAAGTTGCTGTTAAGATTAGCACCGTTATCTGTGATGATCACCTTTGGGATTCCGAATCGACATATGATATTTGAGTGGACAAAATCGACCACAGCTTTCTTGGTCACTGATTTGAATGTCTTGGCCTCAACCCATTTGGTAAAATAATCAATAGCTACCAGAATGAACCTGTGCCCATTGGATGCTGCCGGCTCAATTGGTCCAATCACATCCATGCCCCAAGCAACGAAGGGCCATGGTGCCGACATTGTGTGCAATTCGGATGGTGGAGAATGAATCAAATCTCCGTGTATTTGGCATTGATGACACTTGCGCACAAAACTGATACAATCTCGCTCCATGGTAAGCCAATAGTAACCAGCTCGGAGGATTTTCTTTGCCAACACATATCCACTCATGTGGGGTCCGCAAACTCCTGAATGTACTTCAGACATGACAGTTGTAGCTTGTCTGGCATCTATGCATCTTAATAATCCAAGATCTGGTGTTCTTTTATACAAAACTCCTCCGCTTAAGAAGAATCCATTTGCCAATCGCCTAATGGTCCTCTTTTGATCTCCTGTGGCTTGTGCGGGATATATCCCCATCCTGATATACTCCTTGATGTCGTGGAACCATGGTTCACCATCAAATTCTTCTTCGACCATATTGCAATAAGCGTGCTGGTCGTGGACTCGAATATGTAGTGGATCCACATAAGCTTTGTCTGGATGGTGCAACATTGATGCCAAAGTAGCCAATGCATCGGCAACCTCATTACGGATCCTCGGAATATGCCGGAATTCCACTGATTGAAACCGCTGACAAAGATCATGTAGACATTGTCGGTATGGTATGAGCTTCAAGTCTCGGGTTTCCCATTCTCCTTGAATTTGATGTACCAAAAGATCCGAATCTCCCATGACTAAGATTTCTCGGATACCCATGTCTGCGGCTAGCCTTAACCCCAAAATGCAAGCTTCATATTCAGCCATATTATTGGTGCAATAAAATCGCAATTGAGCCGTAACAGGATAGTGATGCCCTGTTTCAGAAATGATTACAGCTCCTATCCCGACTCCTTTCATGTTAGCGGCTCCATCAAAGAAAAGTTTCCAGCCAGGTTTTTCAATTCGCTCCACCTCATCGATATGCATTGTTTCTTCATCAGGAAAATAGGTTTTCAACGGCTCATATTCTTCATCGACTGGGTTTTCGGCTAAATGATCGGCCAGTGCTTGAGCCTTCATTGCAGTTCGAGTCACATAGATGATGTCAAATTCTGTGAGCAATATCTGCCACTTTGCAAGTCTTCCCGTTGGCATAGGCTTTTGAAAAATGTATTTCAATGGATCCAACCGAGAAATGAGGTAAGTAGTGTAGGATGACAAATAGTGTTTCAATTTTTGAGCTACCCATGTTAGGGCGCAACATGTCTTTTCCAGATGAGTATACTTAACCTCATAAGCTGTGAACTTCTTGCTAAGGTAGTAGATGGCCTGTTCTTTTCTGCCAGTGAGGTCATGTTGCCCCAATACGCAACCAAATGAATTTTCCAAAACCGTTAAGTAAAGAATCAAAGGTCTTCCTGGCTCTGGCGGGACCAACACGGGTGGGTTCGACAAGTACCCTTTTATTTTATCGAACGCTTCTTGACACTCATCGGTCCATTTGACCGCAGCATCCTTTTTCAACAATTTGAAAATTGGCTCACAAGTTGTTGTGAGCTGAGCAATAAACCTGCTGATATAATTTAACCTTCCCAACAAACTCATTACTTCAGTTTTGTTCCTGGGAGGTGGCAATTCTTGGATGGCTTTGATTTTTGATGGGTCTAGCTCGATGCCTCGTCGACTGACTATGAATCCTAGCAACTTTCCAGATGGAACTCCAAATGCGCATTTGGCAGGGTTAAGCTTGAGGTTGTACCTGCGAAGTCTTAAGAAGAACTTCCTCAAATCCCCAACGTGGTCGGCCTGATGCTTTGATTTTATGATCACATCGTCCACGTATACCTCAATCTCCTTGTGTATCATATCATGAAACACTGTGGTCATTGCTCTCATATAGGTTGCTCCGGCGTTCTTTAAACCGAATGGCATTACCCGGTAGCAATAAGTTCCCCATGGTGTGATGAATGCCGTCTTTTCTGCATCTTCTTCATCCATTAGAATTTGATGATACCCGGCATAACAATCCACGAAAGACCCTATATCATGCTTGGCACAATTGTCGATCAAAATATGGATATTGGGTAATGGGAAATTATCCTTTGGACTTGCTTTGTTGAGATTGCGATAGTCGACGCATACTCTAATTTTGCCGTCTTTCTTTGGCACAGGAACGACATTAGCCAACCAAACAGGATATCGAGTGACTCGAATGACCTTTGCTTCCAATTGTTTGGTGATTTCTTCCTTAATTCTCACACTTATATCAGGCTTGAATTTTCTCAGCCTTTGCTTGACAGGAGGCACCGTTGGATCGGTGGGCAATTTGTGAACCACTAAATCAGTGCTCAGGCCCGGCATGTCGTCATACGACCATGCAAAAACATCTTTGAATTCTATGAGTGCTTTAATTAACTCCTCTCGGATCTTTGGTTCCAGATGGACACTTATTTTAGTTTCTCGGATATTACTCGTGTCCCCTATATTGATGTCCTCGGTATCACTCAAGTTAGGTTTGATTTTTTCCTCAAAGTGAATTAACTCTTTACTAATCTCTTCAAAAACCTCATCTTCATCATATTCTGATTCATAATCACAATATATTTCTTGAATTAATATTTCGGAACCAGATTGATTTTTAAGACTGGGCTGAGGATTCCTCATGCATGCCATATCACTAGAGCCAGCGTAAAAAGAACTGTACAGGAAAGAAGAAAAAGAAAAGAAAAGAAAACTATCAGGAATGATAATAAAAAGGAAACTGCTTTTTATTGGATGATGAAAGATAACAAGGTTTGCACACTTCAAACAAACTGTAAGATAAGCTTTGGGATTACAACCCTGAAGTAACCCAAACAAACTTGAAAGAAAATCAAAATAAACTACCAAGACTCCTTTCGAATGGGGAGAGGAGTGGCTTTCCAATTATTAAGCTTTGTTTCTGGCCCAACGAATTGAACTTCTGCGTTGCTACACCCTTCTCCGCTTTCCAACATATTCACATCATTAAACAATTTCTCGAATCTTTCAATTAATTCCTCCTCAGGATTGACCCGGGATTTAGGAATTGTTGTTATCGGGCGGTTTTTAACGCCGATCTTGACAAAAGATTTTGACAGACGTGGGACTGGTTTTGGAAGAACCCATGCTTGGTGTTTCAACTTCCTGGCTTTTATCACGTCATTTACGGTGGGTATGAACCCCAAACCGAATGTTCCCCAGTTCTCGGGGAGAGATACTGGTTGTATAATTCCTTGCAAAGATAAGCCCAGACCTTTGCCGGGTATAAAACCATTCTTTAACATTTCATAAGCTACCATGACTGATGCAGAGGATATCTTTGGATTCGGAAGGTATTTCCCCTCTGGAATTTTCTCCACCGACACTGTGTCGGACACTTGGTATACCCATGGTCCCTGGTCATTTTCTGTTCCCTCGACTGGTACAATGGTACTGCTGCGAGCATTTAAACTTTCTTCCCCATGCACAACTATTTCTTGATGATCCCATTCAAACTTGACAACCTGATGTAGTGTTGACGGGACTGCTTTAGCAGCATGGATCCATGGTCGGCCCAACAACAAGTTGTAAGAGACAGTTATGTCCAACACTTGAAATTCCATTGTGAATTCAACTGGCCCTATTGTTAGTTCCAACACTATGTCGCCAAATGAATCTCTGCTTCCACCGTCAAATCCCCGTACGCAGATACTATTCTTCTGGATCCTCTCCTCTTTAATTTTTAATTTGCTTAAAGTGGAGAGAGGGCAGATATTTGCACTTGACCCATTGTCAACCAATACCCGGGTTACTACGGAGTTTTCACATTTCACGGTGAGGTAAAGAGCTCTGTTGTGCTCAGTACCTTCCACAGGTAATTCATCATCAGCAAATGTAATTCTGTTTGTCTCAAAGATTCTGTTGGCTATTCTTCCTAAATGATTTACGGAGATCTTTTCAGGAACATGAGCCTCATTCAGGATTTTCATCAAAGCCAGATGGTGCTCCTCTGAATGAATCAGTAATGACAACAATGAAATTTGAGCGGGCGTCTTCTTTAATTGATCCACAACAGAATAATCATGGAGTTTCATTTTTCTTAAAAACTCTTCCGCCTCTTCTTCCGTCACAACTCTCTTTATTGGTGTTGGATTGTTTTTAGTTTTTCTTAACTCTTCGGGCGTAAAACATCTTCCCGAACGAGTCAAGCCTTGCACCTCACACACTTCTTCCTTGACTTCTTTTCCTTTGTACATTACAGTCACCCGTTCGTAGTTCCATGGGATGGCTTTGTTGTTGATGACCGGCAGCTGGATTACAGGTGCGATAATAACCCGATCTGTACGGGCTCCTTCCACGAATACAATGGGTTTGTTAGCAACCCCTGGTACTATCACTTTCGGCCTTTCTTGTTTTGCGGCAACTTTGCTCGATGATCCCTCCTCGATTATCATAGATGGTCCATCACCATTTCTGTTCTGCTTAGGTACCGGCTTCTCCTCTGTTAACTGCTTATCTGATTTGGCTTCATGAGACTTGATCATCATGACAGTTTGTGACGGCTTCTTTGTCTCCCCATCAGCTTGTATGATTTCTATCATATTAGCCTCTTGATGGGCTGGCATTGGATTTCTATTGATATTTGGGGCTTCGGGGGTTTGAACCTCGATTTTATTAGTATCAATCAGCTCTTGTATTGCATTTTTTAAATGCCAGCATTTCTCCGTATCATGGCCTGGTGCACCAGAGCAATATTCACAGCTAATGGTGTAATCCAGATTCTTTGGAGGAGGATTGGGTAGCTTGGATTGTATTGGTCTCAGCATGTCTAGTTGTCTCAGCCTGTGGAACAGACTAGTGTAAGACTCTCCCAATGGAGTGTAAGTTTTCTTTTTCTGTTCTCTTTCCCCCTGAACGCTGGCCTCGGCCTGAAACCTGGTCCGGGATAGGCTCGTGGGTAAGTACTTGGTATGACAGGAGCACGCCAATTGGCGTGAACAGGTGGATGATTGTATGCTTGAGCATGGTTAATGGAGAAATGAGGCTCCGAAGGGTGATAGTAGTGTTGGGATGAATCATGGTGGTAAGCTGATTGGCGAGGTCGTTGTTGATTATAGTAAAGCGGTGAACCTCTGGGTCCCGACCAAATTCCTGAATCAACTACCGCTGCTTCCTCCCTCTTCTTTCTTCCGATTCCTCCTACCCCGCCTTGAATAGCTTGAGTAGTTGCCTTAATTGCTGAATAGCTCATAATTTTATTTGTTTTGAGACCTTCTTCCACCATACCTCCCATCTTCACCACTTCGTTGAATGATTTTCCAACCGCTGAAACCAGATGGGCATAGTAAGTTGGCTCCAAGGCTTGGAGGAAGTAGTCTACCATTTCGCTCTCCTTCATAGGAGGATCCACTCTTGCTGCCTGTTCTCTCCACCGAAAACCATACTCTCTGAAACTTTCATTGTGTTTCTTCTCAAATTTTGTCAAAGATAATCGATCTGGGATGATTTCCAGATTGTATTGGAAATGGTATGCAAATGCCTGTGCCAGGTCATCCCAGGTGTACCATCTCCCATGGTCCTGGCGTGTATACCACTCCAAAGCTGATCCGCTTAAACTTTGACTGAAGTAAGCCATCAATAATTCATCATTTCCCCCAGCTCCTCGCATCTTGCTACAGAAACCCCTTAAGTGGGCTACTGGGTCGTCGTGCCCATTGTATAGGTCAAATTTTGGCATCTTGAAGCCAACTGGTAATTGTACATTGGGGAATAAGCACAAATCTTTGTATGCTACACTGACTTGCCCACCTAATCGTCGCATGTCTCTGAACGATTGTTCTAGACTCTTGACCTTCCTGAACATCTCTTCTTGCTCAGCATTTTTGGCTGGCTTGTCAATTTCGGTTGGGAGATCAAAATGAGGAGCAGTTGAATTAATTTCGGAGGCTTTGAGGGTAGGCTCCGGGGGTAATATTGGTTGTCCTGGGCCTGGAATGTAGGCTCACTAGGAGATTTGTGAAATGTAGCAGGGGGAGGTGCTACGAAAACAGGAGTCATAGGTGGAGGAAAGTATGGAACTGGTTTCGGAGGTGGAGACTGTGGTGTCTGAGAGGTGGTGCCTCGGTAATGCTGGTAAATGGGGAAGTTTGGGGATAATTCAGTGGTAATATTATCCTGAGTTTGGGTCATTGATGGAGCAGGGTTATTTGGGTAAGATGGGGGTAACTGTCCTGTAGACCAGGCTTGGTACATCTCAGCCATTTGCTGCTTGAGTTTAAACATCTCTTCTTTCATTTTCCCGACATCCATCTCCTCTAGCTCCATACCTGTGTCAACATCTGGGATAGACATACTTTCGGGTATTGGTCCTTTTGATCTTGTGTGATAGTGATAATATGCCAGTATACTCTTTAGAGAAACTAACTGCTTGAATTCTGGAAATGAACAAACTTGTTAGTTTTGAGAGTTTAACACATATATAATCACACGTTGAGATGCAATGCTCCTAGACAAATAATCCCTTTCTATTATGCATTTGCTCGGCTGCTTGTGTCATCCCAGCTTTCTTGAAATTTTTATTGTTATTCACTTTTATTTATTATATATGTCTTTTATCGTGGTGGTCGAATCTTATAGAGATTGCCTACGTATCATGCCCTTACATGAATCAGACCTTGCGTAGTTCGGGCTAAAGGCAATCACTTTTATTCATTATACAAAGATGGAATTACATTTGAAAACTTTTAAGAAAATGGTTTGAAACACACACACACTTAAATCAAAATAAAAGATACAATTCTTAACATCTCACAACATGCCCCACTTTCCACTTTTGTTGTCAAATATTGGATTATCTGCTCAATGTGGGGCTTGACCTGGATGACCTCCCAGCGTACGATACATCCTTTCCAACTCCATTGCTAGATGACGAGCAAAAGTGGGCGCATGCTCTGTAAACCTTTCATAATCCATTCCTTGGCAGTTTACATAACTTTGAGATGTGAAGACTGCCAGGTCGTGGATTTGTGCCCTGAAACCTTGGAGACGTTGGTCTTGGTCTTGCAATTGCTGCTGACGAGTGGTGGCTATATCTCTGACACGGTTTTCACGATCTAGAGCTGATTCTAACAGAGCTCGGAGTCTGGCCTGCTCTAATCTTGCTTGCGATCTTTCCCTGTCGAGGTCTGCTTGTTGATGTTCTCTGTTGCATCTTCTTGCCTCTTCTAGTTGTGCACGAAGCTGGTCTTCTGATCGCATCCAATAGTCTTTTTCCTTCTTGAATTGTGCCTTGTCTTTTTCGGATTGCCTATCTTGGCGTTCCTTGTTAGATCTGGCTTCTTCGTTTAATTGTTGGATCCTTTCTTTTGCTTTGCTCAATGCCCTTTCGTTTTCCGCAAGAATGGAATCATAATCTTGCATTCTTTCAAAGAGATTGGCGATGGTTTTTTGATCCTTCCAGCTCCTCTTTGGCGTTTCAGAAACTCTTTTCATTTTTTGGAATCGAGCATGAAGATTTTCATTCTCACAAGCTAGACTCTTCTTCTCGCCTTCGGCTTCTTGTGCTTGCAAATCTTTCTCCAAACTGAGGCTTCTCAGATTTTCTTTTAGGGCATGGATAGTTGCTTTGTACCCTTTTTCCTTTTCTCCCCAGATCAACCGCTCTTGGATTTTATCATTGAAGTTTTGAACATGGGGTCTTTTTGTTGGCCTTCTTAGCTCAGGCTCTGGTACATCATCCACGCGAGACCGTTTTTCAAACCACCTTGCATATCCAGGATTTATCTCACCCTTTGTAGTGTCTGGGACTTGAGTATCACTTTTCAAGTATCGACATCCATTCCACATCTGCTGAAGTAGAGCCTCGGGAATAGTGGCTTCTGGGTGTAATTCGATTACTTGCATACTCAAATCTTCATCATCAGGAACTACTTGATATCTCCCTAGTTGCCTTAGGACTCTTAGTGGCGCATACGGCTGAATGCTTCTCAATCCCAATAGTAGTAGATAACTATTTGAGGTTGACATGTGTATTACTTCCCTCATCGGGAGCCATCCCAAAGTCCATTCAATCTGATTTGCCGTTAAAGCCTTTAGATGAGATACCCATGCTTCTATCCCTTCTGGAGCCTGATAATTTTTTGTTCTTTCCTCATAGCTCTCGATGCAATTATCATTGTTTGACCCATACTGTATGATCTTGGGCTGTTGTTGGAGATGTTCCATCACCCACATTTGCAACAAAATTTTGCATCCTTCGAAGACTTTTGCTCCTGATTTACATAAAGTCAAAGCCCGATAAATATCTGATAGAATGATGGGGATAAGGGTGTGATTTTCTTTGGTGGTGAGGATTTGCACAACTTTCGCGGTGCGAATATCAATTGTTCGCTCTTTGTTTGGGAAGACCATGACTCCTAGAAAAGCCACCATGAAGGCAAAGCGACGGTGAATCTGCCAAGTGTCTTTGTTTTGCTTGTTAGTAAGGCCTTTCTCATGAATTTCGAACCCATCTGACTTTCCGAACCTTGAATACAAAAAGTTGAAGGAACAACATCCATTGATGACATTGCTTTTCCTGATTTGACTGCTGATGTTCAGAAGACCGAAGAATCGAAGTACCGAAGGAGCCTTTGTGAATATCAGGCTTTGATTTTTTAGACTTCCGTCAAAACCAGCATATCCAGCTATTTCCTCCAATGTAGGAGTAAGCTCGAAGTCAGAGAAACGAAAGACATTGTGAGCAGGGTCCCAAAAAGTTACTAATGTCGTAATCAGATCATCACGGGGTTTAACCTTCATAATATCCGTGAGGTTTCCCAAATGCTTGACGACCCATTTTTGACCGTCTTTGCCTAAATCATACCACCATATTTGAAGCTGAAAGAGAAATTCTTCTGTACTCGTGGAGGAGGGGCTTTGTGTGGTGCTCATTTTGTATCTGAAGTTTAATTTAATAGAGTTAAGACTCATTTTGAAAAATAAAACAAAAAAACTATTTTCAAAATTTTATATTTTTGAAAATTTACACTAAAAAAAATTATTTTATTTATTAAATATCTTTATTTCAAGATTTAAAAAAAACAACCCATTTTATTCCTCTCTTCTCACCATGATTTCGTTTAAGCTGGTCAACAAGAATGTTCGAGGCAAATGAATGCACAAGTAGCAAGTAGGATGCATCAGGATGGTCTTTTTGTTTCGGGTTCACCTGTCCTAGACAGACCCAACCCCTGTGTTGAGTCTCCAAGGCCAAATGTATATGATGCAAATAGACGTTCCTACTAGGGATCCGGTACATGGTTGAGTTATTCTAAGTGTAAAACCTAAGGTTGATTGTTCTAAACCTGGCTTACCCAAACGGACAGTTTAAGCCAACGCGGGGGCAACGTACCGGGAGCACGAAAGTCTACCCGGCCTAATTACTTGTCCCAACTTCGTCTTATTTGGTATGACTTTAACAGAAAGGTGGGCCACGCGCACGTGTGCACCATAAATTTAGAAGACTCAGAAAGAGGGGGTTTCGTAGCAGTTGTATATATTCACAATTCAAATAATATTAAAGCGGTAAAAAAAACATTTAGCATGTTAATCATATAAACAGTTGAAAATCATATAGTAATAAAGCCAGTTAACACAGATATTTTAAGCTCGAATTCTTTAAACCCTGAACCAATGGTTCTGGGTTACAGTTTACATCTTGAAGTCCCCAGCAGAGTCGCCAGAGCTATCGCACCTCCATTTTACCGCGCCCGCGGGGCGCGTGGGGAGTTTTCTCCAATTGAAGGACAGTCGAAACGGAATTTGTTTATTTGTTTCAGAGTCGCCACCTGGGAATTTTAAGGCGTCCCAAGTCACCAGTTTTAATCCCTGAATCGAGGAGAATATGACTCTGTTTATTATTCTACGAACCAGAAATCCTGAGTAAGGAATTCTGATAATCCGGAAGAAGGTGTTAGGCATTTCCGAATTCTGTGGTTCTAGCACGGTCGCTCAACTGTTTTTATTCTTGGCTTAATTATCTTGATTTTTACTAAATACATTTTTATTGCATGATTTTGTTACCGATTTTATTTATTGTTTACAATTATATAAACGAATTACGCGTACGTATATTCGTATTATATACCTTTTATAATTGTAGAGAATCGTGTCACGCATACGTGTACACAAAAAGTTGATAATATTTTTTATATTTTTATTAAAAAAAATCATGTGTTCGAAGTTAGAAATAACATTAAAAACACCGTCGCCCTTGTATGATTAAACAGTGAACTGCACATCTCGGGTTATATGAAATTATTTTAACATCCTTGGAGAAATCCCTTTTATTAAATATTCGCTCGAAGTTGCGCGAACGCATAATCCGAATTTGCTTTTAAAAATATAATCAGGTTACGCGAACGCATCCCTAATCGCGCAAAATATTTGTAATGGTATTATGGATTTTCCACAAATTGTTTATTATATCTATACATTTTATCATGATAAATCTCCATTTAAGGTACCCTTAAATTCTTGAAAAGAATTCACAATTTATTAAATGTTTATTGCGAATTATATTTTTTTCGCGTATGAATTATATTCCTCCAAGCTATTCAAATCCAAAGAAAGGAATAAACATATGATTAACACTTTTTTTAAAAAAAATACAACATATGTATACTCAAAAGGTGAATAGCTCATGAATCTTTAAAAAAATCAATTCTTGAAAGGAAATGATATTTTCGAAGAATTCTCGTTATTTTATTTGCAACAAATGTTATTTTTACAGTCTTAAACTTGTTACACATTATAAATCTAATCTCTTTCCACATTGCTTGTTCCTAATCTAATAGGCCTAATTATTTTGATTGATTGCTATTGATTGAATTCAAGATATACTTAATCAAACTAATTTTTTGTTCTCAATCTATGTGAATTATTGCTAAACACCAACTTTCGCATTGTATAAATTCCTAAGCCATTTGTTATTAATAAAGAGAACAAATCTACCTGTTAACTTAATAAAATGATATTGCATACAACATTATTTGCCATATTTTGACATTGTGAACATAGCGGATTTTACTAATGCATCTTTCAACTATTGATTATAAACATAACCATTGTTATGCCAAAATATAGAGTAAATTGCAACCAATATCATCTAGCTTTAGACAACAACTAACTTAACTAATAAAATAAACTGATAACGTATTTTTCCTTGATATTTCCATATTATGCTATACCTAACTAACAATACCATAAAGTTTAAATAATGGCTAACTTTCTGCCATGTTCTCTATTTTGACAATTCAAATATAACTATACTAATGAGATTTCGAAATGGACAACATTATTACAAACTTTTATACGAATTTCAAAACAAGACAATTAACTTATAGCCATCGTATTGAATTCACTACTAGTTAACCAACACGAAATAAAACTGAAATTTAAACTACAGGACTTAGATGAATAGAAAGCAGAATTATAACTCCAAAACTTCATTTATTTGCCGTGTTGAAGCTTTTCACAACATGAGTTTAAAAGGTATGTACCTGGAAATGGAGGTAGAAGGAGTAAATTTCAGCAGTAATAGCAACAACAAAGTCAGCAGAATATATCAGCGTTCAGCAGATTTGAACAATAATAGGATCCGAGGAGCCCAGATGCACAGTAACAGGATTTTTGGGAAAACTTTCAGATTTAATCCAAGTAATATCAAACAAACAGACCCGGACAGATCCAAAGAAAAGTATGTTTCTGATTTTCTTTCCTGTTTCTATATCTGTTTCAGATTGTGCGTATAGGTGTGTATTCTCATTTTTTTTGTTTCTTTTATGTTCTCATCCTCTTTTTTCAGATTTCTATTTCTGATTTTTCTCAATGTATCTCTCTCTATTTTCAGATTTCTCTCTAATGCCTTCAAAAATTAGATCTCAACTTGTCTTTCTTTTCAAACTCTCTCTCTAAAATCTGATCTTAAAAATCTGTTTGTTTCCCCAATTTCACACTCTCTTTTTCTCTCTTTAAAATCTACTCAAGTCTGTCCCTTAAATCAGTCCAGCTCCCTGTATTTATACAGGGCTGGTCCTATACTCTTTTAGTGCTTCTTGGACCCTTTTGTCCTTTTAAAATCAAAAAGTTTCCATTAAAACTACTTTTGAATACTTTAAATCCTATTGAGTGCTATTATCTTGTTTTTCAGCAGCCCATTACCCTTTGTTTCCCACTATCCTATTAAATTAAAACCATTAACAAACCACTTTCAGCCCACTATTATGTCACATTACCCTTACTGTTTTATCCCAGAAAATGTCCCAGATTTCCTACTGTAATTACTGTTATTACTGCCTTAAATTCAGAATCTAACAATACAGATTTTAAAATCTGTTTAAGCAGCTATAACCAATCCTAAAGTTTTGGACTGAATCCTAACTAAGAATGTAACCTTCTAACACAATTACATCTAATCAACATTTGTAAAATTACACTGAATTCAGAACTAACATCATAACAACATATCAATGAAATCATTATAACAATTCAGACTGGACTTAAACATTGAATCAAGATCAAACATACACAGGAGCATTGTCAATATACTGACAATGCCCTGTTCAGAAAACAATATATACACACTATTGACAAACTTTCTGAATTATTAAACGAGAATCAATTAATTGGGAAGAACTAATTGACTGAGTTCAATGACAATAAACAATTCCAAACAGATAAACAGGGTATTACAAACAGCATTAATGGCAATAAGAATTTACAAAACAACTAATCGACGAACTTAATCGAGTCGATTACACATATTATGAACATTCATAAACAACAGAAACAATAGTATAATTCTGATCAAATAGACGAGTATGAGACAGTATAACAGAATTGACTAGAAAATCATGAAAAATTAAACAGACTAATGAAACAAACATAGAATACATGTAGAATACACATAAGAAACAGAAAAAATACCTTTGAATCCTTCAATTTTATTCCGACTCGGACTCAACTTGGATTCGGACTTTGTTTGAAATCAAACAGACCTTAGTCGAAGTATTTTCCACTGAAAATACTTCGACTAAGGTCGATTAAACCTCAATCTTTATCTAATTTGGGCAAAAATCCAAAAGTCTGGTATTTCTAGGGTTTTTGAAGGTTCGATTTGGGACTTAACCATTTTTGGTCAGATTCGGGGGGGACCAAATACAAAACACGGGTGAGGGTAGCCTAGGGGTCATTTGGTGTCAGTTTAGAACAGATCTGAGTTTGTTCTTGTTTGGTCCGAATCTTCAAAAGAAGATTCGAGAAGCTCGGAACTGATTCGAGCCAAACAAACTTCAGATCCATAACGAGGCATGCTAGGGGGTACTATGGTGTTATTTTGGAAGCCATTGGAAAGGTTTGAGTTTTCAGACCCACCTTCGATTTAGTATTCGAAGAGTTGGGGTCTGATTCGAAGGAAACTAAGGTCAGATTTGTGTAGAGGATGTTCAGGGGGTTCTAGGGTGTTATTTTGGTGACCGGCGGCGTTGATGCCGCCGGGTTTCAGGCGGTGGGATTCTAGGGCGGCTAGGGTTAGGGGTGGGTCTGAGGAAGATGATGATGAACAGTGGAGAGGGGGGTTTAGTTAGGGGGGCGGGGTAAGGATTATGGGCTTATATAGGGACGGGGTGGGTTGATGCTGACCGTTAGATCTAGTAGGATGAAAGGTCAGGATTTATTCACTTAACCAAACGATGTCGTTTGGTTTAAGCTGGGGGGGTAATTTGATTTGGGCCTGGATTTTAATCCAGGTCCAATTTTTATTTTACAACTTGTATATTTTTTATTTTCTAATTTTATTATTAATTAATAAAATCCTAATCAAAAATTATAAAAACAAAATTATCATTACAATAATATTAATTATCTTTTAATAACCATTAACGCGTAGATAAAACATTAATCACACAGTGGAATATAAAAATAGAACGAAATGCATATTTTGGTGATTTTATTTAAATTATCTTTCAAATACATAATTAAATCCTATATGCATGCAACATGTATTTTATTTTAATTTTCATTTTATTATGACAAAGTTAACATTTACGGACATAACACAAATATTTAACACCACGCAAATTCGAAAATTACACAGTAAAAGAAATTTATTTTATTTTTTGATTTATTTTGGAGTAGTTTTCGTAAGGCAAAAATCACGTGCTCACAGGAAGCATCTCATAACATCATGGCTATATCTGCTAAGAGCCTAATGAATGAAGGAGCATATCTCTCTTCTGAGTATTAGGGGGAAGACATTACATTTCTAGGAGATGGAAGAACCACAGCACTCCTCGAGTCCTTGGCTCATGAGATATTCTCAGAAAAACCTTCTAATGAACCTGATTCACTTCCATGCAAACTCACTCATGCACCTCCTGTTCATTCCAAGCTCTTAGTGTCTTCCTCCAAATCACCCATCACCAGGTCACTACAGCAAGAGAATTTTGAATCCTCATTATAGAAAAGTAAGAGGAGTGTCAAGACAAGGAAAAAGAGGAAAATGGATCCAAAGGATTTTATCAAGAGTGTGCCAGTAAATAAGATAGACAAAGATGTTTCTAGGGAACCTGGTTCCTTAATGCAACAGTATATAACAATTAAGGAAACTATTGAGAAACAGAACGGGTCATCCATGAAGTACAACAACAAGTCTAAACGGAATCAAACTGTTGAGAAAAAGTTGGTGGAAGCATCTCGACCATTTCTCAGTTGATAAATGCTCAAAATGTAGCCTCTAAGGAAATAAGAATGCTGAGGGCTAGAAATGCCATACTGGAAACTCAGCTTAGCCAAACAGCTAAGGTACCTGATTCTGTAGATGAGGGGGTTGCCCGACTGAGAAAGCAAAACGAGAGACTTTGGGCTCAACTACTTGAAGAACAACTGGATGCAAAATGCTAGATTGGACCTGGTTCTCAAAACCATTGTTGTCTCTTCCTCCAAGTCTCCTTCACTTAGTGTTCCCTAGGATCCTCCCTAGTGTCAAGCTATTTTTGCTCCAACATCTTATGGCTGCTGTTTTACTTTTGTATACTAGTTTTTGTGATGTCATGTTGAACTTAACCATTACTACTCATGTCTTGCTCAGTCCAATGTAAACATTGATAAAACAGCTCCCCTTTCTTTGCATGTATAATAATGTGCTCCTCC
This sequence comes from Nicotiana sylvestris, assembly GCF_000393655.2. Classification (NCBI taxonomy): domain Eukaryota; kingdom Viridiplantae; phylum Streptophyta; class Magnoliopsida; order Solanales; family Solanaceae; genus Nicotiana; species Nicotiana sylvestris. The sequence continues at coordinate 159,001,914 of NC_091065.1, read as the reverse complement.
GACTTCTCTTTTCTGTTATGTTGTGTGCACATATCTTATTACCTGTTTATGCTCTTCGACATACTTGTTCTTTTTAATGATGCCAAAAGGGGGAAAAGAAGCGGGAGGTTGAGGGGGTAATATGCATGTGATCAAAAAAAGGGGGAACTAAAAATCACAAGGAGAGAGATCTAAGATTAAGGGGGAACTGGCATCTCATCTGGTTAATTCTGATCTAAACAAATACTTTCCATGCCTATGTTTGTCATCATCAAAAAGAGGAAAATTGATGGGTTTTAAATGTCTTAGCTTTATGCTTCTTATGTTTTGATGATATAACAAACTTGTTGTGAAGAACCAGATAGAGAACCTTGTCCCACAGGATACACATCTCATGTGAATTGTTCAATGTCTTAAAATCAGCGAATGGATAAACGACCATAGGAAGGAACACAACAGGGACCCGATGCCCTGGTCCCTTAGGGTTCTCCAACAAATGCACAAGTCAGTGACTGTACGCAATCAATATAAAGAGACACACAACAGGGACTTGCTTCTTGGGGTTCTATGATAGAAATACAGGTCAAGTGCACCGCTGGAACGTAGCAGAAGAAATTAACTATCTGGAAACTATTACAGAAGAGGAACACAACCAGGACCTGGTCCGTTGGTGTGTCCTGACAGAAGTATAAAGTCCACTATCTTGCCGGAATGCAACTGCACAGAAGTGGCTGTGCAGTCAGTGCAGCAGTCACTTCTCACTGGGAAGAAGTACACCAATAGTTGACATCACTATCCATTGTGATATCTTTTGTTATAAAACAACCTAGTGCAAGACACACCATCACTTGTGCATTCAATGATATTCTTTCAAGAAGAAAAAGCATTCATCCGGCATTGAAGTCACTGGTGTTTCAAGAACAAGAAGACAAATCCACTAAGGATCAGATTCTAAACGAGCTTTATGTACATTCATATTTGAGTTGTAATCTTGTTAATTGTTCAACATTGTAATTCCTAGTTTTCTTTCTTAGAAGCATTGTCTTAGGAACAAACCAAATTCGTAAACTTTAGAGTTTATGTTGTGACTATGAATAGTCATAAGTTAAATCCTTTGTAACTAGGAGAGTTAGAGAGTGGCTTGTGGTGGTTGCATCATAAGTTAGTTTGATGTCTTTGCAATAGGGTGTTTGCAAATTGACTTGTAATAGGTAGATTATAAGTTAGTAGAGTTAAAAGCCTACAAGAGTAGGTCGTGGTTTTTTCATCCCATTGTGTGGGATTTTTCCACGTAGAAAATCTCTTGCCTTCTTTACATTTAGTCTTTACTACATTCTATGTATCAGTATCATAGAGGACCTAGTACTTTATAGTTTGGTGGACTCATATAAGCTAACAATTGGTATCAGAGCAGGTTCCTCCTATCAGTCTAACACCTAGGAAGGATCCTCAATGGCTGCTCCACCAAACTTTGACGAAGGACAATCAACCTATAGACCTCCCAGATTCAATGGTCAATACTACGGATGGTGGAAAACCTGGATGCATGATTTCATGATGGACGAAGATTTAGAGTTGTGGGACATCATTTGTGATGGTCCACATGTTCCCATGAAGAAACTTGAAGAAACAGGACCATTGGTGCCCAAAGGGAGAAGAGAGTACAGCGACATTGATAGAAAAGCTATAGAAAAGAACTATCGTGCTAGAAAATCATGATGTGTGGCATAGGAACTAATGACTAAAATAGAGTATCAGCTTCTGATACTACCAAAGAAATAGGGGAAGCTTTACAACCGCACATGAAGGAACCATTCAGGTCAAACAATCCAAGATCGACATGCTCACCACTGAATATGAGCTCTTCAGGATGAAGGATGATGAGTCCATACAAGATATGCACACCAGATTCACCTCCATCATAAATGAGCTTCACTTACTTGGGTATGTCATTCCCAGAAACAATCTTATAAGGAAAATATTCAGTGTTCTACCTGGGTCTTGGGAAAGTAAGGTAAATGTCATCACTGAAGCTAAAGATCTACAGACTCTAACCATGGATGAGTTGATTGGTAATCTAAAAACATACGAGATGAAAAGAAAGAAAGACAGTAAAAGAAGAGATCCTAAGAAGGAAAAGGACCTGGTGCTTAAGGCTGAAAGCAGTGATTCAAGTGATGAAGATAGTGATATGGCCTATCTTACTAAGAGATTTCAAAAAATGGTTCGAAGAAATGGTGGAATACCAAAGTGGAGCAGTTCAAGTAAAACAAGGAACAACGATCTCTATCACAGATGTGGAAAGTCAGGGCATTTCATCAAAGACTGCCCACTCGCGAAAAAGCAGTAGTACAAGCAAAATCCTAACAAAGTAGGAAAAAGGAACGTGCTTCCAGAGAAAAGATTCAATCGAAAAAGTGATGCAGAAAATATCGTTAAGAAGGATCTTGCTACTTGGGGAGACTACTCAAATGAATCCGAAAGGGAATTAGATGCAGAAAATAGTTCCATGATGGCAGTGGAAACTGAAGCAACGAAATATGATTCACTGTTCGCATTGATAGCTCAGTGAGATGATGATGATGAAGAAGATAAAGTTGTTGAGGTAAACTTCAAGGATGTTCAGAGAAATCTGAAATCCTATTCTTCTAAGAAGCTAAGGTCTTTATCAAATGTCCTAATTGATGCTTATTATAGTCTTGTAGATGATAAGGAGATCCTGACCATAGAACTAGGAGAGGCCGAACAATCTAGAGATGATCTACTGGTCTGTGTAGTGGACTAAAATGAGACCATAACTAATCTTGAACAAGAGAATGAGACCCTGAATGAAAGAAGAACTAGTGTGGAAAATGAGAGAGACGATCTGATGGTAGTAGTTGTTGATCTAAAAGAAACAATACAAGGTCTTAGCAATGAGAAACACACTTTAGAAGAAAAAGTTGCATATATTGAAGAGGAAGGGATGACCTACTAGTGATATGTACTGATCTAGAGGAAACCATTGATGGACTCAATAGAGAACATAGGAATATAAATCTTGGGAAAGGGAAGGAAGTAGCCAGTGAGTCACACATCATGCTCAAAAAAGAGTTAACTATTGTAAAAACCAGTCTCTGCAGTGAACTCGAGAGGAATCAACAACTCCAAACTGAGTTGGAGAAAGTAAGAAATGATCTTGAAAAATCCCTGAAGTGGACCTGGTCCTCAAATGTTGTCACTGTCATGTATCTCAACAATAGTAGGAACAAGCCGGGCATTGGGTTCCAAAGGGAGAAAACTCCCTACAACCCACACAGCAAGTATGTCACTGTACCTGATAACTGGCTATGTAACCACTATGGAAACAATAGGCATTTTAAAGAAAATTGCCAGGCCAGGGTTTAGTCTGCTCAAAAGAACAAAGCATTTACTGATAGAGTGACTACTAGCAAAGGATCAGGTCCACTCGCAAAAAGTAGATGCTACTTGCGTGGACTAGGAAATCCCTCATTCATCCTTTTTATAGTAATAAGGGACCCAATCTAGTTTGGGTTCCTAAATCTAACCCTTGATGTGCATGTGCAGGGAGCAGTGAGAGGAAGCAGACTACGATGGACTATGGACAATGGATGCCTAAAGCATGCAGCTGAAAACATCATGAATTTCTTCTCACTAAAAGCCCTGTAGGAAAGGAATGTATCCTTGAGAAGAAAGTAAAGGGTACATTATCAATGAATTAAAAATCAGAAAGGTTCCTTTGGCACTCGAGTGGGAAAGTCCAGTATGTAAATTGCCTAAAAAGGTGCAGTCACCAATCTGATAACTCGCCAAGTAGTCTCAGTGGAAAAAAGAAATAAGAACAGTCACTCCTGCTAGTCATTAATCTCCACAAGCTGGCGGCATGATATGAGTGAAGTCGCAACCATGGCATGAAGGATTGGTATATGCAAACTTCTCACCTCCGAATAAATTAACTCAACCGGACATGGTCAGCGGTCTGCCAAACTCAATTGTCACCTGGACATGAGTTCACAATAATTATGGAGGAGGGGGAGAAGGGATCATGCACAATTTCCCAACACCAAGTACTCCATAGCAAAATGGCGTAGCTGAAAGAAAAGAACGGAACTAGAAAATGCTTCATAGACAACGCTCATCGCCTATGGAATTGCCAAGAAATTTTGGGCAAAAGGAATGAATAAATCTCTCTACTTTAGGAAAAGGTGTCAAACCAGGTCCATCCTAAATCAAAACTCTCCAGGAACTGCCAATTGGAAGAAAATGCCTTGTTCCTGACAATTGGAAGGATCAGCTTGGGAAGCTCAATGGAAAAAGACGAGTGAAGGACTCCTTCTGTGGAACAACCCACAAAACAAGTCCACAAGGTCTCCAACAAAGGAAGCACTAAATGGCAGGAGATGCTCATGAGGTATTCAACAAGACACTCTCCCTTGCTAAGAAAGAAACCGTGAGGATCAATATGATGAACCAATCCCTGGGAAATATCTGAGGCTTCAAATAAGGAGGATGATAAAGTGAGCAAGATGAAGGAGACTGGCGAAAGACATCGCAACATCATCCTCCACGTCTCACAAAGAACCTGGTATGTCAGTTGCTACTACTGAAGCTAAAGGAATAAGTAAAGGTGCAGCTCATGGCACTACACAAGCAGCAGAACACAAAGCGTGGGGAAATCAAATTAACCTCCATATTTCTCTCTTCAACCAACTTTTGTCTAGAATTGGAAAACCAAAGTGCACCTGTCATGATTCATGCCTCATCTTCAAGGAGACAAGGAAGCAAAACGAAATGACCTAATCAACAACTGGAGAGAAATTGCAAACACATTGAAGGGTGAGATCCTCTTTTGAGAGTCAATATGAAGAAGGGATTGATCGATGGAAAGCATTGCAGAACAGAAGACCAAACTCCAGATATTTGCATCAAAGCCTCAAGTAGAGAATATTTCGGATAAATCAAGGTGAAGATAGGGTCACAAGAATCTAATAAAGAACCTGATCTTCCATCTGTTGGCTGTGTAAGACATCGTCAAGTAAAGGTAGCTAAAGTGTTTTCTGACCAAGCCTAACTCACATCAATACCATTGTAGGTAAACACGTATGACGATCATAGAAGCTAAAGGTACAGTTATGAACTGCAAGAGGGGAGCTGCTAAAACATTGTTCAAAAGATTGCCCTGGCATCAGGTTCCGGTATCTCAGGTTAGTAGTAATGTGCTTAATTCTGCATGCCCTTTATAAACAAAAAAAACATATAAATATTTTGTAATTCAGCTGCCACATCATCCGACTTTTCAACGTCTGTGTGTCATGTCTTCTCTGCCAAATCCTTTCATCCCCTCTGAATGACAACACTTCCCCACAAACCTACCACCATTTTCAGAACCTTCATCTCCCATGTATAGCTAGGATCTTCTTCCTATCTCTCTCTTTCTCTCTCTACTTGTCTACTAAGTACTCATCTAATGGCGATCGAACAATTTTCTCATTCCTCGCCATTAACACTGCTCCCACTTCTTCATTATCCTTGAAATCATTCCTAGAGCATCATTATCTCACACCTTCTACCTCCTTACACACTTCTGGTTCCTCCTCCACCCCTACATTTTTTCCATTTCTGATAAACCTTGTTTACCACTATTTTGAGAATCCTATGTCTAGTAAATCCTATAATCTCATCAAAGACCACACATGAGGTTTTACTCCTCGAGTATCAGAAGCACCTAAGGATGATCCTGACTATTACCTGAACTCCTCCATATTGGACTCAGTGACTCTCAAAGAGTCACCAGAAAAGGAAGCAGCTCATAATATCATGGCTATATTTGCTAAGAGTCTAATGGATGAAGGAGCATATCTCTCTTCTGAGTATCATGGGGAAGACATTCCATTCCTAGGAGATGTAAGAACCACAGCACTCCCCGAGTCCTTGGCTCATGAGATATTCTCAAAAAACCTTCTGATGAACCAGATTCACTTCCATGCAAACTCACTCTTGCACCTCCTGTTCATTCCAATCTCTTGGAGTCTTCCTCCAAATCACCCATCACCAGGTCACTACAGCAAGAGAATTTTGAATCCTCATTGAGAAAATTAAGAGGGGTGTCAAGGTAATGAAAAAGAGGAAAATGAATCCAAAGGATTTCATCAAGAGTGTGTCAGTAAATCAGATAGACAAAGATGTTTCTAGTGAACCTGGTTCCTTAGTGCAATAGTCTATAACAATTAAGGAAACTGTTGAGAAATAGAAAGGGTCATCCGTGAAGTACATCAGCAAGTCTAAACGGAGTCAAACTGAGCTATCCATGTCTAAGGACAATACTGTGGGGACAGTTAGCTGGAAAGGAAAGTCCGCCAAAGGGACTAGCAAACAAAAAGGGGAAACAGTTAAGGAACCTGGTTCAACAAGGTCCTTGACCTATGATGGTGTTCAGTGGAAGCAGAGATTAAGAACTCAAAAGGTGTTATGGGGCCGAACATTTGATCCAGCAATTTTGGAGATGGCAGGCATGATACAAATTCCGGAGATTGTTGAATTTCCACAATGGGAACACCTGTTTGAAGGGAGCATGCCTCTGGTGTATGAAGATACAGTGCAAACCTTCTACGCATCTCTCTTTAATGTTGAGGGGGATCACATCTGTGCGCTTGTAAATGGAGTGGATATTGTACTTGAGCTTCAACATTAGGAAAAATTCTCAGAATTTCGTGTGAAGGTGTGTCCTCAGTTAAGGATGTCTGTGGAATAAACTTTCGGAGAGCTATCATGAAAGAGCAAGCTATTCAATAAGGGGAACAGGTCCATAAGAAGGTATTGCTTTCTGAGCACCAGCTTCTCTTTGAACTGGTTAATAAAGTACTCTTACCCCGCTTTGAGGGATGTTCCATTGCTACAAAATCGGATTTGGTCCTGATGGAAGCGCTTGATGAGTTTGTACCAATCAATTTGCCAATAGTCGTGATAGATCATATGCAGAAGGTGGCAAATTTTAAGGGTGGAAATCATGGGTTACCTTAAGGTTTTCTCCTCACTCAAGTGTTCAGATTCTATAAGGTTCCCTTGGGAAATCCCAGATTGGGCATACGCAAGCAAACCTTCTCTGAGACCACTCTAGAAGAATGTGAATGTATAAAAAATTTGGTGGAAGCATCTCGACCATCTCTCAGCTAATAAATGCTCAAAATGTAGCCTCCGAGGAAATAAGAAGGCCGAGGGTTAGAAATGTCATACTGGAAACTCAGCTTAGCCAAGCAGCTAAGGGACCTGATTCTGTACATGAGGAGGTTTCCCAACTGAGAAAGGAAAACGAGAGACTTCGGGCTCAATTACTTGAAGAACAACTGGCTGCAAATGTTAGACTAGACCTGGTTCTCAAAACCATTGTTATCTCTTCCTCCAAGCCTCCTTCCTTTAGTGTTCCCTAGGATCCTCCCTAGTGTCAAGCTATTTTTGCTCCAACATCTTGTGGATGCTATTTTACTTTTGTTTATGTGTAGCCGCAATAACACCAGTTTTATATGTATGTTGTCTTTAGCCTTTTTTAAAAGTATGTATGTGCGTAGTTCAAGTTTTTGCCCAATTCACCAAGGAATATTTTGGTTGCTTTTGGTGGATTGCTTACTACTAGGTTGGATAGGATGTAAACCTGTTGAGGCACCCTTTGTTACTATTGGACAAATTTTGAACTTAACCATTACTGATCATGTCTTGCTCAGTCCAATGTAAACATTAATAAAATAGTTCCCTTTTTTTGCGTGTACAATAGTGTGCTCCTCCGACTTCTCTTTTCTGTCATGTTGTGTGCACATATGTGGCATGAGCTAGCTGTGTTAGACTTCTTTATACGTATTACCTACTCGTGCTCTTCGACATACTTGTTCTTTTTAATGATGCCATAATGGGGAAAAGAAGCGGGAGGTTGATGGGGTAATATAGCGGGAGGTTGAGGGGGTAATATGCTTGTGATCAAAAAAGGGGGAACTAAAAATCACAATGAGGGAGATCTAAGATTAAGGGGGAACTGGCATCTCATCTGGTTAATTCTGATCTAAACAAATGTTTTCCATGCCTAAGTTTGTCATCATCAAAAAGGGGAAAATTGATGGGTTTTCAATGTCTTAGCTTTATGCTTCTTGTGTTTTGATGATCTAACAAACTTGTTGTGAATAACCAGATAGAGAACCTTGTCCCACAGGATACACATCTCATGTGAACTGTTCGAAGTCTTAAAATCTGTGAATGGATGAACGACCACATGGAGGAACACAACAAGGACCTGATGCCCTGGTCCCTTAGGGTTCTCCGACAAAAGCACAAGTCAGTGACTATACGCAACCAATATAAATAGAAACACAATAGAGACTTACTCCCTTGGGGTTCTCTGACAGAAATACAGGTCAAGTGCACAACTGGAACTTAGCAGAAGAAAGTGACCATCTGGCAACTGTTACAGATGAGGAACGCAACTAGGACCTGGTCCGTTGGTGTGTCCTGACATAAGTACAAAGTCCACTATCCAGCTGGAACGCAACTGCCCAGAAGTGGCTGTGCAGACAGTGCAGCAGTCACTTCTCACTGGGAACAAGTACACCAAGAGTTGACATCACTATCCATTGTGATAGCTTTTGTGATAAAACAACCTCGTGTAAGACACACCATCACTTGTACACTCAGTGATATTCTCTCAAGAAGAAAAAGCATTCATCCGGCATTGAAGTCACTGGTGTGTCAAGAACAAGAAGACAACTCCACTAAGGATCGGTTTCTAAACAAGCTTTATGTACATCCATAGTTGAGTTGTAATCTTGTTAATTGTTCAACATTGTAATTCCTAGTTTGCTTTCTTAGATGCGTTGTCTTAGGAACAAACCAAATTCGTAAACTTTAGAGTTTATGTTGTGACTGGGAATAGTCATAAGTTAAATCCTATGTAACTAGGAGAGTTAGAGAGTGGCTTATGGTGGTTGCACCAGAAGTTAGTTTGATGTCTTTGCAATAGGGTATTTTCAAAGTGGCTTGTAATAGGTAGATTACAAGTCAGTAGAGTTAAAAGCCTAAAGGGTAGGTCGTGGTTTTTTGATCCCCTTGTTTGGGATTTTTCCAAGTAGAAAATCTCTTGGCTTTTTTACATTCAGTCTTTACTGCATTCTACGTATCAGTCTCATAGAGGACCAGGTACTCTATAGGTTGGTGGACGCATATAAGCTGACAGAAGGAATGACCGATTTCAAAAGGGTATTCATAAAAAAGCACAGTATCCCGGTCTATGGACCTCCACGAGGTCCCTCCACGCCGGAACCATCTCGATGTGAGAGGGAATGCTATACTTGGTACGTAATTCATTTATATGGGCCTGCTTAGTTTCAGATATTACCGGGGTGGGAGTAGGAGCAGGGTCCTTGAGAAAGTCACTTAGAGACATGGGATGTCTCGATAACAACTCATCTATAGTGGGAAAACTATCCCCAGCCATCACGTCCTCACCACCAGTAGGAAGCGCCACGGATAACGGAGTAGCGTCAGATCACGTGATCGATGTGTTCTAGGAATGTCTATGGAAGGACATGTGCTAATAAAATGAGAGAGACCAAGAACAATGAACAGGAAAGAGGAAATGAAGCAAATCATAGAATCAAAGCAAAAAATGCGAAAGAGAATGATCAGAAGAGAAATGGACAAGAGTTTTTGAAAAAACAAACCCTTCCCCTATTTATAGGGTTGGGTGGCGCCAAAATCGAAGCGAAAAGGCTTCCCGTGGCAGCAAAACCAAAGCGACATGCCATCAATATCTGCCTTGAGAAGATATGCAAGGATGATGCACGTGAAGTGACGTCACTTCCCAAATAGAACACACCGCCCAGGGTATGGCGAATTGCATCGTTCTTCTGTCATCGGCCAAAATCGTTATGGTTTGCAGATCAAATTTCTTTGTAAGTATGGAAGATGTCCACTTATCAAGGACTACCCAGGTCGTGACCTCGACAAGCGGAGGGAATAACTGAATAGGTCGAAATTTGGACGACCACGGCCGTTACCGAGTGAAGCAAAGAGCAAGGTCCTTACGATGCAGCGTCCTTCGATCGTTATGAAGGGTGACAACTAACAGTGGTTAGAGAATTCACGGTGTCTGTAGTCGTGTTAGCATGATAGGGAACAATAGAAATATGTCTTTCGAATATTCCTTGTGTTGTACCTTTTTTAGGGTAAAAAGGGAGGATTGTCCCCTATAAAAGGGAAGAGAACACTCTTTAAAAAAGGGGCTTTTGGCTTATTACAAAAAAAAACCTTATAGCACCCTTGGTATTGATTAATTGCATTCATTGCTATATTCTCTTGCATCTGAAATTCTCGCATTTTTGAATAATCATTTGGTTCCTGATCACACCCAACTCTAGTCCTAAAAAGGATAAGCGGTCGCTGCAAATATAATCCGGTCTAAAAGTCTGGAGTCGAATCCCACAGAGAACTAAGGTTTAGCTACTATTGTTCAATATCACCAAGAGGACAAGCTCGAATAACTTTTAAGTTAATTAAACTAATTAACTAATAATTATCAAAAAGAAATAGAAATTCATCAACTAAAGAAAATAAGGGTTGGAGATAAGATTAGGAGGTCTAGAGTTATGATTTTCCCAATTGTTGGAATCCTTCTCACTTGTCTTCTATACTTTCGCCTAAGTATTCTCTACTGATCGTGAGTAATTTGGTTGTCGTAATTCTCTCTCGAGCAACTACCACAATTTACTAGATGTATTCTCTCGAACTACACTAGCTGATACTAATTCACCTCTCACTACGATCGCACTAAGGTTTCGTTATCTCTAATCCCGCCTTTAAACCCTCCGTATTGATCTCTCACATACGTTAGGAGTGATGTTTTTCAACAACTACCTAAATATGTACTCTCTCTCGAGCAGTACACACTAAATAGGCACAGTCAATTGATGCCCATTCAATCAACAGCAACAGATACGTAGTTGAATAAATAGATAAATTCAAAGGCTATATTATATTAAAACATAATAAGAATTCATCCTACAAAAGGTTCTATCAAAACTCTAGATAACAAATTAGCTATTCAAAAAAGTATATGAAAACATAATACTCAAATCCATAACCAACAATAAAAATAGGAAAAAAAAGAAGGGGAAAAACTCGTAGTTGAATCTTTCTCCTTGCTCCTAGCATATACTTGCCTCCAAGGGTGTTGTCTAACCCTAAAGTAGTGTCTCCTCCCCCTAAAATTTGTGTTTTAAGATGTATTTATATCACTTAGGATTGATGAGGGGCGAAATTTTTCAATCCAACTTCGGATGGAAGAAGCTGGAATCTACGTCTGCCTTCGCGTCTAGACGCGGACTTTGACGCGGATCCAACTTTTGAAATTCTTCCATTTCCCAAAGCTCTCCATGCCTTTGCTTCGCTGTTTTGTGCCTTGACATTTCTCCTTTTTCACGTCCGACCTCGTGCCACGCATGAGAATAGACGAGCTCCCATTTCTTTAATTTCTTCTTTTTGTGTCGAATTGTCATCTTTGATCATTTATCATCCAAACTCGTTCTTACACATAAGAAACACATAGTGAGTATATTTCACTTCAAAAATCATGTAATCTCGCGCGACACACACAAGAATTAATATGCAAATATACTCAAAAATATGTACTTTTCACCATTTATCACCACCCCACACTTAAACTCTTGCTCGTCCTCGAGCAACTTAAAATTAAGCGCATAGGCAAGAAATAACTTTCAAAATATACTCAATCATCACACCATTAACAACGGTTTATATCAACTCTTAGAACCCAACATATATGATCTTCATACATTTCTCAAGTTCTAAACTCATGCAAAGAGTATTTAAAATATTTGTTTGACTCTTCTAACATCCTAGCCTCAAAAATTGACTCCACTACATTCTTCTTTGTGACTCGCTTCTTGTGCAAACTAAAGATACGAGTTCCTTACCAATCCACTGTAAAGCATGTGCCCTCACCATCAGAATAAGGAGAGTAATTAGTCCGCACACTCAAATATGAATTCAAGTATAATTTAAGGACTCAAAGAATGAAAGAATTCACTCACTCTCGCAAAGTAACTCTTATGCCATGCAAGTTAGTACCATAAGCTTTCCCATAGTGTAAGTCTCTACTAATTTAAGCTTGTAAAGTTTAGGATCAGGTAGGACTTTATAGGTTGTAATGTAGGCTAAGGGACGGGCAGGATATATTTGAGAAAATAGTGACTAACCCTCATAAGCACTTTAATACACTACACTTCACTTTTAAGAATACCTTCTTGTCATGACCAATTCGATGTCTTGCCATGGAACCATGCACATTTACGCCCTTCTTCATTAAGCACATCAACATATAGATATTTACTTGACAAAGATCTGGAGGTGTTATTCATTTTTTTTCTTTTTCTATAAGTCTCCTTAATTTGGTATTTTCTGGGTAGTATTTTTTTTATACACAAGTGCACCTTTTTCGCCTTTATATGGTTCCACTCAAAAGTTCCCCAATCTCTTTATTTGCTCTTCTAGCTACTGAAGTGCTTTCGGAGGTAAAGGTTCAACAATATTTGATTAACAACAAAGGGGGTTGAGCTTGTAATGTGGTTGCCAAAGAAAAGGTTTACAGGCTCAAAAGGGTTGACTACGGATACTATTAGCACTGATAGGCAAATAGATTGAAGGATCAATCAAAGAAATGCCTATATCATTTCCTAAACTCACAAGACTTTATTGCGCTTCGACTCACACACGTGGCAAGTTCTAGACTAACAAGGGATGACACGGAGTACAAGTAAAATCTCACCTCACACAATGCGACATGACTTACTCGGGATGGCTCAGACCCCACTCTCACGTTAAAGCAACTAGCACAGTCATGAAATAATCCAAACACTAGGAAGTAACAACAGGAGTCAATAGACGAGCCCAAACGTCAAAAGAAACACATATATTCTCAAGGCATATGGTTACAAGAATAAAGAAGAAAGTACTCAGTGCAAATGCTCCAGCTCTAAGCCCCAACATAAAATATGTCAAAAAGCATAGATACTCAAGTTCTTCCCATTCCATTATCAGTTGAAAAAAAATCTTTTTGTATTTTTCTTTAAACTTTAAACCCTCAAGAAAACTGTCTAGGAAGTCCATCATTGGGAAAAGTCCAAAACTTTTTGAAAATTCTACTTGAAAAAAAAACTACTTCTCGGTTCAAATGTCATCCCTTGGAAAAGAACCGTGGCCATAAGAAAAACCAAGAGGGATTATTTCTACCTATTTTTTTTTCTTTTTTTTAACGCGCATAAAATAATACAACTAACATAGAAAACTACCCAAACAGTCTCTTAACCCCACACTTAAAAGTGTGCATTATCCCCAATGCACACCATAAATAACAAGAGGGTGACAGAAACTCTCTGGTAGGCCAAAGGCTGAAGCATCAACAACTCATGGGATACTCAGACTTCTCCCAAGCTTGGTCCTTCGTGCGGGTGCCTCACCCTTAGTTCCAACCACCTGGTTTGTTGTTGCATCCTTCCAATAGCTTTGCTTTCTATGCTCCTAGAAAATCAAAAATTGACACTACAAAAATAATACAATTAAAAAAATAATAATAAAAAATAAAATAAAGAAGTAAAGTTAGGTTGCCTCCCAACAAGCGCTTGATTTTACGTCGCGGCACGACGTGCATCACTTTCTGCCTCCACTTTGAGCTTATTAATTGAACCCCAAGTTTTGCTTCAAGCTTATGATTATGCTCTTGGGGCAGTACAAATTCTTGCGAGCCAAAAATTAGATAAAGTCTTATACATTTTTTGGCTCTCGACCGAGGAGTTTCACCTTGCCTAGACGACCTTGAGAATTTCAAAATATAAGGCTCATCTACCTCTTCCTTTGACTCCTTTTTATGCTCGTAAAGATCCATTCTCTTTTCACCATCCGAACATAATATAGAGAAGTGTTTGAAATGAGGTCCAACGCGCTCAAATACATGAACTTCATGATTTTTGACCTCCTCTACACCAATCACACTAGAGTCAACTAAATTTGTATCTTTAATGTCCTTGGCTGACTCTAGTATTACTTCTTGAACATTAGCATCCTCAAATTCTAGTTGGATAGATTGTTGGTGTTCTACTCTAACCTCCTCCATTAGCACCTCAATTTCAGTGTCTAATTCATGCTCTTCTTGACTACTATCCCCAATATTGACTTGTTGAGCATTAAATGCTTCCACTAGTTGACTCATTTGTGCCTCCAGGTTGCGAATAGTAGCATCATGCCTTTCTATCTGCATCTATCTTTCATCATTTTGTTCCACAAAGTACTTTAGCATATCCTTGATCTCTTTTAGGTTATCATCCTCGGGTTCTTTGTTCCTATTAACTTCACAAGAAAAAGTAGAACCACCAATGTAAAGGGTTGGGGAAAGATAAGAAATATAAGCACAACCATGAAAGTGACCATCTCGACCACCACACATATCACATACATTCCACACATAAGATTGAATTGGTGTACATAACTCACTCTCGGGAATATTTAGACTATTTTGACCAATGTGGCTTCCACCATGATTCACACAAGGAAGATCAACTGTAGAATTACCAATATCAAATTTCTCATAATTCCAGGATGCCATGTTTCTAAAATTAACAAGTAAAACAAAAATTTTAAAAAAAATCAAATACAACAAAACAAAAATAAAAGTTCAAACTTGTAACCTAGCAATATGTACAGCTATAACTACACCGTTAGTTCCCCGGCAACGGTGCCAAAATTTGATCACGCCCAACTCTAGTCCTAAAAAGGATAAGCGGTCGATGCAAATATAATCCGGTCTAAAAGTCTGGAGTCGAATCCCACAGAGAACTAAGGTTTAGCTACTATTGTTCAATATCACCAAGAGGACAAGCTCGAATAACTTTTAAGTTAATTAAACTAATTAACTAATAATTATCAAAAAGAAATAGAAATTTATCAACTAAAGAAAATAAGGGTTGGAGAAAAGATTAGGAGGTCTAGAGTTATGATTTTCCCAATTGTTGGAATCCTTCTCACTTGTCTTCTATACTTTCGCCTAAGTATTCTCTACTGATCGTGAGTACTTTGGTTGTCGTAATTCTCTCTCGAGCAACTACCACAATTTACTAGATGTATTCTCTCGAACTACACTAGCTGATACTAATTCACCTCTCACTACGATCGCACTAAGGTTTCGTTATCTCTAATCCCGCCTTTAAACTCTCCGTATTGATCTCTCACATACGTTAGGAGTGATGTTGTTCAACAACTACCTAAATATGTACTCTCTCTCGAGCAGTACACACTAAATAGGCACAGTCAATTGATGCCCATTCAATCAACAGCAACAGATACGTAGTTGAATAAATAGATAAATTCAAAGGCTATATTATATTAAAACATAATAAGAATTCATCCTATAAAAGGTTCTATCAAAACTCTAGATAACAAATTAGCTATTCAAAAAAGTATATGAAAACATAATACTCAAATCCATAACCAACAATAAAAATAGGAAAAAAAAGAAGGGGAAAAACTCGTAGTTGAATCTTTCTCCTTGCTCCTAGCGTATACTTGCCTCCAAGGGTGTTGTCTAACCCTAAAGTAGTGTCTCCTCCCCCTAAAATTTGTGTTTTAAGATGTATTTATATCACTTAGGATTGATGAGGGGCGAAATTTTTCAATCCAACTTCGGATGGAAGAAGCTGGAATCTGCGTCTGCCTTCGCGTCTAGACGCGGACTTTGACGCTGATCCAACTTTTGAAATTCTTCCATTTCCCAAAGCTCTCCATGCCTTTGCTTCGCTGTTTTGTGCCTTGACATTTCTCCTTTTTCACGTCCGACCTCGTGCCACGCATGAGAATATATTTCAATATCTTTTGAGTCAAATAAGAGGTACTATATATATGTTGCTGAAGACAGATATGTCCATGAATCCACGTGAGTCGCTCCCTTTAATTCAAGTAAAGATTTAAGAACAATAGCTAATACTCTTTACAATTTCCAACGGTTGAAGTAATTTTAATTATGGAAAGCCTTTTTTTCTTTTTAATTCCCATATTAGAAGCAAAAATTTTACTATTAATAAAGAGTTCTTACGCTATCCGATCATTTTAGCTTGTTGGCCCGCATGTTACTTATCTTATCTTTATGTTACTAGTTTTTCTTATATAATCACTTGCAATTTTATTTTAAGTGATTTAGTAGTGTATATTTATTTTATCAGTGTAACGTGAAACTCAAAGAAAAATATCTACATTTGTTAGTTGTTACCCCTGCATTTCACCTTATGTTTCGATGATTCCTGTTATCCTTCCTCCTTCCTCCCCTACCCCCCCCCCCCAAATAGAAGGAGAGAGAGAATTTAAACTTTATAATATTTAAATTTTAAGATTATGTAACGACATTAGGTGTTTAGTAATTAAATTAAGAATTTAAATTTGAACATATATCATGAATATTTTAATATAAATACAGAATTTTACCGAAATTACTGAATTCGACCTAACCCACAGACTACCTTCTAGCTCCTCCTTTACCCCAAGTTTTTACTTACTTTCACCCACCTCTCCTACCGAAACAGCACCCCTACACCCCTATCCAAAATAAAAAAGAAAAAAAAAAAGAAAAAAAAATTCCTTCCTCCCCACACAAAATTGTGCATACAAACTCGATTTGCTCGCTGCATACTTGTGTGGTGACTGGTGGAGTGGTGAGGGGCAACAGTAAAAGTGAACTGCTATAGTAAAAACTAAAAAGCAAAGAAAACTGACTATGTAAAGGGAAGAATCTAACTAATCGTGCAAGAGATTGACAACCTTTATTATTTTTCAAAGTGTGCAACACTAAAAGTTGTTATTGTGCTACAAAAAAGGTCACAATTTCAGTCCTAAAAACATTCTCATGATAACTATAAAGTAAGACGACATAATAGACATGATCATACCCTTCCGTGAATCTCGACGGTTAAAAAAGTTTAGGGCACTAAATTACTTTTTATGTCATACTCCTTCAGTCCCAAATTAACAATCACATTAACTAATAAAAATTATGCGAGAATAATTATCACTTTGGTATTTTTAAAACTAAATTTGCTAGTAATTATATTTTATTATACCCTTAATATTAAAGAAGTAGTTCTTTTTAATATTGCTAAATTTTGGAAAAAAATATATTAAATAGGGGTAACTTCTAAAAATAATTGTCTCAACTTATATGTCATTTTAGATGTTCAAGACAAAAGTAATTATTTTTTTCCTATTTATCCTTAATAATAATTGTTCTTGAAGATGTAGATAACACACAAATAGAATAAATATTCAATGAAGAAGGATTATATCTTAAGACATAAATAAAGATAAAATAGTCCAAAACTCCTTCAAATTAATGTTTTGTTGCGATAGATAATTTAAAATGGAGGAAATATATGTTGTATTTATTATTTTTCTAATGGACATGAAAAAAGTTAAAGCGATAAATAGAATTTAATTTGGACCAAGTAGGGGAGGTTTATGAATTGGTACTAAACAATAGATCAACCTATCACCAAAATAATAGATCAACCGATCACCAATCAACATCGAAGCAGCTCAACTTCGTAGTTTGTACCCCCCTAACAATATTCATTAACCAAGATGTATTTTAAATTGTACATTTTTTTTAACTAAAAGGAATAAAGGTGTGATTCTTTTGACTCTTTTCTCCACCATCCTCCTCTCACATCTCTCTGATTTTAAAAAACAGAGCGAATAATATCAGCATCTTTGTAAGTATTATATTATGTTATATAATCATTAAATGTTAACACTGTTTAACCAATACATAATCATGTGACTATATAATAATATGAATAAACAAAAAGGGAAGGTTCTAGTGTTTAATTATACATATTAAAATCAATGATGACGTCCCAGATGATGAAAATGCACCTCATTATTAAATTCATCTATCACTCAACTTATAATATACTATAAAATTGGAAGTTGGATTATCATTGTTTCACATCTGGATCCATTAATTAAATCTTTAATGCTTAATTAGGGTTTAAGCACAGGCATCAAGATATTTTTTTCTCTTACTTAGTACTACGTACAATCTTCAGTGGAAGTACTATTATGGGAAAGATATAGTACAAGTAATTAATAGTCTATTTTAATACGTCCTTTGAAAACATTAGGGTTTAGGTTAAGTCCCTCTCAACATAATTGCCAAAGGACAACCACGACTGTGACCTTTCATTGCCATCCGTTTATACTCCTGTATCATTTTATACAACGTCTTTGATTGTGTACAATTTTTTTTTTTAAGTTTAAATACATCCCAAAAGAAGCTAAACTTGTGATCACAAATATACTATTTACATTTCAATAGTTATAAAAACATGTCATTAAGAATAATATAACCTGCTAGTCATAAGAAAGGTTCTTATACGTATTAGGAATTTTATTGCGACTTATACTTTCACACTTTAATTGAAGGTAATATATGTGCCAGTACTTAGCATAAAAAAATTTGGACTATTTCTCGATTAACTCATTGCCCTCCAGATATCTTGGATTTGAGCATCTATGGGTCACTTTTTATTTTGCTTTTCTTTTCCCAAGAATTCATTAGTACTGTACCAATATTGTAGGCTAAGAAAACAATATTTTCTTTTTATTTTGTTTCCAAGAGTTATTGTTTATTACTCCACAAATACAAGCTAATTTGTCTAATCGACTATGAATGAGTTTATACTTTCTAACAGAACATTGGATTTTCTTAAATGAGAAATGGACAAGAATCAGCGACTTTCCGTCATTACTCGATTAATATAACAAACTTTTAAACGAATACAGCTTTTGTCACAGGTCAAAAGAACAAAGACAAAAATAAACAAACAACAAGAAGAAATCTAGTAGAAAATCTTTCCTCAGTTAATTTGGACCAATAACAAAACTTTAATTTAAATATAAATTAAAAAAGAATACAAAAAATTAAGACTTTACTTTTCCAAAGAGTTGCCATTTCCCAAAACTTTTTTCCACCCTTTTTTTTCCATGGTTCCAAAAAATCAAGAACCCTGGTTAACATATACTACTACCAATTGTCTGTTTCTTTCGAGAGTATTAATAAAGAAGCTCAACTTTTTACTCTTTACAAAGCTTATAAAAGCAAATAGAGAAAATTAATGGTTAAGGGGGTCTCATAAAATTATGATGAAAGCCATTATTTTGAGACCAATTTTGAGGTCTTACTATCTGCTGGGGGAATCCTGATGATGCTGCAGCAGTTGCAAATATATGAGGAGGAATATTATTAGGGTACCATTCTTGAGAATTTGTGCCCCCAATTCGGCCTACATTACTGCTGCTTGGAGACGGAATCTGTATTGAGACATAGTATAATTCGGTAATCAAAGGTGCGCTCTCTAAAAATTTAAAATTTCAAATAAAATAGTCGCACAATTCAAAATGGTATTAGAGTATATAAGAGATCATGGGTTCAAATCTCAATGTGACTTGATAAGCAAAAAATATTTTCACTTGCTTTTTAGGTGACGGTGTCACACAAGTCTAACAATTTGTATTACTTTCTGGTATGTTTTGACATACTTGTTAAGAAATTCTGTATTATCATTATTCATAAGGGTTATTTAGTCGAGTATTAACTAAGTAACTCTCTATCTCTCCTCAAAATAAGTGATTTTTTGGATGTTTTTACACAGATTAAGAAATTCACATTTTAGCATTAATTAGCAATGAAATTGACCATATTAACCTTTACTATCTCACATAAACACTCCTGACACATATTCCAATACTATTTACTCCAAAGACAATGTAGGAAAAAAAATAATTAACTCATTCTTAAAATCTGGAAAAATCACTTATTTTGGACCACAAGAAAAAGACCAAAAAATCACTTATTTTGGACCGGAAGGAATTTTTTTTTTTGGGAGATTTTATAAATTGTACTATAGATTATTTATTGGAGTACGAGTAAATTTCGTAAAAAGAAAAGTAAAACCTTCTTGATTCCCTAAACTGACACCTATTTTTGATTGAGTCAAACAACATTTGAGAATGACGACAGCAAGTATTGTACAATAATTTAGACAAGTTTTAAAAACATATGGGATACATATATACAAAATCTTGCATATATGTACAGCCACTGTTGTATAATGATAGAGAACTGGGAACTCACTTGATATGAGCTGAACTGTCGTGGAAACACTTGAACCATATGGGATTCACCATCTCTAATAAATTGGCCAATTCTTTGCATTTCATTAATATTAGGCTGCAAAGAGCCTGGAATATTTAGATGCGTTTGGCTCAAGAGCTGCAAGGTTTCAGTTTCATTATACCCATCTCTTCTTTGGCCATCAAAACCGATTGGACTAGGTAGCTGCATGAAATTAAATCTTGATATATACGATTTTTTAAATACTACTACAAAAAGAGTCACATATGATAATACTCGATTTCAATATATACGCCAGTTCAAAAGAAAACCTCATAATCATTTGATAGGACGCAAACGAAGTTTGAAATATCAAAAATGAAGTAGTCGTCAACAGAAACGAAGTCAGAATTTAAATTTTATGGGTTCTAAATTCTAGGATAGCGACATAAGATGTTAGTAATTCGGTTCTGAATTTCATTTTGTACATAATGAAAGTTAATATCTTAATACATATAGAGTTTGGACAAAAATCACTTAGTTCGGCCAAACCCGTACTTCGGCTTCTAACTTTGCCTATGGCCATCAGAGGGAGATCAAGAATGTAACGTATGGGTTCCTGTAAAGCCAGAAATTTTTGCCCATACCACATATATATATTAAGAAATTTATCAAATATCTATTAAAATTTTCATTGAGAATCCAGTAATTATTGTTAAAGTTGTTATAGTCTTGTAAGAATCCATAAACTTCAAATGTTGAATCTGGTTCTTGCCGTCAGCGCGTATACCGTAAATAATGCAAGAAGTAAAGCTAGTAATATTATGTATGTACCTTAGACCTCGACTCTTGGTGCCGCCAATGGGCATCTAACTGCAAAGATGATGAATTTTGCCCCTTATTGTCCCCTATTTCTCGGCTGCTTTCCTTTGAGTTTGAACCTCCTAAGCTTAAGTCAAGATTGTGGTCGGCTGCATTATCGGCAGGTTCTGGAAAAAGTACATTTATCAATGCTTTGCGTAAGCTTTTACTTCAAAAATAATTAGTTTATATATACTGCCAGTGTAAATAATATGTTGCAATATTTAAGCAGAGACCGAGACCGAATGAAAAGCTAACAAATAAAAGAGTAATTTACCAGTTGAGTTAAGTTCATTTTCATAAATGCTACGATCAAAGTTAGTAACTGCATCCTTCCCATTACACTTGATAACAGCTTTATCATAAGCCCTATTAAAGAACAAAGTAAAGAGTGTAAACTTTAGCTCCCAACATTGAAAAATACTTAAAGGCCCTCACCCTCTAATAAGTTAGTAGTAGTAGTTTTATTTAGCGAAAAAAATACAACTAATTAATAGTAGAGAAAAAGAATAAATTAGGCACTGCAATTACACACCTGGCAGCTTCAACTTCAGTATCAAAGAGGCCCAAATAAACGTACCTGTTCGAAAATAATTCAATAATGAAAAGTCAATATAGCAAGCAAGGAATGGAATATTAATTGACAAAAGGGTGTCTTTGGTACGAGGAAAAAATATTTTTCAGAAAATGAGTAATTTTCTAGTAATCAAACACTAAAAATTAGTTTAACCAATTAAAAAGGAAAAAAAATGACTTTCTTCACTTGTATGTTTTCCTCTAGTAATCCATTGAAATAGTTTCTATATTTTAGAAAAATGTTCGATAGCAAAACAAAGTTTTCTTTGTTAAATATTTTCCTATTTTTCATTCGTACCAAATAAAATGAAATGAGGATAAGTTATTTTACTTTTTGCCTAAGAACTGTCCCATTCTAGCCTCCCATCTACCACATTTATGCAAAGTGACACCTCTATACTTGGAGCTTCCTCTAGGAAAACCAGTACTTTGTCTCCTCAGTACATGCACAAATTCTTCCTTGGTTAGATTGGTCATCTGTAACATACCCCAAAAAGATAAACAAATTGTTGAGAAAAAAAAGAATGTCAACAGTTACGTTTCCAATTTCATTGTGTCCACTAAATTTTGACACCAAAAATGTGAAGCAAACTACTGTTGATGATAAGGTAGGCAACTGTTTATGACAAGGCAAGTGTGAAATCTGAAGTACTCCAACCAGACAGACTCAAACATAGGCATGCTTTTTTAGTCTGCCGCACTCGATTAGAGGCCGATAGAGTTTAAGTTCTGGATACGCAATATAAATATATATGGAATAAATCACTTAACTTTTAAAAAATTTGTAACTTACTTATAATTTAAAATGTGCAATAATTAAGTTGAGAATAAAAATCTCAAGAATTAAATTCATCAAGTTTAAATTCTGAATTTGTGTCTGATCATGACCTACCTGTTTTAATTCTGCCTCGTAATCCTCCAAGTTAAAGTTTATGTCTGCCTCCACTCCCCGGAACTTGATTGCTGCTCTATCATATGCACTGTAACACAACAATCCCAATCTTAATTCTCCAAAACATTTAATTTTTAATTTTTGGATGTATTTGGTACGACGGAAGTCAAATATTTCTCATACGAGACACGTTCAAACTAACTTCCGTCGTACCAAATATATCCTTTATCTCGAAGACAAAGAAAATTGCAAAATTTACAGCCAAGAACCAAGAGCTCACCGTGCTGCTGCATGTGCCGTATCAAATCCACCTACACAGATGATACCCGAGGAAAATAAACCCCCGTTCACCAATATCAGATTGATCTTCAAGAACATAAACAATAGCAAAAGAATCTTGATACATTTAAAAACTTCAATTTAATTAAAAAATTTGAAAAAAAAAAACTTACCTAGATAAACTTGTTTCCCACAATCCCTGCACCAAATTAGCAAAGAAATTAAGTCTGGATAAATAAAATTCAGCTGGGACATGAACAATAGGAGAAAATGTTAATGAACAATATTAGGAAAATTTTTAAATTATATACACTGACAATAGAAAAAATTATATTGTGAATTTAAGTAACCGATTTTAGTGAGTTATTTATTCCGTTCTCTAGGTCATCATATTAGAGTCAACTTAATCGAACAGAGTAAAAATTCTCCATACTGTCCGGCATAAAGATACATTGTCAGAAAAGAAAAAAAAACTGATACTAACCATATGTGTGACTCCCACCGGCCAGTCCGCCGGTAAAAGGTAACACCACGGTACTGTGAACTCCTAGACCGTGGTCCACGGCGGCTCTTTTTAATTGGCTGTTGTTGCTGCTGAGTTACTGTAGGGTTTCCCACTATAGTGTTGCCACGTGGCTCCGATTGGCAAAATTTAACTCCAGCCCATTGAGCCCTCGGAAAATTTATGGACCCACCTCCCATTTCTGACTCATCAACCGGAAAAAACTGCCGAGTAACCGGCGGTTCACTCTCCGACGAGAAGTTGTCATCGTTAACTGAAAACCCAAATATTTTACTAGGTGTATTTCTCTTTTTCTTACCTTTTTCACCATCTTCTTCTTCCTCGGAATTATTACCTTCCTCAATAACCAAAGCTGATGAACTTGAATTTGAGACCGATCCGACCCGTTTACCTTTCTCATCAAGTTCAATGGGAGAAGAACAACCTTCTTCTGATTCATCTTCCATTCTTCGATTGGGAGAATCGTTTAGATTCCACATTTTTTCCTATAACACAAATAAGCTAAGAACGCAAAGTTACTGATCTCCTTATAAGGTCCGGAGGAGGAAGGAGAGTATAATTAATGGTTTAACTGAACACAATATTTTGATATAAGAATATGAAAATAAATGTGAAATCACTAAAAAATTGCCAAATATTAAACTATGCAACGGGTTCAATGGTAAGAATCTAAATGTCAGAATTAGATTCAGTGTAATGAAGGCGATATATAGACAAATCAAGAATGAATGGTTGCCGTGAAAGGGGTAGAAAAAGGGGTAGTTATAGCTCTTATTGCTATGGCTATGGTTTGTACAAAAACTAGTTTTTAGTTTCTGCCTAACCTATAAATATTCTTATGACCTGTTTTGCACGTTTGTCTAAATGGATGTGTATGGAAGAGTTGAATAGGAAATGGAGAAAAAAAAAGTGAAGATTTTTTGCTGAGAATTGAATGAACGTGAAAACGTACGACTTATAGAGATGTTAAGTTGTTGAGGAAAGGTTTTCAGAAGAGAGATGATAGATATGTCTCCTCTATTAACTAGTTGGAAGTTGTCCTAGTAGTATTAGTAGATTTTTTGTTTTGTTTTTGTGGGTGCTATTCACATTCATCTTTTAGCTGCTAATACAGTAGTAGACGAGGCTAGTTTGGGAAGAATAAGCCGGAAAAAAAAAACGTTAATAAAAGCACTCACCGGCCACCCCCTAGTTCTAGCTAGATGACTAGATCCCAATTCCTCAACCCAACTTTGCCCCGCCCCCTTCCCCTTGATGTTATGTGATCATGTTTAAGGAGAAGTTTTATTTTGTGTATCATACAACTGACAATAGTTGTATGAGGCTCTTTTTTGTCTCATAAATTTGTGGACCTCAATCTTACACTTTTGGGTCCACAAAACTGTAAGACAAAAAAGTTGTCTCATACAACTATTGTCAGTTGTATAAGACACAAAATAAAATTTTCCCTGTTTAAGTAAGAAGATGGAGTAATTTTTTTTTGAATATTTTATATAGTATATTATAATATTCGTGTGGTTATAAAATTTAAAATTTAAATATGTTATAACATTAGTGTGACCGTAAAATAAAAAATTTAAATTAAAATATTTTTAATTTAGAAAATGATCATTTCTTTTTTAACATACTAAGAAGGATATAGAATCACATTTATTGGTACAAATGCATTATCTTCTAATTTTCTAAAAGAAAAATACCCGTATCAAAAGTACCATGGAAAATGGAAAAATTTAAAGGTAAAAAATTTAACCATAAGAATGCATCATTTTTAGAGACAGGCTAAATAAACAATATCTCATACAATAAAATGGATGCTGGCAAGGGCGGCTGCGTAAAATTGGTGGCCTAAAGCCAAATTTTAATAAGAGCCCTATATTTTTTCTATTAGTACGTATCCACACATATATGCAAAAAAATTAATCTTGCCATTTTTTTCATACTTGTTGTTTATAGAATATCTTCTTAAATGACATAAAGTTTTTAACTTCACATAGTAATATTATTATTTATATTAAAAAGGAAAATTTAAATAAATGAGATATTAGACATGTATTTGCGATATGTTACCTTTGATGTTGTTGTAAAAAATATATTTACTAATATAAAGATTTAAGTAGTTTAATTCAAAGTTTAAAAAATATTTTTACTGTTTAAGAGTAGACACCTTTCTTTCTTTTTTACAACTTTTTTTGTTACTTTTTTATTTTTTTACAAACATTAATATTGTCTAATTTGAAATAAAATTATGAAATCCATTATTAACAATTTTGGGGGACCTAAATCAAAGCTTTACTAGTCTTCTACTAGAGCCACTTATCCGCCCCGTACATTCTCAATAAAATTTATAGGGTCTTACTTAAAATAAGGCAACTATGACAAGAGCATTAAAGGCAGCGAGTTTGTCATTCAGTTATCAAATGTGAATGAAGTTGGTTGAAAAGTACGTTTATAATGGGGCAGTAGTCTGTAAATAATTGTTGATTGTCAATGAGGGGCGGCTTAACAGAACTGATGACCTAAACCAAAATATATTAAAAAGACCCTGAAACGTCTTTTATAAAATTCATATAATATTGAGATACAAAAAAAAAACTTGATGACGTTGATATAGTGGTGAGAGCACAAATCATGATGTATGAGTTAGGCGCACGTCATATGGTATTGAATGCTTCCCTTAAATGAAAATGGTAAAGGGTGAGCCCATTATTCATCATGTTTTGAACCTTGCAATATTTGCCTCAGGGATTTCTTAGTTAAAAAAGATGAGACACAAAAGAACTTGCTTTCTAGTGTGTGGATCAATCAAATGTGACAAAAAGAAATAGTTAATTTAGAGAATTGGAATTGAAATTAGAAAGTAAAATCGTAAGAAGCATAAAAAAGACTATACATAAAGAAAGAAAAATAAAATTGATGAGAAGGTAGATATATTACGTCTACCAAATGTTAAAAATTATTAAAATTTGAAATTTTTATTAATAATTATATAAATATAAATTATGAAGTATATATTATATAATAATATAATATCAGTTTTTATTTTTGGGGTCTTAATTATTTGGGGGCCTAAGGCAAGGGCTTCGCTTGCCTTACCCTAGAGCCGCCTTGGATGCTGGAATACCTAGAAACTCCTTTTTCCCCCTCTTGCTCAGTCATTCCTAGTACTATTTTTTTCTTGTTTCTTAACTCATGTTTCTATTCTCTACATTATGTACTGTATATAGTATTGTCTGTTTCGGGTGAAACTGAAATAATGGATTTTTTAACTCAAAATACGTTTATATAGTTAAAAAGAATTACATTTCTAACTAAAACGCAGTATTATACCGCGTTTTAGTTTAACGGAAAGTTAGCCGTTAAAATAAAACACAGTATAACTGTGTTTTACTAAAAAATTAATTTTTTTTATAGGAAAACGCAGTATAGTACTACGTTTTAGGAAAATGTAGTATTATACTGCGTTTTACTTCAATTTGGGCCCACCAATAATAAGTGTTCTGCAAGACTGACATAAATAATTATTTTTAGTATAAAACGTAGTATTATATTATGTTTTACTAAAACATACTGCGGTTTACACTAATTTTTGGGCCCACCAATAAGTGTTCTGCGGATAACTGACATAACAATAATTCAAATACATAAAACGTGGTATTATACTGTGCTTTACATAAAAAAGTTCTTCACCCCAAGCTAGGACTTGCGTTATTTAAAGGCGTTAGGATTTTATGAAAAATCATTCAAAACTTTCCTTCAAACTTCTGTTCATACTTCTCTTCTTCTTATCAAGCATTTTTTTATAATGTCTAAAGAGTCAAAAATAAGTGGTTTCATTATATTGGGGGGGGGGGGGTGAGATTGTAATAGAGAATAACTTTGTGAGGTATAGTTCACCTCCACAGTGTCATGTTAAATTGCCGCTTACAATGGAGTACGATAATTTGGTATTGTTGTTACGTAAAAAAATGAGTGTGAAGAAATGTTCGGTGAACCTTAAAGTAACCGATAGATTTCCATATTCTGTAACTCCGCTGGGGTTTGCTTATTATTCTGAATTTAACATCGAAGATGATGAAACTCTTAGAGATTTTTTGCGGATTCCGGATGAATACAGGGAATTTATTGTAATAAAATTGTTTGAAATGTATGTCAAGGTTGAAGACGTTCCCAATAATGAGGGTGTGCATAGTAGGGATAACCCCCAGTCATTGGGCGGTTATTCTGGAGCAGTTTTTGCCGGACAAATTCCTGATGAAAGAGCTTGCCTTGATTTAAACTTGTCACCACCGGTGAATGAGCAACCACACCCCCTTTTTCTCGCGAAATCGGATTTATGACATTTGGTATGGGACAACTCGTTCCTTTTGGGAATTGGGTTTTGCAATTTGAAGAGTCGCCACCTAATGATTTAGGGTGCATTAGGACACAAATAAGGTTTAATTCTAAATTCGTTTGAATAACCAGAGATAGGGTAAGGGCTTGAAATTATCCTAAGGGGAAGGTGTTAGGTACCCCTCAGGATCCACTAGTGTAGTTCCCGGCCAAACAGTTGATTGTAAATTTCTGCAATTAACAAGTAAACAAACAAGGCTCACACAAGAGGTGATTTTAAATACACAGGTGTTTAGAAATAATAAAATAAAACAAAGTTTTGAAAGAGTTATAACTAAGCATGTTCATGAATGTAAAGGGGTCCTAGGTTTGTATTTAATATGGATCAGATCAAAGCGATACCCGGTATGACACTTCTCAAAAGAGGGGATACACGTGGTATTAGCGCACCGGCAATCATATTCATATCTACACTTCCCACCCTGTTAAGGTATTTAAAGCACGGATTGGTCTCGATCACTATTGCATGTTATTACCCGTCCCATTTCTATCAGTCCCAGAGGAGCTTACGACTACTATTCCTAAAAGGGAGGGATATTAGGCTGATTTTGGTTTCAAAAGGAAAAAATCTAAGGTGACATAAAAAACACATAATACTGCATGTTGGGGAAGCATATAAACAGATAAAGGCTCATGTATTCCTCCTCAAACAAAAAAACACATAAATAGCATTACTTGCACATACTTTTTAGGTTTGATTAAAATACTAAAGATGAGGGGAGTTTAATTATTAAGGCGGATCAGTTTATTATATAACTCAGATAAGAAGTCCGAATCAGGCATGCCTGCTGGTTGTAGCAACTAACAAAAGCGGATTCAAATTTTATTGTTGTTATTACCTAACCCTTGCCTAAGTGTTTAGTTGAGCTCTTAGGAACATGGTATCTATTTATTGATTCAAAGTGTGGCAAAGCAGTAACAACTTAAAACGAATGGTCTGGGATCCGATAGGCATACTTGCTAAACCTCGTTAAATAAAGAAGGAAAGTTGTTTAAAACTGGTTCGGAATCGAACTGATTTGAAATTGAACCAGTTTCAGATTCTGTAGGCGATGGTATCTAATATTTGCTGTTTTTAATCCCTATAGGCATGATATCTAACATTGAATGTTAATGGAAACGAACATGATTTTCTTGGGAATCCCTATAGGCATGATATCTAACATTGAATGTTAACGTAAACGAACATGATTTTCTTGGGAATCCCTATAGGCATGATTTCTATATATTATATTGATTTCAACCTTATGAACATGATACTTACTTATAGCCGTTTAGAACCTAAAATATGATATCTAAGTGACCACAAACAGGAAGAATTATAAATAAGTCCTATAGGCAGGTTATCTAGATGTGAAATTGGTCGTGAAGAAATTAAATCAAACCCTATAGACATGGTGTCTGAAATGTAGAATTGAACACGCAGAATAAAAAGAAAAAGTCATATAGACATGCTTTCTACCCTTGAGCATACATGATTACCCAACCCTTTTCACTAGCCAGCCTCAAGTGTTTATTACAAATTATTACAAACCAGAAATAATGAATTACACTAGAAAAGTTCAAAGAAAAGTTACAACCAGAGGAAGCCTGATTCTTGACTTCCTCTCTGAGTTATGGAATAAACCACCTCAAATGCCATTGATTCAAAGCCTTTCTCAGACTTGAGTATGTCAAAGTTCCCTAAGGGTCTCAATAAGACCCCGGGCAGTGCTCACACCCAAGTTACATAACCAGAATAGAGATGAGTGCAGTGTGGAAGTGCTAGCCCTTATATGTCCAAGTTTAAAGGGAGCTCATGGGTCCCAAGGCAAGGCTCACACAAGAAGGGCAGAACTTAAGTTGTAAGAGAATAGTGAAAGTGCAGGAACAGAGTTTAAAAACTTAGGGGATAAAGGAGAGGGGTAAAGGGTGATAAAGAGACAGTAATCAATAACACATAGAGTTAATAACTTCATACAAAGGGGGGTCAGGGGTTAGGAATCCATTGCAAGGAGCCCATGCACTTAGGCATGGATCAGTTTTGGGCATGCACAGCAATAGAAGGTGCTGACATGCTTATAAACCAATCAGAACACATAACATCTGGAGGAAACATGGAGGTTATGATCCCAGGGGAATCAGGTTTGGGTCATGCACAGCAAGGTCCAATGTTGTCATGCCCCAAACCAAATACAAGTATTAAACACATTGGGGTGAGGATTTAGAATTCACAAGTTATAGTAAGTAGTGGACAAAACATTAATTCATAACAGGAAAGAGCAGATTAAATCATGTTTAATAATGGTACTAGGTTAAATACAAACAGGGGACAAACAAGGATGAAAGAGACAATAAAGAAACATGTTGTTGTTGGTGCAGAAGCTTAATTAAAACATACCAGTAAAATGTAAATGCAGAGAAAAATAAGCAGGTTTCCCACAGCCTAGCCTTGGCTTTCAGCCGGCTAGGTAAGGCAACAATATAAGTAACAACAGAGAAAAGAGAGAGATTTTAGTGGAGTGTGTGTCTGAACTCAAGTATTTTATGTCTTGTGTTCGTGTCATTGAAAGAAAAGAAGTACATGTTATTTATAGCTTTTTGAAAACGAGTGAAAGAGAAGTAATAAGCCACAAACATGGAAACAATCACTATTCAGAATCAATTACATAAGTGATTGCCTTTAATTAAGGTATCACTTGCTTAACGGGCAGTGACAGGTTCAAAATAAGGAAAGAAATCAATTTATAGGCAGACTGATTATTGCCATAAAAGAAGTAGTAAAACAATTGAGTAAGTGATTAAGTCTAAGTACAGGAATATACTTGTTTTGGAAAGGATTCATTAAGGCAAAACAAGGAAAGAAATCAATTAACCTTAACAAGCGAGTGAAATCAGATTTTCACAAAAGAAAAGTTTGAAATCAGTCACACAATTGAAGGTCAATCAAAGAAGGAAACTCAGCATATAAATAGAGTGCACAAACATTGGACATGCGAGGCCAAACTATTGGCAAAAGGAAACAGCATGCAATAATAGCACAAAGTTAGTAGACAGCAAACATTCGAAACATGATAGTCACGTAGGTCAAGTTTCATTAACTTAGTAGTAGAGAAAAAGATAGAGTATCAGAAGCATGCAAAGGGTCAAGTGAAAAACCCTTCTAAAAAGCATAGTCGAGTTTCAAAGATAGTAAGAACCCAGAACCAAAGGAATCATATAAAGAAAAGAGATGCTGAAACAAAGGAATTTCAAATCAAGTCGAACAATTTCACACAAATGAATTGCACTAGCAGTTTCAGAAACTCGAATAGACCCCAAAGAAATTAGGGTTTTCGAAGCCAATCGAGTTTAAAGATGATGAACAAATAGATTACACAAATACTTAGCAGACTGCTTCAGAGACTCGAATGAACCCAAAAGAAATTAGGGTTTTCAACACCAATTGAGTCTAGAGATGATAAACAAGTAAATCAAACAACAAATAGTCTCATAAACTCAAATGAACCCAAAAAATTAGGGTTTTCAACACCAATCGAGTCTAGAGATGATAAACAAGTAAATCAAACAAATACTAGCAAATAGACTCCGAAACCCCAAAATAAATCAAGACTTTTATCATGCAAACTCATATAGAAGGACAATACGAGCAAACATAGCAAAACATGTCAAAAATCAGAGAAAAGTTTTGAAATAACTTAACAAGAAAACCCTAATCGGAAAAGGTAAAGAGTTCAAAGTTTTTAAAAGAAACTTCAAGAAAAATGCTTAGATGTTCAAAGCAAATATAGATCTGAAGTAGATCTGAATGAAATTGAAAGAATCTTAGAGATTAGGGTTTCAGAAGAACCTCAAGTGACGAGAAAGCCCTTGAAAGCCATTGATCTAAGCAGGAGAGTCAAAGGTCTGACTCGAATGGCTATGGCTGGCCGGAGAAAGATCAGAGACGACCGGAATACAGTCATCGAGCAAAGTCTGGACCAAGTCCCTTCATGATCTGGTCATGAGACCACAGAAACGAACACGTAGAAGCCATGTGAGGCTGATACAGGTCTCCAATGACCTTGGAAGGCCATGGATTAGGGCGGCGACGGCTAGGGTTTGAGGGTGTTGTCGAGAGGATTTGGGATAGGAGGGGTTTCAGAGGCGGCATGTTGTGAGGAATGAGTTAGGGTGAAGGGGTCGTTTGGGTTAAAAAAAGGAAAGGGTGATTATTGGTCGTTGATCTTGAAGGATCAACAGCCTGGACTAAAATGGGTAAGTGGGGTAGTTTAATGGGATAGGGTTTGGGTCGGTTCAGATTTCAATTGGGTCGGGGTAATTGGGCTTCAAATTGGGTTCAAATCAGGCTATAATTGAAATAAAAGGAGACCAACATTTAAATAGCCAATTTTTCCTATTTGATTTATAAAAAATAATAAAATAATTTTTGTAAATAAATTAAAGGTGCTAAAATGATTTATAGTACATAATTATCAAATTAAAAATATTGGACTTAATTTTTATAGATATAAACACAATTAAATCTAAAAGAGGCTAATATTGCCATTATATGCAATTTAGCTTTAAAAATACTAAATCAATTTATAAAAATATGAAAAAAATATCTTAGCTATATTTTAGTATAAATATGAGAATCTAATAAACGAATCACCAAAATGATAACTTTGGGAATTATTATTGGGTTTTTATGAATAAAATAGGGAATAAGTTGGTATAAAAATCTTTAAAAATTAAGGAAAAATGATAAAACATTTGAACATACTTATACATATACATATATATATATATATATGCTATTTTGAAAGTATTTTTAATATTAAAAATATATAGGGAAAAATTTAGTATCAACAGCTACCCCTCTTTACCCGGAAAGGATGAAAGAGTTGTCGGGTAAAGATATGAAGACCAATTTTGACCGAGCGGAACGGTTTGAAGAGGTTTAGGCCGCGGAGACTTTTGAGAATGGACGCAATATCCAGGGCGGGGTGAATGGTGAAGGTTTGATAGGGCTGCAGGAGCTGGAGCGGGATCGCTCCTGCCGAGATGGTCGTTGCTCGCCGGTTTACCTGAAAATAAGCAATACAAGCATATATTATGCGTAAATTTAGACATGATGCAAATTCATGTAGGACCATGAATGTTGTCTTTGGACGGTTAGATGACGTCCTTAGACTATGATGTCCTGGGCCATGAAGCGTATAATAAAGGATTCGCATGCCATGAAATGATGCTCTCAGGCTATAAGGATGATGCCTCCGAACCATGATGCCTTTGAATAATGATATGCAAAAGATTAAAAGGGGTCCTCATGCCATGACATGGTGTTCTCGGGCTATGAAAATGGTGCCTCCGAACGATGACGCCTTTGGATAATTTGGCGATCTTTCATCCCATGAGGTGCAGTATTTGGCAATCTTTCAGCCCATGCAAATGCAATAGGGGGCGATCTTCCAGCCATACAAATGTAGATGAAGTAGCGATCTTTCAGCCCATGAGGTGCAGTATTTGGCGATCTTTTAGCCCATGCAAATGCAGTAGGGGGAGATCTTTCAGCCATGCAATACAGTAGGTGGCGATCTTTCAGCCATGAAAATGTAGATAAAGTGGCGATCTTTCAGCCATGCAATGCAGTAGGTGGCGATCTTTCAGCCATGAAAATGTAGATAAAGTGGTGATCTTTCAACCATGCAATGCAGTAGGTGACGATCTTTTAGCCATGCAAATATAGATAAGGTGGCGATCTTTCAGCCATGCAATGCAGTAGGTGGTGATCTTTCAGCCATGCGATGTAGATAAGGTGGCAATCTTTCAGCCCATGAGGTGCAGTATTTGGCGATCTTTCAGCCATGCAAATGTAGATAAGGTGGTGATCTTTCAACCATACAATGCAGTATGTGGCGATCTTTCAGCCATGCGATGTAGATAAGATGGCGATCTTTCAGCACATGAGGTACAGTATTTGGCGATCTTTCAGCCCATGCAAATGCAGTAGGGGACGATCTTTTAGCCATGCAAATGTAGATGAAGTGGCGATCTTTTAGCCATGCAAATGTAGATGAAGTGGCGATCTTTCAGCCATGCAATGCAGTAGGTGGCGATCTTTCAGCCATGCAATGCAGAAAATACAGATAGAGACAACGTTTAGTCTCAGAAGGTAGAATGGTAGCCTTATGCAATGCAGAAATGCGGATGTAGACAGTGTTTAGTCTCGGAAGGCAGAATGGTAGCCTTATGCAAGAAATAAAGTGGCAAGCGGTAACAGAGCTTTCTTAGCTGATAGTAGATTGTGATATTGTGACTGTTGGGAACATTGTGTCACACGGAATGTCACCGATGTGTATGGATGGCAAATGTGAGTAAGTGCAACAGTTTTGAGAGTTGTATTCTTGAACGACATTTGTCTCGTGGGTGTATAATACGTCTAATGCTTTCGTAATCCAAGTGCCTGCGTTAAAAAAACATGAGTTTTATGGGGGGAGGTTAGTTCGTATCCCCGCTGGCTCTACTTGATCTACTCGGCTTTGATCTGGTGATACTGTTTGCATCATTGGGGTAGCATTGCTAAACAAGGAAATTTCAGTAATAAATATGCATGATTTCGTAAAAAATATGTCATAAGTATATATAATTAAAAAAACTTTTAGATGAACCGACGACTGTAACGTGGTTCAAGACATTGCGACCTCTCTTGCTACGGAATTTTGAGGGTGCTCCTTAAAATTCTGCCCCAGTTTAATGGGTTGATGCCTCTGACCGTTGCTTGCGACGATTGGCTGAAATCACTTCCGAATTTTGAGGGTCCTCCTCAAAATTCTGCCCCATTTTCCAATTGTGGGGGGAGGGAATGGAAATTTTATTGAGTTGTGACCAAACCCATAGGGCTGCCTACGAATCCCCTCTTAAACGGGAATCAGGTCAAGCGTAGTTCAATTTTTATCATATAGGAAAGCATAAAGATTGCACATAGTAAAGCTTGACTGCATCTGAGTTGATAGGTTTTGGCCAGACTTCTCCGTCCATTTCTGCAAGTATGAGGGCTCCTCCTGTCAGGACCCGGTGAACCATGTATGGACCCTGCCAGTTGGGAGAGAACTTCCCTTTGGGTTCATCTTGATGCGGGAATTTTTTTTAACACCAGTTGCCCCGGTGTGAACTGTCTCGGCTTGACTCTTTTGTTGAAGGCTCTTGAAATTCTGTTCTGATAAAGTTGACCATGGCAAACTGCATTCATTCTTTTTCCGTCTATAAGGGCTAGTTGCTCATGACAACTTTTCACCCACTCTGCGTCGTCGTGCTCGGCTTCCTGTATGATCCTTAGGGAGGAAATTTCTACTTCAGCGGGAATGACTGCCACTGTACCGTAAACCAGCATATAGGGGGTTGCCCCAGTTAATGTGCGGACTATGGTGCGATACCCCAATAAAGCAAATGATAACTTCTCGTGCCACTGTTTATGCTTGTCTATCATTTTCCTCAATATCTTCTTTATATTCTTGTTGGAGGCTTCTACGGCTCCGTTCATCTGAGGTCTGTAGGTTGTAGAATTCTTGTGTTTGATCTTGAAAGATTCACACATAGCTTTCATCAAGTCACTGTTGAGGTTGGAGCCATTATCAGTAATGATTGACTTTGGAATCCCGAATTGACAAACGATGCGGTCGCAGACAAAGTCTGCCACGACTATCTTGGTTACTGCTCTGAAAGATGCTGCTTTGACCTATTTGGTGAAATAGTCTATTGCTACTAGGATAAACCTGTGTCCATTAGAAGCGGCGGGCTCAATTGGTCCAATAACATCCATCCCCCAAGCGGCGAATGGCCATGGTGAGCTTGTTACATTAAGCGCATTTGGAGGTACCTTTATCATGTCTGCATGTATCTGACAGCGGTGGCATTTCTGGACATACTGGATGCAGTCCGTTTCCATAGTAATTCAAAAGTAACCAGCTCAAAGTATCTTCTTTTCTAAGACAAAACCATTCATATGTGGACCACAGGTCCCAGCGTGAAATTTCCTCTAGTAGCTTGGATGCTTCCTTTGCGTCGACACACCTTAGTAACCCCAAATCAGGAGTCCTCCTATATAGGATTCCTCCGCTGTGAAAGAAGTTGTCGGACAACCTTCGAAGTGTGAGTGTTTGAGTAGGATTTGCAAGCTCTCGGTATTCTCCTTTTGCCAAATATTCCTTGATGTCATGAAACCAAGAATTTCCGTCTGCTTCTTCTTCAACATGGGCACAATAAGCTGGCTAATCATGATTTTCACTGGAATGGGATCAATGAATTTCTTGTCTGGGTACTGTATCATAGATGACAGGGTAGCCAATGCATCGGCGAATTCATTCTGGACTCTAGGAATATGTTAGAACTCCGTCTTCATGAACCTCTTTCTCAATTCATGTACATGATACATATACGGGAGTATCTTGGAGTTTTTTGTCGCCCATTCTTTTTGTACCTGATGTATAAGCAAGTCTGAATCTCCGATCACTAGCAACTCTTGAATGTTCATGTCGATGGCCATTTTAAGCCCTAAGATGCAAGCTTCATATTCAGCCATGTTGTTGGTGCACGGGAACCTAAGTTTGGCAGACACCGGATAATGTTGCCCAGTTTCTGATACTAGGACTGCTCCTATGCCAACTCCTTTGAAGTTTGCCACTCCGTCGAAAAACATTCTCCAACCATCAAAGGATTCTGCAATGTCCTCTCCTATGAATGATACATCTTCATCAGGAAAATATGTTTTCAGGGATTCGTATTCCCCATCCACGGGATTTTCAGCAAGGTGATCTGTTAGTGCATATCCCTTGATTGCTTTCTGAGTCACGTAGACAATGTCAAACTCATTTAACAGGATTTGCCACTTGGCTAGCTTGCCAGTGGGCATGGGCTTTTGGAAGATGTACTTCAAAGGATCCATCCTTGATATGAGATATGTAGTATAGGCACAAAAGTAGTGCCTCAGCTTCTGAGCTACCCAAGTCAAAGCACAACATGTGTGCTCTAACAGAGAATACCGGGCCTCGTACGGTGTAAACTTCTTACTGAGGTAATAGATGGCATGCTCCTTCCTCCCCATTTCGTCATGGATCCCCAGAACGCAACCGAAAGCTCCATCCAATACTACAAGGTAGAGTAATAAGGGTCTACCTGCCTCAGGCGGGACTAAGACTGGTGGTATTGATAGGTATTCCTTGATCTTGTCGAAAGCTTTTTGGCAGTCATCAGTCCATTTGGTTGCGGCGTCCTTCTTCAACATCTTAAAGATTGGCTTACAGATAACTGTAGACTATGCTATGAACCAGCTGATGTAGTTAAGCCTTCCCAAGAAACTCATCACGTCCTTCTTGTTCTTTGGCAGTGGTAGTTCTTGAATGGCTTTGACTTTTGATGGATCCAGTTCTATTCCTCGGCGACTCACAATAAACCCAAGTAATTTTCCAGCAGGAACCCTAAATGCACACTTCGCGAGATTCAGTTTTAGGTTGTACCTTCGTAGTCTATTGAAGAATTTCCTCATATCTTCCATATGATCAGTGGCCTTCTTGGACTTGATGATAACATCATCGACATACACCTCTATCTCCTTGTGTATCATATCATGGAAAATGGTAGTCATGGCCCTCATGTAGGTGGCCCCTACGTTCTTCAAACTGAAAGACATCATCTTGTAACAGTACATTCCCCACGGTGTAATGAACGCCATTTTCTAAACATCTTATTCATCCATCTAGATCTGATGATAACCAGCGAAACAATTTACAAATGATTGCAACTCGTGCTTACCGCAATTGTTAATCAGGATGTGTATGTTTGGCAAAGGGAAGTTGTCTTTCGGACTGGCCCGATTGAAATCCCCGTAGTCGACATAGACTCTGACCTTCCCATCCTTCTTTGGTATAGGCACGGTGTTGGCTAACCATGTCGGGTATTCTACTACCCTGAGAACCTTAGCTTTGACCTTTTTGGTGACTTCTTCCTTGATTTTCAAACTCATATCGAGTTTGAACTTTCTGAGCTTTTGTTTTACCAGCGGACATGCTGGATCGGTTGGCAGTTTGTGAGCCACAATAGATGTACTTAGACCAGTCATGTCATTATATGACCAGGCGAATATGTTCTCATATTCCCTTAGAAAATCTGTGTATTCCTTCTTTTCTGATGGCGATAAGTGAATGTCGATTCACGTTTCCTTGATGTTTTCTGCATCTCCCAAGTTAAGAACTTCTGTCTCGTCCAGGTTGGACTTAAGTCTGTTCTCAAAATTCTCAACTTCCTTAACAATCTCTTCAGGTATGTCATCTTCCTCTAAATCTATATCTGTTTGATGCGTTGTCTCGTTGCATGTCACAATTATTGGTTCATCAAAATAAGTAATAGTAATGCTGTATAAGTAAAGTAATGAGAGAAAAATAATAATGAGCGTCGATTCATAAGAAAAAAATGCTTTGATAAATTGTATAATCGTTTTGAACATTGGAGATCTTATTGCGGGGAATTGAAAATATGCGAAAAATAAAATCCTTTAGTAAAGGAAACAGTGCTTGTTTTAGTCTTGCTACCCCGAGGCTCGTCGGGCTCTAGTTTTCCTGATGGTCCAGTTATTGAGGCATTCCCCTCTGCTTACAGCCTGTATGAAAGGGCCTTCCTCCCCCTCCTCGTGAAAACACAACAATCCATGTCATTATCTTCTAAGAACACATTTTTCATCGCTGCCAGTGCTTCTTCTTCATCTGACCCATAAATAATATCGACCGGTTGGAAGGTCTGCTCCAGATATGGTATCAGCTGCTCCAGTGGATAGTAAGGACCGTGCTATGGTGGCGACCAGTTGTTGAACTCTTCCCAGGTGTACTCGTATCCCAGACCGAAAGTAGTGCCATGTTTCTTGAGTTTTATGGGTTTAGCGATTCCTTGAAGGTTCTTTCCGAGTCTCTTGCCAGGTCCGTACCCACTCTAATTCAATATACTCTCGATCTTATTATCCCACCATTTATCTTTGTCAACAGCATTTACCCGTTTAATGTGATGGTAAGTGTCACGCCCCAAAAACCGAGGGGCGCGACCGGCACTCGACCTGGTATCCCCCAGCCAAGCGGACCTGGGTGCCTTTCCTATTCCACGTGATACCCTGCGTTTCCATTACCCATTAACCAAGTGAAATAGCCATTTATAAATTTAAACACATTCTTACGAGATTTACATAACATACATAGTTACTTAGCGTGGTTTACAAGTTATACTGCCCAAAATACAAAAGTACATAACCCACATTTCCTGTCTACGGAGCCTCTAGAGATACAGAAGAGTGTTACAATACTTGCCTGTAACAAGGCTCCGGCTATACCTTACGCAAATACCAAAATAAAATTTTCGAGAGAATAAGCGGCATGAGCCATGCAGGGCCCCGAGAGGAAAGAGGCTCACCAATTTAGCTGACGGGAGGTGAAGGAGTGCTACTGTCGGTTGGCTGGAGTACCTGTTATGGAACCACCTACAATCATAACACGAATGTAGCGCCCCCGGCAAAAGGGACGTCAGTACATTTGAATTGTACTGGTATGTATGAACAAACTTTACCCCAAGTAAAATCAAGAAATGCACAGATAACAAACAGTAATAGAATCAACAATCAAATGCACATGAAAGGAACAACCAAAGCCAAACAACTCCACAATCTCTCCTTTTCTCCTTTCAACATTATTTCATCACCTCAATGATTTCACAACTTTCACATATTTTTATTTCAATAGTGATTTCGATCACTTTTCCACCCTTATTACCTCGAGCACCCTTATCACCACAACCCACACCTTATAACTTTGTGTTGCGGCGCGCAACCCGATCCCACCGGACAATCACATTTCACACGACAACAACAACAATTCACAAAGAATTTTCATAAACGTCCATACCATTTCCATCATATGCAACAGCCCATATACAACTTAAGTCACAATGATAATTGCCCGCGACAAGTCACGTATGATATTACCACAGTTGTTTCAATTGTATCAATTACGATTTCTTTTCATCATTTGTTACACAGCTCTTACCACATAAACACATTCACACACACACTTGGTTTGTTGCCATTTACTTACACCCTTATATAGGGAGACTTAACCAACAACATTCAAGGTATATTAATCACAAGAATTCGCAAATAGTCCACATAAGTAACACATACCAATTACTCGTACACCAAACAAGGTGACTTTACAAAGGTTAAAGTTAGCAATACATACCTGGAGTCAAATTCCCCCCCCCCCTCCATTTTTTTTCTTTTTCTTCTATTTCCAATTCAGCAACAACCTAGTACCGTCAATCTAGTTCACAAGTTAACACATATAACTTAGAACTTAGAATTGAATTTCACAAACTCAGCCCGAACTTACTTAGGTTATCAACCCCTCTTTTGCAAATCTTTAGTTCTACCCAATTCCTCTTACTAGATTCTAGGTTTTAAAGGACATGCATGTGTATCTCAACTTCCATTTTCAAGAATTAATGCATGAGAATCCCCTTTTTTGTTTAAATCTGAAAACAATGAAAAAGGGTTGGGGATTTTACCTGCAAGAACGGAGATGAAGACAATTACTTGAAATTCCCCGGCCCGAGTGACTTTGAAGAATCAAATTGATTAAGGTAGGA
The DNA here is from genome assembly GCF_000393655.2 of Nicotiana sylvestris. Classification (NCBI taxonomy): domain Eukaryota; kingdom Viridiplantae; phylum Streptophyta; class Magnoliopsida; order Solanales; family Solanaceae; genus Nicotiana; species Nicotiana sylvestris. The sequence continues at coordinate 158,961,567 of NC_091065.1, read as the reverse complement.
CTTTATCTCTCAAGAATTCTCTCTTCCCTCTCTCTAGTTTTGTTCAGAAAATATGTTAAAATAAGGGGTTGGGGTGTTTTATTGAAGAAGGGGTCAGGTTTAAAATTTAGAAAAATAGGAGCCCAAGTTAGGTATGTGATCGCACTTTGCGATCGTAGAGTGGAAATGCGGTCCGCAGAATGGACCGCAAAAGTGCTCCCAAAATCTGAACACACTGCCTGGTATGTGGCAGAAATGCGGTCCGCATACCCATTATGCGGTCGCATAGTGCTCCGCAGAACTGCCCCTCACAAAATCCCAAGGGAAATACGCGACGACTATGCGATCCGCATATCCGTTATGAGATCGCATATTGGACCGCATATTTAACGTCCAATTCGACCAACACACCGACTCACTTTGCGGCGATTATGCGGTCCACATATCTGTTATGCGGCCGCATTCTAGACCGCAGAATTGCATTTCCTGGAAAATAGTATTTCTTGACTTTTTATAACATAGATCAGTACCAAAAGTGTCTGAACCGCGTCTCGCTTAATTTTACACATTCCTAACATATATTCGGGACTTGGCACCACAAGCTACCCGGTTTAGAGTACAAGTTTTCACGGGGCCTTACATCCTCCCCCACTTAAAATCATTCGTCCTCGAATGAGGATTTTGGAAATCGGTTGGTTTTGAAAATATGATATGCAAACTCCCAATTTTTGAAAAAAAAAAATTTTTGCCAGAGTTTCCTTTGTAATTAGACTTATCTACCTGTCAGAGAGCCCCCAAAACATCATTTCCAAGCACCATTACACTATCCCTATTATCCCTACAACTGGTATACAATTCATTACCTCAACACCTGCACATAATTTGGTCACTTCAATGAGTTCCATACAGTTATGTGTTCCAATTAATCATTACCAATCTACACTGCCTTTAATCATTCACTTATCACATGAGTTCTTGCAAAACTTTCATTTACCAAAAGGGGCTTGCGCATGACTTAATTAATCACAACACATACAATTCTTGCACAACTTGAGGAGTTACAATAGTAAAGCATTTAGGGAAAAATATGGGGTGTCTTTGCACCAGATTGAACACAACATTAGTTTACTTAGAGACAAGAGTTCGCACGATCACTACTAGACTTGTTCAAATAGATGGGGATATTTTTCTTTCATTTCACTTTCCGCTTCCCACATGGCTTCCTCGACTTGTTGAATTTTCCATAGCACTTTAACTGAAGCAACTTCCTTGTTTCTCAATTTGCGGACTTGCCTATCAAGAATAGCGACCGGAATTTCTTCATATGATAACTCTTCATTGACCTCGATAGCCTCGATTGGCATGATGGTGGATGGGTCTCCAACCACTTTCTTTAACATAGACACATGGAACACCGGGTGCACTAATGACATTTCAGGGGGCAATTCCAGTCTATAGGCCACCTGTCCTATCCATTGAGTGACCCGATACGGCCCGACATATCTAGGACTCAACTTCCCTTTCTTCCCAAATCGCATGACTCCCTTCATAGGAGATACCCTCAAGAACACCCAATCATCTACTTGGAATTCCAATTTTCTTCGACGAATGTCCGCATAAGATTTCTGGCGACTCTGAGCTGTTTTCAGCCTTTCCTGAATGATTTTAACTTTTTCCATAACCTGGTGCACGAGATCTAGCCCCAACAATTCTGCTTCACCCACTTTGAACCATCTAATCGGAGACCTACATCTCCTCCCGTACAATGCCTCAAATGGGGCCATCTGAATGCTAACATGAAAGCTGTTATTGTAAGAAAATTCTATAAGTGGCAAGTGATCATCCCAATTACCTTTGAAATCCAAGACACAAGCCCGTAACATATCTTCAAGCGTCTGAATAGTCCGCTCCGCTTGACCATCAATCTATAGATGGAAAGTCGTGCTGAGATTCACATGAGTACCCAAACCTTGCTGAAATTTCTTCCAAAAATTAGCTGTGAACTGGGCCCCTTGAGATAATAGAAAGTGGAGTGCCATAAAGCCTTACTATTTCCTTGATATACAATTGAGCATATTGTTCCACAGTATCCGTGGACTTGACTAGCAAGAAGTGAGCTGATTTGGTGAGTCGATCCACTATTACCCAAATTGAATCGAACTTGCGCTGAGTGCGAGGTAACCCTACCACGAAATCCATGTTGATTATCTCCCATTTCCACATTGGTATTTCCATAAGCTGAGTTAACCCACCGGGCCGCTGGTGCTCAGTTTTTACTCACCGACAATTCGGACATTTAGATACTAAGTCCGCCACACCCCTCTTCATACCGTTCCACCAATAAATTTCCTTGACATCACGGTACATTTTCGTAGAACCTGGGTGCACAGAATACATGGAATTATGAGCCTCCGCCATTACCCTCCCCCGAAGATTATCCACATCTGGAACACATAGCCTACCTTGACATCGTAATACACCATCCTCACCACCGAATGAAAATGTCGAAGTCTTGTTATTCAAAACTGCCTCCTTCATCTGTGCTAATGCTGGATCAATGAGCTGCTTTTCCTTGACTTCCGCTACCAGTGATGATTCTGCTCCATTACGCACCATAACCTTCCCCTCATCTGAGGTTGAAATACGAACCCCCAGAATGGCCAATTGATAAACCTCCCGAGCCAAAGGCCTCTGATCCGCTCCCAAATGAGCCAAACAACCCATGGACTTCCGACTGAGAGCGTCGGCCACCACATTCGCCTTCCCTGGATGGTATAAAATATCCATATCATAATCCTTGATCAATTCTAACCACCGCCGCTGCCTTAAATTCAACTCCTTCTGCTTGAACAAATATTGGAGACTCTTGTGGTCCGAGAACACATCCACATGGACCCCATAAAGATAATGCCGCCATATTTTCAAGGCAAATACAACTACCGCAAGCTCCAAATCATGCGTCGGATAATTCTTCTCGTGATTCTTGAGTTGCCTTGAAGCATACGCTATAACCTTCCCATGTTGCATCAACACGCACCCCAAACCGACCCTGGAGGCATCGCAATAAACCACAAATACTTTTGTGCCTTCCGGCAAGGTCAATATCGGCGCCGAGGTCAATCTCGACTTCAATTCCTAAAAACCTTTCTCACAAGCGTTGAACCATTGGAACTTAATTGCTTTCTGTGTCAACTTAGTCAAAGGGGAGGCGAGGGTAGAGAATCCCTCCACAAACCTCCGATAATACCCCGCTAAACCCAAGAAGCTACGGATCTCCGTCGGGGTCGTGGGTCTAGGCTAATATTTTACTACTGCAATCTTCTGGGGATCCACCTGAATCCCTTCACTGGAAACAACATGGCCCAGAAAGGTAACGGACTCCAACCAAAATTCACATTTTGAAAATTTAGCATACAATTGGTGCTGATAAAGGGTTTGTAGAACTGCCCTGAGGTGATCGACATGATCCTCCCAGCTTCGCGAATAAACAAGGATGTCATCAATGAAAACAATCACAAAGGAGTCTAGAAATATCTTGAAGACCCGATTCATAAGATCCATGAAAGCTGCCGGGGCGTTGGTTAGCCCAAAAGACATGACCAAGAATTCAAAGTGACCATAGCGAGTTCTGAAAGCGGTCATAGGAATATCCTGTTCTCTGATCTTCAATTGGTGATACCCGGACCGTAGATCAATTTTGGAAAAGAATCTCGCACCTTGCAATTGGTTGAACAAATCATCTATCCAAGGCAAATGATATTTATTCTTGATGGTGACATTGTTAAGCTGCCGATAATCAATACACATCCGGAGCGACCCATCCTTCTTTATAGCAAAAAGAACCGGGGCACCCCATGGTGACACACTTGGCCGTATGAACCCCTTTTCTAATAAATCCTTCAGTTGTTCCTTTAACTCCCTTAACTCCACTGGCGCCATTCTGTATGGTGGAATATATATCGTCCGCGTATCTAGCAATACATCAATCCCGAAATCAATCTCCCTATCTGGCGGGATCCCTGGAAGCTCGTCCGGAAACACTTCAAGAAACTCATTCACGATTGGCACAGACTCGGGGACAGACACTTCTGAAGTGGTGTCCGCCACCCGGACCAAATGGTAGATACGCCCCTTCCTAATCATCTTCGAAGCCTTAAGGTAGGAAATAAACCTACCTTTCGGCACCACACCATTTCCCTTCCACTCAATAACCGGCTCATTAGGGAACTCAAGCCTCATAACTCTCGTTCGGCAGTCAAGTTTAGCAAAGCACGAATAAAGCTAGTCCATTCCCATAATCACATCAAAATCCACCATTTCAAGCTTAATAAGATCGTCCGTGGTAGCACGACCACATACCATGACAACACAATTCCTATAAACTCACGTGGCTGTAATAGAATCACCAACCAGAGTCGATACAGAGAACGGCTCATGAAGCTATTCGGGTTCTAACCCAAAACTTGACGCAATGAATGGGGTGACATAAGACAAAGAGGACCCCGGATCAATAAGAGCATAACAATTAATGGCCTGAACAGACAAGATACCTGTAGCAACATCTGGGGAGGCCTCTACACTCTAACGACCACTCAAGGCATAAAACCGGCTGGGTACAGCTCTACCACAAGCTCCACCCCTAACTACACCGCGCGCTGGGGCTGGAGGACGCACGGATGATGTGGCAACTAAATAACCGGATGACTGAGCAAATCCCCTACCCATGCCCTGACTGGGTGCACGACAGTCCCGCTGGATATGACCTCTCACCCCGCATCTATAACACACCGGAATATCCAAATAACAAGTCTCAGAATGGAACCTCCCACACTTGGGGCATGAAGCCCTCCCCTGCTGTTGTGATCTCCCTCCTAGACGACCGAAATGATGGGGTCTCCTACTGTCTGAACCTAATCTCAAGTGACTGCTCTGTTGATAACTGTGAACAGATGGCAATGCGCTTGCTGAGGACTGGGCATATGACTGGGATGGACCTGATGGCCCTCTCCGTGGAACTGGTCCCCTTGAGTGACCCGCTGATCGGGCCCTACTGCTACTCTCCCTCTCTGCCCGTATTTTCAACTTCCTAGCCTCTGTAGCCTGAGCGAACCCCACAATCTTCCCATAATTCATATCTGAGTGTAAGGCCGCTGTAGCAGCCTCATTCACCACCAAAGGACTAAGACCCTGAACGAATCGCCGAACTCGATCATCCATGGTCGACACTAACTGAGGAGCATACTTGGACAACCTCACAAACTCTATGTGGTACTCCCAAACACTCATACTTCCCTTCTTGAGGACCTCAAACTCTGTGGCACGGGCCGCCATTGTCTCGGCAGGCAAGAAGTAGTCCATGAATGCATCAACAAACTCATCCCATCTAGCCGGAGGTCTTCCCTCCCCACGGGAATCCTCCCACATCTCGAACCACGAATACGCTGCTCCCCTCAACCTGTATGAAGCCAACTCAACCCCTTCCATCTCTATAGCCTTCATCACTCGAAGGGTCTTATACATTTCATCAAGGAAATCTTGCAGATCGGCCTCTGGGTATGTGCCCGTGAACTCTGGAGGGGCCACTCGCAGAAACTGGTTGACTCTGGAGTTGGCAGAATCTCCCTGTCCGCTGGGGGCGCAGGGGCATCATGAGATCTCTGGGCCTGAGCGGCCACTAACTGGGTCAACATATGGATGGCTCCTCTAAGGTCTCCATCAGAAACCCCGGGACCAGAAGCTGGAATTGCATCAAGATCAGGAATATCAGTGGGAGGGATGGTAGCACCCTCTGCCGCAGCTGGAACATGAATACTTGGATCTGGAATAGATGGGCCAGGCAAATTCAAGACCGGCGAGTCACTCTCACCCACATCATCAGGTACATGATTCACAGCCACATTTGGGGTGGCATTGGCCCCGAGGTCGAGTCTAGCTCTCTTCTTAGGTGCCATTACTGAAAATTTGGAACAGAGCACGAGTTAGATGTAAATACTTCCACTTTTCACTTCACCGCACGATATAGAGTAACAAAGAAGAAGGTAATTTCTTAAATTCCCATGTAGCCTCCAACTTATAGATGTGGTCGACAACACACCGATAAGGAGGACTCTACTAGACACAGCTCCGAGACATCCTTGGACACTTTAAAACCTTAGGCTCTGATACCAAGTTTGTCACGCCCTAAAAACCGAGGGGCGTGACCGCTGCTCGACCGGGTATCCCCCAGCCAAGTGGACCTGGGTGCCTTTCCTATTCCACGTGATGCCCTGCGTTTCCATTACCCATTAACCAAGTGAAAAAGCCATTTATAAATTTAAACACATTCTTACGAGATTTACCTAACATACATAGTTACTTAGCGTGGTTTACAAGTTATACTGCCCAAAATACATAAGTACATAACCCACATTTCCTGTCTATGGAGCCTCTAGAGATACAGAAGAGTGTTACAATACTTGCCGGTAACAAGGCTCCAGCTATACCTTGTGCAAATACCAAAATAAAATTTTCGGGAGGATAAGCGGCATGAGCTATGCAGGGCCCCGAGAGGAAAGAGGCTCACCAATTCAGCTGCAGGGAGGTGAAGGAGTGCTACTGTCGGTGGGCTGGAGTACCTGTTATGGAACCACCTACAATCATAATACGAATGTAGCGCCCCCGGCAAAAGGGACGTCAGTACATTTGAATTGTACTGGTATGTATGAACAAACTTTACCCCAAGTAAAATCAAGAAATACACAGATAACAAACAGTAGTAGAATCAACAATCAAATGCACATGAAAGGAACAACCAAATCCAAACAACTCCACAATCTCTCCTTTTCTCCTTTCAACATTATTTCATCACCTCAATGATTTCACAACTTTCACATATTTTTATTTCAATAGTGATTTCGATCACTTTTCCACCCTTATTACCTCGGCCACCCTTATTACCTCGACCACTCTTATCACCACAACCCACACCTTATAACTTCGTGTTGCGGCGTGCAACCCGATCCCACCGGACAATCACATTTCACACAACAACAACAACAATTCACAAAGAATTTTCATAAACGTCAATACCATTTCCATCATATGCAACAACCCGTATACAACTTAAGTCACAACGATAATTGTCCGTGACAAGTCACGTATGATATTACCATAGTTGTTTCAATTGCATCAATTACGATTTCTTTCCATCATTTGTTACACAGATCTTACCACATAAACACATTCACACACACACTTGGTTTGTTGCCATTTACTTACACCATTATATCGGGAGACTTAACCAACAACATTCAAGGCATATTAATCACAATAATTCGCAAATAGTCCACATAAGTAACACATACCAATTGCTCGTACACCAAACAAGGTGACTTTACAAAGGTTAAAGTTAGCAATACATACCTGGAGTCAAATTCCCCCCCCCTTTTTATTTTTCTTCTATTTCCAATTCACCAACAACCTAGTACCGTCAATCTAGTTCACAAGTTAACACATATAACTTAGAATTGAAGTTCACAAACTCAGCCCGAACTTACTTAGGTTATCAACCCCTTTTTTTGCAAATCTTTAGTTCTACCCAATTCCTGTTACTAGATTCTAGGTTTTAAAGGACATGCATGTGTATCTCCACTTCCATTTTCAGGAATTAACGCATGAAAATCCCCCTTTTTGTTTAAATCTGAAAACAATGAAAAAAGGTTGGGGATTTTACCTGCAAGAACGGAGATGAAGACAATTACTTGAAATTCCCTGGCCCGAGTGACTTTGAAGAATCAAATTGATTAAGGTAGGACTTTATCTCTCAAGAATTCTCTCTTCCCTCTCTCTAGTTTTGTTTAGAAAATATGTTAAAATAAGGGGTTGGGGTGTTTTATTGAAGAAGGGGTCAGGTTTAAAATTTAGAAAAATAGGAGCCAGAGTTAGGTATGCGATCGCACTTTGCGATCGCAGAGTGGAAATGCGGTCCGCAGAATGAACCGCAAAAGTGCTCCCAAAATCTGAACACACTGCCTGGGTATGTGGCACAAATGCGGTCCGCATACCCATTATATGGTCGCATAGTGCACCGCAGAACTGCCCCTCACAAAATCCTAAGGGAAATATGCGACGACTATGTGGTCCGCATATCCGTTATGAGATCGCATATTGGACCACATATTTAACCTCCAATTCAACCAACACACTGACTCACTTTGCGGCGATTATGTGGTCCACATATCTGTTATGCGGCCGCATTCTAGACCGTAGAATTGCATTTCTTGGAAAACAGTATTTCTTAACTTTTTATAACATAGATCAATACCAAAAGGGTCTAAACCGCGGTTTGCTTAATTTTACACATTCCTACCATATATTCGGGACTTGGCACCACAAGCTACCCGGTTTTGAGTACAAGTCTTCACGGGGACTTCAGTAAGTTTCTCCACCTAGCTTCCTTCTCCCTTCGATTGCCAGAATGGTCTGGCGACTGTATATAGGGTTGCTCCCGTCGCCGTGAATGATCACCTCTTGATGATTCCATTCGAATTTTATTGTCTGATGCAGTGTTGATGCTACAGCCCCAGCGGCATGGATCCATGGCCGTCCCAACAACAGATTGTAAGACGTTGGCACATCTATTACCTGGAAATAAACATCGAACCAGGTTGTCCCCATTTGCAAGCATAGACTAATTTCCCCAATAGTGGACCTCTGGGAGTCGTCGAAGGCTTTCACATTGATAGCTCTATCCTTTATCTCGTGTAGTCCTTTACCTAACTTCTTAAGTGTTACCAGTGGATAGATGTTGAGACTGGAACCTCCATCGATCAGGATTCTGGTGATAAAATAGTCCTTGCATTGCATGGTGATGCGTAGTGCCTTGTTGTGACACAACCCTTCAGGTGGCAGCTCATCCTCATGAAATGTAATTTTATGACTTTCCAATACCTGTCCTACCATGTTAGCCATTTCCCCACCAGTGATGTTTCTTATGACATATGCTTCACTCAGCATCCTCAATAGAGCGTTCTTGTGCGCCTCGGAATTTTGTAGCAAAGCAAAAATGGAGATTTGTGCCGGTGTTTTGTTCAATTGGTCGATGACCAAGTATTCCTTGGCCCGTATCTTTCTCCAAAGATCGTTCGGCCCTGTCTCAATGATGGGTGACTAATTGGAGGTCTGCTTGCTTGACTCAGCTAAATGTTCAGGGGTATAAACTCTGCCAGTTCTCGTCATACCCTGTGCTGCAATAGTCTCTTTGAGCCTGACCTTGCCTTTCCTCCTCACCTCGGCTGTATAGTCCTATGGTATAGCCTTTGTGTGGAATGGCATCATGGTCGACAACGCCACTCGGATTGGCATGGCTGTCCTTACTCCGAACAGAGCAAGTGCCTTGGGTGGTAAAACTGCAACTTCAAATGGTGTGGGTGCATTTGTTGGAGACACGAATTCGACCTCAATTGGCACTGGTGTCTTTGCAGATGACGTCGCTTCAAACTTAAGTGGCATAGACATATTTACCTCACCATCCCTAGATGGCTAAATCTGGACTATGATGGGATGAAGAGTAACTATTGGATTCGTTGGGTCATCACCCTCTGCGATCAACTCGATTGATCCCTCGGGATCCCAATCATCCTCTATTTCAATCATGTGGATACCTCCACCATTATGGTCTGGTAGAGGGTTATTGCGGACATTTGAAGAAGGTTCCTTTGCCACAATAATATTGTTATCAATCAAAGTCTGGATCTTGTCTTTTAGAGAATAACATTCGTCGATGGTGTGTCCTTTCATGCTGGAGTGGTATGCACAGTATTTGTTTGGGTTAACCCACTGAGAAGGGTTCTTAGGAATAGCAGCAGGGATGGGGGTGACATAACCAGTAGCTTTGAGTCTCTCGTACAACTGGTCAATAGGTTCAGCAATGGCTGTTTATTGTTTCGGAGGTCTGCGATCAAAATTCGACCGAGGGATAGGGAAGTTTTGGCATGCTGGAGGTGATTGATAGTGGATGGTTGAGCATTGTTTGGTAGACATGTGTGGGTTGGGAATATTTGGGCAAAGTAGGCTGATATGTGAGAGGTGGAGGTGATTGATAAGTGTGTGGTGGAGCTTGATAGGAGGGTGATGGTGCTTGGTAGTTCGAAGTTGGTTGATATGTGAGTGGAGATGTTAGGTAAATTTGGTATTTGGCAGGAGATTTGGTCCTCTGTGCAACCATTACGGCTCCTACGTCCCTTTTCTTGGACATACCACCTGACTGCAAGGCCTTATTTGTAGCTTGCAAGGCCTCGAAGTTTGTAACCATACCGCTTTTGATGCCTTCTTCGATCCTTTCACCCAGCTTGATAATGTCGGAACATTTGTGGCTCTCAATCATCATTAGCCTTTTATAATACTGCGCGTCCTGAGCCCGAACAAAAAGCTTATTCATTTGTTCCTCCTCTAAGGCAGGTCTGACCTTAGCAGTTTCGAACCTCCAGCGAGTAGCATACTTGCGGAATGTTTTCGTAGGTTTCTTCTTTAGATTCTGAATATAGAACACATCTGGCGCATTCTCTGTATTGAACCTGAACCTATCCATAAAGTCGGACGCCATGCCTACCCAGTTTGACCATTTCTTTGTTTCCAGAGTGCACGAACTAACCTTTGGGGAGGGGAATAATAAAACAAAAGTAAAAATAAAAAGGTAACAAGTTAATGAGGATCATAAAAATGTTGCAATATTTAAACACGTAGTGCGGAATGTAAAATGTGTCCTAATTTGGGAACCTCTTTGTGCCCGAGGTAGGTCTAGTGACAAATTAATTTGGAGAACTTAGAATGCTAAATGCCTCATTTTATTGATAGAAAATAAGACGAATCCCAAATCGACACTAGACAAATAGGAAATAAATGTCTCTAATGGCCATTGACCTCATTACATTTTATAAAGCGAAAAGACAAACTCCTATCTATTTGGTCTCAGAAGGACCTTTCCCAGATTCGGCATCCTTGGCTCCGTCGAACAGCTTTCCCAACTCGTGAAGTCCCACCAATAGGTAGGCTCTGGCTAGATGTCCGCCTTCGTTTTCTTCAGCATTTTGGCAGTCTTCGAGCCTCTTGAGAAACTTTCTTTCCAATTCCACTATGCCTCGCTCCAAGTATCCCAGTCGCTTGTTGGCACTGACAGCCATGTCCTTCCATTCCTCAATCAGTTTGTGGTTGGCTTCTTGTATCTCACGGTGCTTTCTTTCGCTCTCCCGGATCCTCTTGCGCTGTTGGTTGTATTTGACCTGTGCTTCGGCCCTTTCATCTATGATCCTGTGGCCCCTAGCAAACCCTGGCTGGCTTAGACCATCGTGATTATATTCAAACCAGCCTGAATTGTAGGGAGCACAACCAGCATGGTATCTATCTAGCTCGATGGTATCTCTCCCCATGACGATCTTGCAGTGCCACATATGCTGAGCTTGACACTTATAAGGACTATCATCAGCCTGGAAGTCAGCCCGGAAATAAATCATCTTGTCGACCCTGGGTATAACCTGCTTCCTAACAGCTTGCCTCATAACCCGGAAAGGGACGTAAGGGTATGTTCCTCGCAGACCGATCAATATCAGGAAAGGTGCATCTCTGGATCGGGCGATGAATTCCTTGGTCGGAAACCACTCGAACATCCATTGTACCTGATCCTCAGTTAGATTATCAAATAATTCTACCCATCCTTTGGCATCTTTCGGCTGGGCGAACATATTAGGCATGTAGTTCATTTGCTTCGGATGATGGAAAGTGATATGATCATCTCAGTCTCTTCACTGAATCTCTTGTCGGTATTCACCCCTTTGGAGATGCTCCATGAGCTAGAGCTGAAGTAGCAAATTGCAACCTTCGAAGTGTTTGGCTCCTTGTTGGCATTTCTCCAAGGCTTGGTATATTTCCGCAATGATCATGGGCAGAATGCTGAAGGGTTACCCGCCTAATTCCTTCCATTAAGGTCTTAGTTACCATGGCCAACCTGGTATAGATTTTTGCTTTCTTCATAGGAAACACGATCAACCCAAGGAAACAAAACATGAATACAAAGACACTTCAATGAATATGCCCTAATGATGTGATGGCGAACTTGTTAGGATAGGTATGGTAGGATTTGTTGTGATCGTACCTCTCATACAAATAGTCAAAAGGGATGTAGGATTCTTTCATACATGTCAGCTCTGGATTTTTCTTCAGACCCATCATTTTGAGAAAGTCCCTGCCCTTGCAGTTCTCAGGCATTAACAAACCCGGAGTTTCCCATGCTATACCGGCCAATCCTCCTATTTCTTCTATCAAGGGTGTCATTTCAATGTCTCTGAAGCCTAATACGGCCCTCTCACAATCCCAGAATAAAGTAGCAGCTTTTATGATCTTGTTGTTAGGTTGGATCTCCAGGAGAGAAGGTAGATTGCCCAGATATTTCCGGACAAGATCTTGATCACTAGAGGGAAGATCCTCCCACCAGCTTAACAGTCTTGGGTGGATGTTGGTGACCATGCCAAATCTAGGGACTTCGTGCCTCATATTTCTGCAAGATAAATAAGGTTAGACCCTTACCCCCACCAGACTCAACTATTTAATATCAACAATCGGCATAAAGCATTTAGTTCTCCAAATAAATGCATAGAACGTGGTGATGTCTATTTGGGTTTAGGGAAACTCATTGGACTTTGGACAAGGCTTATATTAATTAAAGGATCATTATATGGACAACATAACTGACCCAGCTAGGTTTGACCATGATGCATGCGTAATTTAAATAGAGTAAGATTTTTATGGGGTTTTAGATTGTTACCCTTGAGCGGACAACTCAAGGGGGAAAGGCACAGAACCGTCGACTATACCGTTGATCGACTGGTTTTACCGCAAATATTCCTTTTTCGGATTTAGGGGTAATAATATATGAAGAGCGCAACCACTCATTATAAGAGTTGCTACGGTATTCATTTGGCACGAGTGGAGTATGATGTTGAGCATGATTATGTAATAATTAAAAGCATGTTGGCACGTATTTTCACGTTAAGAAAGCAGTAAATACAACAGTTTCATAATTTAAAGCAGTAATAAGGAAAGAAACAAAGAAGACAAGTCAGTTTTGAAAAGGGAATTAAATACTTAAAAGAATTAAACAAGTAATTGCACATAAAGAGGTATAAATCCACAATAATAGTCTAAAATGGTAAAGCCTAAATATCCCCAGCAGAGTCGCCATACTATCGCGCCCCCTTTTCTCCCGAAATCGGGTTTATGACATTTGGTATGAGACAACTCGTTCCTTTTGGTAACTGGGTTATGCAAATTGAAGAGTCGCCACCTAATTATTTAGTGTGCATTAGGACACCAATAGGGTTTAATTTTAAATTCGTTTGAATAACCAGAGATAGGGTAAGGGCTTGAAATTATCCTAAGGGGAAGGTGTTAGGCACCTCTCAGGATCCATAGTGTGGTTTCCGGTCAGAAAGTTGATTGTCAATTTGTGCAATTAACAAGTAAACAAACAAGGCTCACACAAGAGGGGATTTTAAATACACAGGTGTTTAGAAATGATAAAATAAAGCAAAGTTTTGAAAGAGTTATAACTAAGCATGTTGGTGAATGTAAAAGGGTCCTAGGTTTGTACTTAATATGGATCACATTAATGCGATACCCGGTATGACACTCCTCAAAAGAGGGGATACACGTGGTATTAGCGCACCAGTTATCATATCCATATCTACCCTTCCCAACCCCGTTAAGGTATTTAAAGCACGGATTGGTCTCGATCACTATTGCAAGCTATTGCCCATCCCATTTCTATCAGTCTTGGAGGAGCTTAGGACTACTATTCCTAAAAGGGAGGGATATTAGGCTGATTTTGGTTTCAGAAGGAAAAAATCTAAGGCGACATACAAAACACATAATACTGCACGTTGGGGAAGCATATAAATAGATAAAGGCCCATGTATTCCTCCTCAAACAAAACAAAACACATAAATAACATAACTTGTACATACATTTTAGGTCTGATTAAAATACTAAAGACGAGGGGAGTTTAAATATTGAGGCGGATCAGTTTATTACATAACTCAGATAAGAAGTCTGAATCAGGCCTGCCTGCTGGTTGTAGCAACTAACAAAAGCGGATTCAAATTTTATTGTTGTTATTACCTAAGGCTTGCCTAAGTGTTTATGTGAGCTCTTAGGAACATGGTATCTATTTACTAATTCAAAGTGTGGCAAAGCAGTAACAACTTAAAATGAATGGTCTGGAATCCTATAGGCATGCTTGCTAAACCTCATTAAATAAAGAAGGGAAGTTGTTTAAAACTGGTTCGAAATCGAACTGATTTGAAATTGAACTAGTTTCAGATTCTGTAGGCTATGATATCTAATATTTGCTTATTTTAATCCCTATAGGCATGATATTTAACATTGAATGCTAACGGAAACGAACAGGATTTTCTTGGGAATCCCTATAGGCATGATATCTAACATTGAATGTTAACGAAAACGAACAAGATTTTCTTGGGAATCCCTATAGGCATGATTTCTATATATTATACTAATTTCAACCTTATGAACATGATACTTACTTATAGCCGTTTAGAACCTAAAATATGATACCTATGTGACAACAAACATGCAGAATTATAAATAAGTCCTATAGGCAGGTTATCTAGATGTGAAATTGATCGTGAAGAAATTAAGATAAACCTTATAGACATGGTTTCTGAAATGTAGAATTGAACACGCAGAATAAAAAAGAAAAAGTGCTATAGGCATGCTTTCTACCCTTGAGCATACATGATTACTCAACCCTTTTCACTAGCCAGCCCCAAGTGTTTATTACAAATTATTGCATATCAGAAATAATGAATTACACCAGAAAAGTTTAAAGAAAAGTTGCAACCAGAGGAAGCCTGATTCTTGACTTCCTCTCTGAGTTATGGAATAAACCACCTCAAATACCATTGATTCAAAGACTTTCCCAGACTTGAGTGTGTCAAAGTTCCCTAAGGGTCTCAATAGGACCCCGAGCAGTGCTCACACCCAAGTTACATAACCAGAATAGAGATGAGTGCAGTGTGGAAGTGCCAGCCCTTATGTGTCTAAGTTCAGAGGGAGCTCATGGGTCCCAAGGCAAGGCTCACACAAGGAGGGCAGAACTTAAGTTCTAAGAGGATAGTGAAAGTCCAGGAACAGAGTTTAAAAACTGAGGGGATAAAGGAGAGGGGTGAAGGGTGATAGGGAGATAGTAATCAATAACACATAGAGTTAATAACTTCATACAAAGGGGGGTCAAGGGTTGGGAATGCATTGCAAGGAGTCCATGCACTTAGGCATAGATCAGTTTTGGGCATGCACATCAATAGAAGGTGCTGACATGCTTATAAACCAATCAGAACACACAACATTTAGAGGAAACATGAAGGTTATGATCCCAGGGGAATCAGGTTTGGGTCATGCACAACAATGTCTAATGCTGGCATGCCCCCAAACCAAACAAAAGTATTAAACACATTGGGGTGGGGATTTAGGATTCACAAGTTATAGTAAGTAGTAAACAAAACATTAATTCAGAATAGGAAAGGGCAGATAAAAACATGTTTAATAATGGTACTAGGTTAAATAAAAATAGGGGACAAACAAGGATGAAAGAGACAGTAAAGAAACATGTTGTTGTTGGTGCAGAAGCTTAATTAGAACATACCAGTAAAATGTAAATGCAGAGAAAAATAAGCAGGTTTCCCACAGCCTAGCCTTGGCTTTCAGCTGGCTAGGTAAGGCAGCAATACAAGTAGCAACAGAGAAAAGAGAGAGATTTTAGTGGAGTGTGTGTCTGAACTCAAGTATTTTATGCCTTGTGTTCGTGTCTTTGAAAGACGAGAAGTACATGGTATTTATAGCTTTTTGACATCATCGGGACGGAAGTGCTCCAAAGTAGTCGGTCGACCGAGCAATAATCGGGCAGATCAGCTAGCAACTCATCGCTGTATGGTGTCTAGATGAACTATAAAATAATAACATAAAAGTGAGTATGCGCAACACAAGTGAATTTATAACAAGTAAGTTTAGGTACATATTTACCTGTCCGGCCTGCAGCATATCCAAGATATCCCTAACAAGGGGGAGATTATGATGAGCATCAGTGCCTCGGTAGTTCCCACGCCGGAGAACCCACCTCCTAGCTAGAGGGAGAAACAGAGGTGCTACACCTGGCTCTAATGGTGGTAGAGGTGGCTGCAACGGCAGGACTCGCTGCCAGGCCCAAACCTAAGATAAAAGGTTGACGTAAAATTTAAGAGTCATTTTGACTATATAGAAATCGAAGTAATGAACAGAGTATTCGAATATGTTGTCACCTGTAGAAGCGGCAGAAAACCACATATGTCCACCTGGGTGTCCATGCTAGCCTGAAACATACTCCTGTACAGGTAGGCGAGAACAGCAGCACCCCAGCTGTACTGGGGTAACTCATCTAGCTGCTGGATATGATGTAGAAAGCGCATACTCACTAGATTTCCCGAAGTGTTCGGGAACAAGACACCCCCAAAAAGAAAGAACAATGCCAACCTCGTGTATCGGTGAATATGAGATCCCCTGTCTCACTGGTAATGTCGGGGTGCAATACCTCCATATGCTCTCTGACAGCTGTTACAGAAATGCGACTGCCCCCTCTAACTGCAGCCTCACCCTGTGGCCTAAAACCAGTATACTACCCCAGCAAATCCAAATACTGGGCACGCGTCATAGCTCTCATATACTGGGGCAGTGCAACGGCTCGTCCATCAACACGCAACCCATATAAAACCTGAACATCCTAAAGCGTGATCGTGGCCTCTCCAATGGGCAGGTGAAAAGTGTACATCTCAGGTCGCCACCGCTCTATCAACGCCGTGATGAGAGACCATTCGAGCTGCATCCGCCCAATCTCAAAAATCCTAAAGAAGCCCGTAGCACGCAGACGATGGACTACGTGGGGATGGAAATCTCTCTGCCTCAAAAAGTCCCACAAGTCGTCCGGTCTCCTGGCACGGAGACTCTGATCCAATAAATGTCCCTCCCATAGGTAGGCGGACCTATGGTCACCCTGTAACACTAATATCTGATCCGAGGCTGGTCCAGGATGCACATACGGCAAGTCCATGTCGTCTACTGTAAATTAAACAATATTAATTGTGTGTTTGTGTATGACAATTTCAATATTTTTAAAATTTTGTTAGTTTAATAAATTAAATAATTAATTTTTAATTAGACAGAGTATATAACTATGAGTTCCAGGCTCGATATTTGAGGCCCAATAGCACCAAGCTATCCTTAATTATTATGTGTGTCAATTTCAAAATTTTTAGAATTTTGTTTGTTTAATAAATTAAATAATTAATTATTTAATTGGACAGAGTAAATGTCTATGGGTTGCAGGCTCGATATTTGAGGCTCAGTAGCACCAAGCTATCCCGAATTCTTATGTGTGTCAAACTTCAAAATTTTTAGAATTTTGTTAGTTTAATAAATCAAATAATTAATTATTTAATTGGACAAAGTAAATATCTATGGGTTCCATGCTCGATATTTGAGACCCAGTAGCACCAAGTTATCCTGAATTCTTATGTGTGTCAATTTCAATATTTTTAAAATTTTGTTAATTTTATAAATTAAATAATTAATTTTTAATTGGACAGGGTATATAACCATGAGTTCCACGCTCGATATTTAATTTGACAACACATATTAATTTGTTAGTTCTGTAAGTTTGTTTTATAACTTAAATAATAAATTTTGTAAAGTGTAATTAGATAGAGTTTGTAGTTAGTAGATACTTCAACTACAGAGACTCTATGCTAAAAGACTCTATATTTTACTACGCTATAACTAAAAGGCTCTATATTTTACTACGCTAAAAGGCCACTATTCTTTAAGCAAATAAATAATCTAAACTAAATAAAAACCACAAACATATGAACATAACATTCACGAAATTACATATAAAACAGTAAAAGATATTTATGAACAATAAAAATTATTTCTCAACTTTTAACTATTTTCTTTTAAAACACTAATAATTTAATCCGGATAAAAATAACATACAAATTTAATCGCAAACATAACACAAATCAACGTGGAAACACATTCAAGAAAACAAATATGCATATGCTCTACGAGTTTCGACATAAACTATATCGGAATACCTCGATTTATGTTTTTTGAAATGTCGGAAATTTGAAATTTTGAGCCCGAAAGAAGGAATCCACAACAATCGAAGGCTTGGGTTGTATGCGGGACCTACGCTCTTCACTTTTTGTGTGACAGGTGGACCCAAGGAATTTTTTTTTAATCGGAGGAGGGGGTGTTTAAAATAGAACCAGTGGTTCTGTCGTGGGGAAGAAGACGAGCTTATATTTTTATAGGAAAACACAGTATAATACTATGTTTTCCTAAAACGTAGTACTATACTGCGTTTTCCTATAAAAAAATTATTTTTTTAGTAAAATGCAGTATTATACTGCGTTTTACTTTAACGACTAACTTTTCGTTAAACTAAAATACAATATAATACTGCGTTTTAGTCAGAAATGTAACTATTTTTTTAACTGTATAAACGTATTTTGAGTCCAAAAACTCATTATTTCAGTTTCGGGCTCATACATTTAACCTTCTCTTTATACTCTTTAATGAAAGGAAGACTGTGTACCAGCAACTTTTCTGGTATCAAAATCTATATATATTATGATATGCTAAAGAATCTAAAGGCTAAAACGGAAAAACAAAATAGGGAAATATAGAAAATAAAACATATCTTTCTTCCGCAACTTTTCGACGTTAACCAAATCGAAAATCATTCCGTCCACCCATAATCACCTACCTTAACTTTTTTCTCCTTTTTTTTTTTTTTTACTTCCTACTTATGAAAATACAAAGCACCAAGACTTCATGAATGATTTACTGCTCAATTGCTTAAGGTTCAATTTTGTTATTTGTTTATTTGAAATTGTTCAGTTTTTGCTCCTTAAGGGATCGTTTGGCCACAAGAAAAGATTCTTCTTTTTCCCGAAATTTTTTTCACTTTTTTCTCCGAATCAGTATTGGCGATGAAAATTTCAAATTTCACTTGATATTGAATTTCAGAATTTTTCGGAATTTAAAAAACTCAAAAAAGTTATTTTTCAAAATTTTCACTTCAAAGTTCTTGCAAAAATTTTAAAACAGCTCCAAATTATATTCATGTCCAAACACAACTCTAACTTTTAAATATTATTTTCAACATGATTCTTTTTTTTTTTTTACCTTTTTTCCAAAATTTCACAAATCTTATGTCCAAACGTCCACTTAATATTGCACATTTAGTTCAATCATAGCCTCGTCAAGTCCTCTCTTATTTGCCTTCATCGTTAGTAGAGCTATAATATTATGGTTGGACTTTTCGTATTTAACTTCTTTGAGAAAAAAATATTTAGATTTATGTAGGATCAACTAATTTTCCTTATAGTTTAAAATTACCCTTAAATTGAAGCTTTATTAAGATCAATGACAAAAATAAAACTTTTTCTGATGGGTGGATAATATTATGTCAATTTTAAGGTATGAGAAATTATTCTATTACCAATAATGTTTGACCAAAAAGTATAAAACCCCTTTGTCGAACAAATTATTAATAATATAGAAAGTAAATCTTAGCCAAACATAATTAATTCCAGATCCAAACATAGAGAGTGCGAAATAGAAGAAGAATAAGAACTCGTAATATTTCTTAACGTAATAATTGTACATCAAACATGAGGGAAGAACTTATATCTAGGACAGATATGCGTCATAATCACGGGAGCAAGGAAGGGGAAGAGAGGGAACTGTTGATGATGAAGAGTCTTATTGTGGTAGCTATGTCCAAAATTCCCCCCTTTTATATGGGCTTTGCCCCCGTATATATAGTTCCTTTCCCTTTTATCCAATAGTTTTTGACCGGCGTACTTTCTTACAACTGTACCTTTCGTTATTTGCTCGAACACAACGTTTGTTCTGCGATGTAAGCTTTCCGACGATTTGACCCCGATGATGGCCGAGGTGCTCTCTGCTATCTCGCCATGTGGACATGATTACAGCTTGGTCGGCCCCTTATCATTCTTCTTAAGGACAACCATTCTAATCAGATTACGACCCATACAAATAATACATCAGCAAATTTGGCCCCTTTTTTTTCGTCTTTATTTATCCATTCTCACGCTAAACAAATCCCTTTTTTTTTCTCTCTATTAGATTTTGTGTTTTGACTGCTGGATATTTTCACCAGGTTACAGTCAGTGTACTTGATTTTTACCATTTTGGTAAAAAGAAAGGTAAATTAGGAGTGGACAGGGGTAATTCGGAAAAATAAGAGGATGGGAAATTATTGTGAGTCAGGGCGACGGGAACAAGGGCTGTAGGGTTTGGTTTCAGAAAAAGGAAATTGGAATGGACAGGGGTAATTCGAAAAAATAAGAGGATGGGAAATTATTGTGAGTCAGGGCCACGGGAACAAGGGCAGTAGGGTTTGGTTTCAGAAAAAGGAAATTGGAATAATAGCAATAAAAGGAAATACTTTCCAGAATAGTCCAGTCCAAGAGTACGGGAATGGGGCCTACTCCTTGTCCCAATTTGCTATTCCCATCTACCAATGGCTTTCTTACCATGCAGTACCTCGTATTTATTAACCCCCAAACTTTCACCACTCACTTTTCTAGCGCGTGCTCCCATTATGTACTCCCTCCATTTAATTGTCCACTTTTAACTATGTAGTCCTACTAAAAAAAACTAAAATAAAGTATTTATTTTATAATTCTACCCATAAAATAGCATTTTCAAAAGTCTAGGAGAATGATTTGAGAAATGAGTAGTTAATGATAATGGAAAAATATTTACCTTGAAACTGGTAATTACAATTAGATTTGATTTTGTGGTTCTAAAAATACGTGATCTGTTTTTATGCTAGTTGTTAGGCAATAGATGGTGATTATGAGACTAGGAAATAAGGTAAGAACTTGAAAATAGTGTGTTTAGACAAACCGAGTGGCTTAAAGTCGGGGCCTCGAAGTCGAGCTCGATATTGAGCTATGGACAACCGATGAAGGGCTAACAATATTGAGAGCTTTAATAAAGGCTCTTTATGATCAATAATGAGCAATAAATGAAGAACGATAAGTAGAACACAATAAATTTAAGCAATAAACGTAAATAGTGAAACCAAGAGAGTATGTTTAAGTTAGAGAGCAGAGAATGTTCTTGTATTGAATGTTGTATATCGTGTAATATCATGTGAACAAAAAATAGTAAAGGTCCTCTTTATATAGAAGGAGGGAATTCCAACATAGTACATGTGCATTTATTACAAAGAAATTTAGCTGGTACAACTACTTAGCAGTCTGGTACAGACTGGTACTATTCTTGTAGGTGTTGTCAGTTTGGACTACATGCCTAGGGAACTTCCCGTTTATCCATGATAACCACCGACTCGTGATGCCCCGAGGTCGGGTTTAAAGAACCCTCGAGGTCAAAACCTCAAACTGTTCCTCTAGGCCTTCGAGTCCTTTCGAGGCGAAGCTATGGAAAAGACATAATGACCGTGAAATCGGGCTTTCCGATTTCGCCCATATACGGATAGTCCATGCGTTTCTTAGAGTAAAATAATAAGAAATGATCTCGAATTCCTGCCCCTTCGATACTTCCATCACGATGGTGGTTACGCCCTATCAAGCGATTGACATGACAAAATGAGATGTCCAAAGGTCGCGTCCGCACAACCCTTAAAAGCCTTTGGATTATATCCTTTGGCCTGCTCCAACGCATGTGTTAGACCTCTATAAATACTTCTTCTTTCGCTCTTTATTTTCCACTGCACCATCAAGCCCTCAAAAGAGTTCTCCTTACCTCTCCCTTTGTGTTCTCTTCAGAAACGCAATTTTTATTTCTCCTCTAAAATTTTTTAACAAGAATGGCGAAAACTTACACCTCTGATCCTTAGGAATATGTGCCTTCTTCTTCCTCGCGCCCGTCCAAGGGTAAAACAACAATTCCCCCTCGCATCAGGGAATGCATTCCAGGGGCCTTTGAAACGAACTCCGATTTTAAGACCGAAAAACCTTCTTCCAAGCCGGGGCGATGCGAACCCGTATCCCAATACGTTAGTTCAATAGCAGACATCGAAAGGGTGAAGGCCGACTGCCACTGGGGGACGTGGTGCTTGTGGAAATTCCTTCTCGGGAGGAGGACATAACGATCCTACAAGGCTGGCTTCCTCAGTGTGTATACTTATCCATTTACCTTTAGCCCGGTAGGGCCATCCTCGCCTCCGATAAAACCCGTGATCTTCGACTTCTGCCGACGTTATCGAGTAACCCTTGGTTAGATTCATCCTTTGTTCTAGCGCATTGTTTACATGACCAAATATTATGCGAACATGATTAAGAAGATGTCCTTCACTCTCGACCACATGATCAGAATGTATAGCCCCTGACTCTTCTGGGGGGGCCTAATAAAGCTCCACTGTCAGGTCCCGAGAGTCCTTTTTTCTTGCACCGACGAGGTTAGCAACGAAGGGTGGATGAGTCGTTTTGTCCGAGTTAGGACTTCGGACCTGATTCCAGCGGAGAGGATGTCATTCCCCGAAAAGTAGAACATGAAACGTAAGTAGATTTGTTAATTAAATATTCTCTTGCTTCTCTTTGGGTACATCTTCCTATGAACTGACTTCTTCAGCTGATGCAGTCGTCGTGTGTACCCCAATGTGTTTAAGGATCTCTCGGGATGGGTCAATCAGCTGGATTCGATTTTCCCATACGTTGAGCTCGTGTGGCGCAATCCGTCCCAGGCTCGATGGGAAGCCAAGGACCACGGTGAGCCTTTACTTCTGCTGTAATTGTATCTCTTAACAGAACTGGTACTGATAGCGTCCTCACTCCTCGTGTTCGTATTTTGCATTTGTGCATGTCTGGGGGAGGTCCCTCTGATGAGGGAAGCATGGCTTGGCAAAGCGGATACCCCAAGACCCGACGAAGAGAATAAAAGACGAAGGGAATCGTCGACTGATCCTTCGAAATCCAAGAAGGCCAAAGTGGAAGAACCTAAGGTTGATTCAGCAGCCTTAACTCTAGAAGTAGCGGGGAGTCCCCGATCTGAAGGTAAGGAGAAAGATAATTCCTCGATAGCATCCGAGGGAGGGGATAACCTGATGGCCCCTAATACCGCAAAGACAATGGCTTCCAAGTCGGAACTTGGTACTGTCGCTGTCCAGCCTCGAGCTGAAGAGGCCTTCGAGGATGGATTGGGTAAAGCCTCTAAGCCGATTGACGTCCAAAATATTCCCCGAGCTGATGCGCATTTGGCAGGCAGTCCAGAGGAACCCAGTTCTGAATCTCTTTCGAGACAAGAAACGGCCCGATTGATCCCATCGATGTTATTGACTTGAGTGATTCTCCTCCGGGACTGACCTTACCTCCTAAGGAAACGCAGGATGCCTAGAATAAAGAACCTTCCGATGTGGGGGTGCCCATTGGAAATAAAGATGCATTTGAAAGGCCTTTAGCTGCATCCGAGAAAATCCCCGAGCTCGATGCCTCACTGATCTTCAGTGAGATGGATAGACTCTATGAGCAGGTAATTTTTGTAAATTCTGCTTGTCACCCTGATATTTGTCTTTTTAGATTGTCTCTTTTATGGTTCCAAGCCAGGGTGCTTTATAATCAGGCCTTCGCCTGGTTTCAAGCTGAGGTGAATCGCTACGAGCGTGAGAAGACGCATCTCGCTGAGCAGGTTATGTAGTTTCCGTTTGCTTTTGTCTGACTGTTTATCAGATCTTAGTGTTTTGACACCTTTTATCTGATTTGTGCAGTTTGAGAATAAAGATGCCCTAATGAGGGAGGAGCTCTGAGCCAGAGACTCTGAAATTCTCAAACTCAAACGGCACGTGAGTGAGATAACTTCCGAGAGGGATACCCTCCAGGAAAGATGTCCTTAGTCGGGCATCAACTTCATGATGAGAGGGTAGAGAGTAATAAGTATAGAGGTCTTCATACTGAGTTAATTGCTGCGCTAACCAGGATCAAAGCTGAAGCTGTGGTGCTCATATCCTTGCACAAAGAGAATGATGTTGTAATAGATGTTCAAGCCAGGAGAGTGCCTGAGGGGATGAAACTGAAATTGACTTGAGCCATGGAACATGCTCGGTTAGAATCTCAGAGGCGGACTCTCAAGCATATGCACGCAGGGGGCATTAATCTATTTGCCGAGCTTGAGAGGGTAAAGACCCTAGAGAAGAAAGCTGTTGCCCTGCTTTCTTCTGAAGGTGTGTCGAGCAGTAGCTCAGGAGATGACGAGAATAAAGGTGGAATCCCCGTAGCGAAAGAGGCCATTGAAGACCCTGGGCCGTGGCCGGAACGGTCGGGGCACAACCTCCGAGGGAGCCGTCAAAGGCATAGACCCGATGGTAGATTAGGGTTTTATTTGATCTCTCCCTTGTAAGGGCTTTATAGGACTTGTAAATGTACTCTTGTGAGAAATATATATATATAGAAGGCCTTTCGTTTTTCATCACTTCTTTTTTTTCCTTTGCCTTTTAGGAATAATCTGCGATGTTTTTTAACAATTGGTCCGAGATTTTGGACCTCGGGTTAGACCCATGAGTTTTCGCCAGTGCTGAGCGATCCGTGATGGTCGAACGTTGACCATTCAGGGCCCAGTCCCCTAGTCGGGTTCTCAACTCGGATTTACTGGCCCTTGGTTTAGAAATCGATCTTGAGATTTTTTGGGCCGGCTGTTGGGTTGGCATGACTTCTAATCTGTCGTGAGGCTCTTTTAGGATGGCGACAATGGCTCTTACGTGTTGGGTTGGTGCAAGATTTTAATTTAAGTTGGCATCAGTGGATCTTACGCATTAGGTCGGTATGACCTCTTGGTATAGGCTGGCGACAGTGGCTCTTACGTATTTGCCCTTAGGCTTTTAGTTAACTATTTTGGGCTCAGTCTTTAAGTTGAATTTCGACTCGAGCTCATTGACCCTTAAGTTTTCAAAATTTAAGCTGGCTCTTAGGCTCTTACGCATCTAGTCGGTACGACCTCTAATGTAAGCTTGCGTCAGTGGCTTTTACATGTTGGGTCGGTACGTCCTCTTATATAGGCTTTATTTTTCCTTGACTAAAGACTTTTTGAAGTTTTATGTTCGTCCGGATCTTCGACGGCCCGATAAGAACCTCGATTGTGAGTGTTATGTAGCAATTAATGAGCACCTCGGGAGGTTTTGCTCGATGGCTGAATTGTTTCGAAGCCTATCATTTGGAGCTGATAGGATCGAAGCCTTTTTGCTTATGTCGAGGGTAGCCTGATTAACCGATTCTTTTCAAAGTTTTTTCAAATAATTGAATGCTTATGATTTTGTAGCGACGGTCGGACATCCCCGAGTCACGTGAGTTTGGCTGATAGAGCCTTATGACCGTAGTCATGGTATTTGGCTGTAGCCTTTCAATCCTAGAGTGAAGTAGTTTCAGTGTCTATATCGAGGGTATGCCATTTAGGTGTCTTATAAGTTTAGATATATAGCCTTAACTTTACGATCGAGATTATGCCTTTTGTAAGGTCTTACAATTTTAACATGCCTTACTTGAGGTCTTATCGATGAGTTACTTTGTACAAGTATGGTTCATGCCTTGCTTGAGGTCTTACGGATAAGTTACTTGGTACAAGTATGGTTCATGCCTTGCTTGAGGTCTTATAGATAAGTTACTGATTACTCGAAGAGACGATAGTCGACGACAGTCCCCGATACGTGGATAATGTTTTGGCTCTGGAGCCGTTCTTCGTAAACTTGGTGTTGCCTCATTGAGGGCTTATGAGCTCGAAATTTCTGACCTAGAGGCCATATGGTTCCAATATTTTGATGTCAGTCCCCGAGTGTTCGGGGATATTCCGGCTCTGGAGTCGTTTCTTGCAGAAAATAGCAGACTTCTTTGTCTGGCTCTAGAGCCGTTTCTTGCAGAAAATAGCAGACTTCTTTGAAGCGCAAAGTTTTTCGATGGAGGGGAAAATATTCTTTGGTTACTTGGCACAAGTATACATGTTTTTTCCGACAAGGACTCAATTATTCTATGCAAACACGGTTTATTCGACTGTTTGCCAGATACATCATTTTCCTACCGAGACCCTTTTTGGCTTGTCTTGACTTCTTTGAGAAGGTGATCTTTCGGGAGGATGCCCCCCAGTGTTCGAGGTTGACTAAAGAGAAGCCTTGAACACTTGTGAAAATTTCCTTAGGTAGCATATAGATGTTGTCTCATTAAAAACCTTGCCGGTAAAACCCTTCTTGTGATAAAATCCAATCAAAGGGAAAGAGTGCAACGTTTGCTTTAAAACCCAAGGTCTTCAAGCCGGGGGATTTTTTGGTGCCTTTCATCAGACACCTTAGCAGTAGTAGTGTTTGAGCATTAATATGTTCCAATTGCTTGGAAGCTGTTCGCCTTCTATGGTACCGAGCTTGTAGGACCCTTTGCCGATTACTCCGAGTACACGGTACGGTCCCTCCTAGTTTTGACCTAGTTTTCCTTCATTGGGGTTTCGAGTGTTTAGGGTGACCTTCCTCAGGACTAAGTCACTGACTCCGAAATGTCAGAGATTTGTTCTCCTGTTATAGTACCTTTTGATCCTTTGTTTTTGGGCGGCCATTCAAACCAGCGAAGCTTCTCGCTTTTCATCCAATAGTTCGAGGGCCGCAGTCATGGCCTCGTTGTTTGATCTCTCAATGGTGTGTCGGAATCTTGCGCTTGGTTCTCCAACCTCCACCGATATCAAATCCTCAGTACCATATACTAGAGAGAAAGGTGTTTCTCCTATGCTTGATTTTGGAGTTGTTCGGTATACCCATAGCACTTCGGGTAATATTTCTCTCCACTTTCCCTTAGCGCTTTCCAACTTCTTTTTTAAGTTTTGAATGATGGTCTTATTTGTAGATTTGTCCTGACCGTTTGCACCCGGGTGGTAGGGTTTCGACAGGATTCTCTTGATTTTGTGATCCTTGAGGAACTGTGTTACTTTGCTTTCGATGAACTGCTTCCCGTTATCACATGTTATCTCAGAAAGAATCCTGAATCTGCACATAATGTGGTCCTAGATGAAGTTAATGACTTCTTTTTATCTTATCTTTTCGAAGGCCTGCGCTTCTACCCATTTCGAGAAATAGTCAGTCATAAATAAAATAAATCTAGATTTACCTGGTGCAGTTGGTATAGGTCTGACGATGTCCATCCCCCATTTCATGAACGACCACCGCGATAAGACCGAGTGAGGAAATCTTCTTCTTCATCGTTGGGGGTATGTTTGTCTCCCGACTCTTTCAAGGTAGAGTGTATAGAATCTAACATTTCCCAGTGGACCGCGAACATATCTTTTGCCGCATGCTATTCACCATATACTGTTTTTATACCGTCCTTCGCTGGAAATTTCATCATCTGATGCAGAGTTGACAATACTACCCTCATGTTGTGTATCCATAACCTCTTAAGCAATGCGTTGTACCTTATGTCATCGTCGATGACATGGAATTTGGCATCCTGAACTACCTCGGACACGTTGACCGGGAGGGTGATCTCCTCCTTCGTAGCTTCGCCGGCCATGTTGAAGCCTTTGAGGACTCGGGAGGTAGGTATAATCTGATCGAGCAGTCCGAGATGCTCTACCACCTTCGACCTGATTATGTTGGTCGAGCTACCTAGATCCACAAGTACACATTTAATTTGAGTGTTATTCAAGAGAAAAGAAATTACCAGCGCATCGTTATGCAGTCGAGTCGAGGTCTCGAAATCTTCCTCGCTAAATGCAAGGATGTCTTCGGGTATGCGGCCCCGAATTGACCCTTCCGTTGCGGAAGACACTTTTACCCGTTTGATCACGGGTCCCTGGGGATATTGGTCCCCCCAATGATCATGTGAACGATGTGCTGACATTTTCCAGCTCCATTTCTCTTGTCTGCCTCTTTTTTTTCCCGGGTGGGATTTTCCCGAGTTTCTTGTTGACTTTCTTAGTATGTATTCCCGTTAATGTGGGTACTAACGTCAACGTGTTAGGCGTTGCGTGAGACAGTACCCTACGGGGTCGGTTCTGGCATACTCTCGGAGTTTTGTAGTGGTACATCAGTACCTGGAACAACTATACTGTTCTCTCCATGGTCCTCAAGACCGTCATTTTCACGTGCGTTTACTGGGTTAGACATTTTGACCTGAAACTAAATATTCTTGGACAAGAAGAAGTGTAAAAGATAACTTGTGTTATGTAGTAAACCAACAAGAAAACAATAATTATTATTTTTAGTCCCACGGTGGGCGCCAAACTATTTACCTTGAAAATAGTAATAACAATTAGATTTGATTTTGTGGTTCTAAAAATACATGATCTATTTTTATGCTAGTTGTTAGGCAATAGATGTTGATTGAGACTAGGAAATAAGGTAAAAATTTGAAAATAGTGTGTTTAGACAAACCGAGTGGCTTAGAGTAGGGGCCTCGAGCCTGATTATACGGGGCCTCGAGGTTGAGCTCGATACTGAGCTATGGACAACCGATGAAGGGATAACATTATTGAGATCTTTGATGAAGGCTATTTATGATTAGTAATGAGCAATAAATGAACAATGATAAGTAGAACACAATAAATGTAAGCAACAAATGTAAATAGTGAAACTAAGGGAGTATGTTTAAGCTCGAGAGGAGAGAATGTTCTTGTATTGAATGTTGTATAACGTGTAATATCATGTGTGCAAAAAATAGTAAAGGTCCCCTTTATATAGAAGGAGGGAATCCCAACATACTACATATGTATTTATTACAAAGAAATGTAGTTGGTATAGCTACTTAGTGTCGTGCCCCCTTTTTTCCCTTTTCGGAGAAAGTCCGGGTTCCGATGTTCATGGGGGTAATAACTCATTTTCTTTTGGGATTTGGGTATTTGAAGAGTCACCACCTAACAGATTATGGTGCGTTAGGGCATCTAGAGCGATTAACTCTTAGACTAGTTTACATTACCAGAGATTTAGGGTAAGGGCTCAAAATAACCTCGAGGGGAAGGTGTTAGACACACCTCATGGTCCACAATGGTGGGTCCCGATCGAACTTATACTTATGTGAATTAGTCCTTCTAACAAATAAATATGTTTAACACATACTTGCAAGTAAGGACATTTTAAAGCACATGTACGACTCAAGAAAGGAAAAAAGACTTGAACAAGTTGCACATATATAGATAAAAGTAAAATTTAAACAACAGGAATTGTGAAAGAGGGGTCCTAGGTTGATTATCCTATAGGATCACCCCACACAATGCCCGATAAACACTCCTAAACGAGTGGCTACATGTGACATTAGCGCGTACTCATCATATCCTTACTACCCAATTTCCTCCCCTTAGTCATAGCCTAAAGCATTCTAGTAACCTTGAAATATCCTATGCGTGCACTACTCGTCCCTTCCTCATGGCCCTGAAGGTATATAGGACCTCTAGTTTTAGGTAGTCTGGATTATCCTAAGGTGTATAAAGGAGAAAAGTCTAGGCGTCAATCAAAAAAACAATTAGGACTGCATTTAAAGAAGGACCAATTAAAGGCTCACATTTACCTCCAAACAAGACAAATAAGTGCACGTCTCAAAAAACAGTTCCAAGTATTTAGGAGAAAAACCCTAGAACATGATATCTAGGTCAACATAGATTATACATCATTTAACTAAGGTCAAAGACCTATTTAGCTTGCCTACTGACTTTAGACCTGTAAATGTGAGTCGTCTTAATTTACAAAGTGCAGTTTTTATAGTTGCAAGGTTTTAATCGCCCTATAGGCTTGCCTAAGCGCATAATAGTGATGTCCTAAGAGCATGATATCTATATTGATTAGGAATGCAGTAAAATAGTGCATAATTTTTAAACGGAAAACTTGAGATCCTATAGACATGTTCTCTAGCGGTATTAATTGAGGCAGCGTTTGAAAACCTTTTTAAGAAGCGGACATATTTAGTTAAGTAAACAACTTCAAAACATATAAACACGAATTGAACTGACTGAACTGTTTTAAGTCTTATAAGCATGACTTCTAATTAAGCATGAGGTAAAATAAACAACATTGATTTAACCAAAGTAAAACCCCTATAGGCATGGTATCTATAGAGTTGATTTTTTAACCCTATAGGCATGATTTCTATAGAGTTGATTTTTAATCCTATAGACATGATCTCTATTATTGAAGCCATTTTAGATTCTATAGGCATGCTTTCTAATTGTGTGGAAGTAAAACAAACATAACAAACACATTCGAATCAATATAGACCCTATAGACATGGTATCTACCCAATTTACCTAATATATATATAACTACCCTCCCCTTTTCACTAATCACCCCACAGTTTGCTTACAATAATTATTATAGACCCCAGAAATTAAATGAAAAATTTACATAAATAGAACAGAAGTTAGTCTATAGGGAGCCTGCAGTAGGCCCAAATGACTTCCAACCTCCAATAGCCTCAAATGCCCAAAGTTCCATAGCCAATTTCATGTCTAGGTATGTCCGAGTTCCCTAAGGACCTTAAGGATCCCGGGCAGGGCTCACACCTAGATCTTTTCTCAAATAATAACTGATTTAGGTGTAGTGTGGAAAGGCCAGCTCTGACATGCCAGAGTTCAGAGAGATCTCAAGGATCTCAAGGTAGTACACATATCAGAGGGGCAGAACCTAGTATTCTAAGAGTAAAGTGAGAGTGCTTGACATAGTTTTGAAAAGGTTTTGAAAGTAGTACAGAGGTGACTTTAGAAGTAAAAGAGGTTTTTCAGAAACAGGAAATAGTTTGGTGGTAAAAGATAGTTTGAGAATAGTACCAAAACAGCAGACAATCAATTAGTCATAAAAAACATCCAAATTTAGAAAACACTTAACAAACAGATCTCACATGGGGATAAAGGGTTTGGGGCACATAAGAGCCATATTGGGGTGCATGGATAGGATATAGAGGAAACATATAGTCAAGAAAATGCATAAAACACTTGGGGTCTTAGAGACTTAGTAGGCTAATCATGGACAGTAAGTAGTTAAGACATAGATCATAGTTGTAATACATCTTGAACAGGATTAAACATACAGTTTAGACATGCTAGGTAAAGAAGTAAGCAGGAAAGAGTGCATAATATAAAGCATACATTGAATAAGACAGAGTTTAGACATGCTGAGCAAAGAAGTAAGCAGGAATACAAGTTGAATTCATAACTGAGGAACTAGTGCAGGAATGAAACATATAGAGTTTGGATTTCAAAACTTAACTAGAGACATACCAGTTGAAGAAAAGGGTGCAAAATATAAAGCAGATGAAGTTCAAATATCTAGCCTTGCCTTTAAGCCGGCTAGATCAGTGAGTATCACAAGTAGCAGAAGAGAAAGAGAACTTTAGAGTGTAAGTGTGCATTTTGTGAACTAATGTTCTGTTTTGAAGTGAGAATAAGAGAGTGCTTATATAGCAGTTCGAGGGTAGAGTCAATAAGGTAAAAGAATCAGAAATCAATAATTAAGGGTAATCGGAATTCAATCATATAAGGAGTTTAGAATATACTCCTCTAATTAGGGGCAATTAGCCAAATGGTAACACCAGGGGTTTAATTAAGGCAAAAAGACCAAACCATACCAAATAAAGAATCAGTAAGAATCCCAATGTTATACGGGCAAGCAATTAAGGCAGAGACAACCAATTAAAGTTATAAACAAGAAAACAAATAAAGTCTATGCATACCAATCGTTAACGGAGTAATCAATCAGCCAGAATTTCAAAGTAATACTGATTTCTAGAAAGAATATATATATATATATCAGTTCCCATAAATAAAAAATAAACTAAGTAAAATTCAGAAATATAGAACTTAGTCGGAAAAAATTAGGTTAGAACCCTAATAAGGCTCAGTTAGAGAGAAAATAATGAAAGAGTTAGCAAGTGTAACATATAAAATAAGGTAAGAAATGAATAGTTAGGATTTGACACATAACTTTATCAAAATAGATAGTTAAATCGACACTGATTCAAGGAGAAAGATATAGGTCTTAACATGAGTAGTTAGGATGAACACAAACATATAGAATTAGTGAAAAGTTGAATTAAGAATCTCAGTAGAGGCATGTTAGGGTATGAAAACCACGAGGCATTCAAATGGCTAAAGAGAAATCACAAGAACCAAAGCAAGAACAGAGTCGATATACTAGTACTTAGAAACTAAACGAAGAACGTCAAAAAATTAGGGCTTTCAGTACAAGTGAGTTAAGGTTGTAGCAAACTTACAAAATCAGTCAAAACACATGAGAAACATGAGACCAAACACTCAAAAATCATCGAACATTTTGTAAAAGAAAATTTCGGAAACCCTAGTATAGAAAAAGATGAAAATCACTTTAAAATCATACGATTCTTATAAAAAATGTCAAGGTTGTTGTAAAACTCATATGAAACAAGTCCAAATCTTCTCAGATCTGTACAGATCTAAGAGGTTCAGAAGAAAGAAATTAGGGTTTCGAGGAGAACAACACAGAGATGAAGAAACATGCTTAGAAACCCATAGATCATAGTCAATATAGGATGATCTTACTCAAAATCACACCGGAACAGCCTGAAACAGGCGAGAAAGGGACTATTTATGCAAGCCAACTGACTTTAGTCCCTTGAGGACCCTGGAGATGATAATACCAACGTGAGGGAGGCCATTAGAGGCCTGGGGGGTGGTAAGAAATCATCATAGATAGCCATAGATGAGTGTCAGTGAGGTCCGATTAGGGTTAAACTTGAGAGTGTTTGAGAGAAGAGAGGAATTTCAGGACGGAGAATGGTGGAAATGAAAGGGTTTGGTGGGGGTGGTTGTTTGGTTTATTTTAGGTAAGGGATGTTTGTGGCCGCTGATCTTATGATCAACGGCCGAGATTAAAGGTTTTTAGGGCCGAATCGGGTCTTCAGGGTTTGGGCTGGGTATTGGGTTGAAATAGGGCAAAATTGAAATGAAAATAGGCCAAGTTTTAAATAGCCACTTTTAATAAATTCATAATTTATAAAAATGATAAATGGGTTCCAAAAAATATTTTCATGCACTAAAATGATTTAAAATAGTTATTTAACATTTTAAAAATATAAAAGACCATTTTATACATCAATAATATAATTATACATTAGCAGGGTTATTATTGCAATGATGTGCAATTTAGCCTAAAAATATAAATATAATTTCAAAAAATGAACTAAAAATATTTAAACACTATTTTGGCATAAATAAAGAATTCCAATGACTAAATCATCACAAAAGTAATTTGAAGAATAATTATTGGATATTTTATAAAAAAAAAAAGAGAAAAAATAAATTGATTTGGAGCTTTTAAAATTATGAAAAAATTATAAAAAATGTTTATGCATGCTTATAACTCCATATGTGCTATTTTGAAAGTATATGTATGTGTGTGTGTGTATATATATATTAAAAATATATGAGAAAAAATTGGGTATCAACAGATGCCCCTCTTTACTCGGGAAGGATGATAGAGTTTTCAGGTAAAGAAATGATGACCAATTTTGACCGGTCGGGATGTTTTGGAAAGACAGAAGCCAGACTCCGGTCTTTGAACTGCCTACATATCCCTGGTTTTACAGTAATCATGCCATGTATAGTTCTGGATTCATTGGTGGAATATACCAATGAAATCATCACTATAACGGACACGAGATGCAAGAGCGGTTATAGTGAGCAGTACTAGAAATACATGGCATGATACCAATGAAATAATATGATGTTAACAAGACAAGGCTTAGTCTTGTGAAATGGAGGGCAGAACTTAGCTTGATTAAAAGCAAATAGATAGTACTAGAAATAGAGTAATATTTGTGCAAAGAGGGACATTGTTTAGTCCCATGCGAATGTGGAGGCAGGAATTAGCCTCATGCAAATATGGATGCAGGGATTAGCCTCATGCAGATGGAGGCATGGATTATCCTCATGCAAGTGTGGAGGCAAGGATTAGCCTCATGCAGATATGGAGGCAAGGATTAGCCTTATGCAAGTATGGAGGCAAGGATTAGCCTCATGCAAATTAGAGGCAAGGATTAGCCTCATGTAAATATGGAGGCAGGGATTAGCCTCATTTAAATAGCGAGGCAAAGATTAGCCTCATGCAGATAGGGAGACAGAGATTAGCCTCATGCAAATATGGAGGCAGGGATTAGCCTCATGCAAATATGGAGGCAGGGATTAGCCTCATGCAAATATGGAGGCAGGGATTAGCCTCATGCGAATAGGGAGGCAAGGATTAGCCTCATGCAGATAGGGAGGCAGGGATTAGCCTCATGCAAATATGGAGGCATGGATTAGTCTCATGCAAATATGGAGGCAAGGATTAGCCTCATGCAAATATAGAGGCAAGGATTAACCTCATGCAGATATGGAGGCAAGGATTAGCCTCATACAGGTGGAGGCAAGGATTAGCCTCATGCAAGTGGGGAGGTAGGGATTAGCCTCATACAAAGAGCAAATAGCAAACAAAAGTAGAATATTTCTTAGCTGGGACTACGTTCAGTGTCTGGTGGCCTGTTTGGTAGTGATTTTGCTTCGTGTATATATATTCGCAGACGCTATTGCTACGTCAGATGTGCCTGCGTTCAAAGAAAAATTGTAAGTTTTGTGAGGGGAGGTTGGTTTGTGCTTTCGTCCTCTAGCCTTGCTTTACTCCGCTCTAGAGGCCTTTTCGAGTTTCTCTGGGTAACACCTGACTGTCATGGAAATAAAATTTTCGCAAATATGCAATTATTGATAAAAATAGAGTCATTTAATAAACATATTGACATATCAAGTGATTTTAGATGAACTAGTGACTGTAACACATTTCAGAGGCATTGCAGCTCTCTTATGTTAGAATTTCGAGGGTCCTCCTCAAAATTCTGCCCCAGTTTAGTAGATGATTATTTGACCATTTACGAGTAATAGGCCTTGTTGAAACTTCTTCAGAATTTTGAGAACCCTTCTCAAAATTCTGCCCCAGTTTTCTAACTAATTTCTGACCATCTGACATATGTTGGCGTTGGCTGGACTTGCTCCGGAATTTTGAGGGTCCTCCTCAAAGTTCTGCCCCAGTTTCTGATCTTGGGGTGGGGGGGGATAGAAATTTTATTATGATATGACCAAAACCATAAGGCTTCCTACGTATCCACTCTTAAACGGGTATAACGTCAAGCGTAGTTCAATTACATCAGATGAGGAAATGTAAATAATCTAAGCATAGTATCTCTTGACTTTGTCTGAATTGATTGGTTTTGGCCAGATTTCTCCATCCATCTCTACAAGTATGAGTGCTCCTCCTGTCAGTACCCTGTGAACCATGTAAGGACCTTACTAGTTGAGAGAGAATTTTCCTTTGGATTCATCTTGATATGGGAAGATGTTCTTAAGAACCAGCTGTCCTGGTGAAAAATGCCTTGGTTTGACCCTTTTGTTGAAAGCTCTGGACATTCTATTCTGATAAAGTTGGCCGTGACACACTGATTTCATCCTCTTTCCATCGTTAAGGGACAATTGTTCATAGCGGTTCCTTATCCACTCTGCATTGCTGAGTTCAGCTTTCTATACGATTCTTAAAGAAAAAATCTCTACCTCGGCTGGAATGACAGCTTCGGTACCATAGACCAATATGTAGGGAGTTTCCCTGGTTGATGTGTGAACTGTAGTGTGATATCCCAACAAAGCAAAAGGTACGTTACGATTCAATAATATTGTGCAAGCACGACGTAAAGGAGAGGAAGTAAAGGTTCCTGCCTGAGCTATTATTAATAAATAAGGAGCCAGTGCAAGACTTAAGTTAAAACAAAGTAAATAAACCAAGAAAGATTACGAGGAATATTGATATGAGAATGGGCCAATGAGTAGTTAGTAATTGGTTAGGAAGATCTCAGTTATGGCTAAACAGGAGGTTACAGACGAGTCATCAGATCGTGTAAGATAAACATAGTAGAACCCAATATGGAGATATCAGCCTCGGAGAACATCATTATAATACTTGAGATATATTCAAACAAGAGACGGGGTAGTTAAAAGTACCGTATGATTGTTACGGGGATAAAAGAAAGTGCCAATAGGAAGGCAGTCAAAATATCAGTTCAGAAGCAACCATACAAGTACAAGGGCATAGAAGTAAGCAACTATAGATGATTATAGGCAAGTAAAGACAAAAAAAGGTCTGTAATAAGCTCACAACTTTACGAGAGTTAAGGGTTCTCCCTAAGTACTACAATGAAAGACTAGCTAAGGAAATAAGGAAGAAGGCTTCAACCTAAGCACAACGACCTAAAGAGGAAATGGTCGTGTAACAACAATCTCGTAACAACATTGTAAGTTCTCCGAAGGAAAATGGCACCTACCGTGGCTAATGAACGGGAAGTAAAATTAAAAGTAGTATTCGAAATCACATGAGTTGCATGAAAACTCCGGCATGCGTAAGAGCTAAGATAAGCTAAGTATGCACCCAACAAGGGGGGAGAAAGACCAGGAAAGGTAATGGCTTACATTTAATAAAAACTGAGAAGGAATAAGAGAATCATTTAATCAATGATCCAGAGTTGGTTACATTATGAATGCACTTAAGAGTTTGCAGTATTATCCACGCAGCATATATGTTGACAACCATACAGCTGTAGAAGATTCCAATACAAGTTAAAGGAAAGAACTGAGCCCAGGTCATAGACAAAGAAATAAATTGTTAGGAGATTGTATCATGTATATTCCATAGTGTCCATGGAGGAATCTAAAGAGTTACATCAATAAAGTAAATCGAGAATGATAGCAGCATCGTCGGTGACATGTCTTCCAACCTATGGTTTCTAAGTACTCAAAGATCTAGTTAAGAGAATAGAGAAGAGTTGGGGATGATGTGATGTATCGCTTGACATTCTGGAATAACATAAGGAAATCTATGGGGCGAGCAAGTTGAAGAAAGGTTGCAAGTAGTATAAATAGATATGTGTAGGTTGCAAGATAAAGTATGGTAGAGTGACAAGGTTTTAGGAAGACAGGAGTAAGGATAAGAAAAGGCGAGTGAGAAGGTGACGAGAATAGATAAGTCCTCGAGATTAAGCCCATGAAAACAAGAAGAGCTGATGATTTCTCTAAAGTTATAGAAGGATCAGTATAGCCTGAGTGAACTCATAGGAGTCAAAGAATAGTAGCATTTAGAAAAGATGGAATACTGCCCTAATAGTACAATAAAGGTGTAATTGTGATGGATAAAGGATGACGTTTGGGCCTTCGATTGAGTAATGATTCAACGAAGAAAAGAAACAGATCTTATGAATTGGACAGGATTAAAGTACCCACGCAAGGTGAATCACGTTGGGATACTGTGAGGTACGGTTATGAAAATAGGGTATCGCCCCAAGTGGATCAATCTAATCATTTTAGACGTTCCCCGATAAACGTGAATCCTGGCAGCAATATTACATAAAAGTTAAGTTATCAGTGGTATATTGTAGATCAATATTGAGGTGAATCAACAATGGATGGACAAAAATTGCAAAGTATGAGATAATATTAGGCCGTCATTCTAAAGATGAACAATAATGAGGAAGCACTAAAGGACTTAAATTTATACATATGGAATGAGCAACGAGAGTTAGCTGGGACTTGGTAGCAGACCTCAACAACGATAAATTAATGTAAGAGTTATGGTAGTAAATTCATACGGATGGTTAAACGGACCTATGCGATGAGATATAGCAATATTTGCAAGTTCTACAAAGTATCGAGCAAAGGACTCCAATATACCTATAGAAGCCCGGAGAGGCATCCTATTAAGCCTTATATATACAAAGTAAGGCCTACAGATTGACTAAAAGATAAAAGGAGAACGGAAAGATGAATCGCATAAGTGCACCTACAAAGTCAAGATCAACAGACTGCATGACAGAAGGTAAAACAAGTTGCAAGATTAGGAAGATTTCGACCACATGTCATGATATAAGAAAAAAGACTAAAGGGGGGAGTACCCTAGACTTCAGATTTATTCACAGAGCAACTGCTTGAATGGCAAGAAGAGTATTAATGTATTCATAAGAGCTATAAGTTACGAAAATGATAAGAGCATCAGTCAACATTCGAGGACGAATGTTCCAAAGGGGGAATGATGTTACACCCCGCAATAATTACGTCAATATTACATTCCGCAGTATTATATTATGATAATGTTACACTCTACAATAATATATTACGATGGTGTTACCTCCTGTAGTATCAAGTTACGACAGTATTCTACCCAGCAGTATTACATTACGGTGATGTTGCGCTTTGCAGTAATAAGTTACGACATCATTGCACCCTGCAATATTTTACGTTGAATTTGTCATAAGGTAATTTACATCAGTTCAAGGAAAAGATTATTTGGGGATTATAAGGATTATACTATTTAACAAGTGACTAGTAAATTCATGATGGTGAAAGGGGGAGCAAGTCTAAGAAAACGAATTTTGTCAAAGTTTGGCATTTTGGGATAAAATACGGCCCGAGCTAAAATACCCGGTATTTATGGACTAGTGTCATACAAGGTACTACATGGCCATGATAGTAATGTGTATAAGGTATGTGAAAAGTGAGTAATATTTCAAGTAAGTGGAAATAATTCTAAATTTATGGGTAATTGATTAATTATCGGGTAACAGGACATTACCCAGTTAACTAATAAGTGGATAAATTAATTAAAATTATAACCCCACCTCACGTGGCAAGAAGCCACAAAACCTAGAAGATGACTAAGTAGTCATAATTCTAGGTGGCTACTTAATAATGACTTAAACTTCAAGTCTTGGAAAGACTTGTGAAAGACATCCAAAATACTGTCATAGGTTTCATTTAATGTCTTGGTTTTCATTTCAAAATTTCATTGCTTTGGCTAAAACCAAGAGCAATTAGAATAGAAATGTTTCATTTCTTGCCAAATTAGTTTGGCTTGAATTCAACGGAACTTGGAAAACATATCACTTCGTCCAAAATTCTTTAGCAACATTTCGATTTGGATTTCATAGAGATAACCAAATTTCGTCCAAAAATTTACATTCCAATCCAACACATAACGTTAGAGAGCAGTATCATTTCATCCAAAATAGCAAAGTTTCTTTCCAATTTCAGAGGGCAGATACTTAAATCCGATTTTTGGATTCTAAATTCAATCCACGAAAGTTTTCAACGGGATAATTATACGGAGTTGTTCCTACTCCAGGTATGTTAAGGCTATCCCTTCTTTCTTTTGGCATGATTCATATGATACGAACGGAACGTGCAAATGCACAAATTCTATGAATGACCTCTATTCATAGAAGTATTAAAGATATCTATGTTCTTGAATTT
This sequence comes from Nicotiana sylvestris, assembly GCF_000393655.2. Lineage (NCBI taxonomy): Eukaryota > Viridiplantae > Streptophyta > Magnoliopsida > Solanales > Solanaceae > Nicotiana > Nicotiana sylvestris. The sequence goes on along the minus strand of NC_091065.1, from coordinate 158,922,216 downwards.
TCGTGTATCATAATATGTTATCATGTTTTCATGGGTCTCAGAAAAATATGAAAGTTAAAAGAGTTTACTCTATGATATTACTCTGAGGCAAAATGGTCTTATGACATTCCGAATGATTTTATTGATATACTTTTCATGCATTGCATTCATGTGCATTGACCCATGACCAGATGGCGTTATATACGTGAATATATGTAAATATATATATATGGGATATGGGAAAAGGTTACGGCGTTATATATGCACCACCACCTAATTAGCTGGTATATGATTATGATGTTGCCCACAGTGAACATCTGATGCAAGTGTTCTATTACCGGCTGGAATGTATGCAAGGCTGCCCATACTCACTACCTTTCTACTCAAGGCATCAACCACCATATTAGGCTTCCCGGTATGATACAAGATGGTGATATCATAGTATTTCAATAGCTCCAACCACGTCCTCAGACTCAAATTGAGATCCTTTTGTTTGAACAAATATTGTAGCTCCGATGATCCGTGAATACCTCACACGAATCACCATAATGATAGTTCCTCCAAATCTTCAGTGCATCAAAAATGGCTGCCAACTCTAAGTCATGAACCAGGTAATTCTTCTCATGGACCTTCAACTTTCACGACACATATGCAATCACCCTGCCATCCTGCATTAATAATGCACTGAGCCCAATACGAGATGAATCACAACATACCGTGTAAGATCCTGAACATATGGGCAACACCAGTACTAGCATCGTAGTCAAGGTAGTCTTGAGCTTCTGAAAGCTTGCCTCACACTCGTTTGACCATGCGAACAGGACACCCTTCTGGGTCAACCTAGTCAATGGGGCTGTCATAGATGAAAACCCCTCCACAAACAAACAGTAATAACCCGCCAAACCCAAGAAACTCTGGATCTCCGTAGCTAAAGTGGGTCTAGCCCAGTTTTGAACTGCCTCAATCTTCTTAGGATCCACCTATATTCCCTCAGCCGATATTACATGCCCCAAGAAAGGGACCGAGTCCAACCAAAAATCATATTTTGAAAACTTGGCATACAACTGGGTATTTCTTAGAGTCTGAAGTATGATCCAAAGATACTGCTTATGCTCCTCTCGACTGCGAGAGCAGATCAAGATATCATCAATAAACACAATCACAAAGGAATCCAAATAGAGTTTGAACATCCGGTTCATCAAATCCATAAATGATGCTTGGGTATTTGTCAGCCCAAATGACATCACTAGAAAATCATAATGCCCGTACTGAGTCTGAAAAGTTGTCTTAGGGACATCGGATGCCCTAATCCTCAACTGACGATAGCCAGAACTCAAATCAATCTTCGAAAACACCTTGGTACCCTGAAGCTGATCAAATAAGTCATCAATCCTTGGCAATGGATACTTGTTCTTGATGGTGACTTTGTTCAACTGCCAGAACTATGCACATCCTCGTCGATCCATCTTTCTTCTTCACGAATAACACAGGAACAACCCCAGGGCGAGACACTAGGTCTAATAAAGCCCTTATCAAGTAAATCTTGCAACTTCTCCTTCAATATTTTCAACTCTGGCGGGGACATACAGTATGGTGGAATAGAAAAGGGTTGAGTGCCCGGAGCCAAATCAATACCGAAGTCAATATCTCTATCAGGTGGCATCCCTGGTAGATCTGCAGGAAACACCTCTAGAAAATCACGAACAAGTGGTATTGAATTCATGGAAGGAACCTCCGCACTAGAATCGTGGACATAAGCTAATTAAGATAGACACCCCTTATTAACCTTATGTCGAGCCTTCACATAAGAGATAACCCTAATGGTAGAATGTCCAGGAGTCCCTCTCCACCTCTAATGTCCTGACCTCCACCTCTAGATGCATGTCCCCTACTCTAGCTGGATGAGCAGGTGGTGAAGCAATTGGTACTAGAACCATGGCACGAGAACCCTACTGTTGTGAGATGCCCAATTCCCGAGGGAAAAATCTAGCAATGTGTCTCGGATCACCACAAGTATAATAGGACCTCGGCTGATGTGACTGCTGACCCTAAAACTGACCCTACCAGCCTGAGTAACCACTCTGAAAACTCTGGAGCGGAGGTGCACTAATAGGAGCTGGTGGTGCATTGTAGGCTAGCTGGTCGGAATGAGAGATATGAGGGTCGCGACCACTTGAAGCATTGTAGGATGCCTAGAGCACTGAGTGATATGCCCTGGAGGATGGACTCCACCAAAAGTACCCCTTCCTCCAGACGAGGCACCACTGAACCCACCAAAATGAAGAGGCCTCTTATTAGACCCCTGCATTCTCTCCTGTGCAAGAAACATCTCAATCCGCCTAGTGACATTAGCAACAGTCTGAAAGGAAGATTCCTGAGTGGTCAAGATAATCATGTGGGTCCTCAAAAGGTGCATCACATAAGTGAACTGGGAAGAGCTTTGTGAACTTTTCCAATCTCAATAAGCCCTCATAAGACATGGCGGGCCTATCTTCGGCATGTGCCACAATAACTAGCTAAACTACCCCAGCTAGCGGGGCTGTTGGTGTCTAATACTGGGGAGCCATCTGCTTCGACATATGGGTAGTAGGAGTCTGTGCTCTTCCCCCAGCCTAAGAGACGGTTAGTGGCACATGAAATGTACTGGCCTGGGCCACACTCTCCATAAGGTCCACCAAATGGACTAGAGCGTCCTAAAGCACTAGGGTGGCGATGACCCCTCCAGGACCTGAGCTAGTCCAACAGGTGCAATCTGAGCTGGAACCTCCTCAGCAAAATTCACTTGATGATCCATTGTTGGTGCTGCTGCTCGGCCTTGGTCAATCAGTTCGTGAGATAAGATGTCTCAGAGCCCAGTAGTGTTCTAGCTTGCACAGTAGCTTGGTCTTCCTTGTATGAGCGCATCAGGAAGCGGCAATATGATGACCCTCATTTGCTTGTCTTTAGGGACACAATGCGGCACGGTAGTGCCAAGCAGGTTATTGTAGGAGATGATGGAGTTTTGAGGATGTAGGGTCGGATTTGTGTGCCTAATGTAGATGGACTTCATGAGTTAATTCTTGAGGAGGCCTACAATTCCCAGTGTTCTATTCATCAGGGTGCCACCAAGATGTATCAGGACTTGCGACAACATTATTGGTGGAGGAGGATGAAGAAGGATATAGTTGCATATGTAGCTTGGTGTCTAAACTGTTAGCAAGTAAAGTACGAGCATCAAAGGTCTGGTGGTTTGCTTCAAAAGTTAGAGATTCCTGAGTGGAAGTGGGAGCGTGCCACCATGGATTTTGTTGTTGGACTCCCACTGACTCAGAGGAAGTTCGTGGACAGACTGATCAAGTCACCGCATTTCATTCCTGTGGTTATTACCTACTTTTCAGAGCGATTGTGTTACACCCTATATTTTTATACGTGAAAGTACGCCATAAATAAATTTATGAAAGCTCGGAAATGAGTTGTTATATCCCGCATTTTTGTATGTTAAAGTTTCGTCGTAAGTTAATCGACGTAAGTTCGGGAATGAGATTGTTTTGGAATTATAAGTATTATGCTATTTCAAACAAGTGATAAGCAAATTCGTGAAGGTGAGAGGGTAAGTAAATTGAAGGAAATGAGTTTTCGTCGAAGTTTGGCATTTTGAGAAAAATACGGTCCAAGCTATAATACCACATATTTATGGACTAGTGCCATACAAGGTACCATATGACCATAATAGTAAGGTGTAAAAACTATGTTAAAAGTGAGTAGTATTTTATGTAATTTGAGATAATTCCTAATTATGTGGATAATTGGGTAATTATTGGGTAATGGGGGATTAACAAGTTAATTAAGGAATTTGTGGATAAACTTAATTAAGCTACTGGATAAGCTTAATCAAGACAAAAATGTGGCAGCAAGTTTCGGCCAAATTGGTGACTCTTAAAGTCACATAAAAGGTGTCACAATTAAAGGATGAGGTGGCTTGGTCAAATAAAACATAAAAGCTCTCTCAAAATAGCAAAAATTGGAGATGCTTATGGCAAAAGCTACAAGAAACAACTTCCTTCAACAACATCCATATTAGTTAAATTACTTAATACTATAGGAACTCATTAAAATTGTTAGCAACGTGAATTTTGCTACAAAAATCATACGAGACTACGTAATATTATGACAATGGGATTTTGCGATTCTAAGGGAGTAGGTGCAATCTTTCTGAAAGAATATCTTACGGATTTTCCCCTACTTCGATATGTCGTTATATGTTTTGTCGCAGTCAACGTGTATTGGAGAGATTGTCAAGAGAATCGACTCAGGTATGTTAAGGCTATCCCTTTTTTTTTTCTTTTGGCATAATCCATACGATGCAAACGAAACGAGCAAATGCACAACTTCCATAAATGACTCTATTCATAGAAATACTAGAGGTTCCTATGTTCTTGATTCCTCATATGTCTTTTTTTTGCTACCGTCTATTCATAGGTCTTAGAAATATGTAAGTTGATAAGGTTTATTTCATGATAGTAATCAGAGGTAAAATGGTCTTATGACGTTCCGAGAGATTTTGTTGACGTACTTCTCATGCATTACATTCATTTATACATGTACATTGATCCATGACCAGACGACATTATATATGCGTATATATATATATATATATATATATATATATATACATATACATATATATGAATATGAGATATGAGAAAATGTTACGATGTTATATACGCACCACCACCTGATTATCTGGTAGACGTTGATGATTTTGCCCATAGTGGATGAGATGATATGATGGGATGCCCTCAGAGGCTTGATGATGTTATGAACACATGTACCAATGCACGACATGACATTCATACGCATATGCATGAAACTATAAGTATTACATGATTTACAGAGTTATCCACACTTACATGTTGAGTCTTTTACTCCATGTTTCTCTCATGTCCATTTTCTATTATTTACTGATTTTCATTCCTTAGATACTCAGTACATTATTTGTATTAACGTCTCTTTTTCCTGGGGGTGCTGTGTTTTATACCCACAGGTCCCGGTAGACAGGTCGAGAGTCCTCTAAATAGGCTATCAGCTCAATAGAGGATGTTGGTACGCTCCATTTGCTCCGGAGTTGCTTATTTGTCCAGTATGATTTAGACGTGTATTGTTTGATATGGTGGGGCCCTGTCTTGACCTTTATGATAAGTATGTACTCTTAGAGTCTTGTAAACAGATGTCATGTATACAGATACTTGTATGGCCGTGTCGGCCTAGTATATAATGGATCACATTGGCCTTATAGGCCAGTATGTCACAGGATGAGTTTTATATCAGGTTGGGTCGTTCTATGTAGGGTAGTCCCTCATATTTACTCCAGTTATCTCATGATGCCCCTTCTGGCCCACTTACTTATAATGATGTAATAATAAAGATATGTTACTTTGGTACTCGGTTGAGTAAGGTACCGGGCGCCCATTGTGGCCCATCAGTTTGGGTCGTGACAAAAGTGGTATCAGCGCAGCTCTGTCGTAGGGAGTCTGCAAGCCGGGTCTAGTAGAATCTTGTTTATGGGTGTGTCGTGCACCACACTTATAAGCAGGAGGCTATAGGGAATTTAGGACTGTCACTCTTTCTTCTTACTCTAGATCGTATTGTAGAGCTCACTTATAAGAATTCAGACTCCTTGCTTCTATTTCTTTCATAATAATACGATACCTACAGTTGGTAAGAGATTGAGTGTAGCTATGGAAGAGTTAAGTTAGAGGGACTCGATTTTTCATGATGTTTATGATGAGTAAATGTAAGGTCTTTAGTAGATCATGTGTGTACTAAGATGTGTAAGCCTTTTGATAAGGAGCCTTAAGGCAAGGATATCTATCCACCCTTATGGTGAAAGGCAATGAGGGATTCAGAAGAAGGATACAAGTTTCAACAAGTAAAAGAAGCAAGATAAAGAAGGGTATGAGGCACTCAGTTAATGAAGAATTATCAATATTTACAATTCAGGCAAAGGAATATAAGCCTTTTGAGTTACCTTCAACAATAACAGAGGTATGTACAATTGGCCACACCGATCTAAGCTATGCCCTGTGGGAGCTTATAGAAGTAGTATAAGAAAAGGACAGATATCAGGATCCGGCTGGGGTTAGAGTAACCCAAAATATTGGATGGATTGTTAGCATTAGCGGACATTTTTGAAGGATATTACAAACGTGGTAATAATTCTCCTTGTAAGACACCCAGATAGTGCACTCTAAATAGTACATCTGGATATGAGTACTACAAACATAGGCACTGGAAGCCTAGAATTGATAAATATTACCTTAGTATGACTCCCATACCTAGTAAGGAGAGAATGTTGGGCAACCCGAAGAGCCCGTGGATGGAGCAAGGGGAGCAAAATTGAAAAAGAATGTCTTGTCGAAGTTTTCAGAATAAAGTGATTGACAGAAATGTTAGCAAGAAATAAGAAGGGAATTAATGTAGCATTATGAGTAAGACATGATACATGGATGGCAATGGTAGATCAAAAAATGATAGTATTACAGAATCTATAGTCAAGTGAAGGGAAATACGAGAGGTGACAGGCCTTGAGGCAACAAGAGTATAGGCCATAAAGTCATATATTCACTTTGAGAAATAAGTTCGTGACTCTAACACGACTACTAGAAGGAAAAGTTAGACCTCAGAATAATAGTAATCAGTATGGGCTAGTGAACAAGATAAACTAAACATGAATTAGGGGCTGAGTGATTTGATAATGGTCGACATCATGAGAATTTTTGATTTTGTTCCGGCGATAACAGAATGGACAAAAGAAGAAGATTCATGAGAAATTTAGAGAATGGTCATTCAGGAAGACGCTTCCCTAAAGCAAGGAATGTGAGCAAAGTTAAGCTTAAGAGACTGTATGTGCCAGTTATAGTAATTGTCGCCCTCGCGAGTTAGGAATTTCGTTATCCTTAGTACAAAAGGATTATCGCAAGGCGAGTAAGGGTCATCGATGATATGAAAAGATGCCAAAAATGAAGAGGTAAAACATCTATAGGTAGATTGTCATAGCTCCAACTCTTAGTACTCCACTAAAGGGGTGAATATAAAGTGATGTGATATTAAGTCAGAATTAAGTGGTTCTAGTATCTATGGAATAGTAAAGGAAGAATGCGATAACAATGAGAAAGGGATGAGATTGCACGTATTCAAAACCCACAAATATGCTACAATTCCAAAATATTATGCAAACACGACGTCAAGGAGAGGAAGTAAGGATTCCTGCTCAAGATGTTATTGATAAATAAGGAGCCAGTGCAAGACGTAAGTTAAGACAAAGGAAATAACCCAAGAAAGATTACACAGAATATATATATGAGAACGGGCCAACGAGTGGTTAGTAGTTGATTTAGGAAGAGCCTAGTTATGTCTAGATAAGAGGATACAGAAAAATCAATAGATCGTGTAAGATAAATAGAGCGAATCCTATCATGGGGAATTCAGCCTCGCAGTTATGACATTATAATACTTGAGAAATATTCACATAGGAGTTAGGGTAGTTAAAGGTACCGTATGAGTGTTACTAAAATAAAAGAGAATGCCACTGGGAAGATAGTCAAAATATCAAATTCAGAAGCTACCCTACAAGCACATGAGTGTAAACTAAGGATAATTATAGATGAAAACGAACATCAAAAATTCTGTCGGGTAAACGATACAGCCAGCTTGTAACTTTACAAGAGCCAGAAGGTCTCCCTAAGTACTACAATGAAACACTAGTTAAGGAAATAAGGAAGAAGGCTTCAACCTAAGCATAGTGACCTAAAGAGGAAATTGTCATGTAACAGCAGTCTCACAACAACATTGTATGCACTCCATAAGAAGGTGGCACCTACTATGGCTATTGAACTGGGAGTAAAATCAGAAGTGATATTCAAGATCATAGAGTATTATGGATTTTCAATATATGTGGGCACTAAGATAAGCTAACTATGCACGCAACAAGTGGCAGAACGACTAGGAGAAGTAATAGCTTACGTTTAAAGAAAGCTGAGAAGGAACAAAAGGAATTCGAGAAATGATCCAGAGTTAGTTACATTATGAACGCACTTACGATTCGGAGTATTATCCATGCAACATATATGTTGACAATCATACACCCGTAGAAGACTCCGGTACGAGTTAAAAGAAAGAATTGAGTCCAGGTCATAAACATAGGATTGAATTGTTAAAGAATTGTATCATGGATATTCCATAGTGCCCATGAAAGGCTATAAGTAATAACTGATACCATGAGCCACAAATCGAAAGATAGCTTAAGCCTGCATAAAGGTTGATCAGAGGATAGAAGTTATGTGAAATGGAAGTTATGAATGAGATAGAAGAATGTGAGGCGAGATTTTAAGGTAAGTAAGGTAAATGTGAACAATGTACGAGATACTCAAATGCAGAAGGTTGGGAATAGTCCATACTTCGGATAAAAGGCTAAGAGCGTTGGGATTCAATATCGATCGCGGCATCGACGCAGGCATATCTTCCAGCCTATGGTTTATGTCTCGCTTGATGTTCTAAATTAACACAAGGAAATCTGTGGTGCAAGCAAGTTGAAGGAAGGTTGAGAGTAGTATAAGTAGATATGTATAGGTCGCAAGCTAAAGTATAGTAAAGTAAGGATAAGAAAGGGTGAGTGAGAAGGTGATGAAAATGGATAAGTCCTCAGGATTAAGCCTATGAAAACAAGAGAACTGATGGTTTCTATAAATTGTAGAAAGCTCAGTATGGCTTGAATGAACTCAAAGGGGTCTAAAACTAGTAGCATTTAGAAGAAATGGAATGCTTCCCTGATAATAGAATAAGGGTGTAATTGTGATAGATAAAGGATGATGTTTGGACCTTCGATTGAGTAATGATTTCATGAAGTGTACATGATTAAAATACCTACATAAGGAAAACCACATTGGGATGTTATGAAAAATGGTTATGGAAGTATAGTATCGTATCTCCCCAAGTGGATCAGGAAAATCACTTCAAATGTTCCACGATGCAATGTGATCCCTAGCGGCAGTGTTACATAAGAGGTCAAGTTATCAATGGTAGATTATGGATCAACGTTAAGGTGCATCGACAATAGATTGATAAAGTTTCAACGTATGAGAGGAGATAAGGATTCCATCCTTTAGATGAACAATAATAAGGAAGCATTGAAGGACTTGGATTTATACATCTATGATAAGAAGCGAGAGAGTGACCTAGAATTGGGTAGCAAACCTCGATAATAATAAAAGCAAGGTAGGAGTTATGGTATAGTATGACCTACCTAGATGCAACGAAGTCATACGGATGAATAATCAGGTCTATGAAATAAGATATAACAATATTCATAAGTTCGACAAAGTACCGAGCGAAGAACTTCAGTATAGATGCCTAGAGGAACACCTTATTGAGCTCTGTATATGTTTACAAGGTGAGGCCTATAGATTGCCTAAAAGCTGGAGGAAAAAGGAGAGAAGAGTCACATAGGCGCACTTAAAAATTCAGAGTCGTACATGCTGGATGATAAAAGGTAGCAACAATTACAAGATAGGGAGTATTCCAACCAGGAGTCGTGGTGTGAGAAAGAGGCATAAAAGGGGGAATGCCCTGGCCTTTGGGATTCATTCACAGAACAGTTGCCTAGATGGCAGGAGGAGTACTACAATATTCACAAGACCTATGGGTTGAGAATGATAAGTGCATCAGTCAACATTTGAGGACGAATGTTCCGAAGGGGGAATAATGTTACACCCCATATTTTTGTACATGAAAGTACGCCATAAATAAATTAATGAAAGCTCAGAAATAAGATGTTACATCCCGCATTTTTGTACGTTAAAGTTTCGTCGTAAGTTAATCAACGTAAGTTCGGGAATGAGATTATTTTGAAATTATAAGTTTTATGCTATTTCAAACAAGTGATAAGCAAATTCGTGAAGGTGAGAGGGTAAGCAAATCGAAGGAAATAAGTTTTCGTCGAAGTTTCGTATTTTGAGAAAAATACGGTCTAAGCTATAATACCACGTATTTATGAACTAGTGCCATACAAGGTACCACATGAACATAATAGTAAGATGTACAAAGTGTGTTAAAAGTGAGTAGTATTTTAAGTAATTTTAGATAATTCCTAATTAGGTGGATAATTGGATAATTATTGGTTAATGGGGGATTAACAAGTTAATTAAGAAATTTGTGGATAAACTTAATTAAGCTATTGGATAAGTTTAATCAAGACAAAAATGTGGAAGCAAGTTTTGGCCAAATTGGTGACTGTTAAAGTCACATAAAATATCACGATAAAAGGATGAGGTGGCTTGGTCATATAAAATATAAAAGCTCTCTCAAAATAGCAAAAATTGGAGATGCTTATGGCAAAAGCTACAAGAAACAACTTCCTTCAACAACATTCATATTAGTTATATTACTTAATACTATAGAAACTCATTCAAATTGTTAGCAACACGAATTTTGCTAGAAAAATCATACGAGACTATGTATATTATGGCAACGGGATTTTGTGATTCTAAGAGAGTACGGTGCAATCTTTCTCAAAGAATATCATACAAATTTTCCCCTACTTCGATCCGCCATTACATGTTTTGTCGCAATAAATGTGTGTTGGAGAGATTGTCAAGAGAATCGACTCAGGTATGTTAAAGCTATCCCTTCTTTCCTTTTGGCATGATCCATACGATGCAAACAAAGCAAGCAAATGCACAACTTCCATAAATGACTCTATTCAAAGAAATACTAGAGGTTCCTATGTTCTTGATTCCCCATATGTCTTATTTTTCTATCGTCTATTCATGGGTGTCAGAAATACGTAAGTTGATAATCTTTATTTCATGATACTAATCAGAGGTAAAATGGTCTTATGACGTTCTAAGAGATTTTATTGACATACTTCGCATGCATTTTATTCATTTATATATGTACATTGACCCATAACCCGACGATATTATATACTCATATATATGTGTGTATATATATGTATATGCAACATGGGAAAAGGTTACGGTGTTATATACACACCACCACTTGCTCAGCTAGTATACATTGATGATTTTGCCCACAGTGGCCGAGATGATATGATGGGATGCCCTTAGAGGCTTGATAACGTTATGAACATATGTACCAATGCACCACATGACATTCATACGCATATGCATGACACTATAAGTAATACATGATTTACAGAGTTGTCACACCTCCTTTTTCCGCCCCCGAGGGGCGTAGGGAGTTTTTTTTCCAATTTAAGGACAATCGAAACGGGATTTATTTATTTATTTCAGAGTCACCACTTGGGAGATATAGGGTGTCCCAAGTCACCAATTTTAATCCCGAATCGAGGAAAAGAATGACTCCATATTACAGTCTGCGTACCAGAAATCCGGATAAGGAATTCTGTTAACCCGGGAGAAGGTGTTAGGCATTCCCGAGTTCCGTGGTTCTAGCACAGTCGCTCAACTGTTATATTCGGCTTGATTATCTGATTTTATACAAATATGAACTTATGTGCAAATTTTAACTTTTTACCGCTTTCATAATTACTATTATTATTTTTTACAAGGAATTGCAACGTTGTGAAAATGTGTCTCGAACCGCGTTACAATCAATGTACCCGTGGTCATCGACACACTTTGACTCCATTGAGATTTTGAATTTGGGTCACATCAATGTGCACCCAAGTTTAAGGAAATTAAATTATTAAAGGCGCGCCTAAAGCGACTAGCGTATCATCTACTTTGGGTAGGACCGTGGAATTTTGCTAAACGGTCCATCCCGAAGTCTAAGAAATTTTAAAGCAAATATTTACTGAGGCCCCCACAATTTTGTATTTTTATTTGGCGAGGCTCATCTCATTCTTATTTTAAAAGGAATTTGCAACGTCATGGACACGCATCTCGAACCACGTCACAATCAATGAACCCGTGATTAGAAACTCATTTCGACTCCGTTGAGATTTGGATTTGGGTCACATAAATGTGCACCCGAGTTTAAGAAGGTAAGATTTATTAAGACGCGTCCTAAAGAGACTAAAGTATTGTTATTTTAGGAAGAGGCCGTGAACGTTCATTAAACGGCCAAATCCAAAGTCTAGTCAATGGTTATGTATTTATTGAGGGCCCCAGCGATGTGTGATTTATTTGGCGAGACTCGTCTCATTTTATTTTAAGGATAAACCTACAGTGACTACATTTCTTCTATTAAGTTTGTCTCTAAAAGCAAAAGAAAATTTCTTAATTAATTACATGCTGAAAAACGTAACTTATCAGTTATTAAGTTACGACTAATGTGAACGGAAAATTGCGATCGCGTTTGTACAAGGAAAACTGCTTTAATTCTACATTCTATTATTTACTAATGCTAGAACATGAGATAGATACACAATAATATCAACAGATTAATTATTCTCCGATTAATTTAAACTAACATTATTAGATGAAGAAATTATACATATGCAACCTCATTACTCATTAATCATTCAACTACATCTTTATACAAAGAAAGAAAAATTATATTCAACCACAAATCTAAACAGGAGGAATTCAACAGGAACAAAGCCTGATTAATATTTCATTTTTTGCTTCAAGCCGAGATTGTACAAATGTGTACCTGGAAACAGCAGTACAAGAACAAAAGAAGGAGAAGTCAGCAGCAATAATACCACAGCAACAGCAGATTCAGCAACACCGCAAACCAGTAACAACCAGTAGAATAACCCAGTAACAGATTGAAAACTCAGCAATACCAAAGTGCAATCACAATCAAAGCAGAGGAGAGAAAAGATACAAGATGCAGTAGTTTCTGATTTTTGAATAACACTCGAAGAAAAGCAAACGGAATTTATTCGAGTGAAAGTTCAAATTGCATTTCTCTTTTACTCTCAAAATGTTTCAAGTTGTCCGCTCTCAAGTGTAGAAATCTGTTTTATGTTCAACCTCAAGTATTAAAACTCTCTCCCCAAAATCCTCTAAGTCTTCATTCAAGTCAAGAATAACTCTTATTTATAGCAAAACCTTGTCTTGAATCCCTAACCCAAAATATTCCCCCAATGCATGCTTTGTCCCCACTACTTAATATTTTCTTTATTTTAAACTTTGTCCCCCATGCCTACATTAAATAAATACATCCACCCAATCCCATTATAATTTGTCTCCCATGCCTACATTAAATAAATACCTCCACCCAATCCCATTATAATTTGTTCCCCATGCCTAACATAAACCAATACAATATTCCTACCCATTACATTTTGTCTTGTCCCCCATTATGTTAAACAATTATATCAAACCCCACCCCATTATATTTTGTCTCCCATGCCTACATAAACAATTATAATAATATTCAATTACCAAACTACCCCTCCGACCTTATTGCAATTACCATTCTACCCCTGAATGCAATGCAATTTACCAAACTACCCCCATCAGATCTAAACAAACAATTAATCATAACTTAACCAAAATATAGTCAAGATGACCAATTTTTCAACAATCTTCAACAACAAATCATATGAACACGATGAACAACACAACTCGAAATTAATGGAATGAATTAACCATATCGGGAACCAATTTAGACCATCAATGGATGAGCAAGGATACAACAATACAAACAACAAAATACATGATTCAAACTAAATCAACAAATCAAAAACAAACATAAACTCACATTAAATCACTGGATTTAAACATGAACTTCAAACAAAGATGAACATGAACTAAATCTATTTTTTAAACAACAAACATGATGGATTAAAATGATTCAAACAACATTAATAATTTCTGGAAAAAACATAACAACATGAAACAAATTGAAGAAATAATCAATTAAATTTCAATTTGAATCTAACAAACATCAAACTAACAAATTTTTACCTAAACAATAATACAAACATGAAATAAACATGAAAAACAACTAATTAACTTCCACTTGAAATCTGAAAATTAATTCAACAAAACACATGAACATGAACAAAACCAAAAATCAAATATCTACCGATTTTAGATTCGAGAAATATCAAAACGAAATACGGATAAAATAAAACTCAAAATCTACTAACCGGATTGAACGAAATATGTACGGACTGATTGGACGAACCTCGACCAAAAGCCAAACAAACGATGATGAACACGAACCTAAGAAACAACTGAAGCCACGCCGAAGCAATAGCAGCAGTTGACGCGGCAGAAGTGAAAGAACAAAGGCAGCTGGGGGTTCGTTTGGTTACGTGAAGGAGCTGAAAGCAGCCACCATGGACGACGATGGCAGAAGCAGTAGGGGAGGTCGACATGTTGCTAAGGTCGTCGATGAAGAAAACTGAAACAGTAGCAGCGACCATTGCAGCCAAATCAGTGGCATTCTTCATGGACGACGCACGACGAAGATGAAGAAGCGGACGACGCAGCTGGAGCGAGGACACAGAAGCAGCTGGAATGGAGTAGCAACGACGGACTGGTTGTTGACGACGAAGACGCAACAACGACGCCCATAGATGTCGAGCTCGAGCTTGCAAGTGGTTGTGTCGTTTGGTGATTTGAATGAAGAACGAAGGAGGAGGAGCAGAAATTGGTCGGAAGGGAGGCTGGTGAAGGTCAGCCATGGACGTTGGGGTGTAGCCATGGACGTTGGGGTGTTTGGAAAGTTTTGAGAAGAAGGAGCCCAGGGGAGGGGGCGGATTCTTAGTTTTTAGGGTTTTTTTAATTTTTTTAATTTTTTTGTTTTTGTTTTGTGTTTTGAAAAATGAAGAAGGGTGTTGGGTATTTGGGTTAATGGGGAGGACCGGGTCGACCCGGTCTGAAGTGGACTGGGTCGTGGGGAAGATTGGGCAATTATTTGGGCCTGAGGTTGAAATTTGAGGAAGTGGCCCAATCCGATTTTTCTTTGTATTTTTGTTCTCTTTTCTTCTTTTATTTTCTAAAACTAAATTATAAAAATACTTAAATTATTATTAAGAACTAAATTAAGTTATAAAAGCGCAAATTAACTCCCAATAATAATTAACGCACAATTAAGTAATAATTAAACATAAAATTGTTCATTTGGACATTAAATGCTAAAAATGCAAAAGATGCCTATTTTTGTAATTTTTTATTTTTGTAAAACTAATTCAATTACTAACAATTGTAGAATTAAATCCTACATGTAAAATGTGACATATTTTTGTATTTTTTATTAATTTAACAAATAAGCAAACATAGACAAATACAAATAATTATCCAAAAATATCACAAAATCTCACAAAATTGCTCACCAAGGAAAATCATTTGATTTTCAATTTTTGGGAGTAATTCTCATATAGGGCAAAAATCACGTGCTTACAAGAGTTATCTAGACTTATATGTCGAGTCTTTTACTCCATGTTTCTCTCATGTCCATTGTCTATTATTTTACTGATTTTCATTCCTTACATACTTGGTACATTATTTGTACTGACGTACCCTTTGCCTGGGGACGCTGTATTTCATGCCCGCAGGTCCCGGTAGACAGGTCGAGAGTCCCCGAAGTAGTCTATTAGCTCAGCGGAAGATGTTTGTGTGCTCCATTTGCTCCGGAGTTGCTTGTTTGGTCAGTATGATTTCTACGTGTATTGTTTGGTATGGCAGGGCTCTATCCCGACCTTTATGATAAGTATGTACTTTTAGAGGCTTGTAGACAGATGTCATGTATATGGAAACTTGTATGGCCTTGTCGGCCTATATGTTAAGTATATAATGGATCATATTGGCCTTATAGGCCAATATGCCATAGGATGAGATTTATATCAGATTGGGTCGTTCTATGCCTGGTATTACCTCATATTTACTCTGGTTATCTCATGACACCCCTTCTGGACCACTTACCTATGATGATGTAGTAAGAAGGATACATTACGTTGGTACTCAGTTGAGTAAGGTACCGGGTGCCCGTCGTGGCCCATCGGTTTGGGTTGTGACAGGTTGGGTGAGATCTACATTCTCGAGATCGTCCGTCTTCATGGTGTGCCCATGTCTATCATTTCTGATGGAGCTACGCAGTTCACCTCGCACTTCTGGAGGGCAGTACAATATGATTTAGGCATGCAGATTGAGTTGAGCACATCATTTCATCCTCAGACAGACGGACAGTGCGAGCGCACTATTCAAATATTGGAGGGTATGCTTCACGCATATGTTATCAATTTCTGCGGTTCTTGGGATCAGTTCTTGCCACTAGCGGAGTTTGCCTACAATAACAGCTACCAATCGAGCATTCAGATGGCTCCTTTTGTGGCATTGCTAGTGAGGTGGTGTTGTTCGCCAGTTGGATGGTTCAAGCCGGGAGAGTCTCGGTTGTTGGCTATAGATTTGGTACAGGATGCCTTGGATAAGGTCAAGATTAATCAAGATTAACTTCACACAGCTTAGTCTAGGCAGAAGAGTTATGCCAACCGTACGGTTCGTGATGTTGCATTTATGGTCTGAGAGAGGGTATTGCTCCGGGTTTCACCCATGAAGGGTGTGATGAGGTTCAGGAAGAAGGGAAAGTTGAGCCCTAGGTATATAGGACCCTTTGAGATTCTTTAGAGTGTGGGTGAGGTGGCCTATAAGCTCACATTGCCACCTAGTTTGTCAGCAGTTCATCCAGTATTCAATATGTCTATGCTCCGGAAGTATCACGGTGATCCATCCCATGTGTTAAATTTCAGTTCAGTCCAGTTGGACAAGGATAAGACTTATGAGGAGGAGCCGGTATCTATTCTAGACCAGCATGATTGATAGTTGAGGTCAAAGAATTATCCTTCAGTTCGAGTGTAGTGGAGAGGTAAGTCGGTCGAGACAGCTATATGGGAGTTCGAGTCGGACATGCGGAGTCGATATCCATACCTTTTCACCAGTCCAGGTACTTTTATATGTCTATTCGAGGATGAACGGTTGTTTTAGAGGTGGAGAATATGATGACCCGATGGGTCGTCTAGAGTTTAAAATCTTATTTCGGTGTTTCGAAACCTCAAATATCTCATTTTAGCCTTCCTCGATGTGCGTGCGCTGTACGTGTCTTTTTTTGGGAGGCTTTTATGTTAAAAATTGATAAAATGTGAAATTATGCCTTAAAAATCCATTTGAGTTGAGTTTGGTCAACATTTTAAGAAAACAGAGGTCCCTGGCTCGAGTTATCGCATTTTGTCGAAATTTTGAAGTTTAAAAGTTTAATGAATTCAGAGATTTGACCAAAGTTTGACTTCATTGCTACCAGGACCAAATTTTAGTTCTGAGCCTGGTATATGTTCATTACTATATATATGCCTTATATGCAAAATTTGGTGATAAACGGAGTTAGTTTGACGTGATTCGGACGTCTGGTTGTTAAAATAGAAATTCTAAAGTCTCATTGAAAATTTTCATTTGACTTGATGTCTGATTCGTAGTTGTAGGTGTTAATTTGAAGATTTGATCACGCAAGCGAGTTCATATGAGGTTTTTTGACTTGTATACATGTTTGGTTTGGAACCCCGAGGGTTTGGATGAGTTTCAAATAGGCTACAGGAGAATTTTGGGCTTAGAATCATAGCTGGTGTTCTACTACTTCTGGTGCAGGCCTCAGACCTCGCAATTGCAAGGTCTGACTTCCCATTTGCGATATGGTAGGCTTCCTATCAGGTTCGCATTTGCGAGCTATTTCCTCGCATTTGTGAAAAGTAGCTGGGCATCACTGGTTCGCAATTGCGTCCAATTTCTTCGCAATTGCGAAGTGGGCTGGGGGAAGCAGTGTTCGCATTTGCGGTCAAAATGATCGCAATTGCGAGGATTTCACGTTCGCAAATGCGAGTCCTAATTGCGAACAAACCATCACAATTGCGATGGCGGCAGAAGTGTGAGACCTTCGCATTTGCGAAGGTTTTTTCGCATTTGCGGGGTTCGTAATTGCGAACCTCAGGTCGCAATTGTGATATCTGTGCTTGAACTTAAGATGGGAAAAACGGGATTTTAATTCATTTTCTCAATTTTTCAAACCTAGAAACCTTAAAGGCGATTTTTCCAAGAGCTCTTCTTCACTAATTCGTTAGTAAGTGATTGTAACCTATTTTCTTTCAATTATCCATTTCATTTCATAAGATTTCAACCCAAAGTCTTGGATTTTCATGGTAGAAATTGGGGGTTTGGGTAAAATTAAGGATTTTTGTAAAATTAGAACTTAGACTTCAAATTGAGGTCGAATTTCGAAACAAATTACATAACGGGGCTCTGGGGTGAATAGGTAATCAGGTTTTGGTCCAAATTTTGGGTTTGGACCAAGCGAACCCGGGAGTTGACTTTTTGTTGACTTTTTCTATAATGACCTAAACTGAATCTTTTACATTCGTGGATAGTTCCTAAGGCTTATTTTAAATTATTTGGTTGGCTTGGAGGCTTGTTCGAAAGGCAAAGCCGTGGTTGAGTCTTGAGTTGATTTTGGAGCGAGGTAAGTGTCGTGCTTAACCTTGACTTGAGGGATTAAGACTTGTTTGCCTATTTGCTACATGTTCAAGGGTTGGGTACAATGTATATGTGAGGTGACGAGTACTTATGCATTGTTGTGGATTAAAGCATGCGGGTGAGACTTGTTACTTGTAATTTACTTCTTTCTTTGATCATAATATCCATGTAATTACTAAATTGATCGCTCTTTCCACATTTATGAGCTATCTGTGACAA
Source organism: Nicotiana sylvestris (assembly GCF_000393655.2). NCBI lineage: Eukaryota > Viridiplantae > Streptophyta > Magnoliopsida > Solanales > Solanaceae > Nicotiana > Nicotiana sylvestris. Next base: position 158,903,584 of record NC_091065.1, on the reverse strand, counting down.
ATGAGTATTGTTTTCTGAAGTTGAGGTTGGCATTGTGGAACTATTATTGACGTAAGGTTTGTTCTTGCTTATTCTATCACCTTGTTAATATATGTTCATTGTTACACGGTAAGGGAGAATGTTAAAGCGAAGGGTATTAAACCACTTAGTTATTCATATTTTATGTTAAACTATGTTATTTCATATTTGAGGGTAATATAATTCTAAATTTTATTCAAATATAATATATTTTCTACATATAAATAAAAACATACATTTTAATTAAGTAAAGATTAGATGTGGTAAGCCAATTTCTCATTGAATTTCTCAAAGCTTGACCTGTTATTGGTTTGTTCTCTAAGCTACTTTAAATTTATTTGATGTATCACTACACCAGAATATTAGTTTGTAGTCAATGTACGTACTATAGCTTTTCTAGTTCTGGTAGTTAGGATGTTTACAATAGATATTTTTTTTATTTTCTACCCGGTGTTCGGTACACGTATTGGGGCCCGATTATATCCAAATTCGCGCCGCATAGGGCCCCATTCGGAGGAGGCGCTCCCTAACAAGTATTTTTCAAACCCAAGGCTCGAACTCAAGATATCTGATTAAGGGAAGAACAATCTCATCCACTACACCATATCCTTTGATAAACATAAAAAAGAGGGGGTTACAAATCAAATAATAACGGTGGATGAACCTTTTTTAAATCATTATTTATATACAATTTTGTTAAGAAACATTTGGGAAAATAGTCATGCGCCAGATTCTTAAAGTACGCTGGGCAAAATTTTGCTCGATTGCCAAAGTTCTGATGTATGTTGGGATGAATTTTAAAGCACGCAATAATCATGGAGATTATCAGAATTTTGCCACAAAATTCTGACGATCACCATTCCTGATGATCACCATAGTTGATGTGTGCTTTAAAATTTTTTTCTCTGAGCTTCCGAAAAACCTCGTTTCTTCTCATCACTCTCCTTGGATTTTACAACTAATTATTACTTGTTAATCCTTGTTTTGTTTCTACATTTTAATTAATCTCTTTTTGATTTTGTTGATTGTTTTGTTTTGTTTATTTTTTGGTTTTGATCCAAGCCCCAAGAAAAACGAAAACCCATATATCTTCTCTTTGTTTTCGCAGGTCGCCGGAGATTCAATCAGAAAATTTCCAAGTCGTTTATGGATTGTAGAAGCAAATCCCTTTCAGCATCGCCGTCCGCCGCCAACAACCAATCTTTGCTTCTTCCGATTCTGCAGTTTTCATCTCAGCTTTCTAATATTTCTTTCTTTCTTTCTAATCCTTCATTCACTCTCTTTACCCCTTGGATACGATACCTCCCGTTCTGTTTCTCCTGATTTCTCTTTCAATTAATTCCTTTGACTGTTTTTAATTTATTTATTTTAAAAAAATCAATTTAAGGTTTTATTGAAACCTTTTAGCTCTCCTTTGCTATGGGTGGGGCCTCACCAGTGGTAGCGGTGGCAACCCCCTTCTTTGTTTGTCTTCGTGGTGTTTTGTGTATATTTTAGGTTAGGGACTCTAGCTATTACCGGTGAGCGGGATGCGCATGAGCAAACAAAAGGAACAGCCCCGACAAGGGTCAACAGGAGTTGGATGCAAACGTGCTAGATGGATTGTTCTATCCTCGCAGATCTTATTTATGTTTGAGCATTGTCATTATTTGGGTTGAGTACAAGCTAAGTTAAGATTGGTTATAGCTGGTTCTCCCTTGCCGGGATGATTGTTTCGATATCTTTGTTCCCTTGCCGAGAAACTATTATATTGCTTTAATTCCCTCGCCAGGAGGTTATTATATCGCTTATGTTCCCTTGCCAGGATTTCTTGTAATTGTGTGATGAAATGGGAGCGGGTGGTATGCCTACCACAAGATATTATGAAATGGGAGCGGATGGTACGCCTACCACAAGATATTATGAAATGGGAGCGGTTGGTACGCCTACCACAAGATATTATGAAATGTGAGCGGGTGGTACGCCTACCACAAGATATTATGAAATGGAAGCGGGTGGTACGCCTACCACAAGATATAATGAAATGGGAGCGGGTGGTATGCCTACCACGAGATATAATGAAATGAGAGCGGGTGGTACGCCTACCACGAGATATGAGAAATGGGATCGGGTTGCACGCCTGCAGCAAGATTAAACTGAAAATGAAAGTTGCCTTTATTTTCTTCATTTGTGATAGAAGTTATATTGCTAGTTTCCTTATTATTCCATGTTATTTTCTTTTAACTGCTATCCCCGAAGTATGTTTCCCTTCCCCAGCTTAACTGCTTATTACTTGTTTACTTTTCCGCCATATATTGTATAACTGCACAAGTTTATCTGGAGTCTAGTCCTAACCTCGTCACTACCTCGCCGGGGTTAGGCTAGACACTTACCAGCACATGGAGTCGGTTGTGCTGATACTACACTCTGTGCTCTTTTGCACAGATCCTGGTCTTGGACAACAGCAGTAGCGCGGGAGCCAGCCTTCAGTCTAGTGAGACACCGAGGTAGCCTTGCAGGCGTCCGCAGGCCCGGCGTCTCATCTATCTTTTATTTCAATCTGTTATCTCCTGTATTCGAGACAAATAGTTTATATTTTCTTTCAAACGGTTGTATTTAGTACTCTTAGAAGTTCGTGAGTAATGTGACACCAGTTCTTGGGTAGAGGCATATGTTGATTCTTGCATTATTGTTTCGTCTTCTTTAATTTAAGTCTTCCGCATAATTATTTAATTCCGCTGCTTTCATGTTATCACTGATAATTGTTAAAAGAAGTAATTGTTAATGAAGTTAGCCGTTAAGGATTAGCTTGCCTAGCTCACATTAGTAGGCGCCATCACGACTCCCGAGGGTGAAAAATCCGGGTCGTGACAGAGAGCCTAAGTCTATGAAATTGGTCCTACAAGGAATTAGGGCGTATTCAAGAGATTGATAAACCCAATTAAAGGGTTAAACCTAGAGATAATAATACCCGACTTGAACCTCAATTGCTTGCACAAATTATCAGACCCAATTGGTCTTGAGAAAGTCAATTAGGGAAAAATCACTCGAACTACCGAGAGGTACAAAGTGAGTAGAATCGTACAATGGTTATATTGTAATCTCCAAATACGACTATCTGGCCTTAGACTCGAGAATATGTCAATTAGTCACCTAGGAGAAAGTCACTTTCCTAGTGCCTTTTACCTTTTTAGACAACCTTCAATAGTTTACTCTTAGCTTCACTTAGCCTAATTTAGTATCTTAGTAGTATAAATTTAGAAGTAATATCAAAACTAATTATGAATAGAAGTGCAATTAGGAACAATTACGCAACTCCAATTTAGATAGAAACTCAACTCCAATCTCTAGCTCCTTGTGGAAATCGATCCCGACCTTCTCGGGTAAAAACAACTTCGACCACTCTTGCTACTTTGTAGTGGTCTTTCATGTGCACAAGTCAATGAAGCAACCCAACAGTTCCGAGTTGTGCTCTTTTATGGACCTTGTGACGGCAGTGATAGTTGATGATACACTTGTAATGATCAATGTGGAAGACCCTCTAGAGGGCGTATTATTGAATCTTGATGTCAATGATGATGAAGGCTGAGTGGAGTGTGTGAATGCTTTACATGGTATGAGATCTTACTATTATGAGCCTAGGAAACTATCTTTGGACCTTGAGAATAAGAAGACTCCACCAACAAAACCTTCGATCGAGGAACCTCCGGTGTTGCAGTTGAAGCCGTTACCTTCACACCTCAGGTATGAGTTCTTAGGCCCTAGTTCTACTTTGTTAGTTATTCTTTCCTCTTGTCTTACGTTGATGCCACATTGGTGGTGCTTCAAAAGCGGAAAAGGCAATTGGATGGACTTTAGCTGATATTCGGGGGATAATCCCCGCATCCCGTATGCACAAGATTATTCTGGAAGATGATGCAAAACCCTCCTTGGAACATCAAAGGAGGTTGAACGAGGCAATGTAGGAAGTTATGAAAAAGGAGGTGATCAAGTGGTTAGATGTCGGGGTTGTGTACCCGATCTCTAATAGCTCTTGGACTTCACCGATGCAATGTGTACCGAAGAAGGGTGGCATGACTGTGGTTGCAAATTCACAAAATGAGTTAATTCCTACTAGATCTATCACAGGTTGGAAGGTATGCCTGGACTATCGCAAATTGAATAAAGTGACCTGCAATGATCACTTTCCATTGCATTTTCTTGATCAGATGTTAGATCGACTTGCTGAGCATGTCTTCTACTGTTTCTTAGATGGGTATTCTGGGTACAACCAAATCTTGATTGCTCCAGAAGATCAAGATAAGACCACATTCACTTGTCCATATGGCACCTTTACCTTTTCTCGGATGCCTTTTGGGTTGTGTAATGCATCGACTACATTTCAGTGGTGTATGATAGCCATTTTCACCGATATAGTGGAAGATATTTTGGAGGTGTTCATGGACGACTTTATTGTTGTGGGTGATTCATTTGAAGAGTGTTTGAAAAATCTTGATAGAGTGTTGACTCATTGCGAAGAAACCAATCTTGTTCTTAATTGGGAGAAATTCCACTTCATGGTGGAAGAGGGCATAGTTCTTGGGCATAAAATTTCAAAGCATGGTATCGAGGTGGATAAAGAAAAAATTGATGTGATTTCAAGACTCCCTCCCCCCTACCTCTGTCAAGGGAGTTAGAAGTTTTCTTGGACATGCGGGGTTCTACCGGAGATTTATCAAAGACTTTTCGAAGGTAGTGAACCCCTTATGCAAGCTATTGGAAAAAGATGCCAAGGTTGTGTTCGATGAGAGATGTATGCAAGCCTTTGAACTTCCCAAGCACAAGTTGACCACCACTCCTATCATTACCGCACCTAATTGGAGCTTACCCTTTGAGCTCATGTGTGATGCAAGCGATGTTGCGGTTGGGGCTGTTTTGGGTCAAAGAGTGAATAAAATGTTTCATCCGGTGTACTATGCGAGCAAGACAATGAATGATGCTCAAGTGAACTACACGGTGACCGAGAAAGAACTTTTGGCTATCGTGTTTTCCATGGAGAAATTTCGGCCGTATCTTATGGGTGCCAAGGTCATAGTCCATACCGATTTTGCTGCACTCCGGTATTTGATGACGAAGAAGGATTCCAAAGCTAGACTGATGTGATGGGTCTTGTTATTTCAAGAGTTTGATTTGGAGATTGTGGATCGGAAGGGTAGTGAAAACCAAGTGGCAGACCACTTGTCCCGCTTGGAGGAGGAGGGGAGGCCTCGTGATGGCCTAGAGATCAATGATTCATTTCCCGACGAACAAATCCTTTCAGTGTAGGTGAATGGTATGCCATGGTTTGCGGACGTTGCTAATTTCCCTGTGATTGGTATAATCCCATGATCGAAGGTGTGTCCCGGAGGAAGAGCAATTGAGTATCTTGGGAGCTTGTCATTCCTCTCCTTATGGTGGCCATCATGTCGGGGTGAGGACGACTTCCAAAGTTCTTAGTTGTGGGTTTTATTGGCCAACCTTTTATAAATATGAAAGTGAACTTATGAAGAGGGTGGAATTTCGAAGAAAGATGAGATGCCTCTCAATACTATCCTTGAAGTTGATATTTTTGATGTGTGGGGCATTGATTTTATGGGCCCATTTGTTAGCTCGTGTGGGAACACATACATTCCTGTTGCGGTTGACTATGTTTCAAAATTGGTTGAAGCCATGGCTTTACCCAACAATGAGGCCCGAAGTGTTGTTGCGTTTCTCAAGAAGAGCATTTTTACAAGGTTTGGCACTCCTCGTGCAATCATAAGTGATGTGGGGGTCTCATTTTTGTAATAGAGCTTTTGACACTTTGCTTGCAAAGTATGGTGTCAACCACAAAATTTCTATTCTTTATCATCCTCAAGTGAGTGGCCAAGTTGAAGTCTCAAACAGGAAAATCAAGAGCATATTGTCATAAATTGTCAATGCAAATAGGACCAATTGGTCAAAGAAGTTGGATGATGCTCTATGGGCTTATAGGACTGCTTACAAGACTCCGATTGGTATGTCTCCGTATCGGTTGGTGTTTGGGAAAGCTTGCCATCTACTGATTGAGTTAGAGCACAAGGCCATGTGGACTTTGAGGAAGTTGAATCTTGAATGGGATGTGGCCGCAAATCTTCGTGTGGAGCAGCTTAATGAACTTGATGAATTATGATTCCATGCCTACTCCAGTTCATCCTTGTACAAGGATAAGATGAAATACCTTCATGATAAATATGCTCGTGGTAAGGAGTTCAAAGTGGGTGATTTGGTTCTCTTGTTTAACTCTCGGTTACGTATGTTTCCGGGTAAGCTTAAGTCAAAATGGAGTAGACCTTTTGAAGTGGTGTTTGTGACTCCGTTTGGTGCACTTGACTTGAAGAACAAAAATGGGGAAGTTTTCATAGTGAATGGGCACATGGTCAAGCACTACCTGGACAAGATTGATGACACCTACGTTGTGACACTTCTTCATCTCAAGTGATCTGATGGTAACCTGCGTCGTGCTGCGACGTTAAATCATGCGCTTCTTAGGAGGCAACCCATGTGTCTTTCTTCTTGTTTTTCTTTGATTTTCAGTGTAGTGTAGGATTTATTTTTGGATTGACTGGGTGTGATATGCTGTAGGATTGTGTTGGTGCAGTGCACGAACAAGTTGGAAAATGCTCAATCTCTGATGTTGGTAATGCGAATCGCACTCATTTTGTGTGGCCACAAAGGCTTTTTTGCGGGGGCAAGAAATCAATGCGGACCACAAAAGTGATTTGACAAAAGTAGGGAGTCTCTGAAGTTTTCCACTGCAGCCGCATTGCATTTTATGTGGTCTGCAGTGGTCAACTTGTCAGTGCTCCATGGTTTTGAGCACCGCGGACCGTGGTGCCATTTTGTGCGGTCCGCGGTGGGTAGGTGAGCTGGGGCCCAGGACCTTTTTCTATAAATAGGACCTGAGGCCCTACGTTTAAACTTTTCGATACTTTTCATCTCAGAAGCATAAAAATCACTGTTCATCACTCTCATTGCATGAAATTAACTGCTAAGACTCTTCAATCTTTAGTAAATCTCATTTCTAGTAACTTTAACTCCTTCCTAATTGTTTAATCTTATTATTTTCTTTGAAGTTTTGTTTTTCTTAGTTCTTCTTCCTTCCCTTCCCATTTTTCTTTCAATCTTGTAGCTTAGGTTAGTTAAATACTATTTTAATTAGGACGAGGTAGTTAAAACACTGAGGCAACTCTTAAGGAATCATTAATAGGTGAATAATTGGACTAAAAATGAACAAAACATGAAACCTAGGTGGGTATTGCTGCTAGGCATTCAGTGCAGACCACAGTGGATTTTGTGCGGTCCGCGGTGCCTCTGTGCGGTCCGCAATGCTAGTTTGTGCGGACTGCAATGGACAAAGTTCTGAATGCTGACATTTGAGGACCGCGACCCCAATGGATTTTGTGTCGTCCGTGGTGCCTCAATGCAGACCGTAATGCCTTTTTGTGCAGTCCGCGGTGCATAGATTCAAAGAGTGGGTAGTCCGAACCCCACCTCTGTACGGATCACAATAGATTTTGTGTGGTCTGCGGTAGCCTCTTTGTAGCCGCACCTCATTTTGTACGGACTGCATTCTGCAACATTTGAACTGTCTGCAACAAATTTGTCTGGAACTTTGAATTTTATTATTTCTACTAATACTAACAAAGCATAACTGAATGTTGTTTGCAGACAATGGTGAAATCTCGAGGCAAAGGTGGTAAACAATCAGGAAGAGGAGAGTGCTCCCGGGATAGGGGACAAGGAATGCTAAGATTGACCCCACAAGTCCGACAAAACATAAAGAACATAAAGAGGATGATAAGAGCTGATGGCATAGCCATTGACCTGTCAGGGAGTGAGTTTGAGCCTTCGCGGGAGGCATCTTCAGGCTTCGTGCTAGAGTATGTTACTGAATGGCCGGAGAGGAACAGGTTGAGGGATACACCTCCAGGCTCTCCCACTGCCCAAGCATCAGTGCAAATATCTTTTGAGTCATCTGAGGGCTTAGCTGCCGGTAGTGGAAATGAATAGTCCACCTCTCCTACAACTTCACTATCCGGAGAGGATCCAGTAGCAGAAGATGGGGAAGAAGTAGAAGGGGGGTGAGCCCCAAGTAGGTGGAGTAGAGAGGACTAGAAATCCGTAGGCATGGCAGGACCAGTTTGTAAGTGAGGTTGCCTACCACAAGTTCAGAGAGTGGTGGCCCGAGAGGAAATTGATACCTGAGCGTAAATTTATCACCCGAGACCTTTTGCCTCACAACCCTAATGTGTTGAGACAGTTCAGAGAGAGAGAGAGCTGGATGGGACTACTTCATAGGCCATGTAGAGGACGCCAATGAGCATTTAGTGAAAGAGTTCTACACAAATGTGGCCCACATCAAAAACGGTATCACAGTCACCAAATTGCGGAACTTGAAAGTGAAATTTGATGTCAAGACCATAAATGACTACCTGGGCTTCATGGAGGAGGATGAGTTCTTGTACTTGGAGAAGATGGCATTGGGTGAGGAAGCTCTTCCTTTGTTGGCAGAGTACCTGGCAATACCAGGTACCACTCCCGTTTGGTTGACTGCGGGAGTGAAAATCTTGAGGAGAAATTTGAATTTTGAGGCTAAGGGGTGGGAGACATTTGTGTGCACCAGGCTAGACCCCACTACCTACGAAAACTCACTCCCTATTCACTGGGCGATTTTGGTAGCATCTATCATGGCGGGGTACCCGATTAATGTCAGGAATGTGATATCCCGAGTTATTACACGGGTAGTGAAAGAAGGTGACAGATCTTATCCCTTCCCCAACTTCCTGACCATGTACCTGGAGGACCAAGATGTGGAAAAGCGGAAGTTCGATATGAAAATGAAGGCGGAGGCACCTTTCTCATGGTATATCCTATAGGGTGATAAAAACCCTAAGGGAAAGCACTTCAAGGGCAAAGCCACTACTTCGACTGGCCAGTCTGAAGAGCCAGTAGTGGTAGTGGCTCCTACTCAGCCTCCTTCCACCTCAGCAGACATGTCCCCAGGTCCATCCACTTCTATAGCTCCAGAGATACCTTCCACTACTGCATACCCATTGACTGGCCACTGTCTGAGCCAGGCCCTCACCAGCATCAACAACTATATACAGAAGCTGTCTATACTACCTACTACTGTGGCATCCCAGACAACACCTCCTCTTCCACGGGTCCCACAATCCATTGAGGACACTCTCAAGGACCTTCTAGACAACCAGAAGAAGATACTTGAGAACCAAAAATTGCTTACCGATGCTGTTGATTCACATAGAAAGGGACTCAAGGAACTTGCTAGGGAGGCAAAGAAAATAAGGAAGACTCGGGCTTCAAAAAAGTCGGTGAAGGAGCTACAGGTCAAGGTTGAGAGGAAGGCGGATCACCTGCCTTTAGATTTGCTGTTACATGACCCACTACTAGCAGCCCACCCCAGCTAGAGCATGAGCCCGAGAGGCCATCCAAGAGGAAGAGGGTGATTCCCTGGTCTGATGATACAATTATACAGTTGGAGGACCCATAGGGAGGTTCCTCCGGCCAATCCCAGGATTCAGCCCAGGACTCAGTCTAGGTCCAGGCCCGGGTCCCAGCAGAGCCACAGATCATAGGAAGCCAGTCACAGGTTCCCGAGTAGACAGAGGACCCAGGGACCCAGACTCGGGATCCCATGCAGACGGAGGGCCCATAGGGAGTTTCTTTTTCCTGTCTCCTCTATTTTTGTTCTTATTTTGGTTAGTTGACATTGACGACAATGCCAAATTTCATTTTAGGGGGTAGCCCTATTTGGATATTTGGATGATTGTACATATGATAGTATTTTATGCTTTCTTTCCTTTTTATCTTTGGTATGTATATAATTTTAGCATTTCATTGCACTTTTCGTACTTTTGACTTTGGGTCTATATATAAAGGTTACATTCTTATGTAAATATTAATTTCCCCTATTGTATATTCGATTAAATCCCCTCTTGTACATATTCATTTTACTTTCCGCATTTTTCCTTTCTTAGCTTCTTATTTTATGATCGTAGCTTATTGTTTTGAGTTTTTGCAATAAGCCTTTGGTTTCTTAATGCCACTGTTCTTTCCAAAGGTGGAATGTGTGTGAACCGGGTGGTTCTTCCCGATGATGGATGACATGAAAACCTTCTTAAGGGTTTGAGTCCGTTTTTCTTTTTGCTTTTTAGTAGTTAGTTTGTAAGGGTGCCTCAAACAAAGCTTCATTTGGGCCTAACACATTTGCCTTTGTTCCTATGGTCAAAAATAAATCGTTGTGTTTAGGATGGTGAAAGTTGTGATCTTGAGACTCTTGTGATGGATGATAATCATCAAGTGGTTTTTCGGGACCATTGTGTGCTCAAATCTTATCTAAGGTTGTTGTGGGCCCTCGACTCTGTGTCTTTAGCAATCCCATAGCTTGTGTGGTGAGAGTTTGAATTGCAAGTTCAAGTCCCGAGCCATTGGTCTAGAACTTGCCCTGAATATTTGTTTAGGCGAAATTCTAAGTGTAATTTGACTTGAGATATGATTATAGGCTCTCCTTGATCCAAATGATATCATGAACACTTCCATAGCCTACCAATGATAAAATCCTTAGTCAACCCTTTTGAGCCTTAGACCTTTTTCCTTCAAGAACCACGATACAAGCCTTTACTCGTTTTAAAGATACCCTCTCTTGGCACCCGATCTTTCCTTAGCACATGGAAAACGTATAAGTTTGGGGGGGGGGGGTGAGATGAGGATTGCAACAAAGTGGTAAAAAGGTACAAAATAAAGAAAAAGAAAGGCAATGAAAAAGAAAGAAAAGCAAAGAGACAAAAATAATTTTCAATGTAGAAAAGAATGAAGGGATTCAATAAAAGCAAATAATGAAAGGTGTGGAAAGTTGAGAAAGGAGAAAAGATTTGAAATGAACAAGAAAGAGTGATAGTGTGTCTCTCAAACCCCTTAGAAAGAAGTGAAATGACTTAAAAAGTCAAGTGAATGCGTGCCAAAACGAAGCAAAAGAAGTGCTAAAGGGAAGATGGAACCTACTTAGACCAAATATTTCCTACCCTGAACCAAAAGCCTTCACTATGTCTCCACAAAAGACCTATATGATCTTGAGTTGAATGAAGCTTACATTAGTGGTGACTCACATAAGGGGCAAGCATATGGTACTTAGAGTCGGACTTGTGACTTTTCCTTGATAGAGATGAGTGTATTTCCATTAACCTTGTTCTGAGTGCTACTATCCTAAAGGTGAGGTTAGCTTAGGGAGAGTCGAGGATGTGTGAGTTTGGGTTCCACAATGACCGAAGTAATAGAAAGAGTTTCTTTGATGCGTTGAGTCAACTCTTGATGCTCGTGTATCGCATTGAATCCATTGATGTTTACAAGAGTGAATATTGTTAATGATTCATTTGAATTGAGGGAAATTGTTAGTCCCAATTGATGCTAGAAGAGGTCACTTTAGGTCGGTTGAATTTTCTTGGATTTACTCTTAAGGGATGGGTCTTATTTTGTTTGCTTGAGGACAAGCAAAAACTTAAGTTTGGGGGAGTTGATAACTAGGGATTATAATGCATTTTACACTCCTTCTTGCTTAAGTTTTAATTAGAAATGTGTACAAAATAGTCCCAAAGGCTCACATGTTGTACTTGATTACAGGGTTTGGTCAACAAGGTGACAATTCATCTATACCAGCTCAAAAAGGAGTGAAACATGCACAATTACCAAGAACAAGGCCAAGCTCAATATAACAGGACTAGTGCGACCGCACACATTTTCTGTGCGGTCCGCAAAGAGGAGGTTCAGAGAGTGTGCATTTTAGGCATCCAAGCAATGCGACCACAAAGTATTTTGTGCGGACCGCATTGACTTCATTGCGGCCGCACTCGAATTTGTGCGGTCCGCAAAGCCCAAGATCAGAGAGTTGCCAAGTTGGAGGAATATGTCTAGTGTGGTCCGCAGTCCATTTTTTGCAGACCGCAATAGAAACCACCGCGGTCGCGGTTTATTTTGTGCAGCCCACGGTGGCCAACTTCAGAGAGAATATTATTTCAGCCAAGAGCCTTAGTGCGGCCGCACTCAATTTTTTGCGGTCAGCACTAGCCCCGCAGGGGTATTTTTGTCCAAAATATTTGGCCTAGTATAAATAGTTTCTTTTCCCATTTTTAGGTCATCAGTTGTATTTTGATGAATAGCTGCGCTCGTGAACAGTACTTCTTTCCTATTTTGAGTAATTTTAGCTTAGTTTCAACATTGAATCTTCAAATTTTATCTAGTAATTAAATATTATGGATTTTTCTTCATATATTTCTTTGTTTTGTTCTACAATCATGAGTAGCTAGACCCATTAGTTAGAGTTGTGGCTCAACCCTAGTGTGGGTAATTGATGGGTCTTGTGTTTTAAGACTTGATTGTCTATGGATTTTTGATATTTGGACTAATTTAGGGTTTTAATGTTGAACTAGTGGTTGCAAATACTAGTTTATGCCTAGTTGACTTTGGCTCTTCTTGAGAAAGAGAGCCTAAGTCTATGAAATTCGTCCAACAAGGACTTGGGGCGTATTCAAAAGATTGATAGCCCCAATTAAAGGGTTAAACCTAGAGATTGTAATACCCGACTTGAACCTCTATTGCTTGCACAAATTATCATACCCAATTGGTCTTGAGAAAGTCAATTAGGACAAAATCACTCGAACTACCGAGAGGTATAGAGTGTGTAGAATCGTGCAATGGTTATATTGTAATCCCCAAATATGACAATCTAGCCTTAGACTTGAGAATCCGTCAATTAGCCACATAAGAGAAAGTCACTTCCCTAGTATCTTTTACCTATTTAGACAACCTTCAATAGTTTACTCTTAACTTCACTTAGCCTAATTTAGCATCTTAGTAGTATAAATTTAGAAGTAATATCAAAACCAATTATGAATAGAAGTACAATTAGGAACAATTATGCAACTCCAATTCAGATAGAAACTCAACTCCCATCTCTAGCTCCCTATGGAAATCGATCCCGACGTTCTCGGGTAAAAGCTACTTTGACCACTCTTGCTAGTTTGTAGTAGTACAGGGTTGGCCTCGATCAACATTCCCCTTAGGATTTGGTATTTTGGTAAGTGAAATGCCTTGTACGTGAGGTGACGAGTGTGTACTTGTGCTAATTGTTGAAAAATCCTGTTTTCACTTAAGTAGCTTAAATTGTGTTTTCCTTTCTTGCTTACTCTACTTGAAATTTAAATATGTTGTTAGCTTAGAAAAGCATGTTTAATTTACATAATTGCTTAATTTTTTAAACTACCATAATTATATTATGTGAAGCATGTTAGGTTAGAATTACCTGTTTTACTTGGTACAAAATTTAGCTTAATTGAGTATTCCTTGTGTTGTTGCTGCGTGTTTTACTTCGGGACTACAAGACGATATATCGGGATATCCCCTATACATATTGATGATTTGAGTTGAGGTGCGGGGTACCGAGAGATCCCTAGCACATATATTGAGGATACCAAGAGATCCTCGGGATAAAAAGAGATCCCTAGCATATATTGAGGATACCAAGAGATCCCTGGCATGTATTGAGGGTACTAAGAGATCATCGGGATACTGGGAGATCCCTGATTATTGTCTTTGAGAAGAGGGGTATTCCTGGGGATTATTTTCTATTTCTGTTTCAGTTGTAGTTATCCTTATTATTTGTATTGATTCTTATGGTTATCTTTCAACTGTACTGCTTTATATTATACTGTCACATCTTATATTTTATTTAATCTCAGTAGGGCTATGACCTTCCTCGTCACTACCCGACCGAGGTTAGACTTGTCACTTACTGAGTACTGTTGTGATGTACTCACACCCTTTTCTGTGCATGTTTTTCATGTGCAGATCCAAGTACCTCCACTCAGACTCATCACGCTTGAGACGAGGCGCTTGTAAAGACTCCGAGGTATATCTACCGCGTCCACAAACCGAAGAGTCCCTTTCTACTACCTCTTTTTAGTATTTGCCCTTCTCTATTTTCCTTTCCTTTTGTTAGATATTTTGGAGTTAGATACTAGTAAACATTCAAAGGCTTATGATCATGAGATTCCGGGTTTTGGAAAATTTGTTCAGATTTTGAGAGTTGTTATTATGTATGCCGAGCAGCACTTTTAAACACTGTTTTATTTCACTATTTCGTTCTTATTATTTTCTTCCGCAAATTTGGTTTATTTTCCACATTGTTTGGCTTACCTAGTCGTAGAGACTAGGTGCCGTCATGATGGTTCACTGAGGGCGAACAGGGGTCGTGACACTAAACCTCTTAGATCGGTACAGATCTATGATGATTTGGGGTTGTTTCATGTGAGTTTTACAACAGCCTTGAGATTCTTTACAAGAATCGTGTGATTTTTAAGTGATTTTCATCTTTTTGTAAACTAGGGTTTCCGGAATTTCTTTTTACAAATTGTTTAATGACTTTTTGTGTTTAATCTTCTGCTTCTCATATGTTTTGACTGATTTTGTAAGTCTTCTACAACCTTAACTTGTTTGTACTGAAAGCTCTAATTTTTTGGGATTCCTCATTTGGTTTCTGAGTACTGGTACATCTGATTATGTTCTTGCTTTGGGTTTTTGTGATTTCTCGTGATTTTCTTATCCTAATATGCTTCTACTTAATTTCTTAGTTCAATCCTTTCACTGATTCTATATACTTGTGTTCGTCCTGACTATTCATGTTTTACCCTATTTTATAAGCTAAACATGCTGACTCTTTTATGACTTTCTCTTTGATTGAACCCTTGATTATTCTGAATCCCCTATTTCCTGGTTTAATTTGAATACTTTCCCTTAAACTTTCGATTCTTACCTCTCTACTCGATTTGATTGAATTGCTTGCCTTAATTAATTTTCCCTAGCCTTGTTTGTATTTTACTGATTTTTACTGATTGTTTACTTAATTAAACTTCTGTTCATTTACCCATAATTACCTACTCTGTACCCAAACCTTACTTGATTCTTTTCCTTAAATATTTGGCCTGGTTTTACCGTTGATTTAATTGTCCCTTGATTAAGGGAAGGGCTTGCTGATTCACATGTGAATTCCCTGATTTGCTACTTAATTGATCTCTTACCTTATTTGTTAAGTTTTGATTACTATATAAACCCCCTCTTATTTTATGTTTTGAATAACGACATAGTTAAAAAAACACTACTCTTTACACTCTAAAGTTCTCTTTCTCTTCTGCTACTTGTGATACTCACTGATCTAGCCGGCTGAAAGCCAAGGCTAGATATTGGAACTTTATTTGCTTTTATATTCTGCACCCTTTTCTTCAACTGGTATGTCTCTAGTTAAGTTTTGAAATCCAAACCCTATGTGTTTCATTCCTGCACTAGTTCATCAATTATGAATTCAACTTGTATTCCTGTTTACTTCTTTGCTCAGCATGTCTAAATTATGTCTTGATCAATGCATGCTTTATATTCTGCACTCTTTCTGCTTACTTCTTCACCTAGCATGTCCAAATTGTATGTTCGATCCTGTTCAAGATATACCAACTATTATCTATGTCTTAACTACTGAGTCTATACGATCCTAAGTGTTGTATGTAGTTTGTTGACTATATGTTTCCTCTATACCCTATCCATGTACCCCAATGTGACTCTTATGTGCCCCCAATCCTTTTATCCCTATGTGAAATCTGTTTGTTAAGTGTTCTTTTCTGAATCTGGATTTCTCTTATGACCAATTGATTGTCTGCTTATTTGGTACTCTCCTTAAACTGTTTCAGTACTAATAATTTTCAAAAAGTTCTTTTCAGTATTAATACCTTTCTATTAAACTCCTTCAACTGTTATGCACTCTCCCTTTACTCTTAGAACACTAGGTTATGCCCCTCTAACATGTGTACTGCCTTGAGATCCTTGAGATCTCTCTGAACTTTAGCATGTCAGAGTTGGCCTTTCCACACTGCACCTAAGTTAGTTATTATTTGAGAAAAGGTCTAGGTGTGAGCACTGCCTAGGATCCTTGAGATCCATAGGGAACTCTGACACACCTAGACACGAAATTGTCTATAGAACTTTGGCATTTGAGGCTATTGGAGGCTTGGGAAGTCATTTGGGCCTACTGCAGGTTCCCTATAGATTAACTACTGTTTTCTTTATGTATTTTCATTCATTGGTCTGTAATGATTACTGTAAACAACATTGGGGTGATTAGAAAAGGGTGGGTAGTCATATATATGTTGGGTAGTTTGGGTAGATATCATGCCTATAGGGTTGTGTTAATTCAAGTGTGTTTACTATAATTGCTTTACCTCCACAATATTAGAAACCATGCGTATAAGATCTAAATGGCTTTAATAATAGAGATCATGCCTATAGGGTTAAAATTAGCTTTATTTAGATATCATACCTATAGGGTTAAAATCGGCTTTATAATTAGATATCATACCTATAGGGTTAAAATCGGCTTTATAATTAGATATCATGCCTATAGGGTTAAAATCAGCTTTATAATTAGATATCATGCCTATAAAGTAATTGAAGGTTAGTTTTCGTTATAGCATGTATTCACATTCGACTTCTTAGAAATCATGCCTATAAGTTCAAGAGTCAGCTTTTAATAATTAGATACCATGCTTATAGGAATTAAAATCAGCTCTAATAGAAATCATGCCTATAGAACTCAAAACTAATTTAGTTAAATAAATCAGTTTAATTCATGTTTGTTCATTCTGAATTGATTAATTAATCTGTCAGTTTCTTAATAAGTTTTCAAATACTGCTTAAGTTAATACCGCTAGAAAGCATGTCTATAGGATCTGAAGTTGTCTTTTAAAAAATCATTTTTGCTGTTTTACTGCATTCATAATCAATATATATATGTCATGCTCTTAGGACACCACTGTTATGTGTTTAGGCAAGCCTATAGGGCGATTAAAGTCCTGCAACTATAAAACTACGCTTTAAAACTGTTCGCATTCACATGTTTAAAATCAGTAGGTCTTTGACACTTCAGTCTTAATTTAATGTTGTATACGTTCTGCTCACTTAGATATCATGTTCTAGGATTTTCTTAAATACTTGACAGTTGTTTGAAGACGTGCACTTACTTGTTATATCTGTGGAGGTGACTGTGAGTTTGTAAATTGTTCTCTTTAAATTCAATCCTAATTGTTTTTGATTGACGCCTAGACTTTTATCCTTTAAAACCTTAGGAAGTTATAGAACCACCTAAATTAGAGGTCCTAAATACCTCCAGGGCCACAAGAAAGGGATGCGTAGTGCACGCATAGGACATTTTCAAGGTTACTAGAACACTTTAGGCTATGACCAGAGGGAGGTAATTGGGTAGCAAGGATATGATGACTCCGCGCTAATGTCACGTGTAGCCCCTCATTGAGGAGTGTACCGGGAATTGTGTGGGGTGATCCTATAGGCTAATCAACCTAGGACGCCTCTTTTCCCAACTCCTATATGTTTTAAATGAATTTACTTCTCTTTACATATGTTCAAACCTTTTCCTTGGATTTCATTACTTGAACCATACTTGTACTTAGAATGTCAAAACATGCCTTTACTTTCAAGAACGTGTTAAAATTGTTTATTTGCTAAAATAACTAATTCACATAGTATAAGTTCGATCAGGACAAATCGTTGTGGACCAAGAGGGGTGCCTAACACCTTCCTCTCAAGGTATTTTGAGCCCTTACCCTAAACCTCTGGTAACGCAAACTACTCTGAGAGTTAATCGCTCTAGGTGCCCTAACACACCATAATTTGTTAGGTGGCGACTCTTCAATACCTAATTCCTAAAATGGAAACAAGTTATTACCCCCATGAATGTCGGAACCCAGACTTCTCTCTCTGCAGAGTGAAAAAAGGGGGCACAACAACATGGCAAATCTGCTGGGGAACCTTTAGGCTCTTACCATAATGAACTTATCTTTTGTGAATTAGTCCAAGCATGCTCCATCCTACGTGCCCATTTCCCTTTATTTGAATTTAACTGTCTATTTCCAAGCATTTATGATTTCTTAATTCCTGAAACTGACTTGTCTCCTTGTTTTCTTTTTCTAACTGTCTTTCAATTATTTAAATACCGCATTTATTATTTTCTTACGTGCAAATACTTGACTATATGCTATTTATTGCTGCATAAATTATGCTCCACATCATATTCCACTCATGCGTATTAAATCCTATAGCAACGTTTGATGAGTGGTTTGCTCTTCCTATTTATTACCATTAATTTCAAAAAGGCTTATTTGTAGTAAAACTAGTCGATCAGCGGTATAGTCGACGGTTCCGTGCCTTTCCCCCTCAAGTTGTCCGCTTGAGAGTACCAGTCTAGACCCCCCATAGTAACACTTACTCTGATTATAATTGTGCATGCATCGTTGTCAAACCTAGTCGGATTAATATGTTGCCCATATAATAATCCTTTAAGACAAGCCTTATCCAAATCTCCACTGGGGTTTCCATAATCCCAACGGACACAACCACGTTCTGTGCATTAATGTGGAGAACTAAATGCCAATATGCTAATCATGAATGTATAAATAGTCGAGTCTGCTGGGGGAGAAAGGCCTAACCCTTTTGTTTTGCAGAAAATGAGGCATGAGGTCCCCAGATTCGGTATGGTTGGCAACATTCCACCATTGTTGCTAGATTGGTGGGAGGACCTTTCCTCAAGTGACAAGAAACATGTAAGGAAGTACCTGGGTAACTTGCCTTCCCTGCTAGACATTGAGCCAAACAACAAGTTGATTGAGGCTACCACTTTGTTCTGGGATAGTGAAAGGTCTGTGTTCCGTTTCGGCGACATAGAAATGATACCACTTCTAGAATAAATTGGAGGGCTTGCGGGATTGATTTGGGATAGTCTCGAGTTATTGGTGTCGGAGAGCCGTACCGATAAAGGGTTTTTAAAGATGATGGGGCATAAGAAAAATTTTGACCTAGTATGCCTGAAGGAATCTTACATACCCTTCAAATATCTGTATGAGAGGTATGGCCATAAGAAGTCCTACCGTACCTACCATGATGAGATATCTCTCACTTCTCTAGGCCACATCCACCACATAGTGTTCGTGTTCATTGTATGCTTCTTAAGCCTGATAATATTCCCAATGAAAAGGGAAAGAATCCACACTAGGTTGGCCATGGTCGCTAAGACTTTGATGGAAGGTATCAATGGACAGACATACAGTATAGTCCCCATGATCATAACCGACCTCTACAAGACTCTGGAGCGCTGTCAAAGAGGGGGCAAGCATTTCGAGGGTTGTAACTTGTTGCTGCAGTTGTGGTTATTAGAACATCTTAAAAAAGGTCACTATCGCCAAGAATTTCCGTGAAGGGCTTGGAATAACCATATAGCATTCCATCACCCCAAGTGGATGACTTACATTCCAGACATGTTTGCTCAGCCGAAAAGTACCAAAGAATGGGTAGAGTTCTTCGACAATCTAACCAAGGAACAGGTGCAACAGATGTTTGAATGGTTCCCAACAAACGAATTCATCATTAGATCCAGGGACACTCCACACCTAGTGCTGATTGGGTTGAGAGGGATATGCCCTTATGTCCCTATCCGAGTTATGAGGCAAGCAGGCAGGAAACAGGTTGTACCAAGGGTTTCTAAGATGAGTCATTTCAGAGCAGACTTTCAGGACGACGACATCCCTTACAAGTGCCAAGCTCAGCACAGGTGGCACTACAAAATCATTGTGGAAAAGAACACCATTGAGCCAAATAGGTAATATGCGGGGTGTGAACCTCTCTACCCAGCATGGTTAGGGGACAATATAAAAGGAATGGTGATGCCAAGAGCCGGTCGAGGAAATAGAATCATAGGCGAAGAAGCTGAAGCTCAAGTTAAATACATCAGGCTGCGCAAGAGGGTCCTCGACTCTGAGAATGAGCACCGGGAAATACATGAGAGGAATGTGAGATTGAACGAAGAATGGAAAGAAATGGCGGTCACTTCCAACAGGAAGTTGGAATATCTGGAGTGAGGAATAGTGGAGCTGGAAGGTAAAGTCATAAAGATGATCGAGGATTGCCAAAACGCTGAAGGAACTGAAGGAGGACATCTGGCCAGAGCCTACTTGCTGCTGGGTCTGCGCGAGCTGGGGGACCTGTATGATGGAGTTAGGAAGATTGAATCTGGGGAAGGTCCTTCTAGGACCAAGTAGGCTAGATTTATTTGCTTTCCTAAATGTAATAAGGCCAAGTGCCAGTAGTGACTTATTTTGTTTCTATTATCTTAGTGTCGTTTTGGGATTCATCTATTTTTACATTATGAAATGAAGTATTTATTGGCATCCGAAGTTCTCCAAATCTATTTCTCGCTGGGCCTACCTCAGGAACAATGAGGCTCCCAAATTAGGACACGAATTTACATTTCTGCAATATGTGTTTAAATACTGTGAACATTTCAGAATCCTCACTGAGTTGTTACCTTTTTATTTTTCCTTATTTTGATTATTCCCATCCCCTTAGGTTGGTGCACTTATATTGGTATCATCAGCGTATCATACCAGATATAGAGGCCCTCCACCACCTCCTCCTCCAACCAAAACAAAAGGCAAAGGAAAAGCAAAAATGGACGACTTAAGTGGTATCCGAAAGGAGAATGTTGAGAACGCAGAAACTTCAGATGGACGAAGTACTCCAGAACCAAATGATCTAGTCTTGAGATTAGAACAAAAGATACTGGAACTGCAAGGAGAACTTGAGCAGGTTCGCAACTTAGCAAACTTGTCACTCACCCTGAATGTCCCCGATATCAACCAACAGAACACAAAGAACCCAACACCTCCCCAAAACACACAAAATCAACATCCAAAAAATCCTCCCGCACCAAATCAATATGCAACCCCACCCCAAAATATCAATCCCCTACCAATATCAACTCCGCCACAACACCACTATCAACCAATTCATTACCCACCAACCACCACTTATACCACTCCCCAAAACACACCACAACCCATTTTCGATCCTCAAAACTAAACCAATGACCATCACTACACCCAAGCCCCTGGCACCCATCAAAGCAACCCTATATACGTAGAAACCGTGCCTCTCTCTATCCAACCAATCTCCTATACACCGGAATCCTCTGAGAAGGACCTGCTCATTAAAAACATGGCTAAAAAACTCAAGAAGTTGACGAGTCGAGTTCAGGGTGTCGAAGGCAGCAAAGGAATATAAGGGTATAACTATGAAGACCTATGCATATAACCAAACATAGAACTGCCAGAAGGGTATAAACCTCCCAAGTTCGAGATGTTTGATGGTACAGGTGATCCCAGGGTTGATTTGAGGACCTATTGTGACAAGCTCGTCTGGGTCAGAAAGGATGAAAAGATCCGGATGACACTCTTTATGAGGAGTCTTACTTGAGATGCTTTGTCCTGGTACATCAGCCAGGATCCCAAGAAATGGTCTAATTGTGTGAATATGGCATCGGATTTCATGGACCGGTTCAGGTTCAATACAGAGAATGCACCTGATGTTTTCTACATCTAGAATTTTAAGAAGAAACCCTATGAGACTTTCTGTGAGTATGCTACTCATTGGAGGTCGGAAGCGGCCAAAGTCAAGCCATCTTTGGACTAGGAACAGATGAACAATTCTTCGTCAGAGCGCAAGATCCGCAGTATTGTGAAAGGTTGATGGTTATTGAAAATCATAAGTTCTCCGATATCATCAAGCTTGGGGAAAGAATTAAGGAAGGCATCAAAAGCGGGTTAGTAACAAATTTTGAGGCACTATAGGCCACAAATAAGACATTACAATAAGGCGGCATATCAAAGAAGAGAGATGTTGGGGCAGTAATGGTGGCTCAGGGCCCAAAATCTCCACTTACCTATCAAAAACTTCCACCCACACATCAAACACCTCCGCCCACAAATCAAAAACCTCTACTCACATACCAAGCATCACCACCTATATATCAGCATTCGTCTCCCAGATATTCCTAACCAACAACTATTTATCACACCTGTAACTCCCAACCATCCCATTTCCAATCACCTCCAACTCGCAAAAACTTTCCAAGACCAAGACCTAATTTTGTCCGCAAGCCACCCAGACAATACACCACCATTGCTGAACACATCGACCAACTGTATGAAGGTTGAAAGCCGCTGGTTATGTCACCCCCAGTCCCGTCGTAGCATTAGAGAATCCATCCCAATGGGTCAATCCGAATAAAACTTGTGTGTACCACTCCGGTATGAAGGGGCATATCACTAATAAGTGCCGAACATTGAAAGATAAGATCCAGACGCTAATTGACAACAAGGTCATACAAGAAAAAGAGGCCGCACCCATTGTCCGCAACAACTCCCTCCCTAATCATAGAGGTGGTGGGATATATGTGATAGAGATGAACGAAGAATGGGACCTTGAGGGGTCGATTGGGTTTATTCGAGAAGGCACTTTAAAGTTGCAGTCACGCTTCCTCCTATTGTGGTACAGACTCATTCACCAATCGAGGTCGAGGTAGTTGCACCGGTTCCATTTGAGGTAGAGGTAGCTCCACCTGCGGCCACCCCCGCTCCATTTGAAGTAGGAGTAGTCACACCTTTCAAAGTGACAATGTCAACAACACCTCCTTTCGACTCAAAAGCAATACCCTAGGATTACGTTGCCGAAGCTCGGCAAAAAGAGAAAGGTAGAGGAATCTGATGCTGCACAAAGAATGACTAGGACTGGAAGAGTCTATACGCCTGAACATTTTGGAGTACCAAGCAAGGATGCCACTACCAGGCAGCCTATCATTGAGATAGGTCCAGATGACCTATGGAGGAAAGTACAAGCAAAAGAGTATTCTGTCATTGACCATTTGAACAAAACTCCAGCTCAGATATCCATCCTGTCACTATTGCAAAATTCAGAGGCACATAAGAATACTTTAGTGAAGGTGTTGAGCGAGGCTTATGTACCCAATAACATTACTGGCGGAGAAATGGCCAATATGGTAGGGAAGTATTGGAAAGTCATAAGATCATCTTCCATGAAGATGAGCTACCGCCTGAAGGGTTGAATCACAATCGAGCATTGCACATCACAGTGTAATTTGAAGACAAATTCATTGCCAGGGTAATGGTTGACAGAGGTTCGAGCCTTAATATTTGTCCGTTGGACACTCTGAAAAGGTTGGACAAAGTTTTCCATAAAATACAAGTAGGACGCATGAATGTGAAAGCTTTCGATAGGTCCCAAAGCGCCACAATCAGGGAAATCAACCTTTGCTTGCAGATGGGGCCAACTTGGTTCGACGTCGAGTTTCATGTGCTCGACATACAAGCCTCATATAATCTTCCGTTGGGCCGACCATGGATCCATGCCGCTGGGGCCGTGCCTTCCACACTACACCAAGTCGTAAAATTCAAATGGAATCATCAGGAGGTGATCATTCATGGAGATGGGAGTAACCCCATTTACACCAGTCAAACCATCCCAGCTATTGGGCATAGAAGAAGGATGGGGGGAACTTATCATCACATTGAGCGTATCACCGCCGTTGAGAAGGACAAATGGTGGAGTAGCAAAATAGAAGTGTATTGGCATGGTCTGGGTATGATCCCAACAAAGGGCCGGGGAAGAACCTCCAAGGTATCACTAAACCAATACGGCTGAAGGGTCATGGTACTAGTTTTGGCTCAAATATTAGTACACATGGCAAGAATACAATGATTGGTCACCTCCATGGCATGGACCATATTACCCTCTCGAGCAACCAGTGTCGCGTCTAGATCAAGCTTTTTACCAAGCTGATACAATATGGGGAAATGCAAAAGAGGAAGAATTAGTTGGGTTGAAAAATCTATTCTTGGAGGATGAATACATGGACTACAGTGCCATAATTGAGGAGGAGAAGGAATAAGGCCTTACTATTGAGATTGTAAAGAAAGGAGTTGTTCTAAGGAACTGGACCGCCACACCGTCTCGGGCCCGCCGAGTCCCAGGGTAGCTTGGCAGATTTTCTTTCTATAGCCATTCTAGGCATTTAAGATTTTCAGTAATTTTGATTTAAAGACTTACTTGTTTCAAAATAAATGCTCGATTCATCGAGCCACACTTGTTTGGATGTTGTTTAATTTTAATCAAATGCATTTGCTCTTTATTATTCACTACTATTTTCTACGCTTTTCTTTCTA
Organism: Nicotiana sylvestris; assembly: GCF_000393655.2. Classification (NCBI taxonomy): domain Eukaryota; kingdom Viridiplantae; phylum Streptophyta; class Magnoliopsida; order Solanales; family Solanaceae; genus Nicotiana; species Nicotiana sylvestris. The sequence goes on along the minus strand of NC_091065.1, from coordinate 158,879,408 downwards.
CATTGTTATTATTACTTTTCCTGATTAACTGGTGATTGTGACATGTAATGAGGCAACACAACATGAGGATAGTGATTCAGATGAAGAAGATGAGATACCCGAAGAAGTTGTTAGGGAAGTTGAAAATTTTGAGAATAAGGCCAAATCCAATCTGGACGAAACCAAAGCAGTAAATTTGGGGGATGCCGAGACCGTCATGGAGACTCGTATCAGCATTCACTTGTCACCAACAGAGAAGGAAGAGTACATCCATTTCCTAAAAGAGTATGAGGACATTTTCGCATGGTCATATGATGACATGACTGGTTTGAGCACGTCCATAGTGCCTCACAAGTTGCCTACTAATCCCCTGTGTCTGCCAGTAAAGCAGAAACTCAGAAAATTCAAACCTGACATGAGCCTGAAAATCAAGGAGGAAGTTACCAAGCAGATCAAAGCCAATGTTCTCAGGGTGGTCGAGTACCCAACCTGGTTAGCTAACATTGTGCTAGTTCCGAAGAAGGATAGGAAAGTCAGGGCATGTGTTGACTATCAGGATTTAAACAGAGCAAGTCCTAAAGGATGACTTTCCACTTCCAAACATATACATTTTGATCAATAACTGCGCCAAGCATGAACTCCAATCCTTTGTAGATTGCTTCGCGGGTTATCACCAGATCTGGATGGATGAAGAAGACGCAGAGAAAACAGCTTTATCACACCTTGGGGAGTATACTACTACAAGATGATGCCATTTGGTCTAAAGAATGCTGGGGCTACCTACATGAGAAACATGACAACCATCTTCCATGGTATGATACACAAGGAGATAGAAGTGTATGTGGATGAAATCATTATCAAATCCAAGAGAGCCACAGATCAAATAACGGACTTGAGAAAATTCTTTGACAAGCTAAGGAGGTACAACTTAAAATTAAACTGCGCAAAATGTGCATTCGGGGTTTCCGCAGAAAAGTTATTCAGGAGCTGGATCTGTTGCTTTACTAAATTACTTTCAATAAAGACTTTTGTTAAATATAGTTTCTTACTAAAACCTTTCAACTTGTGTCCATCACTTTTCACTATACTCTTAGTCAATAAGTTTTGCCCCCCTCTAGTATGTGTACTGCCTTGGGATCCTTTTGAGAACCCTCTGAACTCTGGCATACTGAGGCTGGCCTTTCTATACTGCACTTGTTCAATATTTGGTTACTAAGTCAGGTGTAAGCGCTGCCCGGGATTCTTGAGATCCTAAGAGAACTTTGATGCACCTAAACTCTGATTTGTCTATGGAACTGAGGCATATGAGGCCATTGGAGGCTTTGGGAAATCTGGGCATGATTTAGGGCTCCCCATAGAATAACTTCTTGATTTTCTATTTTTACTTATGTAATTCATTCATTGGCCTGTAATAATTTGTAAACAAATATTGGGGTATTTAATAAAAAGGGTGGGTAGATACATGTTTTATGGGGTAATTCGGGTAGAAATCATGCTCATAGGACTTTGCTTTTAAATCTGTTTGCTCTACTAAGTAGAAATCATGCTCCTAGGACTTTACATGTAAATCTGATTGTTTTTCAATAGAAATCATGCTCTTAGGACTTCCTGCTTAAATTTGAGTGTCTCATCAAGTACAAACCATGTATATAAGGTTTTATATTCTGTCATGTTTAGAAACTATGCTTATAGGTTCCAAACAATCATGTCTTAAAATCGGTTTAATAATAGATGCCATGCCTATAGGACCTGGTCCAAATTCAGTTACAACGAGTATTTATGTATGTTTCCATACCTGCAAATCGTTAAAATCAGTGTTACGCTTAGATATCATGCCTATAGGAAGCCCTACTCGCAATTCTGTCTTTTAATCAAATTTAGTCTAATAAATAAACTTGATCACGCTTAGTTCATTTCTGAATTTGTTTAATTAAGTATTAATTATTTCCTGAAACAAGTTCTTTCAAACTACCTCAATCTCATTAGATATCATGCCTATAGGTATTAAAGGGGTCCATTTCAAAACCTGTTTTGTTTCTGCATTAATATAGACATCAGTATTCTGTGTATAGGCAAGCCTTTAGGGCGTTTTCAAAATTGCATCTCTGAAACTGCTTCTATTGCTCAATGTTTTCTGATCCTAACAGGCTTTAAAAAGAGTCCATAGGCAACTGCTAGGGTATAACTTCTGCGTCTAAGAGAGGTTGCTTGTCTTCTGCATATTCACTTAGATATCCTGCTTTTGGACATTATTTAATTAAAGACCTTAACTATGCTTGAGTTGTGCTACTTTATATGTTTGTTTGAGGAGGAAACTCTGAGCCTTTTAATTGCTCCCTTTATGTGTTGAAAGTCCTAAATGCGTTTGACTGTCGCCTTAGAATTTTTGCCTTTTAAAACCTTAGGAGTACGTCTAGAACCACCTATAGGTAAAGGTCTTAACTCCCTCCAGGACCATCAAGAAGGGACGCATAGCAGCACGCAATAGAAATCGTTGACCAAACACTCGCTTTGCATGACCAATAAGGGGATGGGAAGGGTAGATTTGGGATATGTTGACTACGCGCTAATGTCACATGTAGCCCCTCATTGAGGAGTGTTTACCGGATATTATGTGGGGTGATCCTATAGGATAATCAACCTAGGACCTCTCTTTACCAAATTCCTTCTTTATTTAAACCTTTGTTTTACAACATGTCCAAACCTTTATCTTACTACTTGAGTTGTTCTAACGTGCTTTACTTACAATCTATTTGATTCAACTGTTTACTTGTAATAGACTAATTTGTAAATATAACTTCGGCCGGGACCCACAGTTGTGGACCAAGAGGGGTGCCTAACACCTTCCCCCCAAGGTTACTTCGAGCCCTTACCCTAATCTCTGGTAATGCAAACCAACCCAAGAGTTAATCATACTAGGTGACCTAACACACCATAATCTGTTAGGTGGCAACTTTTCAAATACCCAATTCCCAAAAGGAAATGAGTCATTACACCCCGTAAATGTTGAAACCCGGGCTTTCCCATCAAAAGAAAGGAAAAAGGGGGCGCGACAGCATGGCGACTCTGCTGGGGATATTTTTAGGCTCTTAGCATAACGAACTTGTCTTTTACAAATTAGTTCAAGCATGCTTATCCCATACCCTACTCCCTTATTTGAATTTAACTGTCTATTTTTCGAGCATTTATGATTCCTTTATTTCCCTAAAACTGACTTGTCTCTTTATTTCCTTTTTCCTGTAACTATCTTTAACGTATTTATTTTGTCCTACATGAAAATACTTGACTACATGTTATTAATTGCTGCATAAATCATGCTCCGCATCATATTCCACTCATGCGTCTCAAATCCTATAGCAATGCTTTAATGAGTGGTTGCGCTCTTCCTATTTACTACCCTTAAATTCGGAAAGGCTTGTTTGCGGTAAAACCAGTCGATCAGCGGTGCAATCGACGGTTCCGTGCCTTCCCCCTAAAGTTGTCCGCTTGAGGGTACCAGTGTAAAACCCTATAGAAACGTTACTCTGTTTAAATTGTGAATGCATCATGGTCAAACCTAGTCGGATCAGTTATGTTGTCCACATAATGATCCTCTAAGATAAGCCTTATTGAAAGTCCATCGGGTTTTCCATAATCCTAACAGACGCAACCACATTTTATGCATTAATTTGGAGAACTAAATGCCGATATACTAATCATAAATGTATAAATAGTCGAGTCCGGTGGGGGTAAGGTCTAACCCTTTTGTTTTGTAGAAAATGAGGCACGAGGTCCCCAGATTCGATATGGCTAGCAACATCCCTCCATTGCGCTAGATTAGTGGGAGGACCTTTCCTCAAGTGACAAGAAGCATGTAAAAAAGTACCTGGGTAACTTGCCTTCATTGCTAGATATTGAACCAAACAACAAATTGATCGACGCTGCCACCTTATTCTGGGATAGTGAAAGAGTTGTGTTCCGTTTCAGTGACATAGAGATGACACTGCTTCTAGAGGAAATCGGAGGACTTGCAGGGTTGACTTGGGACAGTCCTGGGCTTTTTGTGCTAGAAAACCGTACGGGCAGGTGATTTTTGAAAATGATGGGGCTGAAAAAGAATGTCGACTTAGTGTGCTTGAATAACTACTACATACCTTTCAAATATCTGTACGAGAGGTATGGCCATAACAAGTCTTTCCGCACTTACCATGATGATATCTCCCTCACTTCACTGGGTCACATCCACCGCAGAGTGTTTGTGTTCATTGTGTTCTTTCTAGGCCTCATAGTGTTCCCAATGAAAAAGGGAAGAATCCACACTAGGTTGGCCATGGTCGCCAAAACTCTGATGGAAGGGATTAATGGACAGACATATACCATAGTCCCCATGATCATAGCCGACGTCTACAGGGCCTTGGAGCACTGTTAAAGAGGGGTCAAACATTTTGAGGGTTGTAATTTATTGCTGCAGTTATGGTTGTTGGAGCATCTCCAAAAGGGTCGCTATCGTCAAGAATTTCCGTGAAGGGCTTGGAACGCCCACATTGCTTTCCATCACCCTAAGCAAATGACCTACATTCCAGATAGATTTGCTCAGCCAGAAAGTGCCAGCGGATGGGTAGAGTTCTTCGACAATCTGACCGAGGGACAGGTGTAGTGGATGGTTGAATGGTTCCCAACAGACGAGTTTATTATCAGGTACAGGGAGGACATCTGGCCCAAGCCTACTTGATGTTGGACTGAGCAAGCTGGGAGATCTATATGATGGTGTCCGGAAGATCGAATCTGGGGAAGGTCCTTCTGGGAGCAAATAGATTAGATTTACTTGCTTTTCCTAAAATGTAATAAGGCCAAGTGCCAGTAGAGACTTGTATTGTTATTATTTTAGTGTCGTTTTGGATTCGTCTACTTTTTATATTATGAAATGAAGCATTTATTGGCATTTGAGGTTCTCCAAATTTATTTGTCGCTAGGCCTACCTCGGGCACAATGAGGCTCCCAAATCAGGATACGAGTTTACATTTCGCAATATGTGTTTAATTACAGCAAACATTTCATAATCCTCACTAACTTGTTACCTTTTTTGTTTTTTGCTTATTTTTATTATTATTCCCATCCCCTTAGGTTGGTTCGCTCATACTGGCCTCATCAACATGTCATACCAGCTCTAGAGGCCCTCCACCTCCTCCTCCAAGCAACACAAAAGGCAGAGGAAAATCAAAGATGGATGACTTAAGTGGAATATGAAAGGAAAACATTGAGAACGCAGAGACTTCTGACGACCGCAGCACTCCGGCCCTGAATGACCTGGTTCTGAGACTAGAACAAAAGATACTAGAATTACAAGGAGAACTCGAGCAGGTCCACAATTTGGCAAACTTGTCACTCACCCTTAATGTCCCTGATATCTACCAACAGAATGCAAAGAACCCAATACCTCCTCAGAACACACAAAATCCACAGCTGAAAAATCCTACAGCACCAAATTAATATGCAACTCCACCCCAAAATATCAATCTGCTGCCAATACCAACTCCACCATAACATCATCATCAACCAATTCCGTACCCACCAACCACTACTTACCACACTCCCCAAAATACACCACCACTCATTCCTGATCCACAAAACTCCATCAATGACCACCACTATATCCAAGTCCATGGAACCCATCAGAGCAACCCCATATATGTGGAAACTATACCATATTCTACCCAACCAATCTCCTGTGCACCGGAACCTCCGAAAAGGACCTGCTCATTAAGAACATGGCCGAAGAACTCAAGAAGTTAACAAGACAAGTTCAAGGTGTTGAAAGCGATAGAGGAATATAAGGATTGAACTATGAAGATCTGCGTATACAACCCGATGTGGAATTGCCAGAGGGGTACAAACCTCCCAAGTTCGAGATGTTCGATGGTACAGGTGATCCCAGGGTTCACCTAAGGACCTATTGTGACAAGCTTGTCGGGGTTGGAACAGATGAAAAGATTCGAATGAATCTCTTTATAAGGAGCCTTACTAGGGACGATTTGTCTTGGTATATCATCCAGAATCCCAAGAATGGTCTAATTGGGTAAGCATGGTGTTAGATTTCATAGAACAGTTCAGGTTTAACACAGAGAATGCACCGGATGTCTTCTACACTAAGAATTGCAAGAAGAAACCTACTGAGACTTTCCGCGAATTTGCTACTCGTTGGAGGTCGGAAGCCGCCAAGGTCAGTTCCGCTTTGGATGAAAAACAGATGAATGAATTCTTTATCAGGGCACAGGATCCACAATATTATAAGAGACTGATGGTCATCGAAAATCACAAATTCTCTGATATCATCAAGCTCGGGGAAAGGATCAAGGAAGGAATCAAGAACGGGATGGTAATGAACTTCGAGGCACTGCAAGCCACGAATAAGGCACTCCAATCAAGTGGCATATCGAAGAAGAGAGATGTCGGGGCAGTAATGGTGGCCCAGGGCCCAAAAACTCCACTCACATATCAAACACCTCCACCCACATATCAAAAACTTCCACCCACATATCAAACACCTCCACCCACATATCAAACACCTCCACCCACCTATCAAACACCTTTACCCACATACCAAGCATCACCATCTACATATCAACCTTCATCTCCTAGATATTCCCAACCATCCACTGTCCATCACACTTATCATTCCCAGTCATCCCACTTCCAATCACCACCATCGCCATAATTATCCACGACCAAGACCCAACTTCGACCGCAAGCCGCCCATACAATACACTGCCATTGTTGAGCCCATCGACCAATTGTATGAAAGGTTAAAGGCCGCAATTTATGTCACTCCTGTTCCCGCTATGGCACTAGAAAATTCATCCCAATGGGTCAACCCAAACAAAACCTATGCATACCACGCTGGTATGAAAGGGCACACCACTCTTGAGTGCCGAACATTGAAGGATAAGATCTAGACACTCATTGACAACAAGGTTATAGAGGCAAAGAAAGTCGTACCTAATGCCCGCAACAATCCCCTCCCTGATCTTAGAGGTGACGATATACATATCATAGAAACAAATGAAGAATGGGACCCTGAAGGGTCAATCAGGCTCATTCGAGAAGGCGATGACTCTAAGGTTGCAGTCATACTTACTCATATCGTGGTTCAGACTCAGGCACCTATTGATGTTGAGGTAACTGTATCAGTTCCATTCGAGGTAGAAGTAGCTCTGCCCGTAGCCACCTCCGCTCCATTTGAAGTAGAAGTGGTCACACCATTTACTATGACGGTGTCAACCATACCCCCATTCAACTCAAAAGCAATACCCTGGGATTATGTTGCAGAGGCTCGGCGAAAAGGGAAGACTAAGATAGAGGAATCGGACGCCGCACAAGGAATAACTAGAAGTGGAAGAGTCTATACACCTGAACACCTGGGAGGTTCAAGTAAGGATGTCACTGCTAGGCAGCCTGTCATTGAGACCGGGCCGGATGACCTGTGGAGGAAAGTATAGGCAAAAGAGTATTCTGTCATTGACCATCTGAACAAAGTCCCTGCTCAGATATTAATCCTGTCACTATTACAGAATTCGGAGGCACACAAGAACGCTCTAATGAAAGTATTGAGTGAGGCTTATGTACCCAATAACATCACTAGTGGAGAAATGACCAACATAGTCAGTCAAGTATTGGAGAGCCACAAGATTATCTTCCACGAAGATGGGCCATCGCCCGAAGGTTTAAATCACAATCGAGCATTGCATATCACAGTACAATTTGAAGACAAGTTCATTGCCAGGGTCCTGGTTGATGGAGATTCGAGTCTAAATATTTGTCCACTAGATACCCTAAAAAGATTGGAAAAAGGTTTCCATGAAATATGGACTGGAAGCATTAATGTCAAGACTTTATATGGGTCCTAGATCCATGCTGCTGGAGCCGTGCCCTCCACACTACATCAAGCCGTAAAATTAAAATGGAACCATTAGGAGGTAATCATTCATGGAGATGGGAGTAACCCCATCTACACTAGTCAAACCATCTCGTCCATTGGACATAGAAAGAGGCTAGGAGGGGAAACCTATCATCACATTGAATGGGTCAATGCTGTCGAGAAGGATAAATGGTAGAGTAACAAAATAGAAAGCATACTAGCATGGTCCGGATATGAACCCGGCAAAGGGTTGGGAAAGAACCTCTAAGGCATCACCCAGCAGATACGACTAAAAAATCATGGTACTACCTTTGGGCTTGGATACCAGTATACATGGCAAGAATACAATGATTAGTCGCCTCCGTGGCATGGACCATATTACCCTCTTGAGCAACCGGTACTACGTTTGGAACAAGATTTCCATCAGGCTGACACAATATGGGGAACTGCAAAAGAAGAAGCACTAGCTGGGCTGAAGGATCTGTTATTGCAAGACGAGGGCATGGATTTCTATGCCATAATTGAGGAGGATGAGGAAGAAGGCCTCACCATTCAAACTGTGGCAAAGGGAGCTGTTCTCAGAAACTGGACCGTCGCACCATCCCGAGCCCGTCGAGTCCCTGGGTAGCTTGGCAGAATTTACTTTTATAGCTGTTCTAGGCATTTAATATTTCCTGTAATTTTGTTTTAAGATTTACTTATTTCAAAATAAATGCTCAATTCGTCATGCCAAGCTCTGTTTGAACAATTTTCTCAGTTTTAATCAAATGCATTTGTCCTTTATCATTATTCATTACTATTTTTATATCTTTCCCTTCTACAGTATTATTATTACTTTTCCTGATGAACCAGTGACTGTGACATGTAATAAGGCAACGCAACATGAGAATAGTGACTTAGAGGAAGGAGATGAGATACCCGAGGAAATTGTCAGATAAGTTGAGAATTTTGTGAACAAGCCTAAGTCCAACTTGGATGAAGCAGAAGTAGTAAATTTGGGAGACGCTGAGACCATCAAAGAGACCCGCATTAGCATTCACTTTTCGCCAACAGAGAAAGAAGATTACACTCATTTCCTAAAAGAGTATGAGGACATTTTTGCCTGGCCATATGACGACATGACCGTTTGGCACTTCCATAGTGGCTCACAAGTTGCCTACCAATCCCATGCGCCCGCCGGTAAAGTAGAAACTCAGAAAATTCAAACCAGACATGAGTTCGAAAAGCAAGGAGGAAGTTACCAAGCAAATCAAAGCCATAGTTGTCAGGGTGGTTGAGTACCCAACATGGTTAGATAACATTGTGCCAGTTCTAAAGAAAGACGGGAAGGTCAGGGTATGTGTTGATTGTCGAGATTTAAACATAGCAAGTCCCAAGGACGATTTTCCACTGCCAAATATACACATCCTGATCGATAACTGCGCCAAGCATGAACTCCAATCTTTTGTAGATTGTTTGGCAGGTTATCACCAAATCTGGATGGATGAAGAGGATGTCGAGAAGTAGCTTTTATTACGCCTTGGGTGTATACTATTACAAGATGATGACATTCGGTCTAAAGAGTGGTGGGGCTACTTACATGAGGGCCATGACAACCATCTTCCATGATATGATACACAAGGAAATATAGGTATATGTGGATGGCGTCATTATCAAATCCAAGAGGGTTGTAGATCACATAACAGACTTGAGGAAGTTCATCGATAGGCTCAGGAGGTACAATTTGAAGTTGAACCCGGCAAAGTGTGCGTTCGGGGTTCCCATAGGAAAGTTATTGGGATTCATTGTTAGTCGTTGAGGGATCGAGCTAGATCCGACTAAAGTCAAAGTTATTCATGAGTTACCACCACCTAAAAGCAAAAAGGATGTGATGAGTTTCCTGGCACGGGTCAACTACATCAGTTGATTCATAGCACAGTCCAGAGTAATATGTGAACCCATCTTCAAGATAATGAGGAAAGATGCCGAGACAAGTTGGACCAAGGATTGTCAGAAAGCTTTTGACAAGTTCAAGGAATACCTGTCCACACTGCCAGTTCTGGTCCCGCCCGAACCAGGACGGCCTTTGCTACTTTATCTATCCGTGTTAGATGGAGCCTTCAAATGTGTTTTGGGACAACATGATGAGACAGGAATAAAGGAGCAAGCCATATATTACCTAAGTAAGAAATTCACACCTTATGAAGCACGGTATTCTCTTCTTGAATGCACTTGTTGTGCTTTGACCTGGACATCCCAGAAATTAAGGCATTATCTCTGTGCCTACACTACATACCTCATATCCAGGATGGATCCTCTGAAGTACATATTTCAGAAGCCCATGCCTATTGAGAAGTTGGCTAAATGGAAGATACTACTGAGTGAGTTCGACATCATCTATATAACTCAAAAGGCAGTCAAGGGACAAGCATTGGCAGATCACTTCGCTAAAAATCCGGTGGAAGGAGAATACGAACCCTTGAAACATATTTTCTTGATGAAGAAGTATCATTCGTAGGAGAAGACATTACTGAGGCATATGACGGTTGGAGGATGTTCTTTGACGGAGCCGCAAATTTCAAAAGAGTAGGCATTGGAGTAGTTTTTGTATCATAAACGGGTCAGCATTATCCCGTATCTGCTAAACTCAGATTTCCCTACACCAATAATATGTTAGAGTACGAAGCCTGTATACTAGGGCTCAACATGGCAATCTACGTATTGTTGGTGATCGGTGACTCAGATTTGCTTGTGCACCAGGTACAAGGAGAGTGGGCCACAAAGAATTCCAACATATTGCCTTATTTGCACCATGTGCAGTAATTGAGAAAGAGGTTCAGAAAGATAGAATTCCGACATGTGCCCAGAATTTAGAATGAGTTTGCTGACGTATTAGCCACTTTGTCATCAATGATACAGCATCCAGATAAGAACTATATTGATACCATTCCGGTGAGGATCCATAATCAGCCGATATATTGTGCTCATGTCAAGGAAGAAGCAGATGGAAAGCCTTGGTTCCATGAAATCAAGGAGTACTTATAAAAAAGAAAATACCCGGATCATGCAAATCACATTCAGAAACACACACTCCGGAGATTGTCAAATCACTTCTTCCACAGCGGAGGAAACTTGTACAGAAGAACTCCAGATTTGGGTTTACTAAGGTGTATCGATGTAAAGGAAGCTTCTAAGCTACTTGAGGATGTGCATGCTAGGACATATGGTCCGCACATGAATGATTTCGTTCTGGCTAAGAAGATACTCAAGGCAGGTTACTTTTGGATCACCATGGAGACGGATTGTATTCAGTGTATCCGCAAATGCTTTCAGTGTCAAGTGCATGCCAATATAATAAAAGTGCCGCCAAACGAGCTCAATGCAACAAGCACACCTTGGCCATTCGCCGCCTAAGGAATTGATGTTATTGGTCTCATTGAGCCCACTGCTTCAAAAGGACACTGGTTTATTCTGGTAGCCATTGATTACTTCACAAAATGGGTAGAAGTTGCATCTTATAAAGTGGTAACCAAGAAAGTCGTCGCAAATTTTGTCAAGGCTCGTATTGTTGTCGCTCACCCTTTTTCTCACGAAATCGGGTTTATGACATTTGGGAGGACAACTCATTCCCTTTTGGGAGCCGGGTTTGAATTTGAAGAGTCGCCACCTAATGATTAGGGTGCATTAGGACACCAATATAGTTTGATTTGAGTAACCAGAGATAGGGTAAGGGCTTGAAATTATCCCAAGGGGAAGGTGTTAGGCACCCCTCAAGATCCACTAGTGTGGTTCCCGGCCAGACTATTGTTGTGAACTTAGGTGCAAATAAAGTTGGAAAGAACTAAAAGAAAGCTGATTTTTCTTAAAAAGAGTTTGAAATTCTTTAAAAGAGATAAGAAATAAAGGAAATGGGGTCCTAGGTTTATTACTAATATGGATCACCCCACACAATGCCTAGTAATCACTCTTCAATGAGGGGTTACGCGTGGCATTATCACGTGGTCATCATATCCATATTTACCTTTCCCACCCCGTTAAGGTATTAAAGCACGGAATGGTCTCGTTACTCATTGCATGTTATTACTCGCCCCAATCCTGTCAGACACGGAGGCATTTAGGACTACTAATCCTAAAGGGAGGGGATATCGGCTTATTTGTAGTTTTAAAAGCAAAATTCTAAGGCGACATGCAAGAACATGTATAACAAATTGGGGGAAAGCACATAACAGGCAAAAGGTCTCAGAAATACCTCGTTTAGTCAAAAAAGCATGTAGTTTAACATGTCTTGCACGTATTGTTTAGGGTCTTATTAAATACTGAATGTGAAAGAACTTAGAGGTTGCGGCGAACTGATTTATTACATATTTCAGATAAGAAGCCCTAATCAGGCCTACCTGCTGGTTGAAGTTAATAGAACCGATTCAGTTTATAACTTTTATCTTAAGGCTTGCCTAAGTGTCGGACAAGGATCCTATAGGCATGGTATCTATTGAATTCAGGAAAGCCAAAAATAATAAGGTCTAAAAAATGAACTGAGTACATGCTAGTAAAAAGGGGAAATCGGATTATGAAATGAAAGCACACTTTAACGAAAGTTATAAACTCTGAAATTGATGATACTCGTTATTACTGATTTTAGTTCTGTACGTGAATGAAATGATTCAGATTAGATTAATATCTCCTATAGACATGCTCTCTACGTGTAATTGATTTTAGGCCTTGTATGGTAAAGATGCAAAAGCATGATATCTAAGTGCAGAATTTGGTTTAAGACATAGTATCTAGATGCACTTGAACACTTAAGTCTTATGAGCATGATTTGTAGATGGCAAATGAATACTCAGGATTTAAAAGGCCCTATAGGCATATTTTCTATATGCATATGCACAATTCAGATTCCCAGATACTTCTAGACACAATTTCTAGATGATAATGAATATACAAGATTTAGAAGGACCTATAGGCATGATTTCTAGACCAGAGTAGCAGACCTATGATCATGATTTCTGTATGAAAATGGGCATTCAGAATTCCCTATAGACATTCTTTCTATATGTATTTGAATGTGCATAATTCGAAAACCTATAAACATGGTATCTATATGCGAATGCAGAATTCAGAATTTCTATAGAAATGGTATCTACCCTTTTGCATACATAATTACCCGCCCTTTTTTTCTAACCATCCCCAAGAGTTTATTACAAATTTATTACATCCCAGAATAAAGTAAAAAATACATCAAAAAAAATAAAAGTACAACAAAGAGAGCCAGATTCAGACCTCATGTCTGAAATATGATGTAAACCAACTCCATGAGATCATGATCCAAAGCCTTTCTCCCATTTGAGTGTGTCAAAGTTCCCCGAGAGTCTCAACTGAACTCCGGGCAGTGCTTACACCCAAATGTATTACCGGATTTGGACAGGTGCGGTGTGGAAAGGCCAACCCTCAAGTGTCCAAGTTCAGAGGAACTCAAGGTCCCAAGGCAAGGCTCACAAGAGGGGGGCAGAACTTAAAGAGTAAGAGAGAGTGCAAGTGAAGAAACAAAATTCTGAGAGAGGGAAAGGGGAAGGGAAACAACTACAAATAAGTACACATAGGGGTACATGAGAATGGGGAGGTTGTAAAGAGCCTTTGCTTAGGCTAGGGCAGGCTTTAGGCATGCTCAACAACGGAGGATGCTAGCATGCCATAAGTTTGTCAAAACACACATTAATGGAGGCTAGGATCCCAAGAGATCAGGTTTTATTCATGGGCAACAATTTACACATTGCCATGCTCCAAACCATAGCTTAAACACACAAGGGGGTGGAATAATAGGGATTCATAACAGAACAGGCAGGAAAAGAAATCAGTAATGCTGAACTATACAGAAATAGTAAGTAGTTAGGGATACAAAAAACATGAATAAACACATTTGTTGTGGTGCTGAAACTTAAATCAGAACATACCAGTTTCAAAAAAACACAACAAAGAAAGGCAGTAGGTCTTGTAAACAGGACATAATGCAAGCAAATAAGAGAGAATACTATTGCGTGTAAGTGTAGTTTCAGAAGAAAACTATGAGTGAGGGGTTGTCTGTTTTGTGTCAATGCAAAAGCCAGGTATTTATAGTGTGAAAACAGGTAGAAAATAAGGCAAGAAAATAATTATGGGACAGTGTATCAATTAAAAATCAATCAGTATCAAAGACCTCCTTTAATCAAGGAGTTAAAACCAAATGGCAATGGACAAAAATTATTCAAGGAAGGAGATCAAGTAAACATCTTGTGCAAAGTAGGCAATTGGGGGTAAATACATAGGAGTTCAATTAAGGGAAGAATTAATGAAGAATCTTTAAAATACACGGTTAACCAAATAAGGTAATAAACACAATAAATCAATCAGCACATAGTAAATCAAAGAGTCAGGGATTCGAAGTTATAAATAAACCAAGTCAGAATAGGAGAATCAAAAGGCTAAGGGAAAGTTCTCGAATCAACCCAAGAATTAGGGAAATCAGTAAAACAAGGAAAGATTCAATCAGACTCACACAAGGAGGTCTAAAATCAGTCCCAAATTGAAGGCCATTTTAGAGGGAAACTTAGCATATAAAAGAGTATATGAGTATTAAGCAGGTAAGGTGAATTTAGGACAAAGAGAAACATCGCATAGTAGCAAACATAGGTAGTCACATAGGTCGATTCCACTTACTTAGTAACAGAGAAGAGAGAGTATCGAATAGCATACCAAAGGGCCAAGTAAAAAACCTTATAGAGTTTTAGCAGGAAATTAGAATCATATAAAGAAACAAAGATTCAGAAATTCAATCGAGCATTAGATGAAACATCTTTCAGAAACTCGAATAGGTTCAAAGAAATTAGGGTTTTGAAGCCAAACAAGTTCAAATATGAAGAACAAGCAAATCACATATCGAGTAGTCTCAAAACTCGAATGAATCCCCAAATCTAGGGTTTTCTTCGTCAATAGAGTATAGAGATGAGAACAAGCAAATTAGGCAGAAATACTAACGAAATAAGTTCAGAAATCTCAAAAAGAAACTAAGGCTTTTAACATGCATATTCCAGTAGAGAAACAACATAAAGAAACACAGTAGAATAAGAACAACATAAGAAACATAGTAGACATTTCTTTAAAAAAAAATCAGAAGAGCTTCGAAATAAAGTAACAAAAAACCCTAAGTCAGAAAAGACGAAGGTTCTGAAAGCAAAGTTTTGAAAGAAACTTTGAGAAAGCGTTTAGAAGCTTAGAGTAAACACAGATCTACAACGGATTTAAAAGAATTAGAAGAACCTCAAAGATTAGGGTTTCAGAAGAACCCTAGATAGTGAGAAAGGCTTGGAAAGTCATTGATCTTGGTATGAGAAGTCAAGATCAGGCTTGAACAGCCATGGTTGGCCGGAGCAAGGTAGGAGATGACTGGAGAAAGCGAAGCACCGAAATAGACCAAGGTCTGGACCAAACTTCCTCAGGGTTTGGTCTTGAAAACATAATAATCAAGCAGGTAGGAGTCGTAGGAGGCAGATACAGGCTTTTAATGGCTTTAGAAACCATCGATTCAGGAGATTTTATGATGGAAGTGGAAAGAGACGGGTAGGGTTTCTGAGAGATAATTGGGAGAAGGGGGATTCAAAGGCGGCTAATGGTGAGAAATGGTTAGGGTTTGGGGGGGGGGGGTAATTGGAATTTAAAAGGAAAGATTAAAGGGTGGCCGTTGATCATTTTGATCAACGACCTGGATTGAATGGGGATCTGGGCGGGTCATTTTAAAAGGGTCGTGGGTCGGGTAGACTAGGATTTGGGTCAGGGTAATTGGGTTTTAGGATTGGGTTTAATTGGGTGCCAAATCAGGCCAAAATTGAAATGCAAATGGGCTAACATTTTAATAGCCACTTTTCCCTTGTTTAATTTATAAAAAATAGTAAAATAATTTTTGGGAATAAATTAAAGGTATTAAAATAATTAATAATATATAATTATGAAAAATAAAAATACTGGGGTCCATTTTATAATTGTAAATATAATTAAATCTTGAAATAGGCTAATATTGCATTTATAGGCAATTTAGCTTAAAAAATACTATATAAATTTGTAAAAATATGCAAAAATTTTGTTAGCTATATTTTAGTATAAATAAGAGAATATAATAATTGAATTTCCAAAATGACAATTTTGGGAATAATTATTAGGCTTTTCTTGCTAAAATAAGGCAATAAATTGATTTAAAAAATCTTAAAAATTAAGAGAAAAAATATTGAAACCATGGGACATACTTATATATGCATATACATGCTATTTTGAAAGTATTATGCATGTTAAAAATATATAGGGAAAAATTAGGTGTCAACGGCTGCCCCTCTTTACCCGGGAAAGATGAAAGTGTTGTCGGGTAAAGATATGATGGACACTTTTGACCGAACGAAATGATTTCAAAACGTTTGGCCGTGCTCTAGCTCCTGAGCTGCCTTCATATCCCTGGTCTTACAGGAATCAGGCCATATGTAGTTCAGAATCCGTCGGCGGAGTATGCCGATGGAGAGTTTTCAAGAACGAACGCAATATTCGGGTTGGGCTAAATGGTTAAGGTCTAATAAGGCTGCGGGAACTGGAGCGGGATTTCTCCTGCCGAGATGGCCGTTGTTTTCCGGTTTACCTGCAAATGAGCAATACAAGCGTATATTGTGCAGAAGTTTAAACATGATGCAAGTTCCCGTTGGACCATGAATGTTGTCTTTGGACGGTTAGGATGACGTCTTCAAACCATGACGTCCTGGGCCATAAAGCGTATGATAAAGGATTCGTAGGCCATGAAATGATGCTCTCGGGCTATGAGAATGATGCCTTCGAACTATGATGCCTTTGAATAATGATATGCAAAAGATTAAAGGAGTCTTCAGGCCATGGCATGGTGTTCTCGGGCTATGAAAATGGTGCTTCCGAACAATGACGCCTTTGGACAATTTGGTGATCTTTCAGCCCATGAAATGCAGTATTTGGCGATCTTTCAGCCGTGAAAATGTAGATAAGGTGGCGATCTTTCAGCCATGCAAGTATAAGTAAGGTGGTGATCTTTAAGCCATGCAAGCAGAGGAGGTAGAGCTTAACCTCGAAAGGCAGAATGGTAGCCTATGCAATGCAAGAATGCAAATGGAGATAATGCTTAGTCTCGAAAGGCAGAATGGTAGCCTTATGCAATGCAGGAAATGTAGATATAGACAATGCTTAGTCCTAGAAGGCACACCGGTAGCCTTACTCAATGCAAGTAATGCAGATGGAGACAGTGCTTAGTCTCAGAAGGTAGAATGGTAGCCTTATGCAATGCAAGAATGCAGATGGAGGTAGCACTTAACCTCGGAAGGCAGAATAGTAGCCTTATGCAAGAAATGAAAGACATAGAGTTTTCTTAGCTGATAGCTGATTGCAATATTATGGCTACTGGGGACATTGTGCCTATTAGGGACACTATTATGTGCAGATAGCAACAACAAATAAGTGCAAAAGTTCTGAGAGTTGTATTTCAGAATAGTGTGACTCTCATGAGTGTATGGCATATTTGATGACTTTGCAACTCAAGTACCTGCATCCAAAGAAAAATCGTGAGTTTTGTAAGGGGAGGGGAGGTTAGTTCGTATCCCCGCTGGCTCTGCTTGACCCGCCTGACTTTGATCTGGTGAGACTGTATGTATCATTGGGGTAGCGTTGCTAAACAAGGTAATTTCAGTAATAAACATGCATGATTTTTGTAAAAATACGATATAAGTATATAATTAAGAAACAACTTTTAGATGAATCGACAACTGTGACATGGTTCAGGACGTTGCAACCTATCTTGCTACGGAATTTTGAGGGTCCTCCTCAAAATTTTGCCCCAGTTTAATGGGTTGATGTTTCTGACTATTGTTTGCGATGATTGGCTGAAAATGACTTTGGAATTTTGAGGGTCCTCCTCAAAATTCTGCCCCAGTTTCCAATTGCGGGGGGGGGGATAATTTTTTTATTGAATTGTGATCGAACCCATAGGGCTGCCTACGTATCCCCTCTTAAACGGGAATCAGGTCAGGCGTAGTTCAATTACATCGATGAGGAAAGCATGAAAATTACACATAGTAACGCTTGACTGCATCTGAATTGATCGGTTTTGGCCAAACTTCTCCATCCATTTCTGCGAGTATGAGGGATCCTCCTGTCAGAACCTGGTGAACCATGTATGGACCCTGGCAGTTGGGAGAGAACTTCCCTTTGGATACATCTTGATGCGGGAAAATTTTCTTTAACACCAGTTGCCCGGTGCGAACCGTCTCGGCTTGACTATTTTGTTGAAGATTCTGGACATTCTTTTCTAATAAAGTTGACCATGGCAAACTGAATTCATTCTCTTTCTGTCTATGAGGGCTAGCTTCTCATAACGATTTTTCACCCACTCTGTGTCGCCGAGCTCAGCTTCCTGTATGATCCTTAGGGAGGGGATTTCTACCTCGGCGGGAATGACTGCTTCTGTACCATAAACTAGCATATAGGGAGTTGCCCCGGTTGATGTGCGGTCTGTGGTGCGATATCCCGGTAAAGCAAACGATAACTTCTCGTGCCATTATTTATGCTTATCTATCATTTTCCTCAATATCTTTTTGATATTCTTATTGGCGGCTTCTACTGCTCCATTCATCTGAGGTCTGTAGGCTATGAAATTCTTATGTTTGATCTTGAAGGTTTCACACATGGCTTTCATCAAGTCACTGTTGAGGTTGGAGCCATTGTCGGTAATGATTGACTCTGGAATCCCGAATCGACAAACAATGCGGTCGCGGACAAAGTATGCCACGACTTTCTTAGTCACAGCTCTATAAGATGCTGCTTCGACCCATTTAGTGAAATAGTCGATTGCTACTAGGATAAACCTACTCCCGTTAGAGGCGGCGGGCTCGATTGGTCCAAGAATATCCATTCCCCAAGCGGCGAACGACCATGGTGAGCTCGTTGCATTAAGCTCGCTTAGAGGTATCTTTATCATGTATGTATGTATCTGATAGCGGTGGAATTTCCGGACATACTGGATGCATTCTGTCTCCATTGTCATCCAAAAGTAACCAACACGGAGTATTATTTTTCTCAGAAAAAACCATTCATATGTGGATTGCAGGTCCCAGCATGGATTTCTTCTAGTAGTTTAGATGTTTCCTTAGCATTGACACACCTTAGTAATCCCAAATCAGGAGTCCTCATATACAGGATTCCTCCGCTGTGAAAGAAATTGTTGGATAACCTCCTAAGTGTGTGCTTCTGAGCAGGATTCGCGAGCTTCGGGTATTCTCCTTTCATCAAATATTCCTTGATATCATGAAACCTAGGCCTTTCGTATGCTTCTTCCTCAACATGAGCACAATAAGCTAGCTGATTATGGATCTTTACCGGAATGGTGTCAATGAAGTTCTTGTCTGGATGTTGTATCATGGACGATAGGGCAGCCAATGCATCAGCGAATTTATTCTGGACCCTGGGAACATGTTGGAATTCTGTCTTTATGAACCTCTTTCTCAACTCCTATACATGATGCAGATAAGGGAGTATCTTGGAGTTCTTGGTCGCCCATTCTTCTCGAACCTGATGTATAAGCAATTCTAAATCTTCGATCACTAACAACTCTTGAATGTTCATGTC
Organism: Nicotiana sylvestris; assembly: GCF_000393655.2. NCBI lineage: Eukaryota > Viridiplantae > Streptophyta > Magnoliopsida > Solanales > Solanaceae > Nicotiana > Nicotiana sylvestris. The sequence goes on along the minus strand of NC_091065.1, from coordinate 158,859,901 downwards.
AATGGCCATTTTGAGCTCTAGGATGTAGGTTTTATACTCGGCCATGTTGTTGGTGCAGGGAAACCTGAGCTTGGCAGACACCAGATAATGCTGACCAGTTTCTGATACAAGGACTGCTCCTATGCCAACTCCTTTGAAATTTGCTGCTCCATCGAAAAACATTCTCGACCATCATAGGATTCTGCAATATCTTCTTCTATGAATGATACCTCTTCGTCAGGAAAATATGTTTTTAGGGGTTCGTATTCTCCGTCCACGGGGTTTTTAGCAAGGTGGTCTGCTAGTGCCTGTCCCTTGATTGCTTTCTGAGTCACGTAGACAATGTTGAATTCATTCAACAGGATTTGCCACTTAGCTAGCTTACCAGTGGGCATGGGCTTCTGGAAGATGTACTTCAAGGGATCTATCCTTGATATGAGTTATGTAGTATAAGCACAGAAATAGTGCCTCAACATCTGAGCTACCCAAGCCAAAGCATAGCAGGTGCACTCTAACAGAGAATACTAGGCCTCGTACGCGATGAACTTCTTACTGAGGTAATAGATGGCCTACTCCTTCCTCCCCGTTTGATCATGTTGCCCTAGAACACAACTGAATGCTCCATCCAATACTGCAAGGTAGAGTAATAAGGGTCTACCTGGATCAGGTAGGACTAAGATTGGCGGTGTTGACAGGTATTCCTTGATTTTGTCGAAAGCTCTTTGGCAATCATTAGTCCATTTGGTAGCAGCGTCCTTCTTTAACATCTTGAAGATTGGCTCACAGATAACTGTAGATTGTGCTATGAACCGACTGATATAGCTAAGTCTCCCTAAGAAACTCATTACATCCTTCTTGTTCTTTGGCGGTGGAAACTCTTGAATAGCTTTGACCTTTGATGGATCCAGTTCTATTCCTCGGTGACTTAGAATGAACACAAGTAGTTTTCTGGCAGGAACCCCAACTGCGCACTTCGCGGGATTCAGTTTTAGGTTGTACCTTCTAAGTCTATTGAAGAACTTCCTCAAATCTTCCATATGATCAGTGGCTTTCTTGGACTTGATGATAACATCGTCTACATATACTTTGATCTCTTTGTGTATCATATTGTGGAAAATAGTGGTCATGGCCCTCATGTAGGTGGCCCCAACATTCTTTAATCCGAACGGCATTATCTTGTAACAGTACATCCCCCATGGCATAATGAAAGCCGTTTTCTCAGCATCTTCTTCATCTATCCAGATCTGATGATACCCAGCGAAACAATCCACAAATGACTACAATTCATGCTTGACGCAATTGTCGATTAGGATGTGTATGTTTGGCAAGGGGAAGTCATCTTTCGGACTGGCCCAGTTGAGATCCCGGTAATCGACACAGACTCTGACCTTTCCGTCCTTCTTTGGTACTGGACAATGTTGGCTAACCATGTTGGGTATTCCACTACCCTGAGAACATTGGCTTTGACCTGCTTGGTGACTTCTTCCTTGATCTTCAAACTCATATCAGGTTTGAATATTTTGAGCTTCTACTTTACTGGTCGACACGTTGGATCAGTTGGCAGTTTGTGAGCCACAATAGACGTACTTAGACCAGTCATGTCATCATACGACCATGCGAATATGTCCTCATATTCTCTTAGAAATTTTGTGTATTCCTTATTTTTTTATGGTGATAAGTGGACGATGATTTGTGTTTCTTTGATGTTTTCTGCATCTCCCAGGTTGACAACTTCTGTTTCGTCCAGGTTGGACTTAGGCCTGTTTTCGAAATTCTCGACTTCTTTAACAATCTCTTCTGGTATATCATCTTCCTTTGAATCTATGTCTGTTTGTTGCATTGTCTCGTTGCACGTCACAGTCATTGGTTCATCAAGATAGGTAATAGTAATGCTGTATAAGTAAAGTAACAAGAGAAAATAATAGTAATAAGTGTTGATTCATAAGGAAAGTCAAAAATGCTTTGATAAATTGCATAATCATTTTGAAAATTGGAGATCTTATTGCGGGAATTAAAAAATGCGAAAGGAAAATCATTTAGTTAATAAAAACAGTGCATGATGCTTGTTTTAGCCTTGCTACCCCGAGACTCGTCGAGTTCTGGTTGTCCTGATGGTCCAGTTATTGAGGTGTGTCCCTCTGCTTACGGCCTGTACAGAAGGGCCTTCCCCCCTCCTCCTCGAGAACAACATAACAATATGTCATTGTCCTCTAAGAACAAGTTTTTCACATCTACCAGTGCTTCCTTTTCTTCCGACCCATAGCTAACATCGGCCGGTTGGAAAGTCTTCTCCAAATGTGGTATTGGCTGCTCCAGCGGATAGTAAGGACCGCGCCATGGTGGAGACCAGTGGTTGAATTCCTCCCCGACGTACTCATATCCCAAACCGAAAGTAGTGCCATGCTTCTTGAGCTTTATGGGCTTAGTGATTCCTTGGAGGTTCTTGCCAAGCCCTTTGCCAGGTTCGTACCCACTCCAATTCAGTATACTCTCGATCTTGTTATCCTACCATTTGTCTTTGTCAACAACATTTACCCGTTTGATGTGATGGTAAGTCTCTACTCCCATCTTCTTTCTCCCTTCGATTGATGGAATGGTCCGGCAATTGTATATAGGATTGTTATCGTCGTCGTGAATGATCACTTTCTGGTGATTCCATTCAAACTTTACCGCCTGATGCAGTGTTGAAGCTACAGCCCCTGCAGCATGAATCCATGGTCGTCCTAATAGTAAATTCTAAGATGTTGGCATGCCTATCACTTGGAAATCAACGTCGAACCAAGTAGGCCCCATTTGCAAACACAGACTAATCTTCCCAATGGTGGACCTTTGGGAACCGTCGAAAGCTTTCACATTGATGGCTCCATCCTTTATCTCATGCAGTCCCCTACCCAACTTCTTGAGTGTTACCAATGGAATAATGTTGAGACTGGAACCCCCGTCGATCAGGATCCTGGTGATGACGTAGTCCTCGTATTGCATAGTGATGTGTAGTGTTTTGTTGTGTCCCAACCCTTCAGGTGGCAGCTCATCCTCATGAAAAGTGATCTTGTGACTCTCCAATACCTGTCCTACCATGTTAGACATTTCTCCGCCAATGATGTTGCTTGGCACGTATGCTTCATTCAGCACTCTCAATAGAGCATTTTTGTGTGCCTCAGAAGTTTGTAGCAAAGCAAGTATGGAGATCTGCGCCGATGTGTTGTTCAACTTGTCGATGAATGAGTATTCCTTGGCCTGTAAAGGTCGCCTGGACCTGTCTCAATAATGGGTGACCGATTGGAGGCCTGCTTGTTTGACTCAGCTAAGTGTTCGGGGGTATAAACTCTGCCAGTTATTGTCATACCCTATGCGGCAACAGTTTTCTCGAACCTAACTTTGCCTTTCCTCCTTGCCTTTGGCTGTATAGTCCTAGGTTATAGCTTTTGTATGGAATGGTTTCATGGATGACACTGCCACTGGGATCGTCGTGGCTATCTTCACCCTGAACGGAGTAGGTCTCTTGGGTGATAAAACTGCAACTTCAAATGGTATAGGTGCATTCGTTGAGACATGAATTCGACCTCAATTGCCACTTGTGTCTTTGCAGATGATGTTGTTTCAAACTCAAGTGGCACGGACATGTTTACTTCAGCGTCCCCAGATGGCTAAATCTGGACGATGATTGGATTAAGAGTAACTATTGGCTTCTTTGGGTCATCACATTCTGCAATCAACCCGATTGATCCCTCGGGATCCCAATCATACTCTATTTCAATCATGTGAATGTCTCCACCCTTATGGTCAGACAGAGGGTTATTGCGGACATTCGGAGCGGGCTCCTTTGCCACAATAATCTTGTTGTCAATCAAAGCCTGGATCATGTCTTTCAGAGAACGACATTCGTCGATGGTGTGTCCCCTCGTGCCGGAATGGTATGCATAGGATTTGTTTGGGTTAACCCACTGAGAAGGGTTCTCAGGAGTTGCAGTAGGGATAGGGGTGACATAACAAGCAACTTTGAGTCTTTCGTACAATTGGTCAATAGGTTCAATAATGGCTGTATATTGTTTAGGAGGTCTACGATCGAAATTTGGTCGAGGTCTAGGGAAGTTTTGGCGTGCAGGAGGTGATTGATAGCGGGGTTGTTGAGTATTGTAGGCTTGGTAAACATGTGCGAGTTGGGAATATCTGGGTGAAGTAGGCTGATATGTGGGAGGTGGGGGTGACTGATAAGTGGGTGGTGGAGTTTTATAGGAGGGTGGAGGTATTGGGTAGGTTTGGTATTTCATGGGGGATTTGGTTCTCTGTGCCACCATTACAGCTCCTACGTCACTTTTCTTGTATACACCACCGGACTGTAAGGCCCTATTTGTGGTTTGCAGGGCCTCAAAGTTTATAACCATACCGATTTTGATGCCCTCTTCATTCCTTTCACCCAACTTGATAATGTCGGAAAATTTGTGGCTCTCGATCATCATCAATCGTTCATAATACTGTGGGTCCTAGGCTCAAACAAAGAATTTGTTCATTTGTTCCTCTTTTAAGGCAGGCTTGACCTTACCAGCTTCGGACCTCCAGCGAGTAGCATACTTGTAAAATGTTTCTGCGGGCTTCTTCTTTAGATTCTGAATATAGAACACATATGGCGCATTCTCCGTGTTGAACCTGAACCTATCCATAAAGTCGGACGCCATGCTTACCCAGCTTGACCCTTTCTTTGGATCCTGGCGGATGTACCAGGATAAAACATCTCCTTTCAAGCTTCTCATGAAAAGCTTTATGCAGATTCTCTTGTATTTCCCTACTCCAACCAGCTTGTCACAGTACGTTCTCAGATGGATCCTTGGATCTCCTGTACCATCAAATATTTCAAACTTCGGAGGTTTGTACCCCTCGGGTAGTTCAACATCGGGTTGTATGCAGAGATCTTCATAGTTCAACCCCTCAATTCTTTTGCTTTCTTTGACGCCTTGAATCAAGCTAGTCAATTTCTTAAGTTCTTCAGCCAGACTCCTGATGAGCAAGTATCTATCATTAGACTCGGGGGCGCTTGAGATGGGTTGGGTGGAGTGTGGCATGGTCTCCACGTAGATGGGGGTGTTATGATGGGTGTGAAAGTGGTCATTTGTGGAGTTTTGGGGTTCTAGGATGAGCAGCGGAGTATTGTTTGAAGTATGGCAGGTGTTGCAGTGGTGATGAGGAGCGGGATGGTTTTGTGGCTTTGGGATATTGTGTGGAGGTGTAAGGTTTTGAGCATTTGGGAAATTAACATCCGGATTGGTGAGGGAAAATGACAGATTTGCCAGATTCCGAACCTGATCAAGCTCTTCTTGGAATTTCAACATTCTTTGTTCAAGTTGGGATGCATTTTCTTTGGAAACTTGAGTACCATGACCATGAGTGGCCTCTACCAATTCAGTTGAGTTCTCCTTTCTGGCATTGTTCAAATCTTCCATCTTCCCTTTGTTCTTGTTTTGACAGGACTAAGAGGATGAGTGGGTGGAGGCCCCCTGAAACTCATGGAATAAGATGATATTGCTAGAGTGCACAAACTAACCTTTGGGGAGGGGAATAAACAAAAAGTAAAAACAAAAAGGTAACAAATCAGTGAGGATTATAAGAAAATGTTGCGATATTTAAACACGTACTGCAAGAATGTAAATCGTGTCCTATTTGGGAACCTCTTTGTGCCCGAGGTAGGCCTAGAGACAAATTGATTTGGAGAACTTACAATGTTAAATGCCTCATTTTATTGATAAAAAGTAGACGAATCCCAAATCGACACTAAATAACAGGAAATAAAATATCACTAGTGGTCGTTGGCCTTATTACATTTCTTAAAGAAAAAGAAAAACTCCTATCTATTAGTCCCAGAAGGACCTTCCTCAAGTTGAATGCTCTCATTGATCAAATCCTCCAGTTTACGTAGGTTCACCAGTAAAAATGCCTTTGCGAGGTGTTCTCCTTCGTTTCCCTCGGTGTTCTGGCAGTCGATGATTCTCTTCCTCACTTTCCCTTCCAATTCCAGCAGACTGTACTCTAGATATTCCAACTTTTCGCTAGCTTTGGCGGCCCTCTCTTTCTACTCATTGATTTGGTCATTTGATGGAAGACTCCTCCACCAGTCTAGCAAGAGTGGGGGGCATGCTAATCATACCAAAATTGGGGACCTCGCGCCTCATTTTTGCAAAACAAAAGGGTTAGGCCCTTGCTCCCACCAGACTCGACTATTTAATATCAACAATTAGCATAAACACATCTAGTTCTCCAAATAAATGCACAGAACGGGATAATGTCCGCTTGGGTTTTAGGGAAACCCAGTGGACTTTGGACAATGCTATCTTAAATGATCATTATGTGGACAACATAATTGACCTGGCTAGGTTTGACCACGATGCATGCACAGTTAAACAGAGTAAGGTTTCTATGGGGTTTTAGACTGGAACCCTTGAGCAGACAACACAAGGGGGAAAGGCACGGAACCGTCGACTACACCGTTGATCGACTGGTTTTACCACAAATATGTTTTTTTCGGATTTAGGGGGTGATAATATCGGAAGAGCGCAATCACTCATTATAAGCGTTGCTATGGTATTTGTTTGGCACGAGTGGAATACGATGTTGAGCATGATTATGCAATAATTAAAAGCACGTTGTCACATATTTGCACGTTTAAGAAAGCAGTAAATACAACAGTTCCATAATTTAAAGCAGTAATAAAGGAAAGCCGTAAAGGAAAGCAGTAAAAGAAATAAAGGAAAGAAACAAAAAGACAAGTCAGTTTTGTAGTTGAAAAAGGAAATAGAATGCTTAAAGGTATTAAAAAAATAAAGGCATATAAAGAAAATGTCAAGCCACAATAATAGTCTGAACTGGTAAAAGCCTAAAAGATCCTCAGCAGAGTCGCCACGCTGTCTTGCGCCCTTTTCTTGCAAAATTGGGTTTATGACATTTGGGAGGATAACTCATTCCCTTTTGGGAATTGAGTTTGAATTTGAAGAGTCGTCACCTAATGATTAGGGTGCATTAGGACACCAAGAGAGTTTGATTTGAGTAACCATAGATAGGGTAAGAGCTTGAAATTATCCCAAGGGGAAGGTGTTAGGCACCCCTCACGATCCACTAGTGTGGTTCCCAGCAAGACTATTGTTGTGAACTTAGGTGCAAATAACACGTAAACAAATAAAGCTTCAAATAAGAGGGGATTTTCACATAAGGGTTTACAAACAAATAAAGATGGAAAGAACTAAAAGAAAGTTGATTTGTTTTAAAAAGATTTTGAAATTCTTTAAAAGAGATAAGAAATAAAGGAAAGGGGGTCCTAGGTTTATTACTAATATGGATCACCCCACACAATGCTTGGTAATCACTCCTCAATAGACATCATATCCATATTTACCCTTCCCACCCTGTTAAGGTATTAAAGCACGGAATGGTATCGTTACTCATTGCATGCTATTACCCACCCCAATCCTATCAGTCTCGGAGGCATTTAGGACTACTAATCCTAAAGGGAGGGGATATCGGCTTATTTGTAGTTTCAAAGGCAAAATTCTAAGGAGACATGCAAGAACATGTATAACAAATTGGGGAAAGCACATATCAGGCAAAAAGGGCTTAGAAATACCTCCTTTAGTCAAAGAAGCACGTAGTTTAGCATGTCTTGCACGTACTGTTTAGGGTGTGATTAAATACTGAATGTGAAAAAACTTAGAGGTTGAGGCAGACTGATTTATTACATATTTCAGATAAGAAGCCCGAATCAGGCCTGCTTGCTGGTTGCAGTTAATAGAACAGATGTTTATAACTTTTATCCTAAGGCTTGCCTAAGTGTCGGATAAGGATCCTATAGGCATGGTATCTATTGAATTCAGGAAAGCCATGAAATAGTAAGGTCTAGAAAATAAACTAAGTACATGATACTCGTTATTACTGATTAGATTAATATCTCCTATTGACATGCTCTCTATGTGTAATTGATTTTAGTCCTTGTATGGTAAAAATGCAAAAGCATGATATCTAGGTGCTGAATTTGGTTTAAGACATAGTATCTAGATGCAATTGAATGCTTAGGTCTTATGAGCATGATTTCTAGATGGAAACTGAATACTCAAGATTTAAAAGGCCCTATAGGCATATTTTCTATATGCATATGCAGAATTCAGATTCCCAAATACTTATAGACACAATTTCTAGATGATAATGAATATACAGGATTTAGAAGGACCTATATGCATGATTTCTAGACTAGAGTAGCAGACATATGATCATGATTTCTGTATGAAAATGGGCATTCAGAATTCCCTATAGACATGCTTGCTATATGTATTTGAATGTGCATAATTCGAAAACCTATAAACATGGTATCTATATGCGAATGCAGAATTCAGAATTTCTAAAAACATGGTATCTATATGCGAATGTAAAATTCAGAATTTCTATAGACATGGTATCTACCCTTTTGCATACATAATTACCCGCCCTTGTTTTTTCTAACAATCCCCAAGAGTTTATTACAAATTTTTTACAGCCCATAATAAAGTAAAAAATACATCAGAAAAAAATAAAAGTACAACAAAGAGAGCCAGATTAAGACTTCATGTCTGAAATATGATGTAAACCAACTCCATGAAATCATGATCCAAAGCCTTTCTCCTATTTGAGTGTGTAAAAGTTTCCTGAGAGTCTGAAATGAACTTCGGGCAGTGTTTACACCCAAATGTATTACCGGATTTGGACAGGTGCGGTGTGGAAAGACCAGCCCTCAAGTGTCCAAGTTCAAAGGAACTCAAGGTCCCAAGGCAAGGCTTACAAGAGGGGAGCAGAACTTAAAGACTACGAGAGAGTGCAAGTGCAGAAACTGAATTCTGAGAGAGGGAAAGGGGAAGGAAAACAACTACAAATAAGTACATATAGGGGTATATGGGAATGGGGAGGTTGTAAAGAGCCTATTGCTTAGGCAAGGGCAGGCTTTAGGCATGCTCACCAAGAGAGGATTCTAGCATGCCATAAGCTTATCAAAACACACATTAATGGAGGCTAGGATCCCAAGGGATCAGGTTTGATTCATGGCAACAATTTACACATCGCCATGCTCCAAACCATAGCTTAAACACACAAGGGGTGGAGGAATAAGGATTCATAACAGAACAGGCAGGAAAAGAAATCAGTAATGCTGAACTATACAGAAATAGTAAGTAGTCAGAGATACAAAAAGCATGAATAAACACATTTGTTGTGGTACTGAAACTTAAATCAGAACATACCTATTTCAAAGAAACGCAACAAAGAAAGGCAGTAGGTCTTGTAAACAGGCCATAATGCAAGCAAATAAGAGAGAATACTATTGCGTGTAAGTGTAGTTTCAAAAGAAAACTATGAGTGAGGGGTTGTTTGTTTTGTGTCAATGCAAAAGCCAGGTATTTATAGTGTGAAAACAGGCAAAAAATAAGGCAAAAAAATAATTATGGGACTATGTATCAATTAAAAATCAATCAGTATCAAAGACCTTCTTTAATCAAGGAGTTAAAACCAAACGGTAATGGACAGAAATTATTTAAGAAAGGAAATCAAGTAAACATCTTGTGCAAAGTAGGCAATTGGGGGTAAATACATAGGAGTTCAATTAAGGGAAGAATTAATGAACAATCTTTGAAATACACAATTAACCAAATTAGGTAAGAAACACAATAAATCAATCAGCATATAGTAAATCAAGGAGTCAGGGATTCGAAGTTATAAATAAACCAAGTCAGAATAGGAGAATCGAAAGGTTAAGGGAAAGTTCTCGAATCAACCCAAGAATCAGGGAAATCAGTAAAACAAGGAAAGAACCAATCAGACTCACACAAAGAGGTCTGAAATCAGTCCCAAATTGAAGGCCATTTTAGAGGGAAACTTAGCATATAAAAGAGTATATGAGTATTAAGCAGGCAAGGCTGAATTTAGGACAAAGAGAAACACCATATAGTAGCAAACACAGGTAGTCACATAGGTCGATTCCAGATACTCAGTAACAGAGAAGAGAGAGTATCGAATAGCATACCAAAGGGTCAAGTAAAATACCTTATAGAGTTTTAGTAGGAATTAGAATGATATAAAGAAATAAAGATTCAGAAATTCAATCGAGCAGTAGATGAAACATCTTTCAGAAACTCGGATAGGTTCAAAAAAATTAGGGTTTTGAAGCCAAACAAGTTCAAAGATGAAGAACAAGCAAATCACATAGCGAGTAGTCTCAAAACTCGAATGAATCCCCAAATCTAGGGTTTTCTTCGTCAATCAAGTATAGAGATGAGAACAAGCAAATCAGGCAGAAATACTAACGAAATAAGTTTAGAAATCTCAAAAAGGAACTAAGGCTTTTAACATGCATATTCTAGTAGAGGAACAACATAAAGAAACACAGTAGAATAAGAACAACATAAGAAACATAGTAGACATGTTTTTTTTTTAAAAAAATCAGAAGAGATTCGAAATAAAGTAACAAAAAACCCTAAGTCAGAAAAGACGAAGGTTCTAAAACCAATGTTTTGAAAGAAACTTTGAGAAAACGTTTAGAAGCTCAAAGTAAACACAGATCTACAACGGGTCTAAAATAATCGGAAGAACCTCGTAGATTAGGGTTTCAGAAGAACCCTAGATAGTGAGAAAGGCTTGGAAAGTAATTGATCTTGGCAGGAGAAGTCAAGATCAGGCTTGAGCAGCCATGGCTGGCCGGAGCAAGGTCGGAGATGATCGGAGACAGCGAAGCACCGAAATAGACCAAGGTCTGGACCAAACTTCCTCAGGGTCTGGTCTTGAAAACATAATAATCAAGCAGGTAGGAGTCGTAGGAGGCAGATACAGGCTTTTAATGGCTTTAGAAGCCATCGATTCAGGCGATTTTAGTATGGAAGTGGAGGGAGGCAGCTAGAGTTTCTGAGAGACAATTGGGAGAAGGGGGGATTCAAAGGCGGCTAATGGTGAGAAATGGTTAGGGTTTGGGGGGGTTATGGGAATTAAAAAGGAAAGATTAAAGGGTGGTCGTTGATCATTTTGATCAATGGCTTAGATTGAATGGGGATCCGAGCGGGTCATTTTAAAAGGGTCGTGGGACGAGTAGACTAGGATTTGGGTCAGGGTAATTGTGTTTTAGGATTGGGTTTAATTGGGTGCCAAATCAGGCCAAAATTGAAATGCATATGGGCTAACATTTAAATAGCCACTTTTTCCTTGTTTAATTTATAAATAATAATAAAATAATTTTTAGGAATACATTAAATGTACTAAAATGATTAATAATATATAATTATGAATAATAAATATACTGGAGTCCATTTTATAATTGTAAACACAATTAAATCATGAAATAGGCTAATATTGCAATTATAGGCAATTTAGCTTAAAAAATACTAAATAAATTTGTAAAAATATGTAAAAATTATGTTAGCTATATTTAGTATAAATATGAGAATATAATAAGTTAATTGCCAAAATGACAATTTTGGGACTAATTATTGGGCTTGTCTTGCTAAAATAAGGCAATAAATTGATTTAAAAAATCTTAAAATTTAAGAGAAAAACTATTGAAACATTGGGACTTACTTATATATGCATATACATACTATTTTGAAAGTATTATGCATGTTAAAAATATATAGGGAAAAATTGGGGGTCAACAATTGTCTGCCGATTCGGAGTTCCTGAGTCCATTATTACTGACAATGACGCCAACCTCAATAGTGATCTGATGAAAACTATATGTGAAACTTTCAAAACCAAGCACAAGAATTCCACCGCCTACAGACCTCAGATGAATGGAGCTGTAGAAGCACCCAACAAAAATATTAAGAAGATACTAAGAAAAATGGTAGAGAATCACAAGAAGGGGAATGAGAAGTTACCCTTTGCTCTGTTAGGGTACCACACCACAGCTCGCACGTCAACCGGGGTAACCCCCTACATGTTGGTTTATGGTACCGAGGCTGTCATTCCACTTAAGGTGGAGATTCCTTCTTTAAGAGTCATATAAGAAGCTGAACTCAGCGATGCAGAATGGATAAGAAGTCGCTATAAACAATTGGCCCTTATCGATGGAAAGAGGATTAACACAGTATGCCATGACCAACTCTATTAGAATAGGATGTCTAGAGCTTTCAAAAAGAGTCAAACCAAGACAGTTTGCACCAGGGCAGCTGGTACTGAATTAAATCTTCCTGCATCAAGATGAAGCCAAAGGGAAATTCTCTCCCAACTGGCAAGGTCCGTACATGCTTCACAGGGTCCTGACAGGAGGAGAACTCATACTTCCAGAAATGGATGGAGAGATCTAGCCAAAACCAATCAATTCAGACGCAGTCAAGAGATACTATACCTAGACTATACCACATTTCTTTTCTAATGTAATTGAACTATGCTTGACCTGATTCCTGTTTAAGAGGGGATACGTAGGTAGCCTTATGGGTTTGGTCATATCATAATAAAATGTTCATAATCCCCAAAATCAGAAACTGGGGCAGAACTTTGATGAGGGTCCTCAAAAGAGCAAATCCGGCCAACGCCATCACATGCCAGGAAGTCAGTAATCAGTCAAGAACTGGGGCAGAATTTTGAGAAGGATTCTCAAAATTTCGAAGAAGATTCACCAGGGTCCGTCATCCGCAAATAGTTAAAAATCATCTACCAAACTAGGGTAGAATTTTGAGGAGGACCCTCAAAATTCCAACATAAGAGAGCTGCAATGTCTTTGGAATGTGTCACGGTGGCTAGCTCATCAAAAATTACTTGATATATCAATACGCTTCCAAAACAATTCTGTTTTATCAATGATTGCATATTTTTTTAAAATCCTATTTCCATGACAATCAGGTGCTACCTAGGGGAACTCGAAGGGGTCTTCCAAAGCGGAGCAGAGCAGAGCAAGGACGACAGACGAAGCAAGAACTAACCTCCCCTAATAAAACTTACGATTTTTCTTTGAACGCAGGCACATTTGATGTAATGGTAGCATTCGCGAAACCTGTATACACAAAGCAAATTAGCCATCCATCCGACCATCAGACACTGAATATATCTCCAGTTAAGACATGCCCTACCCTTATCTACTATTCGCTCTTTGCATGAGTCTAATCCTTGACTCCATATTTGCATGAGTCTAATCCTTGACTCCATATTTGCATGAGTCTAATCTCTGACTCCATATTTGCATGAGTCTAATCTCTGACTCCATATTCGTATGAGTCTAATCTCTGACTCCATATTTGCATGAGTCTAATCCTTGACTCTATATTTGCATGAGTCTAATCCTTAACTCCATACTTGCATAAGTCTAATACCTGACTCCATATCTGTATATGGCTAAGCATTGCCTTCCATTTGCATGGGACTAAGCCCTGTCCCGAATCTTGCATAAGGTAAAGCTCTACCTCCATATTTGTATAAGGCTAAGCATTGCCTTCCATCTGCATGGGACTAAGCCCTGTCCCGAATCATGCATGAGGTTAAGATCTACCTCCATATCTGCATAAGTCTAAGAACTGCCTTCTCTTTGCATGAGGTTAAGCTCTACCTCCATATTTGCATAAGGCTAAGCACTGCCTTCTCTTTGCATGAGACTAAGCTCTATCTCCAATCTTGCATGAGTCTAATTCCTTGCCTCCTCATTTACGTAAGGCTAATCCTTTCCTCCCCACTCGCACGAGATTAAGCATTGTCCCTCTTTGCATAGATATTGCTCTATTTCTACTACTATCTACTTGCTTTTCAATCAGGCTATAGCTCTGCCCTCCATTTCGCAAGACTAAGCCTTGTCTTGTTACATCATATTATTGCATATCATGGGCTAAAACATCGCCAATCTATCCGAAGGTGTCATAGTCTAAAGGCATATTCTCATAGCCGGAAGACACCATGCCATGGCCTGAGGATCTCTCGAACTTGCATATCATTATTCAAAGGTGTCATGGTTCAGAGGCACCATTTTCATGGCCCGAGAACACCATTTCATGCCATGCGAATCCCTCACTAAACAATTCATGTCCCGGGACGCCATGGTCCAAGGACATCATCTTTAACCGTCCGAAGACAACCTTCATGGTCCGAAGGGAATTTGCATCATGTTTAAATTTTCGCAAAATACATGTTTGTAGCATCTTTTATCTGCAGGTAACTAGTAAGCAACCGCTATCCTAGCAGGACCAATCTCGCTCTAGTTCCCTCCAACCGTCCCGAGCCTTAACCTCTCACCGTAGCCGCTTCTGCATCTCGTGCCCGTTCTTGCAATAATTTCATCGGCTACTCCACGGGTGAATCCGGAACTACACCTAGCCTGATTTCAGTAAAACCAGGGATACGTAGGTAACCCGAAAACTGAAGTTCGGCCTCTGTCTTTCAAACATCCCATCCGATCAAAATTGGCCATCATTTCTTTACTCGAAAACTCTTTCATCCTTCCAAGGTAAAGAGGGAAGCTGTTGATACCCAATTTTTCCCTATATATTTTCAAACATACATGAATACCTTCAAAATAGCATGTATATGCATATATAAGATTTATAAGCATGCACAAGTTTTTTATAATTTTTCCATAATTTTAAAGATTTAAATTGATTTATTTTCATCCCTTTTATTCATAAAATCCCCAATAATTATTTTCCAAATTATTTTTATGATGAATTATTCATTTATCTCTATACTTATGCTAAAATATGGTTGATATATTTTTATACATTTTTTATAATTGAATTTGGTATTTTTCAAGCTAAATTGCAGATAATTGCAATATTAGCCCATTTAAAGTATAGTTACATTTTATATGCATAAAATTGGTCCCTATATTTTTAAAATGATAATTACATATTTTAAATTATTTTGCTATAGAAAATTATTTTCAGAAAACTATTTATTATTTATTATAAATTAAGTGTGGAAAATGGCTATTATAGCCAGATTTGGCTTTCAATTGTAGCCCAAATTGAACCCACTCCCCAGCCCAATTTCATACCCAATTAACCCGACCCAGACCCTATATACACCTTGTTGATACCCAATTTTTTCCTATATATTTTTAATATGCAAAATACTTTCAAAATAGCATATGTATGCATATATAAGTATGTACAAATGTTTTATTATTTTTTCCTTAATTTTTAAAGATTTTTAAACCAATTTATTTCCCTATTTTATTCATACAACAACAACAATAACCCAGTGAAATCTCACTAGTAGGGTCTGGGGAAGGTAGTGTGTACGCAGACTTTATCCCTACCCCGAAGGAGTAGAGAGGCTGTTTCTGAAAGACCCTCGGCTCAAAAAGACAAAAAGACAAAAAAGACAATATTAGTAACACTACAGAAATAATATGGAAGAATATATATATATATATCTGAAAAATAAGAACAACATGAAATCAAGAAGAATGATACAAAGAAAAAGCAAAATAATGTCCCTACCAAACTAGTCTCACAAAGTTATGGCATAAGACAAGACTCAACTACCCCTTAACCTACAACCCTAATACTCGACCTCCACATGTTCCTATCGAGTGCCATGTTCTCGGAAATATGACGCATTGCCATATCCTATCTAATCACCTCCCCCAATACTTCTTAGGCCGCCCTCTACCTCTTCTCAGGCCCTCTGCAACCAGCCGTTCGCAGCTCCTTACCGGAGCATCTGGGCTTCTCCGCTGAACGTGCCCGAACCACCTGAGCCTTGCTTCCCGCATTGTCATCAATGGGATCCACACACACCTTCTCCCGAATAACATCATTCCTAATCTTCTCCATCCTACTATGCCCACACATCCACCTCAACATCCTAATTTCTGCTACCTTCATCACCGGCCAACACTCACCCCCATACATCATGGCCGACCTAACCATCGCTTTATAGAACCTACCTTTGAGTATCAGTGGCACTCTCTTGTCACACAATACTCCAGATGCTAACCTCCATTTTATCCATCCTACCCCCGATACGGTGTGTAACATCCTCGTCGATCTCCCCCCCTGGATAACCGACCCAAGGTACTTGAAGCTGTCTCTACTCGGGATGACCTGTGATTCAAGCCTCACATCCACGCCCACTTCCCTCTGCTCAGCGCTGAAATTACACTCCAAGTATTTCGTCTTTGACCTGCTAAGTTTGAAACCCTTAGATTCAAGAGCTTGTCTCCAAACCTCCAGCCTCTCATTAACACCAGTTCGCGACTCATCAATCAAAACTATGTCATCGGCGAATATCATGCACCATGGCACATGCCCTTGATTGTGATGTGTCAACGCGTCCATCACCAAGGCGAATAGGAACGGACTGAGCGCAGAACCTTGGTGTAACCCCATAACAATCGAAAAATCCTCAGAGTCGCCTCCTACTGTCGTAACCCGAGTCTTTGCCCCATTATACATGTCCTTAATCGCCAAAATGTAGGGAACAGACACACCTTTTGCCTTCAAGCTTCTCTAGAGAACTTCTCTAGGAACCTTGTCATACGCTTTTTTTAGGTCAATAAACACCATATGCAAGTCTTTCTTTCTATCTCTGTAGTGTTCAACCAACCTCCTAACAAGGTGTATAGCTTTAGTGGTAGAACGACCCGACATGAAACCAAATTAGTTGTCGAAAACGGACACCGTCATCCTCAACCTTGCTTCAACCACCCTCTACCATACTTTCATAGTATGACTCAGTAATTTGATACCCCTATAATTGTTACAACTCTGGATATCACCTTTGTTCTTATACAATGGGACCACCGTACTCCACCTCCACTCATCAGGCATCCTCTTTGCCTTAAAAACAACATTCAACAACCTAGTCAACCACTCCAAACCTGTTTTCCCCACACACTTCCAAAATTCTACCGGAATCTCGTCAGGTCCGGTCGCCTTGACCCGACTCATCCTACTCATAGCTCCCACGACGTCCTCAACATTGATGTTCCTGCAGTACCTAGAGTCGCTGTGACTCTCGGAATGCTCCAATTCACCAAGAACAATATCCTGATCTCCTACTTCATTAAGAAGTTTTTGAAAGTAAGTTTGTCATCTCATCTTAATCTGGGAATCTTCCATCAATACTCTACCATCGTCGTCCTTGATGCATCTCACTCGGTCTGAATCTCGAGCTTTCCTCTCTCTCAGCTTGGCCAGCCTAAATAACTTCTTCTCCCCTCTTTTTTTCTAGAGTTTCTCGTACATACGACTATAAGCCGCAGTCTTAGCCTCTGTGACCGCCAGCTTCGCTTCCTTCCTAGCTACCTTATACCTCTCCATGCGTGCTCGCCTATCCCCCTCAGTTATGCTCCCTAGTAACGTCCGGTACGCCTTATTTTTTGCTTCCACTTTACCTTGTACCACTTCATTCCACTACCAGTCTCCTTTGTGCCTACCGGAGACGCTTGTCGAGACCCCTAACACCTCTCTCACAGCCTCTCTTATACAATTTGCTATCGTTGACCACATAATGTTCGCGTCACCACTGCTCCTCCAAGCTCCCATAACCGACAACGGCCCATCTAACTCTTGGGCTTTGTCCTTAGTTAAGGCTCCCCACCTGATTCTCGGTCTTCCTCGAGCAAATATTTTCCTCCTCTTCACCATAATACCAACGTCCATCACCAAGAGCCTATGTCGCGTCATGAGTATCTCACCTGGAATCACCTTACAATCCTTGCACAACCCTCTGTCACGCCTCCTGAGGAAGAGATAGTCAATCTGAGTCTTCGCCACTACATTTTGAAAAGTAACCAAATGCTCCTCCCTCTTCGGAAAGCAAGAGTTAGCAACCACTAACCCAAAAGCCTTAGCGAAGTCCAGTAACAAGGTTCCTCCTCCGTTCCTCTCCCCAAAACCGAAGTCTCCATGCACTTCGTCATACACACCTGCGGTCGACCCAATATGGCCATTGAAATCCCCTCCTATGAACAACTTCTCAGTAGGTTGGTACCTGACGTATAATATCATCCAGCCCCTCTCAAAAGCGCTGTTTAACCTCCTCATTTAGGCCCGCATATGGAGCATAGGCACTAACGACATTTACGATGCACTGTCCAACCACCAACTTAATAATCATCAATCTATCATTCACTTGTCTAACCTCAACCACATACTCTCTAAGTTCCCTATCCACCAAAATACCTACTCCATTCTTACCCTTTCGGGTTCTAGAGTTCCAAAGTTTATACCCATCCGCGCCTCTTGCACTCGACCCTGCCCACCTTGTCTCCTGGACACATGCAATATTGACCCTCCTCTTCTTGAGGATCTTCGCCAACTCTATAGACTTACCTGTCAATGAACCTACGTTCCATGACCCAATTCTCAACCGATGGACACCCTTGTTCCCTTTACCTCCCTTACATCCCAACCCACCTTCTAGCCCCCGCCCTAACCCCCGACCCACCCCCGCACGCCCGAGGACTTGAACTCACTCGACCATCCCAAACTACATCCACTATAACTCCGACGGACTAGGGGGAATCACTAACAGACACCACAGAACAAACTAGAATAAGACAAGATGCCACTACATGTGCCCTAATATGGAGACTAAAGTAATAAGAACTAAAAGGAGAACAATTTTACTAACACAATAGAGGGAAATAGGCATACGGGAGGTACCAACTCCCATGAGTATAACCTGGGAATTATCTCAGTATACTCGTATGTATTGCGTCCACCTAGCTCGTTCGCGTCCAACTCTTGTCGTTCCTTGCTGATACTCGGGTTGTTCTTCGCTGTTTGCATGTGCACGTCTCGCTTGTCGCCCAAAGCCACCGGCCCTAACCTGAAATACACACAAAATACCACGAGTCCAATCAAATAGGGGGTTGTCACCGCTACCGCTGGTAATGCCTAGCCGCTGCAATGAAACGCAGAAAAAAAAAGCGAATTTGATTAAGAATAGTACTAGATAGTTATAAATATGCGAATTTGATTATTATTATTATTATACATAAAAACCCAATAATAATTCCCAAAATTATCATTTTGCTGATTCATTTATTGGATTCTCATATTTATACTAAAATATAGCTAAGATATTGTTTGCATATTTTTACAAATTTATTTAGTATTTTTAAAGCTAAATTGCATATAGTTGCAATATTAACCCTTTTTAAGATTTAATTGCATTTATATTTATAAAAATGAAGTCCAGTATTTTTAAATTGATAATTAGGTGTTACAAATTATTTTAGTACTTTCAATTTATTTCTAGAATTTAATTTACTATTTTTATAAAATAAATGGGAAAAATAGCTATTTAAAATCTAGCCAGATTTCATTTCAATTGCAGCCTAATTCTACCTCAATGGAACCCCGACCCAATTTCAATTTAAACCAACCCAAACACAATTTCATTAAACCACCCACTTACCCGTTTTAATCCGGGCCGTTGATCATTTAGATCAAAGGCCAATAAGCACCCTTGCCTTAATTAATTCCGAACTACCCCCTCAAACCCTTTTAATTTGTTACTATACGCCGCCTCTGAATCCCTCCTCTTCCAAATCCTCTCTACAACACCCTCAAACCCTAGCCGCCGCCACCCTGATCCATGGCCTTCCGAGGTCATCGAAGACCTATACCAGCCTTCCAAGGCTTCTATGTGTTTGGTTCTGTGGTCTCATGACTAGACTCTGAAGGGATTTGGTCCAGTCTTTGCTCGATGACCCTTCTCTGGTCATCACTAACCTTTCTCCGGCCAGCCAAGGCCATTCAAGTCAGACCTTTGACTCTTCTGGTTAGATCAGTAACTTTTAAGGCCTTTCTCGTTGCTTTTGGGTTCTTCTGAAGACCTAACCTCTAAGACCTTTTCGACTTCTTTCAGATCTACCTTAGATCCATACTTACCATGAGTTTTTAAAAAATTTCTCGAAGATTCTTTAACTTTGCTTTCAAAAAAAAAAGTCTCTTCATCTTTTCCGATTAGGGTTTTTCCTTCAAGTTTTTTTTTTCAAAATCTTTTTCTCTGATTTTAATGTGTCTCTGGTTTTACTATGTTTTGTTCATGTTATTCTCCTATTTGAGTTAGCACATTGAAAACCCTAGTTACTTTGGGTTCATTCGAGTTCTGAAACTGTTTGTTAGATAATTGCTTGTCTAGTTAAGTTCTTGTTCAATTTATTTGATTATCATCTTTTAAGCTTGATTATTGTTGAAGGAACCTATGTCTTTGGGTTTGAAACTGTTCATTTAAATACCTTACTCAACTTGAGGTTCCTTGTTTCTGAATCTTTTTTCTTTATGTGATTCCTCTAATTTTGGGTTTTTACTATCTTTAAAACTCGACTATGCCTGAAACCCTAACTTTTCAAAGGGTTTCTCATCTGTTACTGTGAGACCCTTTGCATGCTTCCGATACTGTATTTTTTTTCTCTTCACTATTGATTCAATGTGACTTGACCTACTGAAGTATCATGCTTTGAATGTTTGCTATCTACTAAACTTTGTGCTACTATCGCATGCTGTTTCTTTTGCCAATAGGTTTGGCTTCACATGTCTAGTGTTTGTGCACTCTATTTATATGCTGAGGTTCCTTCTTTGATTGATCTTCAATCTTGAGACTGATTTCAAACTTTTCTTTTGTGAAACTCTAATTTCACTCGCCTGTTAAAGTTAATTGATTCTTTCCTTATTTTTTCTTTACTGAATCTTTTTCCCAAAATAAATGTATTTTTGTACTTAAACTCGATTGCTTACTTAATGATTTACTACTTCTTTTATGGCAATAATCAGGCTGCTTACAAGCTGATTTTCTTTCCTTATTTTGAATCGGTTAGCCCCGTTAAACAAGTGATTCCTCAATTAAAGGGAAATCATTTGGCTGATTGATTCTGACTGTTGATTATTTCCATATTTGTATTGAACTTTACTTATTACCTTATTTCTCACATGTTTTCAAAAGGCTATAATACCCTGCACCCCTCTTCTTTCAAACACACAAACAACTTGAGTTCAGAACATACACTTCACTCAAACTCTCTCTCTCTCTCTCTTTTTCTCTGTTACTGCTTGTGTTGCTGCCATGTCTAGCCGGCTGAAAGCCAAGGCTACGTTGTGGGAACTTGCTCACTTTTCTTTATGCATTTGCTTCTTTACTTGTATGTTGTAATTAATTTTCCAACATCAACAACAACATGTTTTCTTTGTTATTTCCCTCACTCTTGCCTATTTCTGTTTGTGTTTTGATCAAGTTGCATTGTTATACATGTCGTAATATGCCCCCTTTCTTTTTCTGAATTCATGTTTCCCCTATGTATGAACTCTATCGGTCACCTATGAACCCCAAACCCCCCATATCCCCTGTGTGTTTGTATTCCTTGGTTGGTTTGAGTACATGCCAACATTAGACATTGTTGTGCATGACCCAAACCTAACCTTCCCTGATCACATACATCATATCCTCTTTATGTGTGTATCCTCTGGCTGGTTTATGGGCATATCAGCATCTCTTATTGCTGGGCGTGTCCAGATTTTTGACCCCTCTTAGGGTCGTAAGCCACCTTCAATGTATTCCCAAACCCCTACTCCCTTTGTGTTATTACTGATGTTGTATAATTTTAGCTTTTACTACCACTATTTTCCAAACTAGCCCTCTCCCTCTACATTCTCCACTCAGTTTTATATCTCTACTCCTGCACTTCCACCATGTTATTAGACTTAAGTTCTGCCCCTCTTATGTGAGTCTTTCCTTGGGACCCATGAGCTCCCTCTGAAATTGGACACATAAGGGTTGGCCCTCCCATACTGCACTCATCTCTATCTGGTTATGCAACTAGGGTCTGAGCACCGCCCGGGGACCCCCTTGAGACACTTAAGGAACTTTGACACACTCAAGTCTGAGAAAAGCTTTGAAACAATGGCATTTGAGGTGTTTTATTCGTATAACTCAGAGAGGAATTCAAGAATCAGGCTTCATCTGGTTGTAACCTTTATTTTATACTTCTTTAATGTAATTCATTATTCAGTTTGTAATAATTTGTAATAAACATTGGGGTTAGCTAGTAAAAAGGGCCGGGTAATTATGCATGCTTAAGGGTAAAAATCATGCCTATAAGATCTGTTATTTTAAATTCTGCATGTTTAACTCTATATTTAGAAATCATGCCTATAAGATTTGTTGTTTTAAATTATGCATGTTTAATTCTGCATTTAGATACCATGTCTATAAGACCTGTTTTTACTAAAATTCTGCGTGTTCTACATCTAGGGAGACTGCCTATAGGACTTGCTTCAATTCCACATGATATTGTCACATTTAGACACCATGTTCTTAGGATCTAAATGGTTAGAATCATATATCATGTCGATAAGGTTAAGAACCAGTACCACTTTGTTAGAAATCATGTCTATAAGCATAAAATGAGCAATACTAGATATCCTGCCTATAGGAGCTGAACTATTTAAAATCAGTTTGATTCTGAACTAGTTTTTAACAACCTTACTCCTTTATTTAACGCAGTTTAGAGAGCATGCCTATAAGATTTCCAAATCGTTCTTTTAAAACTGTTATTACTTTTCCACATGCTGAATCAATAGTAGATACCATGTTCATAGGATCTCACCCCAAACGCTTAGGCATGCTTTAGGTGATAATAAAAAAAAGGAATATGTCTATGTTAAGTATTAATTGCTACAACCAGCAGGCAGACCTTATTCTGACTTCTTATCTGAGTTATGTAATAAATTGGTCTGCCTCAATAGTGGAAACTTCCCTTTACCTTAGTATGTTAAATTCAGAGCTTAGATGTATGTTTAAGTCATTCTATTTATGTGCTTTATTTGAGGAGGTATACACGAGCCTTTTATTTGTTTACATGCTTCCCCTAACATGCAGTATTATGTGTTTTGTATGTCACCTTAGATTTTTACCTCTTGAAATCCAAGTCAGCCTAATATCCCTCCCCTTTAGGAATAGTAGTCCTAAGTTCCTCCGGGACCGATATGAATGGGACGAGTAATAGCATGCAATAGAGATCGAGACCAATCCGCGCTTTAATACCTTGACAGGGTGGGAAGGGTAGATATGGATATGATGGCCGGCGCACTAATACCATGTGTATCCCCTCTTTTGAGGAGTGTCATACCAGGTATTGCATTGATGTGATCCATATTAAATATAAACCTAGGACCCTCTATCCCTTTTATTTGCAAATTTCTTTTCAAAACTCTTCTTTTAATTGTTCTTTCGAACTCTTATGTGTTTAAATTTAAATCCCCTACTGTTTGAGCCTATACTTGTCTATTTTCTAAATTGCACAAATTCACATGAAACTGTCTGGCCAGGAACCACACTAGTAGATCCTGAGAGGTGCCTAATACCTTCGCCTAATGATAATTACAGCCCTTACCCTATCTCTGGTTATCAAGCAACCTAGAAGTGAACCCTTATAAGTGTCCTAATGTACCTTAAAATCATTAGGTGGCGACTTTTCAAATACAAAACCCAGTTCCCATAAGGAATGAGTTGTCTTATGCCCAAAACGTCATAAACCCGATCTCCCGATTGCATAAGAGGGAGATCAACGGTCCACATGACACCTTTTCTTTTTTAATTCCTAAGACCACCCTAACCCTAGCCATTCTTCACAACCTGCCACCTTCAAATTCTCTCGTCTCCTCTCTTCTCTCAACCTAACCCTAATCCCTCTTCAACCGCCACCTCCTTCTTCGGCCCTCTCCGGTGATCACATTTCAATCCCAAGCCTTCAATGGTTCCTCCATCGCCTTGCTTATCATCTCTAAGGCCTTCAAGGGCCCTAGGCCACGCCGACTTGTATCTAGGGTTACTGTTTTAGCTGTTCATGGCTTCTCCAGTGTAATTTTTAGCAAAATCATGCTACATTTGTTACGATCTTTGACGTTTATAGCACGTTCTTCCATTTATATTTGGGTTTCCTTTGAAACCATAACTTTCCTCTGTATCTCTTAGATCTGTGCTATTTTTAACGATTCGAGTCTGTTTCTTTCTATGTTTTACACTATTCTTAAACCTCTTTTGCAAAAATCATTGATTGCGAGTTGTTTTACTTTCTTTTAAAAGTTAGGGTTGTCGTAACTTTTTCTACACTCTGTTTAAATCAATTCTTCATGTTTAAACCTCTTTTCTTTGCATATCTCGACCGATTCTGTGTTTTTCTCCTTTTTCAACTCGTCTATGTTGAAAACCCCGTTCTTGGTCTTAACCCTGGGTACTTAGTCTGTATTTGATGATTTGTTCGTCTAATCTATATGCTTGCTTGTTTCTCATGAATACCTAAGTCTTGTGTGATTTTTACCCTACTATGCCCATTAGGGTTTCTAATTTCTGCTTTTTCCGCCTATACTATGTTTATTCTGTTAACTCCTCTAATCAGTGATATGTTCTATACGAATCCCTGATTTTGTGTGATTTTTACCCTACTGTGCTATTAGAGTTTCTGATTTTACCTCTTCTTGCCTATTGTGTGTTTATTCTGTTTGTTCATAGAAATTTATGGTAATTTCAACTAAAATCAGTACTATTGTCCATCAGAATCCTTGATTCCCTATGATTAACATCCTTCTAATCTCTTATGATATTCTATACTGATTTTCAACCTATCGGTCATTTTTCTTGCCTTATTTTATGGTCAATTATGCTATCAACTGACTCTTATGTTATTTCCTTAATTGGAATATTATGCACCTACCTTAATTGCATGTTCTATACATGCACTATGCTGAAATTATTTCTTTATGTGTTATATTCCATGTCTTATGTGATCTCTTTCCTTATAAGTCTTTACCATTTGAAATTAACTCCCTTAATTAAGGTAGTACTTCTACTAATTTTATACTAATTGATACCTAGTTCCATAATTACTACTTGACTTTGATTCTTACCTTATTATTCTGCCTAGTTTCAAACTATATATATGCTCTGTCATTAACACTCAAACACACGAACACTTGGGTCCAAAACTATCTCTCATACTTAAAAATTCCTGCTCTCTCTCTTGTGCTACTTGCTAATGCTCTAAGTTAGCCAGTTGCAAGCCAAGGCTAACCATTTGTGTTCTTTTGTTCTTTCCATTTGCTTACTATACTCTTTACTGGTATGTACTAGTTTCAATTCAAAGTTCCAACAACAATATGATTCTCTTATTGTTTCAGTTCCTCTTATTTCTGGGTTGCTTCTATTTGTGGTTCTGTTGTGAAACTTGTAGCTGAGGGTTACATTATTAGCATGTTATCATGTCTTCCTCTCCCCTTGAGATCAGTATATTTCCCCTTCTGTTTGTTTCTGAGCATGTCTACACTAATCATCTCTTACTTGTTATATGTTTACCACAATGGATCTCCCAAATCCCTATCCTCTTGCATGTGCGTTTGTTCTTTATGTCTGATTTTGTGACTATGTCTAGCTAGCTACTTCTGGGCATGACTACTAATTCCCAGGTCTTTGCTTAACTATGTGTGTACTATGTATTCCCAAACCCCCTTTACCCCTGTTTATGACTACCAAACCTGCCTTGATGCTATGATTCCTGGCTGTGTATGAACCTATCCTAAGGTGTTTGGACTTTGTTAACTACACCAATCTCTTTTTCAAACAATCTCTGTTGCTTTAGTAAATTACTTTAAAAAAGACTTTTGTTAAATACAGTTTCTTACTAAAACCTTTCAACTTGTGTCCATCACTTTTCACTATACTCTTAGTCAATAAGTTCTGGCCGTCTAGTATGTGTACTACCTTGAGATCCTTTTGAGAACCCTCTGACCTCTGGCATACTGAGGCTAGTCTTTCCACAGTGCACTTGTTCAATCTTTGGTTACTATGTCTAGGTGTAAGCACTTCCCGGGATCCTTGAGATCCTTAGGGAACTTTGATGCACCTAGAATTTGATTTGACTATAGAACTGAGTATATGAGGCCATTGGAGGTTTTGGTAAATCTAGTCCTGATTGAAGGCTCCCTATAGAGTAGCTTCTGGATTTACTGTTTTTACTTATGTAATTCATTCACTGGCATGTAATAATTTGTAAATAGATATTGGGGTATTTAGTAAAAAAGGTGGGTAGATACATGTTTTATGGGGTAATTCGGGTAGAAATCATGCTCATAGGACTTTGCTTTTAAATTTGTTTGCTCTACTAAGTAGAAATCATGCTCTTAGGACTTTACGTTTAAATCTGTACAAAAGGACTCCAGATCTTGGGCTGCTGAGATGCATAGATGCAAGACAGGCTACACCTATTATGACCGAAGTACATTCTGGAGTCTGTGGACCGCACATGAGTGGGTACATGTTGGCAAAGAAGATTCTCCGAGCAGATTATTATTGGCTCACTATGGAGCGAGATTGTATCAGTTTCGTGCGTAAATGTCATCAGTGCCAAGTGCACAAAGATTTGATTCATTCTCCACCATCGGAATTACACACGATGTTTGCACCATGGCCTTTTGTTGCATGGGGCATGGATGTCATTGGGCCAATTGATCCATCAGCATCAAACGGGAACATGTTTATTTTGGTGGCCATAGACTACTTCACCAAGTGGGTAGAGGCTAAAACATTCAAGTCTGTAACCAAGAAGACGGTGGTTGATTTTGTGCACTCAAATATCATTTGCCGGTTTGGGATACCAAAGGTGATCATTACAGATAATGGGGCTAATATCAATAGTCATCTGATGAAAGAGGTATGTCAATGGTTTAAGATTACACATCGCAATTCCACCCTATATCGCCCCAAGGCGAATGGAGCATTCAAGGCAGCCAACAAGAATATAAAGAAGATACTTCGAAAAATGGTGGAGGGTTCTAGGCAGTGGCATGAAAAGCTGACGTTTGCATTGCTTGGTTATCGCACTACTGTCCGTACTTCAGTAGGGGCGACTCCTTATTTGTTGGTGTATGGCACCGAAATAGTGATACCTGCAGAAGTGGAAATTACATCCTTTCGAATTGTCGTGGAGGCTGAGATCGATGATGATGAATGGGTCAAAACCCGTTTGGAACAATTGAGTTTGATCGACGAGAAAAGATTGGTAGCAGTGTGTCATGGCCAATTGTATCAACAATGAATGTCAAGAGCATATAATAAGAAGGTGCGTCTGCGGAAGTTTGAAGTAGGTCAGCAAGTTTTAAGACATATCCTTCCACATCAGGCTGAGGCGAAAGGCAAGTTCGCTCCAAACTGGCAGAGGCCGTTCATCTTAACTAGAGTGTTTTCAAATGGCGCTTTGTATTTAACAAATATAGAAGGCAAGTGTGTATAAATGGCCATTAATTCCGATGCGGTCAAGAGATACTATGTATTTTTTCTTTGGTTAATTTATAATTGTTTGTAATTGGCATGTTTTTGAAGATTTGGAATGGTGAAGGCATTTTGTTTTGCTATCTAAACACTTTATCCTTTGTTACCCCCTTTGAGCCTTATTTATTTTCTTTCATACCCCTCTTTCGGGATCAGTAGCAAATATCAAAAACACCAGCGAGAAAGATAAGTAAAGGAAGAAGAGAAAAAAGAAAAGAGAAAAAAAAAGAATAAAATGAGAAAGAAAAGAATGAACAGAGAAAGAAAAAAAAGAAGAAGAAAAACAAAAAAAAAAGAGAAAAAGAAGGCAAAAAAGAGAGAGAAGAAAGAGAAAAGAGAAAATCACAACAACAAAGTAATTCCTATGCCATGAACTACGTTCGACCTAATTCCTTTTAAGGATACGTAGGTAGCCTCACGGTTCGGTTCCATCAAATAAAAATCCAAAAGTCCCCAAACAAGAAACTGGGGCAGAAGTTGTGGTTGTTGTCAGAAATCTGATTCCGAAGGTTGTAATTTTGAGCCCACTCGAATTGTTTTGAGCCTTTGATATCCTTTCTTTCTAACCTTATCCAAAAGCCCACATTACGGTCCAACGAAAGACCTTCCGATCAGTCTTCGAGAGATGCCAAGTCAAGCAAGTGGAGGTGATTTATACCAAGGGCAACTCTCTGGTCCAAGCAGAAAATATCGAAAATGAGAGAGTCTTATTGGTGAAAACCCTCACGGGCACCATAAGGCGACGAGAGCTGAGAGAGATTAAAAATGAGAGAGTTTTATTGGTGAAAACCCTCACGGGCACCGTAAGGCGAAAGTGAGTTGAGAGATGAACAAATGAGAAAGGCTTGTTGGAGAAAACTCTTCGGGGCACCGCAGGCCGAACAAGGTCAAAGTTTTGGTTAAGAAATCAGGTTATGGAAACTCCGGGGCAGCAAAGTATAGTAACTAAAAGTTGATTGGTCGAACAGATTCGTCCGATTAATCTGAACTGCATGTCATGATCATTGTTGCCAGCTGCTCCACTCAGATAAGTCTCTTTTCTTTTCCCCTCAGATAGTCTTCCAGTTTTAGATTTTCTTATCTTCAACTCTGAAAGTCATTGCATTTCATTTCTTTTGGGTTTATTTCTCTAAGATATCCCCAATGTCAGTTCTGTTTAAGAAAATAATAAGGAATTTCAAAGTGCACTACCAGCTTCAAAATTGTAAAGAACAATGCGGCAAGAGCATACCAAATATAGCATGATGTAAAGTGGGATAAAGTGCCAGCAAAAGTTCCAATGGCAGAATAATTTAGAAATTTCATGGTAGATGCAGAGGTTCGGTTAAATGGGTCAGAGGTGTGAAACAACGGTTCGGGTTTAGAACACTTGGGTCATCCAAAATCATGGGGGTCTGAAAGTTAGCCGGGAAGTCAAGCGGTTCTTAGCCAGTGCAGAGGAAGCCAATCAAAACAAAGCATGGCAGCAGATAGGTCTTCAACAAATAATGTCGTCAACTAACCACCACATTTTTTAAACTGATAAGATTTTTCTTTGATTGAAATAGTGACAGAAAGTTTCGTTTGTTTCGGGGAAATCCTCCGCAAAGAAAGGCGAGCACCAAACAAGTTTGACGGTAAACTCTCAGGTCCTGCCTGAATAATGGGATTTAATTGGAAGTTCTCAGGACCCTCCTGAAAAATGGGACCTAGCTTAAAAATCAAAACAAGCATGAGTAGTAAAATCTAGCATAAATGTACACCAAAGAATGCAAGATGGTTTCAAGTTCGCATGCTTGAGATAGGATTCAAGTAGGAGTTTTCAGGACCCTCCTGGATAATAGGGTTCAAGTTCAAATTTTCAGGACCCTCCTGGATAATGGGATTTAGGTTTTAAATTTTTAGGACCCTCCTGGATAATGGAATTTAGTTTTTAAATTTTCAGGACCCTCATGGATAATGGGATTTAGTTTTTTAATTTTCAGGATCCTCCTGGATAATGAGATTTAGTTTTAGGCGTTCAGGACCCTCCTAGATAAAGGGATTTAGTTTTAAGTTCTCAGGATCCTCCTGGATAATGGGATTTAATTTTTGTTGTCAGGACCCTCCTGGATAATGGGTTGTAGTTTAAGACATTATTAGATAACAAAATGTAGCAGGAGTTACACCTTTAGAAGATATAATTTAGATTTTAAAGCTATCATTTAACTAGGAGTTTCAGGACCCTCCTAGATAATGGGATTTAGCTTCAAATTCATAGAGATATTTGGTAACATGTCAATTAACACTCACAGATATGCCCAGCCGCCAAACTGGGGCAGAACATTTTCTTTGTTTTTGTCTATTTTTGTTGAAATCAGGCGCCCACCTGGATAACAAGGGAATACATTTTAAGTTTTGGTAATCAGGCACCCACCTGGATAACAAGGGAATACATTTCAAGTTCAGCAATTAGGCGCCCACCCGGAGAACAAGGGAATACATTTCAAGGTTCAGCAATCAGGCGCCCACCTGGATAACAAGGGAATACATTTTTTTTAAGTTGCAGCAATCAGGCGCCCACCTGGAGAACAAGGGAATACATTTTTTAAGTTCAGTAATCAGGCACCCACCTGGAGAACAAGGGAGTATAGTTCAAACTTCAGTTTCAAGTTCTTATTGATATTTGGTAACATGCCAAGCTGGGGCAGAAAGTTTCTTTGTTTTTGTCTATTTTTGTTGAAATCAGTCGCCCACCTGGAGAATAAGGGAATACATTTCAAGTTCAGCAATCAGGCGCCGACCTGGAGAACAAGAGAATACATTTTCAAGTTTCAGTAATCAGGCGCCCACATGAAGAACAAGGGAATATATTTCAGGTTCACCAATCAGGCGCCCACCTGGATAACAAAGGAATACATTTCAAGTTCAGTAATCAGGCGCCCACCTGGACAAAAAGGGAATATATTTCAAGTTCAGTAATCAGGCGCCCACCTAGATAACAAGGGAATACATTTCAAATTCAGCAATCAGGAGCTCGCCTGGAGAACAAGGGAATACATTCAAATTTCAGCAATTAGGCATCCACCTGGACGAAAGGAAAACATCTCATATTACAATTCAAGGCGGCAACAAAGGGATTTCACCGAGAGAATACAAGTCAACAAGGCAACAAGAATCACGAGAGCAAGTTTGAAGATATAGATACGATTTTTGTAATGCATAGATCATAGTCTAGTCTAGCTTTTTTTTTTTTAACATGGTGTAATAAGGAGTTCAGTAAGCAGTAGCAGCAATAGCAACAGTGAAGTCACAGCTTCATGGTAGTCCCAGCTACCAAACATTGCTGAACTACACTGACCTGATTCCTTTTTCGCCAAGGATATGTAGGAAACCTCGGAAGCAGGGTGCGGTCAAATCTTTCAAAAATGCTTCCCATGGAGTATTCAAATGGGCAAAAATCGCTCGTATTTGCTCACTTTATCTTTGCACGAAAACTCTTCGTCTTTTCGGGCAAAGAGGGGCAGCTGTGAGCACGTGATTTTTGCCCTATGTGAATTATTCCCATAAATTAAAAAAAAATAATTTTTTTCATTTGTTCGCAATTTTATAGATTTTTGTTTGGTATTATTTGCATTTGTCTGTACATGTTTATTTTATTTAATTAATGAAAAATAAAAAAATATGTTGCATTTGCATTTAGGATCTAATTTTATATTTTAGGATTAATTGACAAATTAGTTGTTTTATAAAAATTGAAAAATCACAAAAAAATAACTTATTTTTGCATTTTTAATTTTTAGTCTCGAGTTTTGGAGGTTTTCTTTAATTTGGTATTTAATTAGTTGTGGTAATTATTATTTAGAGTTAGTTAACTTAATTTGATAAGATAATTTGATTAGGAATTAATTTAGGTTTTATTTTTAATTTTTAATCTCAATTTAAAAGAAATTAGAAGAAAAAATAAAAAATAAAAATGAAAAGGAAAAGGGAATAAGAACAAATTCCGTTCTGGGCCAAGCTTATACCAACCCAAGTTGTCCCCCATTAACTCGTCCAAACCAGGCCCAATTATGCCATAACCCGGTCTAAGTAATCAGCTATGGAGACCATTGAAACGATGTAGCACGGGGACGATACTACGTCGTTTTGAGTTCATTGGGGTTAAATCCATCTCAGCCCTTCAGTTTTCATCATCATACGGTTGTGAGGCGCCCTATCATTTTAATTAAACTGTCTGAAGAACCTCGTATCTCCTCACTTCCATCTCTCTCACTTCAACCCTAGACCCGCCGCTCTGAACTCCTTCACTATCTCCGGTCGGCGGCGGGGCTCAAACCACTACCAAAATCCGACCATGCAACCATCACCCCTCCCTGAACCCTAATACACCACCATTTCTTCCCAAATCCTTACAAAATTTGGGTCAATTTCAAATCGGAAAAAGAAGAAAAGAAGATCCTACAAGCTTTCGAGTTTTCTATGATCTATGCGGCTTGAAACTAGTATTGTTCATTTGTTCTCAAAGAAAACATGCGGGCAATACCAGTTTCAGGTCAAATCAAAGTCGCATGAGGTTTTCAAGTCTTGTCCGTGTGACCATCTAGGTATTCTCATTCTTTTCTCCTTCGTCTCCGCCTTCTGTGTTGTTCGTGTACTCGCCTCCTTCTGTTTATTCTCTTTTCTGTCTTTTAAAGAGTTTTAAGTCATTTTGTGGGCATATCTGTGATTCTGAATTTTCCTTCTTTTTAATTTAAGTTTATTTTAAGTTCAATGAAGTAGGAATTAGTGTATAAATGTCTTGGTATAATTTGATTGATTAGTTGGTCCAATTGTTCTAATTAATGTTTCCGAGCACCTCTATGGAAAGGTCTGTTTGTTTAAAAGGTTCCGACTAAGTTCTGAGTTGGAAATTCATGTTTGGGCTATAGTATTCAGGCCCATGGGTTGGGTGAGGTTTTGGTTTTAAGATGACCCATATCTGTTTTGTTTTATGAAGGTAAATGGTAGTTGTTTAAGGGTTAGTTTAGAAAATTGGGCAGGGGAATCTCAGTAACCGAATTAGGAAGCTGCTAGGAAGGTGTCATTGGGACTTATGTAAAACTAAGTTTTTAAGCTAAGAACATTTAAGCAAAAATGAAAACTTCAAAAGGATTTTGGTTCAAAACTTAGCTTATTTCTGCAGCCCTAAAACATTGCCTATAAAGGCATCCTCACTGGAGGTTCAAAGGGGATTTTTTCGGAAAAAATACTCAAAAATAAAAACGGAGGGAAATTCTGCTTGGCTTTAGTGTTCATTGATCTCATTGTTTAGTTGGGAATTTTTGAAAATTTCAAACCTTACACTTGGTTAAAATGGCCTGGCTTTTGGGTTCTGAAGCCTGGTTTTAAGCTTGTTGGAATCCCGTTTCATTGTTGATTTCTTGCTAGATTACTGCTGTTGCTCTTTGCTGATTCTTCACTTCTTTGTTTCTTTTTTCACTTCCAGGTATCATTCTGCACTTTGATTAATCTGTGAAGTGTGAATGTGCAATGGAACATGGACACATAGTGGAAGATTTATGTTATTGGACTTTTGATTCCCTGTTATTCCAGTTCATTCAATCATTGTATTAGTTTAATGCTGTGAGAATCTTATTAGTTTTCTATGTAGCGTAAGATGCATAGTTGATTTCCTGTTTGATTATGTTGAAGTTTCTGACTGCTGGACTCCGTAATAGTGGCATGACAAGTTTTGTTTATTGCTTGTATTGAGGTTTTGATTCAAGGCTTAAAGCCCATCATACTAATTTATAATTTGGCATGAGAATTTGAATAGGATAAAAGGCTGAGTAATACTGCCTTGTATTGAAAAAAAATGATTTTCTTAGGCATGTGATTTGATCTTATATTCCCTTTAAAGCTTACTGGTTCACATGATATTTGTTAGGTATTGCGCTTAGTCAATAGGTTTCAAACGGTCCCTTCAAGAGTTTTAAAGTGTTCGAATGAAGGATGTTCTGAATTTTATGCATTTTGTATTTCAATTAGTTCATGTTGCCCTTGCTTATATTAATGTTTACCATGTAATTTTTAAGTTTGGATCCTATGGAGCTTTGTTTAAGACCCAAAGTCCCTGGAGCTTAAGATGGTTTGGCTCCGTAGAGATTCGATCTCTGGCCAATACGTGCGAGTATCCCTCCCTTTATTAAATTTGAGCTCAATGGGAAGATGGCATGCTTTTACTATAGTTGTGTTTATACTGAACAAGTTCCTCCTGTTGAAGGCCATTATTGGCCCGAATTAGTTTCAAACAATTGGCTAGTTCTCATTACTATAAATCCATTACGCATTGTTTCAGATTCAATTTTTCGTCGTAGGACGATTTGAAATTTACTTACGTTCTTAATCAATTATCCAATTTTTAAGTTAGTTGAAGCGCGCCGTATTAAGTAAAATATAGTTATGCCCCTCGAAAAACTAAGTTAGAAATACTTTCAATAGAATAGATTGAGGTGCGCCATGCCTAACAAAATTGACAATTGCATGACCCTCGTTTTAATTAACTTTGTTTTGATCCTTAGGATTCGAGGCGCGCCATTTAGCAAATTACCATGGCCCTCGCAAAGTCGCAAGTTCGTAATTGCTTTAGGCATGTTAGTTTAATAATATTACTTTCCTAAATTTGAGTGTGCATTTCATGTGACCCAAAATCAAATCTTAGAAAGTTCACTAAAATGTGTTTAGGATTGCGGGTGCATTTCATGTGGCGTGATCCAAAGGCATGTTTTAAACAACGCTCAATCTTCTTTAAAATTAATTAAAAGCGGTTAAAAGTTAAAATTTGCACATAGGTTCGTAATTGTTTAAAATCAGATAACAAAGCCGAATATAACAGTTGAGCGACCATGCTAGAACCACGAAACTCGGGAATGCCTAAAACCTTCTTCCGGGTTAACAGAATTCCTTACTCAGATTTCTGGTTCGCGGACTGCAATATAGAGTCAATCTTTTCCTCGATTCGGGATTTCAATCGGTGACTTGGGACACTATAAATTATCCCAAGTAGCGACTCTGCAAGCATCAATAGGATTAGTAAGGTAAGGTTAGCCCGGTTTGTATTATATGGGTAACAAGACCGGTGCTATTGTCCCCCTTATTTTTACTTTTGCTAATTGTTGTATTTTCCTTTCTTTTATTAATAAAAATCTAGCCCTAGGCGCTTGCCTAGAGGATTGCTAAAAATAGAATCTTTTAATAAATAAATCCCGTTTCGATTGTCCTTTAATTGGAAAAACTCCCTTATACATCCCTTTACGGGGGTATAGGTAAAAAGGAGGTGTGACAGCTCTGGCGACTCTACTGGGGATCGAACCCAGAATCTCTGGTTTAGGGTTCAAGAATTCGAGCTAGAATAATTGTTATAGTTGGCTTTATCCATTATCTGATTTTGTTACATGATTTGGGCCTAATGTGCTAATTGATTACTTTTACCGCTTTGATATTCCGTGAACTGTATATAAACTGTTGCGAAATCCCTCTTCTCTCTGAGTTTTCTAAATCATGAAGAAGTGTGCACTTCGTGTGACTTCTTTTCTGTTAGAGTCATATTCCAAATTTAGAACGAGGTTCAGACAAGTTGCAAAGCCGGTGAAGCTTCTGTATTCCCGATACGCTACCCCCCCCGACTCGAGCTGTCCGCTCGGGTATGCCAGGTCTAGAACAATAAACCCAGATTTTGAACCTAGTACAATTATACCTCATACCGGATCCCTAGTAGGAACGTTTTCTTGCATTCTCACAGGGTGTGAGATACGTAGTCAACTCCCATCGGGTCCAACTTCCTTTTTGCAAAAATAGCCCAAAAGAACAAAAATTTTACTTTAATTTGAAAAGAATTAGGGTGATCCCATTCTTGTCAGAAATAGTCGAATGTCCCTAAAAGGGCACCGAAAGGCTGTTTTTGCAAGAACAGCCACATTTAGTCACTTTTAAAGGTTTTGGCTGGTTAGCCGACACAACCTTAAAACATTCGTTTTCGAAGTGCTGAAAGGCCGTATTGGCAAGGCCGAATATTTTGTGAAAAGTTTGAAAAAAATGGTCATTTCTCTTAAGTCAAAATGAGTCATAGTTTTCTTTTAATTAAAATCACCTTATTAAATGTGCAGGATGAGCACAATTCAAAATGAACCTTTCTCAATCCGGGAAGAGATCCCTTTGGAGCTACATATGTGGTGGCATGATTTGGGGGAAGATAGCAGAAAGGTTGTGACAAAAGAGTTGGGTGGTCTTATCGGGCTCTTGAAGGTTAAGCTAAGAAAAGACTTGATTGAGGCCTTGATACCATTTAGGAACCCCGCACATAATGTATTCCACTTTGCTAATTTCGAGTTAACTCCTATACTGGAAGAGATAGCAGGCTATGCCTGTTTCGTAGGTAGTCTTAGAAGTAAATACCCGGTGGCACCGAGAACATTAACCCTTCACAAATTCTTATACTTGTTAAGCATCAGTCGAGACATCCGAGATGGAAATTTGGCCAAAGGATTCTGTACCTTCTACTTTTTGTATCGACGTTACGGTAATCCTCGTGGCTTCGAAATGCCAGATACCGGTCTTACTCACGCGGGAAACCAAGACAAGTGGGAAGCTTGGAGAGGATTATCTTTCATAGTGGCATTCCTCGGTATTTTGGTTTTCCCTAGAAAAGACGGGAACATAAAGTTGGGGCTTGCAGGGATAGCTAACTTTATGATGAAAAAGGCAAATGGGACTATAGTGCCGCTAATCTTGGCTAAAATTTACCGAGCTCTAACCCTTTGTCGGGAAGGAGGAAAGTTCTTTGAAGGGTGCAATATGCTGTTACAACTATGGATGGAGGAAAACCTTTACCACCGTCCCAAATACTTGAATAGCGGTATGACTGGCCTTTAATGCATCGAAAAACATGAAAAGCGGGTAGAGGGTTATGAGTTCCCGGATGGTATAGAAGCATGGCATGCTCATTTGAGATCTTTGACTGCAAACAAGATCGAATGGACGATCGGGTGGCTCTCGGTCAGTGAAGTAATCTATATGTTGCTTGAGGTGTATTTTTTGCTGTTGATGGGTCTTCGGAGTATCCAGCCTTATGCTCCGCATAGATTCCTACGTCAGTTAGGCCGATACCAGATCATCCCACACGATGAAGATTTGAGTCGGCAGGTCATTGAGCTAGAACCAAAAGCTGCCTTCCCAGAAGAAAAAGTGCGTCGGATTTGGCATCAGTGCAGATTCTTAGGGCCTAATACTCAAGTACGAGATCTATCCAGAGGCGAGGTGGAGCCTAGTTACACTGCTTGGTATGGTAAAAGATCCCGAGTTCAACATGAGCCCAAAAGGACCGCAAAGAGACCCCATGTCCAACGGTTCACCGACGGAGCACAAGTGCAATGGGATTGGTTAACCAAAGAAAAGGAGTATAGGGCTACCATAAGCAAATTGGAAAAACAAGTCAGGGACCTTCAGTTTGAAAATAGCTTGCAAGCCGCGGTAGACAAAGGAGAAAACAAAAAGCTAGCTAAAGAAAATGAGGCCCTTCATGCCCAAATTCAGAAAATGAAAATAGCGGTAGAAAACCCCGCCCGAAGTGCCAAAGATGAAAAACTCATAGTTAACTTGAGGCAGAAAGTGAGTGACTATAGTTTTGATTTGAACAAAGCAGAAAGTGAACTAGCTAGGGCTCAAAAGTAATTGGCCAAAAACGGAGATGAACAAGCATGCCTGGTTAAGTAATTGAAAGGAAAGTATGACAATGAGGTCACGGGATTAAAGAAAAGGGTCATCGCCACGGAAAACAAAATGATTAAACAGGCGAAAGACTTCAAGGGTGAAAGGGAACATTGTTATACCGCATTGGCACAATTAGAAATAGATTTGCAACAACTTCAGGAGCAGAATCATGTGGCCGAGCAAATTTTGGAAGCCAGGGCTCAGTAGATCTGGTATTTGTTACAAGAAAAAGGTTTCATAAGAGAGAGAATTAGAAACATCGCCGATTACGTTGTTGTGAAGTGCCAAGCCTGTGAGGATATGACTCGCACCACCTTCTTCACGACAGTGATGACATTTGTTAAACAGAACATGAGTGACTTGGATCGACTTCAAAGGGATCTTGCATATAGGCCCGCGGCGAGACCGAATGATGTCCCGTAGGTACCAGGGACATTAATGTATTCATGATTTTTTATTTGAGTCTGTATTTCCTTTTCCGTTAGAGTCTGTCGGTTGTTTTTAGTCTGTATTTTCTTTCTACTGGAGTCTATCAGTTGTTTTCGAGTCTATGTTTTCTCTTATTGGAGCATGATAGTTTATATTCGGAATATGTATTTCGTCTTTGCATCAGAGTCTGTTAGTTTCTTTTGGAATTGTTGATTTTGAGTCTTTGTAATCAAAGCATTTTCTTTTTATGAAAATTGAAAATCCCAAAATGTTTTATTATTTACTTTCACACTTATCTCCCAGAACTATGCTCGGTCTGATTCATGCGGGGTCATGATACGTAGGCAATCTTCATAGGATTCGACCATAACCAAAAGGAAAAAAAAAAGGGAAAACAAGAGAGAAAAAGAAAAGAAAAGAGAGAAAAATAAGAAAACCAAGAGAAAGAAACAATGGCAAAACAAGAGGGAAATGAGAGGATGAAAACAAAGAAAAAGAAAAGGCCAGAATGAAAGGAGAGAAAAAGGGGGGAAAGAGAAGTTGCAAATGGAAATAAGGAAAAGCCGGGATGACGCAAGCAGCCGATCAAATGCATAATAGAAACGGTTAAATGCTTAGGTGCATTCATTCCCCAAAATGTGTGACTACCAATCTGTTGCAGTCCTAATCTTTAACAAGGTTGCAGTTGATGTATTGAGTCCATGCAGGTGGTTAGTTGATTGGCATTCTGGCAACTCACTCCTACAACACCCGATCAAAAGACAAGATGAACATGGCCAACCAAGAACCGGAAACAAGTATTGTTGATCCGTCAAAAGGGGTGGAAGAATTGGATGTTAATGCGATGAAGGAAGATATGTATAAGTTAAAGCAGCAAATGGCTGAAATGTACCAGGACTGGGCAAAGGGTCATGCACCACCGGTTTATCCCGCCAACCCTGCTTATATCCCACCATTAGCCCAACCTCTAGAGCCTCCCACTGTGAACTCATCTCCAACCTTCCCCCTCTACCAACAATGCTATGGCACCACTTCCCATACTTCTCAAGCTCCACCACCCAAACAAGTCTCATACCCTCCTCCACCAGTCACTCCCGTTTTTGTGGCACCACCATCTACTGCATTACACCGATCTTCTAGTGAACCTCTATTCCAGACTCATGACAACCAGTATTATCCCTCTGAACCCACCTTCAAAGTTTCGGAACCATATTCTTACACACCTTATCTTTATCTCCCAGCAGAGACCGAGAAGCCACCTAAAAATCCTGAACATGAGGAGATGATCAGAAAGGTCAAAAGTTTGGAACAATCGTTCAGAGATATGGGGGGTTGGGAGGTCAAGTAAGTGTGGCCTATAAGGATTTATGTCTGTTCCCAGATGTTCAATTACCAGCAGGGTTCAAGATACCCAAGTTTGATCTGTACGACGGGCATGGTGACCCAGTAGCACACTTAAGAGGATTTTATAGCAAAATGAGAGGGGCAGGCAGAAGAGATGAATTATTGATGGAATATTTCAGCCAAAGTCTGAGTGGATTGGCATTGGAATGGTATACTAGAGAAGATCACAGCAGGTGGTACACATGGGACGATTTGGACCAAGCCTTCGCTTGCCATTTTTAGTACAATCTTGAAATTATCCCAGACCGTCTGTCATTGACAAAGATTGAGAAGAAGCCCGGTGAGAGTTTCAGGGAATATGGATTCCGTATGAGGGAGAAAGCAGTGAGGGTTGAACCTCCGATGAAAGAAAGTGAGATGGTTGATTATTTCTTACAGGCTTTGGAGCCCACTTATTTTGGTCACTTGGTGTCAGCAGTGGGCAAGTCCTTTAATGAGGTTGTAAAAATGGGAGGCATGGTTGAGGAGGGACTCAAGTCCAACAAGATCATGAGCTATTTAGCAATCAAATCGACCACCCAGGCCATTCAAAACGGTATTGGAGGTGTACTTGGGAAAAAGAAGAAAGAGGATGTTGCGACAATTGAGTCAGGAGTTTGGGTCAGATCCAGGGGTCCTTCACATTACTACAACCAGCTTCGACCCTATCACCAAACTTACCACCACACTCCATATATCCCACCACGATACTACTACCCACCGCCAGATCCCCATTTTTCTGTTCATCACGCACAAACATATACTCAACCTCCCGCACACGCACAATGGCATGCGCCAGATCCACAGAACCCATACCCAACTCCACAAAATAACTATCCACCCCCAAGAGCCTACATAAATCCCCCTAGAATAGGTTTCAGGCCCAATCAAGCCACCAAAAATGAGATATTACAGAAGAAGAAGACTTTCACTCCATTGGGAGAATCCTATACCAATTTATTACACCGGTTGAAACAATTGGGTATGTTGAGTCCGATCGAGCCAAAACTGCCAAATCCTCCCCCGAGGAATATTCATCACTCTATGAGTTGCGAATATTGTTCTGGTGCTCCAGGACACGACACAGAGAAGTGTTGGCAATTGAAAACAACTATTCAAGAGCTCATTGATACTAATCGAATTGAGGTCCAAGCTCCGGAGGCACCTAATATCAACCAGAACCCATTGCCAACTCATCAAGAGACGAATATGATTGAGATAGTGCATAAGGAAGGGGAGCCTAAGAAGCCTTCGCAAACTGTCATGATGATTCAGTCCAATGATGCCAGGCCGTTCGAAAAGTCAACAAGTGAGAAGTCCGCGATCAAGTTGAATGGGGAAAATAGTGAACCATCTGTAGTGGTCAATAAGGGGTCCCCAAGTGACATCGCAGGGAAACATGAAAGAATGAAAGTGGTTGTGTCGGGAGTAGCGAACAAGCCTGTTGTAATTGTGGAAGGTGCCCACATAGACCCTGTCATCATCAAGCCGGTAACTAAATTACCAATAGTCAATAGCAGGGCGGTCTCGTGGAATTATGAACAAGTGACAGTGACTTACAAGGGGAAAGAAGGCAAAGAAGAAGTATGTGAAACCCATGGTTTCACTCGATCGGGAAGATGCTTTGCCCCCGAAGAGTTGAGAAAAGCTAAAAGTTCCAAAGACAACCTGGTATTGGCGAAAAAAGCTGTGACTGAGGAAGAAGCAAAGGAGTTCTTGAGAAAGATGAAAGTGGAGGATTATTCCATTGTGGAGCAGTTGAGGAAGACACCGGCTCAGATTTCATTATTGTCATTATTGATCTATTCAGACGAGCACCGTCGGACTTTGATGAAGATTCTGAATGAGGCCCACGTTCCTGAAAAAATCTCAGTAAACCACTTGGAAAAGATAGCTAACAAGATATTTGAGGTGAACAGAGTCACTTTTTCTGATGATGAGTTGCCCATGGAGGGTACCGAGCACAATAGAGCCCTCTATATGACTGCGAAATGTGAGGACTCCATGGTTACTCGGGTGCTGGATGACAATGGTTCCAGCGAAAACATTTGCCCTCTCTCCACTCTGAACAAGTTGAAGGTGGATGATGAAAGATTTCACAAGAATAGTATTTGCATTCGGGGATTCGACGGTGGAGGGAAAGATTCAGTCGGGGATATAGTGCTTGAGCTTACAATAGGGCCAGTTGAATTTACCATGGAATTTTAGGTGCTCGATGTGGCTGTTTCTTACAATCTGCTATTAGCTCGACCTTGGATGCATGCTGCCAAAGCGGTCACATCTACTCTGCATCAAATGGCCAAGTTTGAGTTGGATAAACAGGAAATCGTTGTGCACGACGAAGATAATTGGAGTGTTCCCAGCGATTCCATTGTTTTGTTCATAGAGTTCGAGGACGACAAGGGGACATGGGTTTATCAGTTTTTTGACACAGTATCAGTAGAGAAAATTCCAGAAGGGAAGTGTGTTCCAACCCCGAGGGTAGCTGCCGCATAAGTCATGGTAGCTACCGAAATGTTGAAAAATGGTTTTGTACCGGGCAAGGGTTTGGGTGCATCTCTGCAAGGTATCGTATGGCTGGTTTCTCTTCCTAAAATCTTGGATACATTTGGTCTGGGATTCAAGCCCACAGTCACAGACGTAAGAAGAGCCAGAAAAATGAAACAGAAGGCATGGGCCCTTCCAAAGCCGGTCCCGCATCTTTCCAGATCATTTGTCAGGTCTGGTACCAGAAAGCGCCCAGTAACGATGGTTCCCAGTTTAGTGGTTGATATGGATGGAGATTTGATTGAAAAGTTCGAGGGGTTATTGGCCGATGTGAACGTGTTAGAGGCTGGAGAGGGTTCGAGGAATGCGGATGTGCAATTTGTTGGGCCTAGTGCAAAGATTAACAATTGGGAAACTACTCCTCTCCCCACCAGGAAGGAGTTTTGGTAGTTTTCTTTGATTTTATTTCAGTTTATCTGGATTATGCCAGGGTTGTAATTCAGATTCTAGGTTCCGTCCGTTTGGATGAATAAACCTTGTTATCTTTAATTTCAATGAAATGCAATTTCCCTTTTTCTTCCTTCCTGATAGTTTTGTTTTTGTTTTTATTTTATTCCTTGTACAGTTCTTTTTATGCTGGCTTCAATGATATGACATGCATGAGGAATCTCCGCCCCATCCTTAAAAGCCAATCAAATTCTGAAATTGTAATTCAAGAAATAGAGTGTGATGGTGAAACGGAATATGACGAGGATGAAGCCTTTGATGAGATTAGTAAAGAATTAAACTATTTTGAAGAAAAAGCCAAGCCTAACCTGAGTGATACAGAAGCAATCAATTTAGGGGACCAAGATAATGTCCGGGAAACTAAAATAAGTGTCTATCTTGAACCACTACTCAGAGAGGAGATAATTAAAGCATTGTTCGAGTATAAAGATGTTTTTGCATGGTCCTATGATGACATTCCGGGTCTAAGCACTGACTTGGTGGTTCACAAATTGCCCACTGACCCGGCATTCTCCCCTGTCAAGCAGAAGCTGAGGAAATTTAAAACTGATATGAGTGTGAAGATTATGGAAGAGGTCACCAAACTGTTCGAGGCCAAAGTC
Organism: Nicotiana sylvestris; assembly: GCF_000393655.2. NCBI lineage: Eukaryota > Viridiplantae > Streptophyta > Magnoliopsida > Solanales > Solanaceae > Nicotiana > Nicotiana sylvestris. Next base: position 158,817,560 of record NC_091065.1, on the reverse strand, counting down.
ATTCGGGTTGCCCGGTATCCCACTTGGTTAGCCAATGTTGTGCCTGTGCCGAAAAAAGATGGCAAGACCATGGTGTGTGTTGATTATCGAGATCTCAACAAGGCAAGTCCCAAGGATAACTTCCCATTGTCGAACATCCATATATTGATCGATAATTGTGCCAAACATGAGCTTGGTTCTTTTGTGGATTGTTATGTGGGCTACCACCAGATTTAACGGATGAGGAGGACGATGAAAAGACGGCATTCATCATGCCATAGGGAATGTACTACTATCGGGTCATGCCATTTGGTTTGAAAAATACTGGGGCAACCTACATAAGGGTGATGACGACCATATTCCACGACATGATACACAGGGAGATCGAGGTTTACATGGATGATGTGATTGTAAAGACTAGAAAGCAGTCTGACCATGTCAGAGATCTGAGAAAGTTCTTCCAAAGGCTTCGCAGGTACAATCTCAAGCTTAATCCTGCAAAATGCGCGTTCGGTGTTCCATCTGGAAAGTTGTTGGGATTCATAGTCAGTCGCCGAGGTATTGAATTAGACCCATCAAAGATCAAAGCTATCCAAGAATTGCAACCCCCAAAGAACAAAACTGAGGTGATGAGTCTGTTGGGGAGATTGATTACATCAGCAGGTTTATTGCTCAGCTCACGACAACTTGTGAGCCTATCTTCAAATTGTTAAAGAAAGATGCTGCGGTCAAGTGGACAGATGAATGTCAGGAAATTTGATAAGATAAAGGGGTACTTGTCAAACCCACCTGTGTTGGTCCCGCCAGAACCAGGGAGACCTTTGATTCTGTATTTGACGGTCTTAGACAATTCATTTGGTTGTGTATTGGGTCAACATGACATTATCGGTAGGAAGGAGCAGGCTATTTATTATCTCAGCAAGAAGTTCACATCTTACGAGGTTAAGTACACTCATCTTAAGAGGACGTGTTGCGCCCTCACTTGGGTGGCACAGAAGTTGAAGCACTATTTGTCATCTTACACTACTTACCTCATCTCTCATTTGGATCCGTTAAAGTATATCTTTCAGAAGCCTATGCCTACAGGGAGGCTCGTAAAGTGGCAGATTTTACTTACAGAATTTGACATTGTCTATGTGACTCGGACTGCATTGAAAGCACAAGCATTGGCCGACCATTTGGCTGAGAATCCTGTGGATGAATAATACAAACCTTTGAAGACCTATTTCCCTGATGAAGAGGTAATGCACATTGATGAATTGGAAAAGATTGCAAAGCCAGGATGGAAACATTTCTTTGATGGGGCGACTAACATGAAAGGTGTTGGGATAGGAGCGATACTTGTTTCTGAAATAGGGCATCACTACCCTGTTACGACTCAACTTTGGTTCTACTGTACTAGCAACATGGCTGAGTACGAGGCATGCATTTTGGGTTTGAGGATGGTTGTCCAGGAAGTCTTGGTCTTGGGTGACTAGGACCTTCTAGTGCACCAGATTTAGAGAGAATGGGAAACACGAGATTTAAAACTCATACCGTACCGACAGTGCTTGCAGGATATTTGTCAACAGTTCTAATCAATAAAGTTCAGGCATATTCCAAGGATTCACAATGAGGTCGCCGATGATTTGGCTACTCTGGCGTCAAAGTTGCACCATCCCGATAAGGCTTATACGGTTCCTTTTCAAATTCAGATCCACGATCAGCATGCTTATTGTAATGTGGTGGAAGAAGAGCTCGATGGGAAGCCTTGGTTTCACGATATCAAGGAATACATCATGATGGGGGTGTATCCAGTACAAGCCACAGGTGATCAAAAGAGAACAATTAGGCATTTGGCAAACGATTTTTTCTTCAGCGGAGGGGTTCTGTACAAAAGGACTCCAGATCTTGGGCTGCTGAGATGCATAGATGCTAGGCAGACTACAACTATTATGACCGAAGTACATTCTGGAGTCTGTGGACCGCACATGAGCGGGTACGTGTTGGCAAAGAAGATTCTCCGAGCAAGTTATTATTGGCTCACTATAGAGCGAGATTGTATTAGTTTCGTGCATAAATGTCATCAGTGCCAAGTGCACGAAGATTTTATTAATTCTCCACCATCGGAATTACACACGATGTCTGCACCGTGGCCTTTTGTTGCATGGGGCATGGATGTCATTGGGCCAATTAATCCATCAGCATCAAACAGGCACAGGTTCATTCTGGTGGCCATAGACTACTTCACCAAGTGGGTAGAGGCTAAAACATTCAAGTCTGTAACCAAGAAGGCAGTGGTTGATTTTGTGCACTCAAATATCATTTGCCGGTTTGGGATACCAAAGGTGATCATTACAAATAATGGGGCTAATCTCAATAGTCATCTGATGAAAGAGGTATGTCAACAGTTTAAGATTACACATCGCAATTCTACCCCACATCACCCCATGGCGAATGGAGCAGTCGAGGCAGCTAACAAGAATATAAAGATGATACTTCGAAAAATGTTGGAGGTTTCTAGGCAGTGGCATGAAAAGCTTCCATTTGCATTGCTAGGTTATCGCACTATTGTCTGTACTTCAGTAGGGGCAACTCCTTATTTGTTGGTGTATGGCACCGAAGCAGTGATACCCGCAGAAGTGGAAATTCCATCCCTTCAAATTGTCGCGGAGGCTGAGATCGATGATGATGAATGGGTCAAAACCCGCTTGGAACAATTGAGTTTGATCGACAAGAAAACATTGGCAGCAGTTTGTCATGGCCAATTGTATCAACAAAGAATGGCAAGAGCATATAATAAGAATGTGTGTCCACGGAAGTTTGAAGTAGGTCAGCAAGTGTTAAGATGTATCCTTCCACATCAGGTTGAGGCCAAAGTCAAGTTCACTCCAAACTGGCAGGGGTCATTCATAGTAACTAGAGTGTTGTCAAATGGCGCTTTGTATTTAACAGATATAGAAGGCAAGTGTGTAGAAATGGCCATCAATTTCGATGCGGTCAAGAGATACTATGTATGATTTTCTTTGGTTAATTTATATTTGTTTGTACTTGGCATGTTTTTGAATATTTGGAATGACGAAGATATTTTGTTGTGCTATCTAAATACTTTATCCTTTGTTACCCCCTTTGAGCCTTATTTATTTTCTTTCATACCCCTCTTTCGGGATCAGTAGCAAATATTAGAAACACCAGCGTGAAAGATAAGTAAAGGAAGAAGAGAAAAAGAGAAAGAAAAAAGAAAAGTGAAAAATAAGAATAAAAATAGAAAGAAAAGAATGAAAAGAGAAAGAGAAAAAAAGAAGAAGAAAAACAACAAAAAGAGAAAAAGAAGGCAAAAAAGAGAAAGAGACGAAAGAGAAAAGAGAAAATCACAACAACAAAGTAATTCCTATGCCATGAACTACGTTCGACCTAATTCCTTTTAAGGATACATAGGTAGCCTCACGGTTCGGTTCCATCAAATAAAAATCCAAAAGTCCCCAAACAAGAAACTGGGGCAGACGTTGTGGTTGTTGTCAGAAATCTGATTCCGAAGGTTGTAATTTTAAACTCATTCGAATTGTTTTGAGCCTTTGATATCCTTTCTTTATAACCTTATCCAAAAGCCCACATTAGGGTCCAAGGAAAGACCTTCTGATCAGTCTTCGAGAGATGCCAAGTCAAGCAAGTGGAGGTGATTCATATCAAGGGCAACACTCTGGTCCAAGCAGAAAATATCAAAAATGAGAGTCTTATTGGTGAAAACCCTCACGGGCACCATAAGGTGACGAGAGCTGAGAGAAATTAAAAATGAGAGAGTCTTATTGGTGAAAACCCTCACGGGCACCGTAAGGCAGAAGTGAGTTGAGAGATGAACAAATGAGAAAGGCTTGTTGGAGAAAACCATTTGGGGCATCGTAGGCCGAACAAGGTCAAAGTTTTGGTTAAGAAATCAGGTGATGGAAACTCCAGGGAAGCAAAGTATAGTAACTGAAAGTTGATTGGTCGGACAGATTGGGCCGATTAATCCGAAATGCATGTCATGATCATTGCTGCCAGCTGCTCCACTCAGATAAGTCTCTTTTCTTTTTCCGCTCAGATAGTCTTCTAGTTTTGGATTTTCTTATCCTTAACTCTGAAAGTCATTGCATTTCATTTCTTTTGGGTTTATTTCTCTAAAATGTCCCCAATATCAGTTTTGTTTAAGCAAATAAGAAGGCATTTTAAAGCTCCTTGCCATCTTCAAAATTGCAAAGCACAATGCTGCCAGAGCATACCAAATATAGCATGATGTAAAGTGGGATAAAGTGCCAGCAAAAGTTCCAATGGTAGAATGCTTTAGTAATTTCATGGCAGATGCAGAGGTTCAGTTAAAGGGGTCAGAGGTGTGAAACAACGATTCGGGTTTAGAACACTCGGGTCATCCAAAGTCATGGGGGTTTGAAAGTTAGCCGGGAAGTCAAGCAGTTCTTAGCCAGTGCAGAGGAAGCCAATCAAAACAAAGCATGGTAGCGGAGAGGTCTTCAACAAAGAATGTCGTCAACTAAACACCACATTTTTTAAACTGACAAGATTTTTCTTTGATTGAAATAAGGGCAGAAAATTTCGTTTGTTTCGAGGAAATCCTCCGCAAAGAAAGGCAAGCACCAAACAGGATTGACGGTAAACTCTCAGGTCCCGCCTGAATAATGGGATTTAATTGGAAGTTCTCAGGAGCCTCCTGAAAAATGTGACCTAGCTTAAAAATCAAAACAAGCATGAGTAGTAAATCTAGCATAAATGTACCCCAAGGAATGCAAGATGGTTTCAAGTTCGAATGCTTGAGATAGGATTCAAGTAGGAGTTTTCAGGACCCTCCTGGATAATGAGATTTAGTTTTTAAATTTTTAGGACCCTCCTGGATAATGGGATTTAAGTTCAAATTTTCAGGACCCTCCTGGATAATGAGATTTAGTTTTTAAATCTTCAGGAGCCTCCTGGATAATGGGGTTCAAGTTCAAATTTTCAGGACCCTCCTGGATAATAGGATTTAGTTTTTAAATTTCCAGGACCCTCCTGGATAATGGGATTTAGTTTTTAAATTTTCAGGACCCTAGTAGATAATGGGATTTAGTTTTAGGGGTTCAGGACCCTCCTGGATAATGGGATTTAGTTTTAAGTTCTCAGGATCCTCCTGGATAATAGGATTTAATTTTTTTGTCAAGACCCTCCTAGATAATGGGATATAGTTTAAGACTTTCTTAGATAACAAAATGTAGCAGGAGTCACACCTTTAGAAGATATAATTTAGATTTTAAATCCATCATTTAAATAGGAGTTTCAGGACCCTCCTAGATAATGAGATTTAGCTTTCAAATTCATAGAGATATTTGGTAACATGCCAATTAGCACTCACATATGTGCCCAGCCGCCAAACTGGGGCTGAAAATTTTCTTTGTTTTTGTCTATTTTTGTTGAAATCAGGCGCCCACCTGGATAACAAGGGAATATATTACAAGTTTTGGTAATCAGGCGTCCACCTAGATAACAAGGGAATAAATTTCAAGTTCAGCAATCACGCGCCCACCTGGAGAACAAGCGAATACATTTCAAGGTTCAGCAATTAGGCGCCCACCTGGATAACAACGGAATACATTTTTTTTAAGTTGCAGCAATCAGGCACTCACCTGGAGAACAAGGGAATACATTTTTTAAGTTCAGTAATCAGGCACCCACTTGGAGAACAAGGAAGTATAGTTCAAACTTCAGTTTCAAGTTCTTATTGATATTTGGTAACATGCCAAACTGGGGCAGAAATGTTCTTTGTTTTTGTCTATTTTTATTGAAATCAGGCGCCCACCTGGAGAATAAGGGTATACATTTCAAGTTCCGCAATCAGGCACCCACATGGAGAACAAGGGAATACATTTTCAAGTTTCAGCAATCAGGCGCCCACCTGTAGAACAAGGGAATACATTTTCAAGTTTCAGCAATCAGGCGCCCACCTGAAGAACAAGGGAATATATTTCAGGTTCAGCAATTAGGCGCCTACCTGGATAACAAGGGAATAAATTTCAAGTTCAGTAATCAGGCGTCCACCTGGAGGAAAGGAAAACATCTCAGATTACAATTCAAGGCGGCAACAAAGGGATTTCACTGGGAGAATACAAATCAACAAGGCAACAAGAATCACGAGAGCAAGTTTGAAGATATTGATAGGATTTTTGTAATGCATAGATCATAGTCTAGTCTAGCTTCTTTTTATTTTTTTGACATGGTGTAATAAGGAGTTCAGTAAGCAGTAGCAGTAGCAGCAACAGTGAAGTCACAGCTTTATGGTAGTCCCAGCTATCAAACATTCCTAAACTACACTGACCTGATTCTTTTTTCGCCAAGGATATATAGGAAACCTCAGAAGCAGGGTGCGGTCAAATATTTCAAAAATTCTTCCCACGGAGTATTCAAACAGGCAAAAATCGCTCGTATCCGCTCACTTTATCTTTGCACGAAAACTCTTCGTGTTTATGGGCAAAGAGGGGCAGCTGTGAGCACGTGATTTTTGCCCTATATGAATTATTCCCATAAATTCAAAACAAAATAATTTTTTTCATTTGTTTGCAATTTCGTAGATTTTTGTTTGGTATTATTTGCATTTGTCTGTGCATCTAACTTTGGAGACTCAACACAAGGGTTGGGTCTGTCTAGGACAGGTATACCAAAATGAAAAAGATCATCCTGATGCATCTTAATTGCTACTTGTGCATTTATTTGTTTCGGACTTGCATGTTGTCCGGCTTATGAATATTGGGAAGAGTCGAGAAAAGAGAAATAGCAGTGTAGAAGGTTAAGGGAGTTAATCACCTGTTTTAAACCAATGTCCAAATAGCGCTGAAACTCTGCAGAATTTTTGAAAAAAAAAACGAAATGAAAAATGAAAAAAATAGAGTTTCGTTTTCAAAAATAGTTTGTTTTATTTGCCCGAACTACGCCAGTTTGATTCTCACAGGGTGTGAGATAACTCCCATCGGGTCCAACTTCCTTTTTGCAAAAATATCCCAAAAGAACAAAAAATTTACTTTAATTTGAAAAAAATAGGGTGATGTCATTCTTGTCAGAAATAGCCGAATGTCCCTAAAAGGGCATCAGAAGGCTGTTTTTGCAAGAACAGCCACCTTTAGTCACTTTTAATGGTTTTGGCTGGTTAGCCGACATAGCCTTAAAACCTTCGTTTTCGAAGTGCTGAAAGGTCGTATTGGCACGGCCAGATATTTTGTGAAAATTTTGAAAAAAATGGTCATTTCTCTTAAGTCAAAATGAGTCATAGTTTTATTTTAATTAAAATCACCTTAATAAATGTGCAGGATGAGCACAATTCAAAATGAACCTTTCTTAATCCGGGAAGAGATCCCTTTGGAGCTACATATGCGGTGGCATGATTTGGGGGAAGATAGCAGAAAGGTTGTGACAAAAGCGTTGGGTGATCTTATCGTGCTCTTGAAGGTTAAGCCAAGAAAAGACGTGATTGAGGCCTTGATACCATTTTGGGACCCCGCATATAATGTATTCCACTTTGCTGATTTCGAGTTAACTCCTACACTGGAAGAGATAGCAGGCTATGCCGGTTTCGAAGGGAATCTTAGAAGTCAATACCCGGTGGCACCGAGAACAGTAACCCTTCACATATTCTTGGACTTGTTAAGCATCAGTCGAGACATCTGAGACGCAAATTTGGCCAAAGTATTCTGTACCTTCTACTTTTTGTATCGACGTTACGGGAATCCTCGTGGCTTCGAAATGCCAGATACCGGTCTTACTCACTCAGGAAACCAAGACAAGTGGGAAGCTCAGAGAGGATTAGCTTTCATAGTGCCATTCTTGGGTATTTGGGTTTTCCCCAGAAAAGACGGGAATATAGAGTTGGGGCTTGCAGGGATAGCTGACTTTATGTTGAAAAAGGCAAATGGGACTATAGTGCCACTAATATTGGCAGAAATTTACCGAGCTCTGACCCTTTGTCAGGAAGGAGAAAAGTTATTTGAAGGGTGCAATATGCTGTTACAACTATGGATGGAGGAACACCTTTACCACCGTCCCGGATACTTGAATTGTGGTATGCTGGCCTTGAATACATCGAAAAACATGAAACGCGGGTAGAGGGTTATGTGTTCCCGGATGGTACGGAAGTATGGCATGCTCATTTGAGAGCTTTGACTGCAAACAAGATCGAATGGACGATCGGGTGGCTCTCGGTCACTGAAGTAATCTATTTGCCGGCTAAGGTGTATTTTTTGTTGTTGATGGGTCTTCGAAGTATCCAGACTTATGCTCCGCACAGAGTCCTACGTCAGTTAGGCCGATACCATATCATCCCAAACGATGAAGATTTGAGTCGGCAGGTCATTGAGCTAGAACCAAAAGCTGCCTTTCCAGAAGAAAAAGTGCGTCGGATTTGGCATCAGTGCAGATTCTTAGGGCCTAATACTCAAGTACAAGATCTATCCAGAGGCGAGGTGGAGCCTAGTTACACTACTTGGTATGGTAAAATATCCCGAGTTCAACATGAGCTCAAAAGGCCCGCAAAGAGACCCCATGTCCAACAGTTCACCGACGGAGAACAAGTGCAATGAGAGTGGTTGACCAAAGAAAACGAGTATAGGGCTACCATAAGCAAATTGGAAAAACAAGTCAGGGACCTTCAGTTTGAAAATATCTTGCAAGCCACGGCATACGAAGGAGAAAAGAAAAAGCTAGCTAAAGAAAATGAGGCCCTTCAAGCCCAAATTCAGAAAATGAAAATAGCGGCAGAAAACCCCGCCTGAAGTGCCAAACAGGAAAAACTCATAGTTAACTTGAGGCAGAAAGTGAGTGACTATAGTTTTGATTTGAACAAAGCATAAAGTGAACTAGCCAGGGCTCGAAAGCAATTGTCCAAAAACGCAGATGAACGAGCACGCCTGGTTAAGCAGTATAAAGGAAAGTACGACAATGAGGTCGCGGGATAAAAGAAGAGGGTCATCGCCACGAAAAACAAAATGATCAAACAAGCAAAAGACTTCAAGGGTAAAAGGGAACATTGTTATATAGCATTGGTACAATTAGAAATAGATTTGCAACAACTTCAGGAGCAGAATCATGGGGCCGAGCAAACTTTGGATGCCAGGGCTCAGCAGATTGGGCGTTTGTTACAAGAAAAAGGTGTCATAAGAGAGAGAATTAGAAACATCACTGATTACATTGTTGTGAAGTGCCAAGCTTGTGAGGATATGAATCGAACCACCTTCTTCACGGCAGTGATGACATTTGTTAAATAGATAATGAGTGACTTGGATCGACTTCAAAGGGATCTTGCATATAGGCTCGCGGCGAGACCAAATGATGTCCCGCGGGCACCAGGAACATTAATGTATTCATGATTTTTCATTTGAGTCTGTATTTCCTTTTCCGTTAGAGTCTGTCAGTTGTTTTTAGTCTGTATTTTCTTTCTGTTGGAGTCTGTTAGTTGTTTTCGAGTCTATGTTTTCTCTTGTTGGAGCATGATAGTTTATATTGGGAATATGTATTTCGTCTTTGCATCAGAGTCTGTTAGTTTCTTTTGGAATTGTTGGTTTTGAGTCTTTGTAATCAAAGCATTTGCTTTTTATAAAAATTTAAAATCCCAAAATGTTTTATTATTTACTTTCACACTTATCTCCCAGAACTAAGCTCGGTCTAATTCATGTGGGGTCATGATACGTAGGCAATATCCATAGGATTCGACCATAACCAAAAGGAAAAAAAGTGAAAAAATAAGAGAGAAAAAGAAAAGAAAAGAGAGAAAAATAAGAAAACCAAGAGAAAGAAACAATGACAAAACAGAGGGAAATGAGAGGATGAAAACAAAGAAAAAGCAAAGGCCAGAATGAAAAGAGAGAAAAAGGGGGGGAAAGAGAAGTTGCAAATGGAAATAAGGAAAAGCCGGGATGACGCAAGCAGCCGATCAAATGCATAATAGAAACGTGCATTCATTCCCCAAAATGCATGACTACCAATCTGTTAAAGTCCTAAACGTTAACAAGGTTGTTGTTGATGTATTGAGTCCAGGCAGGTGGTTAGTTGATTGGCATTCTTTCAACTCACTCCTACAACACCCGATCAAAAGACAAGCTGAACATTGCCAACCAAGAACCGAAAATAAGTATTGTTGATCCGTCAAAATAGGTGGAAGAATTGGATATTAATGCAATGAAGGAAGAGATGTATAAGTTAAAGCAACAAATGGCTGAAAGGTACCAAGCCTGGGCAAAGGGTCATCCACCACCGGTTTATCCCGCCAACCCTGCTTATATCCAACCATCAGCTCAACCTCAGGAGCCTCCCACTGTGAACTCATCTCCAACCTTCCCCCTCTACCAACAATGCTATGGCACCACTTCCCATACATCTCAAGCTCCACCACCCAAACAAGTCCCATACCCTCCTCCACCAGTGACTCCCGTTTTTGTGGCACCACCATCTGCTACATTACACCGACCTTCCTGTGAACCTCTATTCCAGACTCATGACAACCAGTATTATCCTCCTGAACCCACCTTCAAAGTTCCGAAACCATATTCTTACACCCCTCATCTTGATCTCCCGGCAGAGACTGAGAAGCCACCCAAAAATCTAGAACATGAGGAGATGATCAGAAAGGTCAAAAGCTTGGAACAATCGTTCAGAGATATGGGGGGTTGGGAGGTCAAGTAAGTGTGGCCTATAAGGATTTATGTCTGTTCCCAGATGTTTAGTTACCAGCAGGGTTCAAGATGCCCATGTTTGATCTGTACGAAAGGCATGGTGACCCAGTAGCACACTTAAGAGGATTTTGTAGCAAGATGAGAGGGGCAGGCGAAAGAAATGAATTATTGATGGCATATTTCAGCCAAAGTCTGAGTTGATCGGCATTTGAATGGTATACTAGACAAGATTATAGTAGGTGGTACACATGGGAAGATTTGGACCAAGCCTTCGCTTGCCATTTTCAGTACAATCTTGAAATTATCCCAGACCGTCTGTCATTGACAAAGATTGAGAAGAAGCCCGGTGAGAGTTTCAGGGAATATGGATTCCGTTGGATTGAGCAAGCAGCGAGGGTTGACCCTCCGATGAAAGAAAGTGAGATGGTTGATTATTTCGTACAGGCTTTGGAGCCCACTTATTTTGATCACTTGGTGTCAGCAGTGGGCAAGTCCTTTAATGAGGTTGTAAAAATGGGAGGCATGGTTGAGGAGGGACTCAAGTCCAACAAGATCATGAGTTATTTAGCAATCAAAGCGACCACCCAGGCCATTCAAAACGGTACTGGAGGTATACTTGGGAAAAAGGAGAAAGAGGATGTTGCGACAATTGAGTCAGGAGCTTGGGTCAGATCCAGGGGTCCTTCACATTACTACAACCAGCTTCGACCCTATCACTAAACTTACCACCACACTCCATATATCCCACCACGACACTACTACCCACCGCCAGATCCCCGTTTTACTGTCCATCATGCACAAACATACACTCAACCTCCCGCACACGTACAATGGCGTGCGCCAGCTCCACAGAACCCATACCCAGCTCCACAAAATACCTATCCACCCCCAAGAGCCTACAGAAATCCCCCTGGAATAGGTTTCAGGCCCAATCAGGCCACCAAAAATGAGAGATTGCAGAAGAAGAAGGCTTTCACTCTATTGGGAGAATCCTATACAAGTTTATTCCACCGGTTGAAACAATTGGGTATGCTGAGTCCGATCGAGCCAAAACTGCCAAATCCTCCCCCGAGGAATATTGATCACTCAGTAAGTTGTGAATATTGTTCTGGTGCTTCGGGACACGACACAGAGAAGTGCTGGAAATTGAAAACAAATATTCAAGAGCTTATTGATACTAATAGGATTGAGGTCCAAGCTCCGGAGGCACCTAATATCAACCAGAACCCATTGCCAACTCATCAAGAGACGAATATGATTGAGATAGTGCATAAGGAAGAGGATCCTAAGAAGCCTTCGCAAACTGTCAAGATGATTCGGCCCAGTGATGCTAGGCCGTTCGAAAAGTCAACAAGTGAGAACTCCGTGATCAAGTTGAATGGGGCAAATAGTGAACCATCTATGGTAGTCAAGAAGGGGTCCTCAAGTGACGTCGCAGGGAAAAATGAAAGAATGAAAGTGGTTGTGCCGGGAGTAGCGAACAAGCCTGTTGTAATTGTGGAAGGTGCCCGCACAGACCCTGTCATCATCAAGTCGGTACCTCAATTACCAATAGTCAACAGCAAGGCGGTCCCGTGGAATTATGAACGAGTGACAATGACTTACAAGGGGAAAGAAGTTAAAGAAGAAGTATGTGAGACCCATGGTTTGACTCGATCGGGAAGATGCTTTGCCCCTGAAGAGTTGAGAAAAGCTAAAAGTTCCAAAGACAACCTGGTATTGGCGAAGAAAAATGTGACTGAGGAAGAAGCAAAGGAGTTCTTGAGAAAGATGAAAGTGGAGGATTATTCCATTGTGGAGCAGTTGAGGAAGACACCGGCTTAGATTCCATTATTGTCATTATTGATCTATTCAGACGAGCATCGTCGGCCTTTGATGAAGATCCTGAATGAGGCCCACGTTCCTGACAAAATCTCAGTAAACCACTTGGAAAAGATAGCTAACAAGATATTTGAGGTGAACAGAGTCACTTTTTCTGATGATGAGTTGCCCATGGAGGGTACCCAGCACAATAGAGCCCTCTATCTGACAGCAAAATGCGAGGACTCTGTGGTTACTAGGGTGCTGGATGACAATGGTTCCAGCATAAACATTTGCCCTCTCTCCACTCTGAACAAGTTGAAGGTGGATGATGAAAGAATTCACAAGAATAGTATCTACGTTTGGGGATTCGAAGGTGGAGGGAAAGATTCAATCGGGGACATAGTGCTTGAGTTTACAATAGGGCCTGTTGAATTTACCATGGAATTTTAGGTGCTCGATGTGGCTATTTCTTACAATCTGCTGTTAGGTCGACCCTGGATTCATGCTGCCAAAGAGGTCCCGTCTACTCTGCATCAAATGGTCAAGTTTGAATTGGATAAACAGGAAATTGTTGTGCACGGCGAAGATAATTGGAGTGTACCAAGCGAAGCCATTGGTCCATTCATAGAGTTCTAGGATGGCAAGGGGCCATAGGTTTATCAAGTTTTTGACACATTATCGGTAGAGAAAATTCCAGAAGGGAAGTGAATTCCAACCCCGAGGGTAGCTACCGCATCAGTCATGGTAGCTACCGAAATGTTGAAAAATGGTTTTGTACCGGGCAAGGGTTTGGGTGCATCTCTGCAAGGTATCGTACAACCGGTTTCTCTTCCTAAAAACATGGATACATTTGGTATGGGATTCAAGCCCACAGTTGCAGATGTAAGAAGAGCGAGAAAAATGAAACAGAAGGCATGGGCCCTTCCAAAGCCGGTCCCGCGCCTTTCCAGATCATTTGTCAGACCTGGTACCAGAAAGTGCCCAGTAATGATGGTTCCCAGTTCAGTGGTTGATATGGATGGATATTTGATTGAAAAGTTCGAGAAGTTATTCACCGATGTGAACGTGTTAGAGGCTGGAGAGGGTTCGAGGAAGGCGAATGTGCAATTTGTTGGGCCTAGTGCAAAGATTAACAATTGGGAAGCTACTCCTCTCCCCACCAGGAATGAGTTTTGGTAGTTTGCTTTGATTTTCTTTCAGTTTATCTGGATTATGCCAGGGTTGTAATTCAGATTCTAGGCAAGGAAATGATCGAGATCTCAACAAAGCAAGTCCTAAGGATAATTTCCCATTGTCGAACATCCATATATTGATCGATAATTGTGCCAAACATGAGCTTGGTTCTTTTTTGGATTTTTATGCGGGCTACCACCAGATCTTAATGGATGAGGAGGACGCTGAAAAGATGGCATTCATCATGCCATGAGGAACGTACTACTATCGGGTCATGCCATTTGGTTTGAAAAATACTGGGGCAACCTACATGAGGGCGATGACGACCATATTCCACGACATGATACACAGGGAGATCGAGGTTTACGTGGATTATGTGATTGTAAAGACTAGAAAGCAGTCTGACCATGTCAGAGATCTAAGAAAGTTCTTCCAAAGGCTTCGCAGGTACAATCTCAAGCTCAATCCTGCAAAATGCGCGTTTGGTGTTCTGTCTGGAAAGTTGTTGGATTCATAGTCAGCCGCCGAGGTATTGAATTAGACCCATCAAAGATCAAAGCTAACCAGGAATTGCCACCCCCAAAGAATAAGACTGAGGTGATGAGTCTGCTGGGGAGATTGAATTACATCAACAGGTTTATTGCTCAGCTCACGACAACTTGTGAGCCTATCTTCAAATTGTAAAAGAAAGATGCTGCGGGCAAGTGGACAGATGAATGTCAGGAAGCATTTGATAAGATAAAGGGGTACTTGTCAAACCCACCTGTGTTGGTCCCGCCAGAACCAGGAAGACCTTTGATTCTATATTTGATGGTCTTGGACAATTCATTTGGTTGTGTGTTGACTCAGAATGACATTACCGATAGGATGGAGCAGACCATCTATTATCTTAGCAGGAAGTTCACATCTTACGAGGTTAAGTACACTCATCTTGAGAGGACGTGTTGCGCCCTCACTTGGGTGGCAGAGAAGTTGAAGCACTATTTGTCATCTTACACTACTTACCTTATCTCTTGTTTGGATCAGTTAAAGTATATCTTTTAGAAGCCTATGCCTACAGGGAGGCTCGCAAAGTGGCAGATTTTGCTCACAGAATTTGACATTGTCTACATGACTCGGACTGCGATGAAAGCACAAGCATTGGCCGACCATTTGGCTGAGAATCCTGTGGATGAAGAATACGAACCTTTGAAGACCTATTTCCCTGATGAAGAGGAAATGCACATTGATGAATTGGAACAGATTGCAAAGCCAAGATGGAAACTTTTCTTTGATGGGGCGGCTAACATGAAAGGCGTTGGGATAGGAGCGGTACTTATTTCTGAAACAGGGCATTACTACCCTGTTACGACTCAACTTCGGTTCTACTGTACTAACAACATGGCTGAGTACGAGGCGTGCATTCTGGGTTTGAGGATGACTGTGGATATGGGTGTCCAGTTAGTCTTGGTCTTGGGTGACTCGGACCTTCTAGTGTACCAGATTAAGGGAGAATGGGAAACACGAGATTTAAAACTCATACCGTACCGACAGTGCTTGCAGGATCTTTGTCAACGGTTCCAATCCATAGAGTTCACGCATATTCCAAGGTTTCACAATGAGGTCGTCGATGCTTTGGCTACTCTGGCATCAATATTGCACCATCCCGATAAGGCTTATATGGATCCTTTGCAAATTCAGATCCACGATCATCATGCTTATTATAATGTGGTGGAAGAAGAGCTCGATGGGGAGCCTTGGTTTCACGATATCAAGGAATACATCAGGATGGGGGTGTATCCAGTACAAGCCACAAGTGATCAAAAGAGAACAATTAGGCGTTTGGCAAGCGGTTTTTTCTTCAGCGGAGGGGTTTTGTACAAAAGGACTCCAGATCTTGAGCTGCTGAGATGCATAGATGCTAGGAAGTCTACAACTATTATGACCGAAGTACATTCTGGAGTTTGTGGACCGCACATGAGTGAGTACGTGTTGGCAAAGAAGATTCTCCGAGCAGGTTATTATTGGCTCACTATGGAGCAAGATTGTATCAGTTTCATGTGTAAATGTAATCAGTGCCAAGTGCACGGAGATTTGATTCATTCTCCACCATCGGAATTACACACGATCTATGTATCGTGGCATTTTGTTGCATGGGGCGTGGATGTCATTGGGCCAATTAAGCCATCAGCATCAAATAGGCACAGGTTCATTCTGGTGGCCATAGACTACTTCACCAAGTGGGTAGAGGCTAAAACATTCAAGTCTGTAACCAAGAAGGCGGTGGTTGATTTTGTGCACTAAAATATCATTTGCTGGTTTGGGATACCAAAGGTGATCATTACAGATAATGGGGCTAATCTCAATAGTCATCTGTCGTTTGCATTGCTGGGTTATCGCACTACTGTCCGTACTTCAGTAGGGGTGACTCCTTATTTTTTGGTGTATGGTACCAAGGCAGTGATACCCACAGAAGTGGAAATTCCATCCCTTCGAATTGTCGCGGAGGCTGAGATCGATGATGATGAATGGGTCAAAAACCGCTTGGAAAAAATGAGTTTGATCGACGAGAAAAGATTGGCAGCAATGTGTCATGGCCAATTGTATCAACAAAGAATGTCAAGAGCATATAATAAGAAGGTGCGTCCACGGACGTTTGAAGTAGGTCAACAAGTGTTATGACGTATCCTTCCACATCAGGCTGAGGCCAAAGGCAAGTTCGCTCCAAGCTGGCAGGGGTCGTTTATCGTAACTAGAGTGTTGTCAAATGGCGCTTTGTATTTAATAGATATAGAAGGCAAGTGTGTAGAAATGGCCATCAATTCCGATGCGGTCGAGAGATACTATGTATGATTTTCTTTGGTTAATTTATATTTGTTTGTACTTGGCATGTTTTTGAAGATTTGGAATGACGAAGGCCTTTTGTTCTGCTATCTAAACACTTTATCCTTTATTACCCCCTTTGAGCCTTATTTATTTTCTTTCATACCCCCCTTTCAGGATCAGTAGCAAATATTAGAAACACCGGCGTGAAAGATAAGTAAATGAAGAAGAGAAAAAGAGAAAGAAAAAAGAAAAGTGAAAAAAAAGAATAAAAATAGAAAGAAAAGAATGAAAAGAGAAAGAAGAAGAAGAAGAAGAAAAACAACAAAAAGAGAAAAAGAAGGCAAAAAAGAGAAAGAGACGAAAGAGAAAAGAGAAAATCACAACAACAAAGTAATTCTTATGCCATGAACTACGTTCGACCTAATTCCTTTTAAGGATACGTAGGTAGCCTCACGGTTCGGTCCCATCAAATAAAAATCAAAAAGTCCCCAAACAAAAAACTGGGGCAGAAGTTGTGGTTGTTGTCAAAAATCTGATTACGAAGGTTGTAATTTTGAACCCATTGGAGTTGTTTTAAGCCTTTGATATCCTTTCTTTCTCACCTTATCCAAAAGCCCATATTACGGTCCAAAGAAAGACCTTCCGATCAGTCTTCAAGAGATGCCATGTCAAGCAAGTGGAGGTGATTCATATCAAGGGCAACACGCTGTTCCAAGCAGAAAATATCAAAAATGAGAGTCTTATTGGTGAAAACCCTCACGGGCACCATAAGGCGACGTGAGCTGAGAGAAATTAAAAATAAGAGAGTCTTATTGGTGAAAACCCTCACGAGCATCGTAAGGCATAAGTGAGTTGAGAGATAAACAAATGAGAAAAGCTTGTTGGAGAAAACCCTTCGGGGCACCGCAGGCCGAACAAGGTCAAAGTTTTGGTGAAGAAATCAGGTTATGGAAACTCCGGGGCAGCAAAGTATAGTAACTGAAAGTTGATTGGCCGGACAGATTGGGACAATTAATCCAAAATGCATGTCATGATCATTGCTGCCAGCTGCTCCACTCAGATAAGTCTCTTTTCTTTTTCCCCTCAGATGGTCTTCCAGTTTTGGATTTTCTTATCCTTAACTCTGAACGTCATTGCATTTCATTTCTTTTGGGTTTATTTATCTAAGATGTCTCCAATGTCAGTTCTGTTTAAGCAAATAAGAAGGAATATCAAAGCTCACTACCAGCTTCAAAATTGCAAAGCACAATGCGGCCAGAGCATACCAAATATAGCATGATGTAAAGTGGGATAAAGTGCCAGCAAAGGTTCTAATGGCAGAGTGATTTAGTAATATTATGGTAGATGCAAAGGTTCAGTTAAAGGGGTCAGAGGTGTGAAACAATGGTTCGGGTTTAGAACACTCGGGTCATCCAAAGTTATGGGGGTTTCAAAGTCAGCCGGGAAGTCAAGCGGTTGTTAGCCAGTGCAGAGGAAGCCAATCAAAACAAAGCATGGCAGCGGAGAGGTCTTCAACAAAGAATGTCGTCAACTAACCACCACATTTTTTAAACTGACAAGATTTTTCTTTGATTGAAATAGGGGAAAAATGTTTCGTTTTTAAATTTTCAGGACACTCCTGAATAATGGGATTTATGTTCAAATTTTCAGGACCCTCCTGGATAATAAGATTCAGTTTTTAAATTATCAGGACCCTCCTGGATAATGGGGTTCAAGTTCAAATTTTCAGAACCCTCCTGGATAATGGGATTTAGTTTTTAAATTTTCAGGACCCTCTTGGATAATGGGATTTAGTTTTTAAATTTTTAGGACCCTCCTGGATAATAGGATTTAGTTTTAGGCGTTCAGGACCCTCCTGGATAATGGATATAGTTTTAAGTTTTCAGCATCCTCCTGGATAATAGGATTTAATTTTTGTTGTCAGGACCCTCCTGGATAATGGGATGTAGTTTAAGACTTTCTTAGATAACAAAATGTAGCAGGAGTCACACCTTTAGAAGATATAATTTAGATTTTAAAGCCATCACTTAACTAGGAGTTTCAGGACCCTCCTAGATAATGGGATTTAGCTTTCAAATTCATAGAGATATTTGGTAACATGTCAATTAACACCCACAGATGTGCCCAGCCGCCAAACTGGAGCAGAAAATTTTCTTTGTTTTTGTCTATTTTTGTTGAAATCAGGCGCCCACCTGGATAAAAAGGGAATATATTTCAAGTTTTGGTAATCAGGCGCCCACCTGGATAACAAGGGAATACATTTCAAGTTCAGCAATCAGGCGCCCACCTGGAGAACAAGAGAATACATTTCAAGGTTCAGTAATCAGGCGCCCACCTGGATAACAAGGGAATACATTTTTTTAAGTTGCAGCAATAAGGCGCCCACCTGGAGAACAAAGGAATACATTTTTTAAGTTCAGTAATCAAACACCCACCTGGAGAACAAGGGAGTATAGTACAAACTTCAGTTTCAAGTTCTTTGTTTTTGTCTATTTTTGTTGAAATCAGGCGCCCACCTGGATAACAAGGGAATACATTTCATGTTCAGCAATCAGGCGCCCACCTGGAGAACAAGGGAATACATTTTCAAGTTTCAGCAATCAGGCGCCCACATGGAGAACAAGGGAATACATTTTCAAGTTTCAGCAATCAGGCGCCCACCTGAAGAACAAGGGAATATATTTCAGGTTTAGCAATCAGGCGCCCACCTAGATAACAAGGGAATACATTTCAAGTTCAGTAATCAGGCGCCCACCTGGAAAACAGGGGAATACATTTCAAGTTCTGTAATCAGGCGCCCACCTGGATAACAAGGTAATACATTTCAAGTTCAGCAATCAGGAGCTCTCCTGGAGAACAAGGGATTACATTCAAATTTCAGCAACCAGGCGTCCACCTGAAGGAAAGGAACCATCTCAGATTACAATTCAAGGAGGCAACAAAGGGATTTCACCGGGAGAATACAAGTCAACAAGGCAACAAGAATCATGAGAGCAAGTTTGAAGATATAGATTGGATTTTTGTAATGCATAGATCATAGTCTAGTCTAGCTTCTTTTTATTTTTTGACATAGTGTAATAAGGAGTTCAGTAAGCAGTAGCAGCAGCAGCAGTGAAGTCACAACTTCATGGTAGTCCCAGCTACCAAACATTCCTGAACTACACTGACCTGATTCCTTTTTCGCCAAGGATATGTAGGCAACCTCGGAAGCAGGGTGCGGTCAAATCTTTCAAACATGCTTGCCACGAAGTATTCAAACGGGCAAAAGTCGCTCGTATTCGCTCGCTTTATCTTTGCACGAAAACTCTTCGTGTTTCCGGGCAAAGAGGGGCAGCTGTGAGCACGTGATTTTTGCCCTATATGAATTATTCCCATTAATTCAAAACAAAATAATTTTTTTCATTTCTTTGCAATTTCGTAGATTTTTGTTTGGTATTATTTGCATTTGTCTGTGCATGTTTATTTTATTAAATTAATGAAAAATACAAAAATATGTTGCATTTGCATTTAGGATCTAATTTTACATTTTAGGATTAATTGACAGATTAGTTGTTTTATAAAAATGAAAAAATCACAAAAAAATAACTTATTTTTGCATTTTTAATTTTTAGTCTCGAATTTTGGAGGTTTTCTTTAATTTGATATTTAATTATTTGTGGTAATTATTATTTATAGTTAGTTAACTTAATTTGATAGGATAATTTGATTAGGAATTAATTTAGATTTTATTTTTTATTTTTAATCTCAATTTAAAAGAAATTAGAAGAAAAAATAAAAAATAAAAATGAAAAGGAAAAGGGAATAAGAACAAATTCAGTTCTGGGCCAAGCTTATACCAGCCCAAGTTGTCCCCCATTAACTCGTCCAAACCAGACCCAATTATGCCACAACCCGGTCCAAGTAATCAGCCATGGAGACCATTGAAACGACGTAGCGCGGGGACGATACTACGTCATTTTGAGTTCATTGGGGTTAAATCGATCTCAGCCCTTCAGTTTTCATCATCCAACGGTTGTTAGGCGCCCTATCATTTTAATTAAACTGTCTGAAGAACCTCACTTCCATCTCTCTCATCTTCAACCCTAGACCCGCCGCCCTGAACTCCTTCACTATCTCCGGCCGGCGGCGGGGCTCAAACCACCACCAAAATCCGACCATGCAACCATCACCCCTCCCTGAACCCTAATCCACCACTTCCCAAATCCTCACAAAATTGGGTCAATTTAAAATCTGAAAAAGAAGAAAAGAAGATCCTGCAAGCTTTCGAGTTTTCTATGATCGACGCGGCTTGAAAATAGTATTGTTCATTTGTTCTCAAAGAAAACATGCGGGTAATACCAGTTTCAGATCAAATCAAAGTCGCATGAGGTTGTCAAGTCTTGTCTGTGTGACCATCTAGGTATTCTCGTTCTTTTCTCCTTCGTCTTCTCCTTCTTTGTTGTTCGTGTACTTGCCTCCTTCTGTTTCTTCTCTTTTCTGTCTTTTAAAGGTTTTTAATTCATTTTGTGGGCATATCTGTGATTCTGAATTTTCCTTCTTTTTAATTTAAGTTTATTTTAAGTTCAATGAAGTAGGAATTAGTGTATCAATATCTTGGTATAATTTGATTGATTAGTTGGTCCAATTGTTCTAAATTAATGTTTTCGAGAACCTCTATGGAAAGGTCTGTTTGTTTAAAAGGTTCCGACTAAGTTCAGAGTTGGAAATTCATGTTTGGGCTATAGTATTCAGGCCCATGGGTTGGGTGAGGTTTTTGTTTTAAGATGACCCATATCTGTTTTGGTTTATGAAGGTAAATGGTAGTTGTTTAAGGGATAGTTTAGGAAATTGGGCAGAGGAATCTCAGTAACCGAATTAGGAAGCTGCTAGGAAGGTGTCACGGGGACTTATGTAAAACTAAGTTTTTAAGCTAAGGACATTTAAGCAAAAATGAAAACTTCAAAAGGATTTAGGTGCAAAACTTAGCTTATTTCTGCAGCCCTAAAACATTGCCTATAAAGGCATCCTCACTGGAGGTTCAAAGGGGATTTTCTCGGAAAAAATACTGAAAAATAATAATGGAGGAGAATTCTACTTGGCTTTAGTGTTCTTTGATCTCATTGTTTATTTGGGAATTTCTGAAAATTTCAAAGCTTACACTTGGTTAAAATGGCCTGGGCTTTTGGGTTCTGAAGCCTGGTTTTAAGCTTGTTGGAATCCTGTTTCATTGTTGATTTCTTGCTAGATTACTGTTGTTGCTCTTTGTTGATTCTTCACTTCTTTGTTTCTTTTTTCACTTCCAGGTATCATTCTGCACTTTGATTAATCTGTGAAGTGTGAATGTGCAATGGAACATGGACACATAGTGGAAGATTTATGTTATTGGACTTTTGATTTCCTGTTATTCCAGTTCATTCAATCGTTGTATTAGTTTAATGCTTTGAGAATCTTATTAGTTTTCTATGTAATGTAAGATGTATAGTTGATTTCCTGTTTGATTATGTTGAAGTTTCTGACTGCTGGACTCCGTAATAGTGGCATGACAAGTTTTGTTTATTGCTTGTATTGAGGTTTTGATTCGATGCTTAAAGCCCAGCATACTAATTTATAATTTGCCTTGGGAATTTGAATAGGATAAAAGGCTGAGTAATACTACCTTGTATTGAAAAAAATGATTTTCTTAGGCATGTTATTTGATCTTTTATCCCCTTTAAAGCTTATTGTTTCACTTGATATTTGTCAGGTATTGTGCTTAGTCAATATGTTTCAAACGGTCCTTTCAAGAGTTTTAAAGTATTCGAATAAAGAATGTTCTGAATTTTATGCATTTTGTATTTCAATTAGTTCATGTTGTCCTTGCTTATATTAATGTTTACCATGTAATTTTTAAGTTTGGATCCTATGGAGCTTTGTTTAAGACCCAAAGTCCCTGGAGCTTAAGATGGTTTGGCTCCTCAGAGATTCGATCTCTGGCCAATACGTGCGAGCATCCCTCCCTTTATTAAATTTGGTCTCAATGGGAAGATGGCACGCTTTTACTATAGTTGTGTTTGTCCCGAACAAGTTCCTCCTGTTGAAGGCCATTATTGGCCCGAATTAGTTTCAAACAATTGGCCAGTTCTCATTACTATAAATCCATTACGCATTGTTTCAGATTCAATTTTTCGTCGTAGGACGATTTGAAATTTCCTTACGTTCTTAATAAATTAGCCAATTTTTAAGTTAGTTGAAGCGCGCCGTATTAAGTAAAATATAGTTATGCCCCTCGAAAAACTAAGTTAGAAATACTTTCAATAGAATAGATTGAGGTGCGCCATGCCTAACAAAAATGACAATTGCATGGCCCTCGTTTTAATTAACTTTGTTTTGATCCTTAGAATTCGAGGCTCGCCATTTAGCAAATTACCATGGCCCTCGTAAAGTCGCAAGTTCGTAATTGATTTAGGCGCGTTAGTTTAATAATATTACTTTCCTAAATTCGGGTGTGCATTTCATGTGACCCAAATAAAATCTTAAAACGTTGACTAAAACGTGTTTAGGATTGCGGGTGCATTTCATGTGGCGCGATCCAAAGGCACGTTTAAACAATGCTCAATCTTGTTTAAAATTAATTAAAAGCGGTTAAAAGTTAAAATTTGCACATAGGTTCGTAATTGTTTAAAATCAGATAATGAAGCTGAATATAACAGTTAATCGACCGTGCTAGAACCATGGAACTCGGGAATGCCTAACACCTTCTCCCGGATTAACAGAATTCCTTACTCGGATTTCTGGTTCGCGGACTGCAATACATAGTCAATATTTTCCTCGATTCGGGATTTCAATCGGTGACTTAGGACACCATAAATTATCCCAAGTGGTGACTCTGAATCTTTTAATAAATAAATCTCGTTTAATTGGAAAAACTCCCTTATACATCCCTTTAAGGGGGTGTAGGTAAAAAGGAGATGTGACAAAAGAAACCCCATTTGATCCTGATATACCTATAATGGGGAGGATGCAGTGGCACTCCTCCAGAAATCCCAGGGCATCATTTGAGGCTAACCCACTGAATACAGGAGGATCATACTTCTTAAACCTCTCAAGTCTCCGCTGCTCATCCTCTGAAGCCACTACCCTATCCTCGGGCTGGCCTGGGACTACAGGCTGTACAGGAATAATCTCTGGGACCTGATCAACATGCACTCGCTGCTCAGGAGTGCGGGCGGCGGGAGTCTGTGCTCCTCCCCCGGCTTGAGATGTGGCTGCAGCAAGGGGAAGCGAACTTTCCTAAGCCAAAATGGTGTACATGCTCATGAACTGCTCAAGAGTCTCCTAAAGAGCTGGAGTAGTAGTAGCAGTAGGCGTATCAGGTGCCTGGACTTCGGCTGGAACTGCTGGTGGTACCTCGGTGGCAGCTCATGCGGGTGCTCTGGCTGCACCACGTGCATGTCCTCGGCCTCTACCCTGGCCCCGGTCCTGGCCTCTAACGGCTGCAGTAGGGGGCGTAGGTACCTGGTCATCTCTGGTAGCACGTGTCCTCACCATTAGTGAGAGAATAGAAGACAAAAGTTTAGATTTGTGATGTCAAAATCTTGCATGACAAGGAAATCAAATAAAGTGGAATTTTCCTAACAGTTACATAGCCTCTCGTAGATAAGTACAGACGTCTCTGTACCGATCAGCGAGACTCTAATAAACAAGCTTATGATTCATGACTCCTATGACCCTAAAGCTCTGATACCAACTTGTTACGACTCCGGTACGCCCTCCCGTGAATCATCGTGATGGCACCTAGTCTCTACGACTAGTTAAGCCTAACAATGTGGAAAATAAACCAATTTGCAAAAGAAATAATTACAAACCGAAATAGTAAAATAAATCAGTATTTTAAAGTGCCATTTGGCACACACAATAACAACTCTCGAAACTAATAACATTACCCAAAACTCGGAATCTCATGATCACAAGCCTTTGAATGTCTACAAGCATCTAACTCCAGAATATCTAACAAAGAAACGAAAGTACATAAGGGCTAATACAAAAAGGGAGAGTAGAAAGGGACTCTTCGGTCTGCGGATGTGGCAGATATACCTAAGAGTCTCTACAGGCGCCTCGTCTTAAGCGTGATAAGTCTGAGTGGAAGTACCTGGATCTGCACATGAAAAACATGCGCAGAAAGGGTATGAGTACACCACAGCGGTACTCAGTAAGTGCCAAGCCTAACCTCGATCGGGTAGTTACGAGGAAGGTCAGGGCCCTACTGAGGTTAAATAAAATATAAGGTTTAATATTGTAGAACAAAAACAGTATAAATAAGTACAATAGTAAAAGTAACACAGGATATAAATGACAGTAACAACTACCACAAAGGCCAAGTAAACACAGAAAAAAATACAACTCAGCATAAAGATAACAACCGGGGATCTCCCAGGATACGGTCTTGTAGTCCCAAATATAAATATCCAGTGGATCTCCCGAGATACCGTCCCATAGTCCAACTCATAATGCGAAGGGATCTCCCAGAATATCGATCCGTAATCCCAAATGTAAATACTCAGTACAGAGGGAATCTACCAGGTGCAGTCCCGTAGTTCCAATGTAAATGTGCAGGGGGATCTCCCGGAATACCATTCCGTAGTCCCAAAGTAAACATACAGGGGAATCTCCTGGGATATCGTCCCAAGTAAACACACAGCAACAACAAGAAGAGTACACAGTTCAATTCAAGTTCCATACCAAGGAAAAACAAATATTTCTAACCTAGCACGCTGCATGTAATCCAAATAAGGCAGTTTGAGTACGTAAGGCAATTAAGTCAATTAGATATGCTTTCCTAAGCTAACAATAGGCTTAAATTGCAAGTAGTATAAACAGGAAAAGAAACATGCTAGTAAATACTTAATGAAAATCGGATTTTCAACAATTAGCACAAGTACGCACTCGTCACCTCATGTACAAGGCATTTCAATTATCAATAATACCAAATCCTAAGAGGAAGGTCCCCCACACAAGGTTAGGAAAGCCACTTACCTTGAACCGGCTCAAAGTCAACCCGAAACCACGTTCTTTCCATGAGTACTCGACTCCAAATGGACCAAACCTATTCAATTCAATTGCATAATGTAAATAACACTTCAAGTAACTGATTCTACAAAGAAATTCTAAGCTAATACGCGAAATTAGCTAAAATAACCAAAATGCCCATCGGGACCACATCTCAGAATCGGGTGAAATTTACATTTTTAGAATTCTCACACTCTCAAAAGTCTATACATATCAAGATCACTAAAATCGGAGTTCAATTGGCCCCTTAAATACCCATTTTAAGGTCACTTAATCTCAAGCCCTAATTACCCATTTTGCACTGATTTTTCCCAAATGTTTTACCACTAATTTGACCTTTAATCACATATAAATGAGTTATGAAGTCAAAAATGTTACCTCCAAGTGATTCCCCATTGGTTTCCTCAAAAATCTCCCTCAAAAGCTTCAATCCCGTTCAAAAATGGTGGAAAAATGAAGAAGGGTCGCGGATGGGCTATTTAAATACTGCCCAGAGTTAACCCTTTGCGATCGTAAAAACACCTATATGATTGCATAAGGCAATTTCCTCACAACAATGCGATCGCGACCAGCTCTATACAATCGCATAGAGCAATTCCATCACCTCACTGCCACTCCAAGTCCTTCTACGCGAACGCAAAGCTCTCCACATGAATGCAATGACTAAGACTACTCACCCTACGCGATCGCACTCCTACCTTCGTGATCACGATTCACAAAAATCTTCCTGTCCTGAACTTACTCTATGCGATCACAGATGAACTCACGCTATCGCAATGAACAAATCACTGCTGCTAAAATACCAGAAAACCAGTAATCTCCCAAAGACCAAAAGTGCCCGTTTGGGCATCCGAAATACAAATGAGGCCCCCGGGACCTCATCCAAACCTACCAACATATCCCATAACATCATTCAAACTTGTTCCAACCTTCAAAACGCTCAAAACAACATCCAAAATACCAATTTAGCATCGGATTCAAGCCTAAGAACTTCAAAAACTCTCAAAATACGCTTTCGATCAAAAGGTTTATCAAACCTCGTCCAATGACATTAAATTTTGCACACACGTCACATTCAACACTATAGGGCTACTCCAACTTCCAGATTTCCATTCCGACCCTCGGATTAAAATCTCACTATCGAACCGGAAACTTCAAAAATTCAACTTTCGGCATTTCAAGACTAAATTAGATATGGACCTCCAAAACACAATCTGAACACACTCCTAAACCCAAAATCACCCAACAGAGCTAACAAAACCATATGAATTACATTCCGAGGCCGTCTTCACACTATTCTAACTACGGTCAAATTTCCAAAATTTAAGCTCTAATTTAGGGACTAAGTGTCCCAAAACTCTGCGAAACTAAAAGCCAAGCATCCCGGCAATTCAAAATAATAGAAACAAACACAGAAAAAGCATTTAATAGGGGATCAGGGCGTTAATTCTTAAAATGACCCGTCGGGTCGTTACAAGTCCTATAAGCCCATAGAGCACCATCCAATTTCTTTGACCAATCGTTCCTATTTGCATTGACCATCTTTTACAATATACTCTTGATTTCCCTGTTTGAGACTTCAACTTGGCCACCCGCCTTAGGGTGATAAGTAGTAGAAATTGTGTGATTGACACCATACTTTGCAAGCAAAGTGTCAAAAGCTCGATTACAAAAATGAGACCCCTCATCACTTATGATTGTTTGAGGAGTGCCAAACCTAGTAAAAATACTCTTCTTGAGAAACGTAACAACATTCTGGGCCTCATTATTGGGTAAAGCCACGACCTTAACCCACTTTGAAACATAGTCAACTGCCACTAGAATGTATGTGTTGCCACATGAACTAACAAACGGGCCCATGAAATAGATGCCCCACATATCAAAAATATCAACTTCGAGAATAGTATTGAGAGGCATCTCATCTTTATTCGAAATTCCACTCGCTCTTTGACATTCGTCGCGTCTTTTCACAAGTTCACTTGCATCTTTGTACAAAGTTGGCCAGTATAACCCACAACTAAGAACCTTTGAAGCTTTCCTCGCCCCGACATGATGACCACCATAGGGAGAGGAATGACAAGCCTCTAAGATACTCAATTGCTCCTCCTCCGGGACACACCTCTGGATCACACTGTCAGTGCAGATCTTAAACAAGTATGGCTCATCCCAATAGAAGTCCAAACTATCCCGTTTGAGCTTCTTACTTTGGTTAGAAGAGAGCTCACACCGGATTATACCAGTCACAATGAAATTAGCAACATCCGCAAACCATAGCATACCATTCACCGACACAGAAAGAAGTTGCTCATCGGGAAATGAATCATTGATATCTAGGCCAACACAAGGCCTCCCCTCCTCCTCCAAACGAGACAAGTGGTCCGCCACTTGGTTTTCATAACCCTTTCGGTCCACAATCTCCAAATCAAACTCTTGAAGTAACAAGACCCATCGCATTAGCCCAGATTTGGAATCCTTCTTCATCATCAAGTATCAAAGTACGACATGATCTATGACCTTGGCACCCATGAGATACGACCAAAATTTCTCCATTGCGAACACAATAGCCAAAAGCTATTTTTCAGTCACTGTGTAGTTCACTTGAGCATCATTCAATGTCTTGCTCGTGTAGTACACCCAATGAAACATTTTATTCACTCTTTGACCCAAGACCGCCCCTACCGCAACATCACTCGCATCACACATGAGCTCAAAAGGTAGGCTCCAATTGAGTGCGGTAATAATAGGAGTGGTCATCAACTTGTGCTTGAGAAGTTTGAAAGCTTGCATACATCTCTCATTAAACACGAACTTGGCATCTTTTTCCAATAACTTGCACAAGGGATTCACTGCCTTCGAAAAGTCCTTGATAAATCTCCGGTAGAACCCTGCATGCCCAAGAAACCTTCTAACTCCCTTGACTGAAGTAGGGGGAAAGAGTCTTGAAATCACTTCAATTTTAGCTTTGTCCATCTCTATGCCGTGCTTTGAAATTTTATGACCAAGGACTATGCCCTCCTCAACCATGAAGTGGCATTTCTCCAAATTAAGCACAAGGTTGGTTTCTTCACAACGGGTCAACACTTTATCAAGATTTTTCAAACATTCATCAAACAAGTCACCCACAACACTGAAGTTGTCCATAAACACCTCCAAAATGTCCTCCACCATGTCGGTAAATATGGCCATCATACACCGCTGGAATGTAGCTGGTGCATTACACAGCCCATATGACATCCTAGAAAAGGCAAAGGTACCATACGGACAATTTAAGGTGGTCTTCTCCTGATCTTCTAGAGCAATCAAAATTTGGTTGTACCTAGAATACCACTCCAAGAAACAATAGAAGGCACGCCCAGCAAGTCTGTCTAGCATCTGATCAAGAAAAGGCAAAGGAAAATCATCCATGCGGGTCATTTTATTCAACTTGCGGTAATCCATACACACCATCCATCTGGTGA
Organism: Nicotiana sylvestris; assembly: GCF_000393655.2. Lineage (NCBI taxonomy): Eukaryota > Viridiplantae > Streptophyta > Magnoliopsida > Solanales > Solanaceae > Nicotiana > Nicotiana sylvestris. The sequence continues at coordinate 158,788,663 of NC_091065.1, read as the reverse complement.
CAGTTCTAGTAGGAATCAACTCATTTTGTGCATTGGTAACCACGGTCATACTACCCTTCTTCGGCACACATTGTACCGGCAAAATCCAAGAGCTATCAGAGATGGGGTACACAACCTCGACATCTAACCATTTAATACCTCCTTTTTCATAACTTCTTGCATTACCTCATTCAACCTCCTTTGATGTTCCAAGGAGGGATTTGCATCATCTTCAAAAATAATCTTGTGCATACAAAAGGCGGGGCTTACCCCGAATACCAGCTAAAGTCCATCCAATTGCCTTCTTCCGTTTTTGGAGAACCGTGAATGTGCCATCTACCTGCGTGTTAGTAAGACAAGAGGAAAGAATAACTGGCAAAGTTGAACTAGGGCCTAAGAATTCATACCAGAGGTGTGGAGGCAACGGTTTCAACTCCAACATGGGAGGTTCCTTGATTGAGGGCTTTGTTGGGGGAGTCTTCCTATTCTCAAGATCCAAAGAGAGTTTCTGAGGCTCATAATAGTAAGAGCCCATTCCATGTAAAGCATTGACACACTGCACCCAGCATTCATCCTCATTTACATCAAGATTCAACAATACTGCCTCTAGAGGGTCATCCACATTGATCATTGCACTAGTATCATCAACTATCACTGCCGTGACAAGATCCACAAAAGAGTACATTTTAGAACTGTTGGGCTGCTTTATTGACTTACACACATGAAAGAACACTTTCTCATCACCCACCAGGAAGGTGAGTTCCCCTGCTTCCACTTCAACTAAGGCCTTCCCAGTTGCAAGGAAAGTTCTTTCCAATATGATCGGAACCTCATAATCTACCTCACAATCCAAGATCATAAAACCAGCTAGCAAAATGAACTTGTCCGCCCGAACAAGGCATCATCTACAATACCAAGCGACCTCTTCATAGTTCTATCCACTATTTACAACCTCATTGAAGTATCCCTAGGTTTCCTAATACCCAAAGTCTTGAAAATGGAGTAAGGCATCAAGTTGATACTTGCCCCCAAATCACACAGAGCTTTTGCAAAGTTTGCACTCCCAATGGTGCAAGGAATGGTGAAAGCGCCGGGATCTTCTAGCTTCGGAGCCATCGAGTATACTATTGCACTAACTTGGTGCGTCATCTTGATGGTCTCACAATCCATGGATCTTTTCTTTGTCACCAAGTCTTTCATGAACTTAGCGTACCCCGGCATTTGTTCTAGAGCTTCCACCAATGGCACATTAATTGATAAGCTCTTCATCATGCCAATAAATTTCTTAAACTGGTTCTTATTTTTCTGCTTCGCAAGCCTTTGAGGATAAGGTGGAGGTGTCCTTGGCAAAGGGGCTTTGGCTTTAGGCACAACCGTTTCCAGCATGTCTATTATGTGTTCCCTAGACGGGTTCACGTCATTCTGAGTTTCCACCTCGGCATCTTGGATATCAATCCTCACTTCTTCATTCAAGTTCTCACTAATAACATTCTCAACCACCAAAGGGATCTCATCCTCTTGCAACTCAACTTCATCACTCAAAATTTCTTTTTGTTTGGAGGCATTCACATCACCGCCTTGTCCACTTCTTGTAGTTATTGCCATTACATGCCCAGAATTGTTCCCACCCTTCGGGTTGAACCGTATCACTAGGTAGAGCCCCCTTAGGGTGAGTATTCATGGATTGTGAGATTTGGCCTAATTGAACCTCCAAGTTTCTGATTGAAGTATTGTGGGATGCCAACTGGGCATCAGAGTCAACATTTTTTTCATCATCTGTTCAAACATCATTTCGATTCTCCCCATTTCATTGTTGGAAAAACTAGGACATTAGGATGGAAATGGGGGATGGATTGTTCGGTTGTCGATACATCGGGGGACTTTGAAAGCCTTGCCCCCGATTTTCTTGGTTGCCATTGTTCCAACCACCCTGATTGTTGTTTCCACCCTAGTTGTTGTTATTGCGACTCCAATTACTGTAATTGTTATAATTATTGTTCTGGTTGTCCCAATTTGCATTTTGGTTGTTGTTCCCCCAATTACTATTCCCTTGTTGTTGTTGATTTCCCCAATTGCCTTGGGGCCTCCATTGTTGTTGGTTGGAAGAATTGCCCTTTTGGCCCTAATAGTTGTTCACATATTGCACTTCTTCATTCTGCTCATCATACCTATCATCTTAGAACCCACCACTATCTTGGTCATATTGATCCGAACTCCCTTGGTTTTGTTGACCTCGTTGTCTTCTTTTGTTCACTAACATGTTGACACCCTCCATAGCATTTACTTGTCGTGGAGTTTAGACCTGTTGTAATTGTGCCTTTTCTAGCTAGTTTATTATTGTTGTCAGTTCTGCTATTGCCTACCCATGATCATAGAGCTCTTTGTGCAAGTGAATGACTGTGGGGTCACCCTATGGCACATTGGCTCTACTTTGCCAAGTGGAGGACGTGTCATCCATCTCATCCAATATTGCATTAGCCTCATCATATGGTGTGTTCATGAAATTGCCCCCGGTGAGTTGGTTCACTATGCACTGATTTGTTGTGTTAATGCCCTGGTAGAATGTCTGTTGTATCATTGCCTCAGTCATATCATTATTTGGGCAATCCTTTACCATGGTCTGGTATCTCTCCCATATCTCATGCAGTGGTTCATTGGGTTCCTACTTGAAAGCTAAGATTTCATCCCTCAAGCTCACCATGTGGCCCGACGAGAAAATCTTTGCAATAAATTTATCTGCCAACTCATCCAAGTAGTGATGGAATGGTTGGGAAGCCTTTCAAGTCAATCCAAAGCCTTCCCTCTAATTGAAAAAGAGAATAATCTCAACCAAAGTGCATCCTCTAACACATTTGTTTGCTTGCTCCCCCAACAGGTATCCACGAAACCCTTAAGATATTTGTAAGCATTCTGATAGGGAGCACCTGTGAAATACCTTCGCTGCTCCAACAAAGTCAGCATCACATTTGTAATTTGGAAATTGCTCGCCTGGATCGGGGGTGGGACAATTGCACTAGCATATCCTTGGTTTGGAAGCACCCAAGGACCCACTCTTGGAGGTGGGGGGAGGGTCTGGAACATTATCATTGGCATGTCGACCTCTCCTTTGAGCTTGCAGAACTATAGGTACCTCATCAGCAATATTGGCATCTACCTCCTCCCCTAGTGGAAGGTCTCCAAGAAGTGAGTTGTTGTTGTTCGCCGCCATTTTGTACCTGAGTAGGCGACACATACAAATTGGTAACACGGAAGGAAAGAAAAACAATACACAAAACTATTTAGATAGATAGCCAAAACCGTTAGCTCCCCCCAGCAATGGCACCAAAAAAGTGATCGAGTCCAATCCTACACCACTACAAAATGGCAAGAGCGGTCGATGAAGCTTTTACCTGAGAAGGTCCGGATCGAATCCACATGGAGCTAGAATGTTTGGGATTTGGATTCCTATCTAAACTAGCAGTGCATAGTGCTCTTAATTACACATCCAATCATATTTCTTTGTTTGTTACTTCTAATTTTATTCTAATAATATGCGAAATTAAACTAAGTATGAATGCTAGTAAGGTTTTTTAAATGGTTAAAGAGGCACTAGGGAAATGACTTTCTCCTAGGTGAATACTTGATGGGATCTAAAGCCTAAGGCAAAGTTGTTATGTTGGGGATTTCGATATAGCCAATTCACGAGACTACTCACTATATACCTCTCTGTAGTTTGAGTGACTTTGCCCTAATTGACTTTCTCAAGACCAATTGGGTGTAAAAATTTTGCAAGCAATATAGGCTCAAGTCGAGTATTACTATCTGTAGGTTTAACCCTTTAATTGGGGTTATCAATCTCTTGAATACACCCCAATTTTTTGTTGGACTGATTTTCCTAGACTCAAGCTCTCTTTCTCAAGAAATGCCCAAGTCAAAAAGACACAAGTTAGTGTTTTCAACCACTAATTCAACATGGAAAACACAAATAAGTCTAAATATCAACTACTCATAAACATATAAGCCTTAAAACAAAAGACCTATCAAATACCCAGACTAGGTTTGAGTCACAACCCTAGCTAATGGGTCTAGCTACTCATAAAAGGAGTATAAAATGAACAAGAATCCCTAGTTATCAGCCATCTGCCCTGGAGTGCGAGTAGCGGGAGTCTGTGCTCCTCCCCCAGCCTGAGAGACGTCTAGTGCTACAGGAAGTAAGCCTGCCTGGGCGACACTCTCCATAAGTCCCACTAGACGGACCAGAGCATCCTGGAGTACCGGAGTAGCGATGAACCCCTTTGGGACCTGAGTTGGCCCTGCTGGAACGGTCTGGGCTGGAGCCTCATCATCAAACTCTACTTGAGGCTCCGTCGCTGGTGTTGTTGCTCTAGGCTGAGACCTGCCCCTACCTCAGCCTCTAGCACGGCCTCGGCCTCGGCCTCTGCCCCTCGTAGGAGCTGCCACTGGTCTTGGGCTGCTGATCGGTGGATGAAGAAGCACGTGTTCTAGCCATCTGCGAAAGAACATAATAGAAGTTCAATTAGCATTGAGGGGTCAAATCGCATGATAGAGAAGAATAAATGTGAAGTCATTCCTAAACTCAGTAGCCTATGGGGATAAGCACAGACGTCTCCGTACCGATCCCTCAAACTCTACTAAGCTTGTCCGTAAATTGTGAGACCTAAGCAACCTAGAGTTTTGATACCAACTTGTCACGAACTGGATTCCCCACCCTCGGAAGTCATGATGGCGCCTACTCATGAAAGCTAGTCAAACCGAATTTTATAGATTTTATTGCCCTTTTTCGTAACCTTTTAAAAATTTCAAAATTAACATGTGATCAATAGTGGAATAATAATAATAATAATAAAAGAAAGGCGAAAGACGAAATCTGATAATATAAGTTAACTAAATACTAGTACGAAAATCCAAAATACAACTCTACCCAGAACATGTGTCACAATGTCACGGACCATCTACGAATACTACAAGTAGTGGTCTGAATAGAAAAATACAAGTCTGTCTTTGAAATAAATAAAAACAGAATGGAAAGGATATAAGGGGACGCCAAGGCCAGCGAACGTCTGCAGGACTACCTCGGGTTTCCGTTGCACTGTAGGTAGCAACCTCACTATGGTCCAAAAGTTCAGTACCGTGATCTGCACACAGTGCAAAGTATAATATCAGCACAACTGACCCCATGTGCTGTTAAGTGTCGAGCCTAACCTCAGCGAAGTAGTGACAAGGTTAGGACAAGACTACCAAATAAACTTCTGCAGTTAAAGCATATACGACAAATAATAATAACGGAAACTTGCAGTTAAAGATGGGAAGGGGGAACATGCTGCGGGGAATATCAAGTACTAACAGAATTTCAGTAGAGAAGCATAAAGAACATCATAAATTTCATATCAGTAAGAATAAGGAAAATAATAACGAATCAATATTCACTTTTATTATTTATGGTTACGGCGTGCAACCCGATCCCATTCATATAATACTGTTGCAGCATGCAACTCGATCCAATTCATATAATACTATTGCAGCGTGCAACCCGATCCAAATCATATTATACTATTGCGGTGTGAAACCCGACCCCACCTGTCCTCCCTTATTACTCCTTGTTGCGGCATGCAACCCGATACCATATAATATTTTTGCGGCATGCAACCCGATCCCAATATACAAATCAACACCAATCACAAAAGAATCCTGGCAAGGGAACAATAATATAACAACAATATCCTAGCAAAGGAAAAAATATCACAGGCAATAACATCCCGGCAAGGGAAACAATATCATAAACAATAACATCCCCGCAAGGGAATCAACTATAGCCAATCCAGTTACAACAGTTAATTCACAAATAAACCTCAACCTGAACCAATATTAGACAATTGCCAATTAATAAGAATTCATCATAAATCTTGTACCACAGTTGCTAACCATTAAATTAAGCATGATCAATACATAATAAAATCACAACAATCCAAATATAAGACTCACGAGCATGCTTGACACCAACGTATAGATACTCGTCACCTAACCTATACATTGTACTCGATACTAACACATAGTAAATAAGACATAACACCTATTCCCTCAAGCTAAAGTTAGGCCAAACATTTACCTCAACTTCCACGGCCAAACTCAAGCCTCAAGCACCGGTTTCCCTTTAGATTTTGCCTCCAATTTACTTGCATCTAACCCAAATTAATTTAACAACATCAATAAATGCTAAAGAATTTAACCCCAATGCTAGATTATAGGTTTTCTATCATTTTCCCCAAAAAGTCAAAAATCGACCCCAGACCCGCTTGGTCAAAACTCAAGAATCAGACCAAAACTCAATCACCCATTCACCCATGAGCCTGAATATGAAATTAGTTTCGAAATCCGACCCCGAAACGAGGTCTAAATTCTAATTACTCAAAACTGCCCTAACTCTACCCAAATTCCCAATTTCTACCATGAAAATTCTTGATTTTTGGTTTAAAAGTGATGAAAAACATTAGATAATTGAAAGAGAAGAGTATAGAATTGTTTACCAATACTTTGGGGATGAATTTGTGTGAAGAAGATCTCCTCTAGGTCTTGGTAGTTTGAAAAATATGAAGAAATGGGTTTTGCCCATTTTTAAAACTATTTTTGTACAACTAGGCAGGCCTTCATCGTGCTCGCGATGGGCCTGCCGCGTTCGCGATAGGTCAAGCCCAAATGGCCTTCGCGTTTGCACTGGATGGACCATGTTCGTAGAGCTTTAGCACTTTAGGCCTTCGCGTTCGCGGTTGCAAGTGAATACGGTAAAAATCAGTGGTTTGATTTTACGATCATCAAGCAATTCGGTTTGATTATTATACTATCTACAAGATATTGTCTTATTCTTTTTAATCTTTCACTTAGCATCTATTGCCTGACAACTAGCATAAAAAAAGATCACATATTTTATAACCACAAAATCAAATCTAATTGTTATTATCATTTTCAAGGTAAACAGTTTGGCGCCCACCGTGGGGCTAAAAATAATAGTGAGTTTTTCTTGTTGGTTTACTACATAACGCAAGTTATCTATTATGCTTTTTCTTGTCGAAGAATCTTTAATTTCAGGTCAAAATGTCTAACTCCATGAATGCACATGAAACCAATGGTCTTGTGGACCATGGGGAAAATGGAATAGCTGTTCTGGGTATTGGTGCACTGCCAATATAAGCTCCCACACTAACAGAAGCGTACGACAAGGAGATCAACAAAAAGCTCAGAAAACCCTAGCTACGGAAGAACGAGAGGTTAGCCTTCATGTTATTTTTGAAATGTTGCAGGCACAACAACTGGCAATTGCTCATCTGCAAAGTCACCAGAAAGCTCCTAGCACGGTAGCACCGAAAACGGCTTCCTAAGACGAGAAAGTACAAGAAAGATCAAGCGACAACGGGTCGGCATTCGACCTCACCCTCACAAAGATGCTCGAGGTCCTCATAAAGAGGATCGAGTCAGGCGAGAAGAAGATAGAATCCAACGTCAAGAAGGTAGAGACCTGCAATTCCAGGGTCGACCAAATTCCGGGCGCACCCCCAATCATGAAGGGTGTGGATTCGAAGAAGTTCGTACAGAAGTTGTTCCTGCAAGAAGCGGCTCCGAAACCTATTCCAAAGAAGTTCAGAATTCCTAACCTTCCGAAGTACAATGGAACCTCAGACACCAATGAGCACGTCACTGCTTACACTTGTGCAGTAAAGGGCAACGACCTTAAGGATGACGAGATCAAATCTAGCCTACTAAAAAAGTTCAGAGAGATGCTTTCAAAAGGGACGATGATGTGGTATCACAACCTAGCCCAAAACTCTATAGATTTGTTCGCCATGCTGGTAGAATCCTTCATAAACGCACATGCTGGTGCCATCAAGGTAGTAACAAGGAAATCTGACGCCTTCAAAATCAAGCAAAGGCAGAACGAGATGCTGCGAGAGTTCGTATCTCGCTTTCAAATGGAACGAATAGAACTACCACCAGTCTCCGATGATTGGGCAATGTAGGCCTTCACTTAAGGTTTGAACGAGCGAAGCTCGATAGCTTTGAAGCAGCTGAAGCAAAACTTAGTCATATATCCCCTCGTGACTTGGGCGGACGTCCAGATCTGATACCAATCAAAGATCAAGGTTGAAGATGACTAACTAGGAGACCCCTCGGGCTCAGTATATCTTAGCAGGCTTCCGGCAAAGGAGCCAAAGCCAAACAATGAAATATTCCAACCATACACTGAAGATAGAAAAAACGTCCCGAGGCGCAACATTCCCCGCAATGACCGAAGGATGGATCAAGGCCAGAATTCTCGGGGACTCATTAACAGAGCTAGGTTCGATAGGCACATAGGGCCGACAGAGGCACCCTGCTTGTCGGAATACAACTTCAACGTCAACATTTCGGACATCGTATTCGCCATTAGTAAAATTAGAGACGTCGCATGGCCAAGTCCTGTACAATCAGATCCTTCGCAAAGGAACCATAACTTGGTGTGTGAATTTCACTGCACACACGGTCACAGGACCGAAGACTATCAAGCCAACAATCAGTTCCGGGAAAGAGAGGCGACCAAGAAAAATGAAACAGATGAGCCACAACATGTCATCCACATGATCTTAGGAGGCATTGCTGATCCGCAAGAACCTATGATCAAGAGAACAAAAATATCCATCACCAGGGAAAAGCGAACTCGAGGTTACATAACCGAGGACGCTCTCACCTTCAACGACGAATATATCAAGACCTTGTCTCAGCCTCATAACGACGCATTGGTAATCTATTTTCCTGTAAATACATTTCAAATTAAATGTGTACTTGTGGATCCAGCTAGCTCAGCCAATATTATTAGGCCGAGGGTGGTGGAGTATCTCGGACTGCTTGACCAAATCGTGCTCGCCTATCGAGTCCTCAACGGGTTCAACATGGCGAGCAAAATAATAAAAGGGGAAATCACCCTCCCAGTCTTTGTGGTCGGCACTATCCAAAATGCCAAATTCCATGTCTTCGAAAGAGATATGAGGTACAACGCATTGCTCAGAAGGCCATGGATACACTGCATGAGAGCAGTTCCATCTACCCTCCATCAAATGATGAAATTTCTGACAAAGGACGGGATAAAAACCGTCTACGAGGAACAACATGCATCAAACGAGATGTTTGCGGTACACGATGTGGTACCGCCGCCAATACCTCCACCGCAAAGGGGGCCAAATAAGCAAACGGCAAAATAGAAATAATAATCTATATTCTCAGTTACACCCAACCAAACAAGGCAAAGGACCATACCGCGTCCTCAAAACAAACGATTGAAACATATCGAGGCCCGAAGCGCCGTCAGCACTAAGGTATGATCATCTTTTCTTTTTAGTTACATTTTACACTAACCTGTGTGCATGTATCCGATCAAAATAGTCGATGCGCTTTACAACTTGAAGGCCTTAGGTTCTGAAAGCATACGTTACACTTTTTTCCTTCGACCTGGTTTTTATCCCAAGAAGTGTTTTACCGGCATGATTTTTAACGAGGCAACATCCATATGCTACCTAAGAAAGACTCAACAAGTATTCAAGCCTTCTCTTCAATCAACCTCGAATACTAGGGAGCATCCCCCCGGAAGGTCACCTCCTTAGAGAAGCCAAGATGTGCTAAATGGGGTCTCGATAGGAAAATGATGTACCGGGCCAAACGGTCAAACGAACCGTGTCTGTACAGAATAACCTAGCCCTTGACATCAAAAACATGTATACTTGTACCAAGTAATCTAAGAATATTTTCCCCTCCGTCAAAGCATTTCGCATTTCAAAGGAGTTTGGTATTTTTTTACAAAAACGGCTTCAGAGCCAAAAATGTCCCGAACAATCGGAGACTGACGTCAAAAACTCGAAGCCATATACCCCCGGATCGGAAGCTTTGAACTTGTAAGCCCTCAATGGGGCAACATCAAGGGTATAAAAACGACTCCAGAAGCCAAGAACATCCCAAACACTCGGGGACTAGCGTAAAACACTCGAAACTGTATGCCCCCGGGTCGGAAGCATCAAGCTCGTAAACCCTCAATGAGGCAACGTCAAGTCTACAAAACTGGCTCCATAGCCAAGAAAACTTTTAATGCCTCGGGGAATGCCGAGGCCATAGGACCCCATACGGGAAACCCCGACCCTGTAGACCTTTATAAGGCAACACCAAAAACTATAAGACCTCAAGCAAGGCATAAACCATACTTGTACCAAGTAACAAAAACTGTAAGACATCAAACAAGGCATGAAACATACTTGTACCAAGTAACCAAAACTGTAAGACCTCAAAGGCATGTAAAAATTATAAGACCTTACGAAAAGGCATTATCCCGACCTTAAAGTTAAGGCTATATATTCGAACTTGTAAGACCCCTAAAAAGTCATTCCCTCGATATAGACGCTGAAACTACTTCACTCGGGGATTGAAAGGCTCCAGCCAAACACAGTGACTATGGTCACAAGGCTGTACCAGCCAAACTAACGTGACTCAGGGATGCCCGACCGACGCTATAAAATCACGGGCCTTTAATTATTTCGAAAGTACTTCAAAAAGAACTGGTAAAATAGGCTACTCTTAACATAGGCAAAAGAGCTTCGATCATGTCAGCTCCAACCTATAGGCTTAGAAACACTGAGCCACCGAGCAAAACCTCCCGAGGTGCTCGTCTATCGCCATATAACGACTCACAATCGAGGTTTTCATCGAACCGTCGAAGAGTCAGGCAAATAAAATATCAAAAAGTCCTTAACGAGGGAAAAATAAAGCCTATATTAGAGGTCATACCGATCTGATGCATAAGAGCCACTATCGCCAGCACATATAAAGGGTCATACCACCCCAATGCGTAAGAGCCATTGCCGCCAGCCCATATAAAGGGTTGTACCGACCCAACGCGTAAGAGCCTAAGGGACAACTTTAAATTCAAAAAACATAAGGGTCAATAAGCTCGAGTCAAGACCTAATTCGGAGACTAAATCCGAAACAGTTAACTGAATATGCCTAAGAGTAAAAGCATAAGATCTTAAACATCGGCTTATAGTAAAAGGTCGTACCGACCAAACACGTAAGAGCCTACAGGCCAGCCCAACGAGCCCCAGGGCTGTACTATAAACCTAAGGGTTCCTTTTAACTCGAAGACCAGTTCAATCTGGCTAATGACTGACAAACATCAAAGCAAAGGGAAGTTCATAAAAAATGAAACCGCAAGGCTTCCTTTTATATATGTATATGTGAAAAAATACAAAGCTCTATGTTCTTTAAAAGAACTACAAACAAAATCAGAAAGGAAAGGCATAATCTGCATCCCCCTCGGGGACTATGGCCTATCGGCCTCTTTCTCGCTATCTTCGGCATCGGACAGAAGGAACTTAACATCATATTCGTCCGCCTTGGCCTGCTCTATCTCTTCCGAGATATTGAAGCCCCTGCCATGGTTCTCCTTGAGGAATTCCCTCCGAGATTTACACCTAACATACTTTTTTCTCCTACTCTTTCGATCGAGGGCCCCTCTCAGCTCAGCTCAGCTCGAACCTCGGCAGCGTCTTGCAAATAGATGACCACTTTCTTATTAGCCTTGGTTCGGATCTCTTCGGCTTCAGCCCGAGCATCTACAACCTCGGCCTTTATCTTTAGAAGTTCGGACTCGAGCCTCACAATCATGCTCGTTCGGACCGAGCTGTTTGCACGAGCATTTCGGAGTTGACTTCGAGGGCAGAATCCTTGGCCCAAGCATCACTCTTGGTTGCAACTTGGGCATCTACCTGAGACTTTAACTCATTTCACTCATATTTAACCGGGCCAACTTTGCCCCAAAGTCGTCCCAGCTCCTCCATTTTATTCTGCAACTAGAATATCGGAATATTAATCTCCGAAAGTAGAAGGGGGAGCATACATCGACTCCAAATAAAGGTTACCTGTCTTTCGAGATAGCTTTCATAGTTTCGACTTCAATCCTCCTCGTACCGCAGGTGATCAAACTCATCTCCCCTCTTCTTACAAAGAAGCCTAAGGGATTTCTCCCCATCCAAAGCTTTCCGCAACCTGGCTTCACGACGAAGCAGATCGGACATAAGCTTGCCAAATGTCTACGAAAAGGGAGCTCAATAAGAAAGGGAGGGCACGAAACTAAAAAAGTCTGTACCGACTACCAAAACTCACCATGGACTAGCTTGGCCTCATCAGCCTCAATAAATCTATCTCCGATAGGAGCGCGGTCGCTCGATGTTCCACTCGATTCGCTCGGCCCCTGGCCTCGAATGTCCCTCGAAGTACCTTTGACGGGAATAGGATACAACGACAAGAAAGGAACTATTTTTCCAAAAATAGAGGATTCAGAGGTCACAGGTTCCGCCGGCACATCTTTTTTGACCCTCCTAGCAGGGCTCGCCCCACTACGAGCATCATCACCCTTCGAAGACTCCTTCCGTTTGTTGCCAAACCTCAGTTCCGAGGTTGGCAATATTTCCTCCTCCCCGAGGGGACACAACCTCATCTAGGAAAATTCTCCAACACCTACGGCGGCAGAGTTAGTGTGCTAAAAAGAAAGTACCTTTCTGAGAAAACAAGCCACTAAGGACCTACCATGATGTTTTTCCTCCCATCTCCTCTTGGACAGGTTTCGCCATTTGCACTTATTGTAAGTCGAGCAAGCTGCTAGCTTACGAGAACATTCGGCTAGATTAGGAACCTCGTTCGGTAGCCAAGGGATCGCTAAAGAAAATAAAAAGGAAAACATCTTTACGGAGACCGCCTGCACTATGGACAAAGCGATAAAAACACAAGAGTACCACTTACGCGTGAAATTCCACTTCTCATGAAATGGCAGGAACTCTCCAAGGATAATATTGACTGTCTGTGCTCGAACAAATCGGCTCATCCACCCCTGGTCCTCATCCTCTTCTTCGTTAACGGCAGACGATTGGGTGGATCGACGCCGCAGAGTAATCAAGCCTCGGTAATGCAAAGGCCGGTATTACCTAACGAGATGACTAAAGGTGAATTCGAGCCCATCCTTATCCGTAAAATACCTTATTATAAGCACTATCTTCCAAAGGGATGGGTGAGCCTGCGCCAAGTTGACCGGATACCTTCTACAAAACTCGAGCATGACCCTATCGAGAAGGACCAATGTAAAGGGGTACATATATACGTTCAAAAACACCTCGACATGGGCCATAATGCTCTCCTCCGAGGAAGGTACCTGCAGCACCACCTCTCTTCCCCATCCGCAGTCTTTTGTGACTGCCTGGAGTTGTTCCTCCCCTATGGAGGAGATAAACCTCGACGCATGCTCCCGATGGCCCACAATATTGGGAGGTTTCTCTAATGAAAAGTCCCTCTTTGAGACAAAGCACCTCGATGCTAGCTCACCGAACACCGGCGGTGTACTGGTGACCGAGTGTGAAACTAGGGAAGAACCCTCCTCTTTATGACAGGCGGATGCGGGCACAGTAGCCATAGCTATGGTAAAACAAAGAGAGGGGAAATACGAAGACTTAGGCAAAAGCTTTGAGGTAAAGGGAAATTGGCACAAGAAAGGAGAACTATATAAAGGAGATAGTCGCTCAATATTGCAGAATCTTCAATAAAGAGAAAACAAGTACATATATAGAGCAAGTGGTGACTCTTCACCTGCTTTAGAGACCAACGGAATCTGACCATGTCAGTATCATATTTTGGTAAACGCACCGGTGGGACCACCTCGGTCACTTCGCAATCATGCCACATAAATGACATTGTTGTGCATGGGCTCGAAAGTCATCGGACACCGAGCATTTCCGCTATTGCAAGCACCGACCCTATAGAAACTATCGGCCCAATTTTGAGATCGTGCCTAATCTCAAAGGTCTCGACTGCTCCAAGTATATGCCCTGAAGAGCCAACATCTGAATTCAGAGGCAAATATTAAAACATAGAATGTGAAATACTCGAAGCGGAAAAATTGTTACACTGCCAAAACACATTTACAATAGGGGAGCATTTATAAAGCCTTTCCCCTAAGAAACTCTTGCACAAAAAGGAAAAAAGAGACGACCTAAGTCTACTCTTCACCTCCACTACCCTCGGAATCATCGTCGAAGCCCACATCTGAAGTGGACGAAAGAGTGGATTTTTTCTCCAAGGTTCGGGCTTCCTCGATCTCAGCCGAGAGATCGGCACCCTTATCAATCACTTCCTCAAGAGCCTGCCTCCTCGCTTGTGCACGAGCATAAGCAATGCCCAAGTCAACTTCTGCTTGGCCTTCATTAATATCTCTCGAGCTTTCTCATTCGCAGTGGTGGTATCATTCTTATACGTGGATGCCTTTTCCTCTACCACGGACTTAGCCGATGATAGTGCGGCAACATCCTCCTTGGCACTTTACAGATGCTTCCGATCGATGACAGCTCCATACGTAGATGGTCCCTCTCTGAGGCCACGACCCTATTTTGTCCCCTTAAATTGAGGGCCTCCGCATCCTTGGCGACTGCCTCTTCTCGAAGTTGCTCCGCGAGGGCATTCTTTTGTCTGACCTTCAAGGGAAAAGAAAGTTGGTAAAATGCCAAGTTACAAGGACAAAGGGTAGGTTCGCAAATACAGTATTACCTGCTCGGCAAGGTTATCTTTTTCTCGACACACTCCTTCCAACCTCACCTGGAGCCAACTCAGCTCCTCCTCCTTTCGGGCAGAAGAGGTCTCCAACTCCTTTAGTTTCGAGGTAAGATCTTAGATCTCCTTCCCACGGCATATAAGCTCATCCCGTAGCTTAGAGATAGCGTGATCATACATTTTCTTGGCGAACAACAAAACAGAAAGTTCAAAAAAACTAGGAGAAATATTTAAAGCACGGAACGTATACATAAAAAGGTTATCACCTGCTGCTGGAGCCTCTCCACTACCTCGATAGCATTGGGAGCGTCGAGATCAATATCTTCAGTGACACCATCGAGGAAGTTTTCAAGCACATCTCCCCCTTCATGAGGGCCGACAAAATTGGTGACCCTTGAGTCCTGTGCATCCCTGAATTCCTCGGGAGAGAATCGAGGACCCAAATTAAGGCCACTAAGGGCATCGATGTCGCCGAATGGCAAATCCTATCCCCTAAAAGCTCCGGGCCTAGACCCTTTGAAGTCAGCAGCAACGGTTTCTTCGTCAGGGGGGACTGTACCACGTCTGGTCAGGGACTCGGGGACCGTATCCACACCCTCCTCGAGGGCCTCCACAACATGGGCTCGAGCCGAATCGAGCGTTCTCGATTCAGCTACATTTGGCCTAGCCATCTGTGGGGCATCCGTGCCTGACCTTGCCCTTTATATCCAACGGTACTCATCATCATCGTCATCTTCATCCCCAGTACTGGGACATGCTCTAGAAGCTAAAGTTGAGACCTCGGCAGTAGCACGACGCCTGCATCATTTGGGCTTCTTTGCCACAGGAGATTAGGCAGCTACTTTTTTCTTCCTCTTCTTGCCCTTATCAAGCTTTGGGGCCTCTTCCTCACCATCAAGAGGTGGTCTCATCAGCACTCCATCGCAAAGGTCTGCGCAAGCATAATAATCAAATCTTGTCCACTCGAAAGAGATAATTGAAACATGGTAGAGGTGACAACAAAAAGGCTCACCGTGATTCTTGGTCGACCACCGCATTTTAGCCAAGTCGGGCCAATAACGCTCGAAATAAGGGAACGAAGTATCCAATTGCCTAACTAATCCACCCCGACAGGTCTTGGACTGCTTCAAGATACCAAACAGTAGCTGCATAAACGAAGGGGAGATCATTTTTTGAGAAGAAGGTAAGAGGGCAGTAAAAGTATGTTTGAGAGAGAGGTACTTGCTCTCCATATTCCACTCCTCCGGGAATGGCATCCTTTCGGCCGGGATAATGTCCGAGGTCCTCACTCGGACAAACCTGCTCATCCACCCTTGATCCTTGTTCTCATCAATGCTCGAGAAAAATGGCTTCGTGGATCGAGGGTGAAGCTTGATCAGACCTCGAAATAGACGAGGGCTATATAGTCTAATCAAATGGTCAAGGGTGAAAGTCATGCCCACGACCTTGCTGGAGAAATATCGGAGCATATAGACTATCCTCTAGAAAGACGGATAAATTTGGCCAAACATCACTTTTACTTATGGCAGAAGTCGAGAATAACCGTATCTATCGCCAGAGAAGAAAGATTTGAAGAATCTACAGGACCCAATGTGAATGGGTATGTATATACATGAAGAAAGTCAGCCTTATGATCTGTTATGCTCTCATTATAATTGGGATCTCAACCAGCACTGTCCTCTCCCATTGACAGTCGTCCCTCACTTTTTTGTATATTAGTCACGACGCTAATATACAGGGACACATGTTCACATCGTCCTTCCATATATGAAGGTCTCTCGATAGAAAAATCATTCACAG
The DNA here is from genome assembly GCF_000393655.2 of Nicotiana sylvestris. Classification (NCBI taxonomy): domain Eukaryota; kingdom Viridiplantae; phylum Streptophyta; class Magnoliopsida; order Solanales; family Solanaceae; genus Nicotiana; species Nicotiana sylvestris. Next base: position 158,772,283 of record NC_091065.1, on the reverse strand, counting down.
TATTGAACTCGATAGGGGTACATTGTTCAACGGTTGGTGCCACTTTGGGTTTGCCCTTGGATGTTCGAGATGAAGAGGCAGCATCCTCTTTTCGAGGCACTGTTTTAGAGGTTCTAGCCATGGTGGTGGAAAGGCCTTTTTGAGAAAATAAGTGAGGAACCAAGAACGGAAGAAGGAAGAATGTGGAAGGGGATGGCCTTGGCTCTGAAAGTTTTAAGATGTTGTAAAAGTGTGAATCATTAAACGATTGAGGTATTTATAGAAGCCATATGGGCAGTGGAAAGGACAAACCAATAGCGGTTTGTGGGCTTCTTGATAGTCGTGTTGATAGCAACCCTTGCGCGGCTATTTGAGTTATGGCATTTAATGCTCTGATAGGCTGGCGTCATGATGATAGTGCCTAAGGAGTAGGAGTTGAAAGTCGTTTCCAATTATTTTATTCTAGGAAATGCGGGGACTATTTGTATACGACAAAAATCGATGGTTCGATTTTACTATCATCAAGGCGCCTCGTAGGGGCTGCCCCGGAAGGCTCAAAGCTCAACACGGGGCTCCGATCCTTAGGGTTCCCAGTATCGACCTTGAGGGTTCTTAGTGATCGACTTCGTGGCAGCGTAAACAATGATAGGCCTCGAGGCAGTGTAAATCAGCGACTACGGTGGATCGATGTGAGGTTCCCAAGGCACGTGACTAGAGCTGACAAAGTCTATCAAGCTAGTCCAAACTCGTATCATGACATTAAATGGTTGTACCAGCCCCATATCTTTGTAATAAATGCATTTGTACTATGTGTCACACCTCCTTTTTCCGCACCCGCGGGGGTGCAGGGGAGTTTTTTCCAATTAAAGGACAATCGAAACGGGATTGGTTTATTTATTTCAGAGTCGCCACTTGGGAGATTTAGGGTGTCCCAAGTCACCAATTTTAATCCCGAATCGAGGAAAAGAATGACTCTATATTACAGTCTGCGTACCAGAAATCTAGATAAGGAATTCTGTTAACCCGGGAGAAGGTGTTAGGCATTCCCGAGTTCCGTGGTTCTAGCACGGTCGCTCAACTGTTATATTTGGCTTGATTATCTGATTTTAAATACAATATGAACTTATGTGCAAATTTTATCTTTTAACCGCTTTATTATTATTGTTTTTACGAGAATGTGAACGTCGCTTAAAACATATGTCTTTGGACTGCGTCACATGAAATGCACCCACAATCCGGAACATATTTTATTTGACGTTTTGGGATTTGGATTTGGGTCGCATGAAATGCACACCCCAAGTTTTAAGAAAGTAAATTATTAAACACGCGCCTAAAGAGACTATCGCGTCATTATTTTGCGGAGGCCGTGAAATTCGCTAAACGACCCTCCTGAATTCTAAGTAATTTTAAACAAGTATTTACTGAGGGCCCCGCAATTTGCATTTTTGTTTGTCGAGGCTCGTCTCATTCTATTTATTTAAAGGAATTTGCAACGTCATGGAAATGCATCTCAAACCACGTCACAATCAATGCACCCGTGATTAGAGACATATTTCGATTTCGTTGAGATTTGGATTTGGGTCACATAAATGTGCACCCGAGTTTAGGGAGATACATTATTAAGACGCGCCTAAAGTAACCAACGCATTATTATTTTTGGGGAGGGCCGTGAAATTTGTTAAACGGCCCATCCCGGAATCTAAGTATTTAATACATATATTTTGTGAGGGCCCCGCAATTTGTCCCTTTTATTCGGCGAGGCTCGTCTCATTTTATTCTTTATTATTATTATTTTTTTTATATTTTTAAAAGGATGCCATTTTTACGTCTTTAACAATACTAAACTTACGGCCTCTTTACAACTAAAATCCCATGACTTGTTAGAAGTTTAATAAAAGGAGTTTAGTGAATGAGTGTTTCGGGAGTAGTAACAGCATGCACTAATACTATTTTTTCCGAATGACCTAACCAAAGGAAAGGACGAACAGATTAACGTCAAACTTGTGTCATAGAACGACTAGTCCAACTTAATCAAATGACATCAAATAAACAAGAATAACATAACATGAAAATGAACCAAAATGCAGACAATGAAACATAGGCAGAAAATTTCCATACCAATTTTTATATTGCATCTCAAACATTCAACGTAAAGTTTATTTATCTAATACATCGAGGTTTACTGACCTTTGCACCTCGACAAACTCAGAACGACAAACACGATTCCGACGGAACTCAAGCCGGACCTCTCTGAACGAAGAACAACGACGGAACCTCGGACAGCACCTCGACGTACCGGACCTCGACGAACCGAAGTCGACCTCGACGGAAAACAGAAAACTCGGCCAAGCAAGATCGCAGCAACCCACCGCTGCTCGGAAACGCAGCTACGACTGCTTGGCATGCAGCAATAGCTGCTCGTTGGACTGAAAATGGTGGACTGGTTCTTGGCTACGGCGAAGGAGAAAAATGGTCGTGAGGCTGCTTGGTTCGGCAGGTGGTGATGGAGGTGGGAGTTGGTTGTGACGGGCTGGGGTCAGCTGGTGGTTATGGTGTCGTTTGGTTGGTTTACCGGAGGGGTCGTGGGGGTTTCGACGAAACAGTGTTTGGGTGTTGCTGGGGCGTGGACGCAGGTGGTTTTATGGGGTAGGGTTCTCGTCAGGAAGAAGGGAAGCTGGTGGTTCGCTGGTGGTCTTGAGGCAGCAGGTTGGGTGGTTGTCGACAGTGGGGGTATTCGTTGGTTTTGGTCCGGTGGACTGCTTGGCGACGGGGGTGCGACGGGCAGTTTGGGCAGTGACGAACGGAGTTGGGAGGAGCCGGGGGTGTTTGGACGGTGTCGAAGGGCAGTGACGAACGGGAGGGAGCTGGGTTTAGGCGTTGGGGGGGGTCTCCATCGTTAGGGTTTTTAGTTGTTCTTCTTCCTTTTTTAGGAAGAAGATGAGTGAACATTAGTCTCCACCCCCCAAAAAAATTCAAAAGTTTTTTTTTTCTTTGGCTTTCTGTCCGTGCTTTGTATGGGTTTGCCTCAGAAATTGAGCCCCACGCGTGGTGGGGTTCGAGACTTATGTCCCCCACGCGTGGTGGGGTTCCCCACGTGTCCTGGACACGGTTTATTACGGGCTAGGTCCGAAAATTAGGCCTAAAACCGGGTAGTTTAAACCCGAATATTATTCTTTTGTCAGGACCCGAGAAATAGGAACACGTCGCTTAACTAGTCCTATGTAAGCAAAATAACTACCAAAAATAAGACTAGTATTTAAACAAAACTATATCTTTTTTGAATATTTTTTCAAGATTTAAAATAGCTACAAAATATTAATGAAACTATTTTTTTTTTGTAATTTTCGTTTTAAATATTAAGATAAAATATGAGGTAATATTTTTGTATTTTTCAAAGTTAAAATGACTATAAAACTTTAATAGAATTATTATTTTTGTATTTTTTCGAAATTATACAAGGTATAAAAATAAAGTGCAATTTTTGTATTTTTCAAGTTTATGAGAAATACATAAACTAAAATTTATATATATTTTTTGAAATTTTCTTTTTGCAACGAAATAAAGTAAAAATAGTTAAAATAGCTGTACTAGACTCAATTTCACATATTCACGCTAAACATGTGAAAATTCTCGGGGAAGGTCAAAAATCACGTGCTTACAGCTGCCCCTCTTTGACTGGAAACACGAAGAGTTTTCCGACAAAGAACGACTGGACGTGTTTTTGACCCGACCATTACTTGGACGGACTACACTTAAGGAAAGGGAGGGAATGTGACCGAGCCCTGGTACCTGAGCTGCCTACATATCCTTGGTTATACAGGAATCAGGCCACGTGTAGTTCGGGAATGAGAGAGATAGTGAAGTGTACCGAGGTGGAGAGCCGATCGAGGTGCCGTTCCGTCGAGGTTCCGGTCCGCGGTCCTGTCATTACAACAAAAATGAAAACTGAAAAAGACTAACTAAGCCTATCAGCTACTAGTTACAAGGATTCCTATCTCTTAAGTCTTCTGAAACTTGGTCTTGAATCTTGAATGGTGCTTCATACAGACTTTGGATCTGAACCTTGATTCTTGCTAGCTGTAGGTGCTAGTTCTTGAGCAGACCACATTTGTTCTCCACTTCCGTAATTTGGGTTCTTTTTTTTTTCTCTTTTTTTCTTTTTTTTTTTTTTTGTTTTTTTTTGGTGACCAGCTTTTGTTGATCATCCCAGACTGTTGACTTGCATTCTTGGGGCGAGCTTCTTGTTGCTTCTATCTTGGATTGAGTGCTGGGGATTTTTGTTGTAACCTTCTGCTTTCCAGTGGGTCACTGCTTGATCTTGAAAAATGTTTCCCCGTTCTACAAGCGGACTCCTGACTTCTTCGATCTTTGACATACCACAAACTTCGTTCTACAGGCGGGTCCCTGACAATCAAAACAAACAAAACAAACAAAATTTCCTAACCAGTTTGTACTGGGAAGATTTGTGAGTCGTTAGCAAAATTTGTAACTCACTTACACTATTGATGCAATGATGAGAGTAAACTAAAGACTAGGCTAGGATGTGCATCTCCTATGAGTAAAACCAAAACTCTTGCTAGCAAATGTGTCTGCTAAAATAAAAACCTCAATGACTCAAACTAGAAAGTGTGTCTTCTATGGTTGAATCGGAATGAGCTAAACTAGGAAGTGCGTCTCCTAAGGGTGAAAACTTCAGTGACTAGAACTAGGAAGTGCGTCTCCTATGAATAAAATCTCGATTAGGAAGTGCGTCTCCTACGGGTAAACTTCAAAAAACTGGACTAGGAAGTGCGTCTCCTACTGGTGAAACTTGCTCAGGAAGTGCGTCTCCTACTGGTGAAATAAACTCAGGAAGTGCGTCTCCTATCGGTGAAATTAACTTAGGAAGTGCGTCTCCTATTGGTGAAACTTGCTTAGGAAGTGCGTCTCCTATTGGTGAAACTTGCTTAGGAAGTGCGTCTCCTATTGGTGAAACTGAACCTAGGAAGTGCGTCTCCTATTGGTGAAATAAACTTAGGAAGTGCGTCTCCTATCGGTGGAATTAACTTAGGAAGTGCGTCTCCTATTGGTGAAACTTGCTTAGGAAGTGCGTCTCCTATTGGTGAAACTGACTTAGGAAGTGCGTCTCCTATTGGTGAAACTTATCTTAGGAAGTGCGTCTCCTATTGGTGAAACTGAAACTTAGGAAGTGCGTCTCCTATTGGTGAAACTGAAACTTAGGAAGTGCGTCTCCTATTGGTGAAATAAACTTAGGAAGTGCGTCTCCTATCGGTGAAATTAACTTAGGAAGTGCGTCTCCTATTGATGAAACTTTTTAGGAAGTGCGTCTCCTACTGGTACAATGGACTTAGGAAGTGCGTCTCCTATTGGTGAAACTGAACTTAGGAAGTGCGTCTCCTATTGGTGAAACTTAGGTTAGGAAGTGCGTCTCCTATTGGTACAATGGACTTAGGAAGTGCGTCTCCTATTGGTGAAGCTGAACTTAGGAAGTGCGTCTCCTATTGATAAAACTTGCTTAGGAAGTGCGTCTCCTACTGGTGAAACTTGCTTAGGAAGTGCGTCTCCTACTGGTGAAACTGAACTTTAGGAAGTGCGTCTCCTATGGTGAAACTTGTTCTTAGGAAGTGCGTCTCCTACTGGTGAAACTGAACTTTAGGAAGTGCGTCTCCTACTGGTGAAACTGAACTTTAGGAAGTGCGTCTCCTATGGTGAAACTGATCTTAGGAAGTGCGTCTCCTACTGGTGAAACTTGCTTAGGAAGTGCGTCTCCTACTGGTGAAACTGAACTTTAGGAAGTGCGTCTCCTATGGTGAAACTTGTTCTTAGGAAGTGCGTCTCCTACTGGTGAAACTGAACTTTAGGAAGTGCGTCTCCTACTGGTGAAACTGGCTTAGGAAGTGCGTCTCCTATTGGTGAAATCAACTTAGGAAGTGCGTCTCCTATTGGTGAACCTATTCTTAGGAAGTGCGTCTCCTAATGGTAAAACTGAACTTAGGAGGAAATGCATCTCCTATGGGTAAAACTGAACAAACCTAGGAGGAAATGCATCTCCTATGGGTAAAACTAAAACTTAGGAGGAAATGCATCTCCTATGGGTAAAGACGTGGAATGTATGCCTCTATTATCTGGGCGGGCTCCCAATTTCAACACTTAAAATAAAAGACTGAATGTATGCCTCTATTATCTGGGCGGGCTCCCAATTTCAACACTTGAAAGTAAAAAAAAAAATAAAAAAAAGACTGAAATGTATTCCTCTCGTTATACAGGTGGGCGCCTGGTTGTAAAGATATGAAAAATGATATGCCCGCATTATACTGGTGGGTGACCTTGAACAGAAACGAAAAGACAGAAAATGTATTCCCGCATTATACTGGTGGGTGACCCAGAACAAAAAAAATGAAAAGACAAAAATGTATTCCCGCATTATACTGGTGGGTGACCCAGAACAAAAAAAAATGAAAAGACAGAAATGTATTCCTCTTGTTATTCAGGTGGGCGCCTGTTTTTTAACAATAACTTTGAAAATAAGATCCTATTTGAGGGCGGACGAACCCGACATATCCTATTTGAGGGCGGATGAACCCAACAGATCCTATTCGAGGGCGGATTAACCCAACAGATCCTATTTGAGGGCGGATTAACCCAACAGATCCTATTTGAGGGCGGATGAACCCAACATATCCTTCAGATTTGAAAATGTCTCACCTTGAATACTTGCTGGGGATTGGGATGAATTTTCCTTTTCTACCTTCCCCATTTTTATTATTATTCTTTTTTTCTCTTTTTTTTTTTTTTTTTATTCCTTTTTTTGTTTTTGTTTTGTTTTTGCATAGCTTCTTCCTTCAAAGACTACCTCCCTTGATTTACTTACCTGTTGGGGGGTAAATGTTATCAGCTGGGGGTACCCGACTTCCAGAAAATTTTCTAAATGGAAGGAAAATTTTCTGCCCCAGTTTGATAATATCCCTTGTGGCACGCAGTTCTGGCATCAATGCCATTTCCTTTACCTGTTTCAAATCAAACAAAATCGTTAGTTTAAAACATGGTGGTTGGTTGTGATACTCCTGCTGGGATGGTTTTCCCTTTCTCCCTCCTTGCTTTGTGTTCCACAACTTGTTGGGGATGATATTATGTGCTGGGGATAATCCCTTCCTGCTGGGGATATCCCTCTTCTTTTGTGGCATAGCTTGGAAACTGGCATTTCCCCGACCTTTTAGTCTAGCATTGATTTCGCCAAATCATGCTCACTGCTCTCCTTGCTTTGAGGTTTATAACCTTGGTTTTGGCAAGGATATCCCTCTTGACGCTTGTCAATCCTTTTGTCAATTCCCTTTGCTGGGGATATGTTTTTTGACACTGGCCTCGCGTTTGTTCCCTGCTGACTATACCACTTGGATGTACTAGTCAGATCTCATTTTGGAAAGCTGATGGCCTATTTTGAAGTCATTTCATACTTGTTCTGACCGGACAGACTCTATTGGGGAAAATTTTTTATGAAAGGAGAAAGACAACAGAAACAAAATAAAAGACAAGGACACGATGACTCTTTTACAAAAGAAACTATAAATAAAAACCTATCAAACGCAGATACCGACTCTAATGGCCATGACATGCGTATGTGGCCTATCCTCTGCCGTCAATCATCTTTCAAGATCTTCAATTGGCGATTCCCCATCTGATTCTCAATCTTATTCGACTTGTAGTGCCCGAAGGGTTTTCACTATCAAGTCTCTCTCATTTTTGGGTTCTTCTCTCAGCTTTCATCGCCTTATGGTGCCTGTGAAGGTTTTCACCAATAAGACTCTCTCGTTTTATGTCTCTCTCCAGCTGGGGATTTGGAGTGTTGCCGGTATGACTCTTTCTGTTGGAGATTAGAGTCCTTTCTGCTGTGGAACAGAATGTTATGTGCGCCGGTAAGACTCTTCATTTGTCTGACTTGGCATCTTTTGAAGACTGGTCAGAAGGTCTTTCTTTGGACCGTAATGTGGGTTTTGGATAGGGCTAGAAAGAAAGGGTATAAAAGGCTCAAAAATGCATTAATTTTGGGTTATTAGTTACAACTTTCGGAATTAGATTTATTCACAATAAACGCGACATTTGCCCCAGTTTCTTGCTTGGGGATATTTTAATTGATTTTTTCATTTTTCAAAACTATGACCGAGCCGTGAAGCGCCTACGTATCCTCTTTGAGGAATCAGGTCAAACGTAGTTCCCATTCCTCTTTTTCATTTGACTTTCCCCTTTTTTTTTTTTGCTTTTTGTTATCCTTTTTCTTTTCTCTTTTTCTTTTCTCTTTTCTTTTGTCGTTTTTTTTTCTTTCTCTCTTTTTCTTTTATTTTTCTTTTTCCATTTTGTTGTTTTCTTTTCTTTCTTTTCTCTTACCTACCATGCTTGCGTATTTTATTCGTTGCTACTAATTCCGAACGAGGGGTATGAAAGAAAATAAATAAGGCTCAAAAGGGGTAACGAGGGGTAAAGTGTTTGGGTAGCAGAACAAAATGCCTTCGTCATTCCAGTCTTCAAAATATGCCAAGTGCAAACAACACGATTTAAATTTGTAGTCTCTTCTGATGGTGCTGGACTTGACAATTATATTCAACATATGTTTGTTCATTTGTCACTTCTAACGCACCGTTGGGCGACACTCTAACTCTCATTATCTTGAACAACCCTCATGCCAGCTTGGCGAATCTTGCTTTTAACGGTTTTTCTTTGTGCTCAACTTGCCCCCAGTTCCACATGACTCGGGCTCTGAATAATCTCAAACCGTTCTTATTTTCTTTAAAAGGTCTGATCGTCTTTACAGGGTTTTATGATTAACTTTAAAGACTAGGCCCAAAGTGTGTGCGCATGTCATGTTGCTAGAATCGGTGCTGAAAAAAAAACGACATAATGACTAAACAGAAAGATGACTGGGAATAATCAAAGACTGAATTTTTTGCATTGGACTGAACAAATGGTTTTAAAAACAAAGCAAACCGGAATAAAATCCTAAACAACTTGGACAAAACTTAAACAAAACCGCTATGACAAAACGGAAAGATAAGCGGAAAGACATTGACACAAAACAAATCCGAATTACAATCCTAATAATCCGAACAACGGAAATGACAACAAAATAGACCATCAAAGATCCTCTCCGGTTGACCCAAAATGGAGTGTCTTTCCAACTATCCAAGCACGACATCTCCGGCTGACCCAAAATGGAGTATCTTCCAACTGCAAAGCATGACATTTTAGCCATTGAGCTCTATATCAACATTGCCAAGACCATCCCCAACTTCAGTATTATCAACATCAATCAACAAGTTCTCAAGATGATTCGCCTGCTCCCTGTCACTGTCGTCGATCACAATTGCCCCTTCCTGAATCATTCTTTCGATTTCCTTTTTCAAAGAACGACAATCTTCAATGCTATGTCCTTGGACATTAGAGTGGTACATGCATCGTACAGCAGGATTGAACCCTTTTGCATATGGATCTGGAGTATAGCCAAGGAGCGGCTCAATCAGTCCTGAAAGCTTTAGCTTTTCAAACAAACTTGCGTAGGACTCCCCAATTGGCGTGAAATTGTTTCCTTGCCTTTGTTTTCCCCCATGCCCCTGTTTTCTAGGGTCGTTGGGTGCTTGAAAACGTTGTGAAGGCAAGAATGCATTACGTGGTGCTGGCTCTCGCCAGCGGGGGTGACCTGATGGTTGACCCTGCGACCGGACCTTGTTCGGAGGATAATATTGAGGCGGATTATATGGAGCTCGGGGGCAGGCTTGGGCATGATGGTCTGAAAAGAGTGGCTCTGATGGTGGATAGTAGGGTTGTGGAAGGTTGTATGGAGTGTGGGGCCTGGGCTGGTAGTGAGGGGAAGGACCTCTGAATTTGGACCCAGTACCTGCTTCGACTGATGCGACCTCGAGCACACCTCCCGCGCCGCTCTGAATAGCTTGGGTCGTTGCCTTGAGCGCTGAGTAATTTAGGATTTTGTCAGACCTTAGGCCCTCCTCTATCATGACCCCTATCTTTACCACTTCATTGAAGGATTTCCCAACCGTTGTCACCAAGTGACCAAAGTAAGTTGGATCAAGTGTTTGCAAGAAGTAGTCCACCATTTCTCCCTCTTTCATGGGAGGATCAACTCTGGCCGCTTGTTCTCTCCAGCGGAAACCAAACTCACGAAAACTTTCCCCAAGCTTCTTTCCAGTCCTCAACAATGTGAGACGGTCCGGGACTATCTCGAGATTGTACTGGAAATGACCTGCGAAAGCCTGCGCCAGATCATCCCAAGTATACCATCTGCTGGAATCCTGCCTGGTATACCATTCTAGTGCCGATCCACTCAGACTTTGGCCGAAATAAGCTATCAGCAGCTCATCTTTGCCACCTGCCCCTCTCATTTTGCTACAGAATCCCCGCAAATGCGCCATGGGATCACCGTGCCCTTCATATAAATCAAATTTAGGCATCTTGAACCCGGCCGGGAGTTGGACGTCCGGGAAAGGGCATAGATCCTTGTAGGCCACGCTGACCTGGTTGCCCAAACCGTGCAGGTTCCTGAAGGACTGCTCCAGGCTTTTGAACTTTCTCAACACCTCATCCTGTTCAGGGGCTTTAACCGGCTTTTCGATCTCTGCCGGTACCTCCAAGTGTGGATTGTAAGCATGTGGTTCGGGGGCATGGAATGTAGGCTCAGGGGGATAGTATTGCGTATCGTGAGCCTGAAACAATGGCTCACTGGTCGTTCTGTGCAAAGGGGCTGATGTGGGTCCCACAAAAGTGGGAATATCGGGTGTGGGGAGAGGTTGATGGGGTGGTGGAGCCTGGGAATCATGAGGGCTTCTTTCTTGATGGTAACGGGGATTTGGGAGGCTTGTTGAAGGGCCGGAGTGAGGGTATTCCGGCATGTGCCCCAATGGCTCAGGGCTCTTTTGTGCTTTGGCTAGAGCTACCTGCATTGCATTCATATCTAGTCCCATCCTTTCTATCTTTCCCATCGCTTCCTTTAACAACTGGCTCATCGGCCTTTCTTCCTCGGTACTATTCTCTGAAGTAGCCATGCTTGTTGTTATCGGTCCTTTGGATATAGTTTGGTAAGGGTGTGTTGCCAGAATTCTTTAACAACTAACTGTTTGAGATTCGGAAAACAACAAACTTGTTAGTGTTTAGAGTTTAACAGATTTGATAACAACACATTGAGGATGCAATGCTCCTAGGCAGTTAACCGTTTCTAACATGCTTTGCTTCAAACAACATGCGTCATCCCGGCTTGTTTATTTGCCCCTTTGAAGTACTTTGGGAACCCCTGTATTTATTTTGTATTTCCTTTTTCTTTCGATCTTTTTTCTTTTCTCTTTTTCGATTTTTCATTTTTCCTTTTTTTTTTTATTTCTTTTTGTTGTGGTCGAATCTTATGGAGATTGCCTACGTATCATGACCCCGCATGAATCAGACCTTGCGTAGTTCGGACCAATAAAAGATAAACAATAATGAACATTTTTTCCAATTTTCATATTGAAACAAACTGGGTTTCAAGGATTTAAAGATGACCCGCAAACTTGAAAATCAAACAACTCGCATGTTCTAATCAAAAGATTGGTAGACTCAAAAACAAAATTCCAGCTCCCTTTCTCGGTTCGACAAATGCAACCAAATGGTTATTTTTTGCAAATGTGGTTCCTTCCAAATTTCACATGAATTTTGAGGCCGGGGAGGATTATTTCGACACTTTACAAACTTGTCCATTCTTTTACGAAGATAACCTTTCGACACCTGAAAGATACTCTAAGGCTATTTCGGCAAGAACGGTTTAAGATGCGGCCGAAGCTGGCTCGGCTTATTATGACAAAAGACGGTATTCACATGACCGCTGACTCTTTGATTTTTTTTTCTTTTCAAATTACAATAAAAGACTTGGCGTTGTAAACACGGCCTTCAGCGCCTCGGGGAAGAAGATTTATAAGGCTGTGTGGGTCGACTAGACCAAAAATCCTAAACATGACCCAAAGGTGGCTATTTATGCAAAGTCAGCCTTCCGGCGTCCCTTTCGGGAACATTCGGCTATTTATGACAAAACAGCATCACCTGACTTATTTATGACTCTTTTTATCATTTTTTCAAATTAGAAAACTCAATATTGCAAGCACGGCCTTTCAACATCTCGGGGACGAAGATTTTTAAGGCTGTGTGGGTCAACTGGACCAAATCTTAAAAATGACCCGAAGGTGGCTGTTTACGCAAAGTCAGCCTTCCGGCGTCCCTTTCGGGAACATTCGGCTATTTATGGCAAAACACATCACCTGACTTATTTACGACTCTTTTAAAATTCGACATGTTTTTCATTATTTGTTTGTTTTTGGCTTTTTTAGCAAAATGGGGGTTGGACCCGATGAGGGTTGTCTACGTATCTCACATCCGGTGAGAATCAAACCCGCGTAGTTCGGTCAAATAAACTATTTTTGAGAAGACCCTTTTTCCATTTTCTATTTTTTTTTTTATATATATATATAACACACAAACAAACTATTATTTTTCATTCATAACGAACAAACTAACTAACGTAAAACCTAAAACATTCCTTCTTTTTTTTTCATTTGTTTTTCCTATTCTAAAGAAAAAGAAAATGTTTTTTTTTTTTGGAGTTTTTACCTTTAGTAAAAGAAATGCTTGAACTTTTAAAGAAGAGTCAAAATTTTTTTTTTTGGATTATATATATTTATTTTGGAACAAATAATAAAATCACGTTCAACGCCTTTTATTTTATTAGCATTTTCATAGACAACCATAATAAGAGAAAAAAACATTTTAAACAACCAGACTCATTTGGATTTTCATTTAATGGCACAACAAACCATTTTCTTTTTTTTGAAAAAAAAAACAAGATAGAACAATGATGATTTTTTTCTTCTATTTTTCTTTGCTTTTAATATAACAAACTAATAAGACCTTTTTTCATTTTCTCAAAATTTCGGCAGAGTTTCGATACTTCTCCGACATTGATTTTTCTCTAAAAATAAGTAGTTATATCTCTACACTGTCATTTTTCTCCTTTTTTTTCACGATTTTTTTTTAATCTGTGGAAAATAATGAAAACATACAAAATCTTTTTAAATTTTCACGCTTTGTTTTATTTGTAATTTTATTTTTTTATATTTATTATTTCTTTCAAAAATGTGGCATGGGAGACATAATGATTTCCAAGACTTCTTGGATTCCGCAAATGCTCCCCATGCGCTTTTCCCAACATATGAAGCGTGGGGGACATAGGGGAATTCCAAGACTTCTTGGATTCCACAAATGTTCCCCATGTGCTTTCCCAAAAAGCAAGCGTGGGGGACATAGGGAATTCCAAGGCTTCTTGGATTCCACAAATGTTCCCCATGCTTTGATTAAAATAACATCATGCTGGAAATGACCAAATGACCCATTCGCCCTTGACTAAATACAACATGTAGCACATAGGATGCCGAAAGATGGTCTATTATTTTCAGGTTGCTTGTCCTAGACGGACCCAACCCCTATGTTGAGTCCCCTAAGTCAAATGCACATGATGCAAATAAACGTTCCTACTAGGGATCCGGCATGTGGCTTTGTTATACTAGGTTCAAAAACCTGGGTCGGTGTTCTAGACAGTGTACCCGAGCGGACAACTCGAGCTGAGGAAGGAGCTCCTTTCCGGGAACCAAAAGGCCAGCCGGCTTAGAAACTTTCCGAGCCTCTTTTATTTAGGGTATGACACTAACAGAATAGGGAGTCTCAACCAGTAAGCACATCCCCGGAGGTAAGAAGAGAAAGGTTTCGGCACAGTTTATATACAGTTCAAATAATATCAAAGCGGTAAAAGCAGCATTTAGCACATTAGGCTCAAAACATGTAATAATCAGATAATAAATAAAGCCAAATAATAACAATTATTCTAAGCTCGAATTCTTAACCCTGAACCAGTGGTTCTGGGTTCACCTTCCAGCAGCGGTTTTGTCATACTGGGTTTATAACCTGAGTATACGTTCTAGACTGTGTACCCGAGCGGACAACTCGAGCCGAGGAGGGGGCTACGTACCGGGGACCCGCGAGATCGTCCGGCTTTGTAACTTGTCCGACCTCTTTCTTATTTCAGGTATTGACACTAACAGAATAGGGAGTCTCGTCCAGCGAGCTTCTCCCCGGAGGTAAGGAGAGAAAGGTTTCAGCACAATTTATATGTACAGTTCAAGTAATATCAAAGCGGTAAAAGCAGCATTTAGCACATTAGGCTCAAAACATGTAAAAATCAGATAAAGCCAAATATAACAATTTATCTAAGCTCGAATTCTTAACCCTGAACCAGTGGTTCTAGAAAAATCCCCAGCAGAGTCGCCAGAGCTGTCACACCTCCTTTTTTCGCACCCGCGGGGGTGCAGGGGAGTTTTTTCCAATTAAAGGACAATCGAAACGGGATTGGTTTATTTATTTCAGAGTCGCCACTTGGGAGATTTAGGGTGTCCCAAGTCACCAATTTTAATCCCGAATCGAGGAAAAGAATGACTCTATATTACAGTCTGCGTACCAGAAATCTAGATAAGGAATTCTGTTAACCCGGGAGAAGGTGTTAGGCATTCCCGAGTTCCGTGGTTCTAGCACGGTCGCTCAACTGTTATATTTGGCTTGATTATCTGATTTTAAATACAATATGAACTTATGTGCAAATTTTATCTTTTAACCGCTTTATTATTATTGTTTTTACGAGAATGTGAACGTCGCTTAAAACATATGTCTTTGGACTGCGTCACATGAAATGCACCCACAATCCGGAACATATTTTATTTGACGTTTTGGGATTTGGATTTGGGTCGCATGAAATGCACACCCCAAGTTTTAAGAAAGTAAATTATTAAACACGCGCCTAAAGAGACTATCGCGTCATTATTTTGCGGAGGCCGTGAAATTCGCTAAACGACCCTCCTGAATTCTAAGTAATTTTAAACAAGTATTTACTGAGGGCCCCGCAATTTGCATTTTTGTTTGTCGAGGCTCGTCTCATTCTATTTATTTAAAGGAATTTGCAACGTCATGGAAATGCATCTCAAACCACGTCACAATCAATGCACCCGTGATTAGAGACATATTTCGATTTCGTTGAGATTTGGATTTGGGTCACATAAATGTGCACCCGAGTTTAGGGAGATACATTATTAAGACGCGCCTAAAGTAACCAACGCATTATTATTTTTGGGGAGGGCCGTGAAATTTGTTAAACGGCCCATCCCGGAATCTAAGTATTTAATACATATATTTTGTGAGGGCCCCGCAATTTGTCCCTTTTATTCGGCGAGGCTCGTCTCATTTTATTCTTTATTATTATTATTTTTTTTTATATTTTTAAAAGGATGCCATTTTTACGTCTTTAACAATACTAAACTTACGGCCTCTTTACAACTAAAATCCCATGACTTGTTAGAAGTTTAATAAAAGGAGTTTAGTGAATGAGTGTTTCGGGAGTAGTAACAGCATGCACTAATACTATTTTTTCCGAATGACCTAACCAAAGGAAAGGACGAACAGATTAACGTCAAACTTGTGTCATAGAACGACTAGTCCAACTTAATCAAATGACATCAAATAAACAAGAATAACATAACATGAAAATGAACCAAAATGCAGACAATGAAACATAGGCAGAAAATTTCCATACCAATTTTTATATTGCATCTCAAACATTCAACGTAAAGTTTATTTATCTAATACATCGAGGTTTACTGACCTTTGCACCTCGACAAACTCAGAACGACAAACACGATTCCGACGGAACTCAAGCCGGACCTCTCTGAACGAAGAACAACGACGGAACCTCGGACAGCACCTCGACGTACCGGACCTCGACGAACCGAAGTCGACCTCGACGGAAAACAGAAAACTCGGCCAAGCAAGATCGCAGCAACCCACCGCTGCTCGGAAACGCAGCTACGACTGCTTGGCATGCAGCAATAGCTGCTCGTTGGACTGAAAATGGTGGACTGGTTCTTGGCTACGGCGAAGGAGAAAAATGGTCGTGAGGCTGCTTGGTTCGGCAGGTGGTGATGGAGGTGGGAGTTGGTTGTGACGGGCTGGGGTCAGCTGGTGGTTATGGTGTCGTTTGGTTGGTTTACCGGAGGGGTCGTGGGGGTTTCGACGAAACAGTGTTTGGGTGTTGCTGGGGCGTGGACGCAGGTGGTTTTATGGGGTAGGGTTCTCGTCAGGAAGAAGGGAAGCTGGTGGTTCGCTGGTGGTCTTGAGGCAGCAGGTTGGGTGGTTGTCGACAGTGGGGGTATTCGTTGGTTTTGGTCCGGTGGACTGCTTGGCGACGGGGGTGCGACGGGCAGTTTGGGCAGTGACGAACGGAGTTGGGAGGAGCCGGGGGTGTTTGGACGGTGTCGAAGGGCAGTGACGAACGGGAGGGAGCTGGGTTTAGGCGTTGGGGGGGGTCTCCATCGTTAGGGTTTTTAGTTGTTCTTCTTCCTTTTTTAGGAAGAAGATGAGTGAACAGTAGTCTCCACCCCCCAAAAAAATTCAAAAGTTTTTTTTTTCTTTGGCTTTCTGTCCGTGCTTTGTATGGGTTTGCCTCAGAAATTGAGCCCCACGCGTGGTGGGGTTCGAGACTTATGTCCCCCACGCGTGGTGGGGTTCCCCACGTGTCCTGGACACGGTTTATTACGGGCTAGGTCCGAAAATTAGGCCTAAAACCGGGTAGTTTAAACCCGAATATTATTCTTTTGTCAGGACCCGAGAAATAGGAACACGTCGCTTAACTAGTCCTATGTAAGCAAAATAACTACCAAAAATAAGACTAGTATTTAAACAAAACTATATCTTTTTTGAATATTTTTTCAAGATTTAAAATAGCTACAAAATATTAATGAAACTATTTTTTTTTTGTAATTTTCGTTTTAAATATTAAGATAAAATATGAGGTAATATTTTTGTATTTTTCAAAGTTAAAATGACTATAAAACTTTAATAGAATTATTATTTTTGTATTTTTTCGAAATTATACAAGGTATAAAAATAAAGTGCAATTTTTGTATTTTTCAAGTTTATGAGAAATACATAAACTAAAATTTATATATATTTTTTGAAATTTTCTTTTTGCAACGAAATAAAGTAAAAATAGTTAAAATAGCTGTACTAGACTCAATTTCACATATTCACGCTAAACATGTGAAAATTCTCGGGGAAGGTCAAAAATCACGTGCTTACACTATGTTAGGATTCCCCCTTATATATAAAGGGGATCCTTGTTATTTTGTAAAAGAAATCTGATACTCAATAAGGAATATACATGAACATTCTCTCTGCTTCCTAAATTAACATATTCTCTTAATCTTATTACTTACATTTATTGCTTACATTTGTTGTGTTCTATTTATTGTTCTTAATTTATTGCTCATTATTGGTCATAAATAGCTACCATTGAATTTATCATAACTGTTAATCCTCCATCGATTGCCCTTAGCCGGGCATCCGACTCGACCTCGAGGCCCCACACACATAAGCTCGAGGCTCCGATTTCTAGCCATTAAGTTTGATTATTATACTATCTACAGGCTATTGTCTTATTCTTTCTAATATTTCACTTAGCATTTATTGCCTAACAACTAGCATAAAAATAGATCACATATTTTTAGAACCATAAATTCAATCTAATTGTTATTACCATTTTCAAGGTAAATAGTTTGGTGCCCACCGCGGGGTTAAAAATAATAGTAATTGTTTTATTGCTGGTTTACTACATAACGCAAGTTATCTTCCATGCTTTTTCTTGTCCAAGAATCTTTGGTTTCAGGTAAAATGTCTAACTCAGTAAATGCACATGAAAACAATGGTCTTGAGGACCATGGGGAAAATGGTGTAGTTGTTCCAGGTATTGGCGCAACGCCACTAAACCCTGGGGACGCGCCATAGACAATACCCGCAGATAAGGTCTCACGCGATGCCCAACATGTCGATAATAGCTCCCATACTAACAGGTGTGTATGACAAGGAGACTAACAAAAAGCTCAGAAAACCCCAGCTTGGGAAGAACGGGAGGTTAGCCTTCATGTTATTTTTGAAATGATGCAGGCACAACAACTGGCAAATGCTCAGCTGCAAAGTCACCAGAAAGCTCATAGCACGGTAGCACCGGAAATGGCTCCCCAAGCTAAGCAAATACCAGAAAGATCAAGCAACAATGGGTCACTAGCCGACCCCGCCATCATAAAGATGCTCGAGGAACTCATAAAGAGGATCGGTCAGGTGAGAAGAAGATAGAAGCCAACGTCAAGAAGGTAGAGACCTACAATTCCAGGGTAGACGAAATTCTGGGCGCACCCCCGATCCTGAAGGGTGTGGATTCGAAGAAGTTCGTACAGAAGCCGTTCCAACAGAAAGCAGCTCCAAAACCCATTCCAAAGAAGTTCAGAATGCCCGACCTTCCGAAGTACAACGGAACCTCGGACCCCAATGAGCACGTCACTGCTTACACTTGTGTAGTAAAAGGCAATGACCTGAAGGACGACGGGATCAAATCCGTCCTACTGAAAAAGCTCTGAGAGACGCTTTCAAAAGGGGCGATGATGTGGTATCACGACCTAGCCCCATACTCGATAGATTTGTTCGCCATGCTGGCAGATTCCTTCATAAAGGCACATGCTGGTGCCATCAAGGTAGCAACAAGGAAATCTGATGTCTTCAAAATCAAGTAAAGGTAGAACGAGATGTTGTGAGAGTTCGTATCTCGCTTTTCAAATGGAACGAATGGAACTACCACTAGTCTCCGACGACTGGGTAGTGCAGGCCTTCACTCAAGGTTTGAACGAGCGAAGCTCGGTAGCTTCGAAGCAACTGAAGCAGAACTTAGTTGAATATCCTGTTGTGACTTGGTCGGACGTCTACAACCGATACCAATCAAAGATCAGGGTCGAATACGACCAACTAGGAGCCCCCTCGGGCTCGGTATATCCTAGCAGGCTTCCGGCAAAGGAGCCAAAGCCAAATAAAGAAAGATACCAACCATACACTGAAGATAGAATAAACGTCCCGAGGCGCAACATACCCCGCAATGACCGAAGGATGGATCAAGTCCAGAATCCTCAGGGACTCATTAACAGAGCTGGGTTCGATAGGCACACAAGGTCGACAGAGGCACCCTACTTGTCGGAATACAATTTCAAAGTCGACATTTCAGACATCATATTCGCCATCAGTAAAATCGAAGACGCCAAGTGGCCAAGGCCTGTACAATCGGATCCTTCACAAAGGAACCATAACTTGGTGTGTGAATTTCACTGCACACACAGTCACATAATCGAGGAATGTCGAGCCAAGAATCAGTTCCGAGAAAGAGAGGCAACCAAGAAAAATGAAACAGATGAGCCACAACATGTCATCCACATGATCTTAGGAGGCATCGATGATCCACAATAACCTATGATCAGCAGAACAATAATATCCTGCACTAGGGAAAAGCGAACTCGAGGTTACATACCCGAGGACGCTCTCACCTTCAATGACGAAGACATCAAGACCTTGTCTCAGCCTCATAACGACGCAGTGGCAATCTTTTTTCTTGTAAATACAATTCAAATTAAATGTGTACTTGTGGATCTAGGTGCTCGGCCGATATTATCAGGTCGAGGGTGGTGGAGCAGCTTGGACTGCTTGAGAAAATCGTTCCCGCCTCTCGATTCCTCAACAGGTTCAACATGGCGAGCGAAAAAACGAAAGGGAAAATCACCCTCCTGGTCATTGTGGCCGGCACTATCGAAAATGCCAAATTCCATGTCATCGAAGGATACACGAGGTACAACGCATTGCTGGGAAGACCATGGATACACTGCATGAGAGTAGTATCATCCACCCTCCATCAAATGATGAAATTTTCAACAAAGAACCGAATAAAACCCGTTTACGAGGAACAATATGTCACAAAAGAGATGTTTGTGGTACACGATGTGGCACCGGCGCCAATACCTCCATCATCGAGGGAGCCAAAGGATAAGCAAACGGTAAAATAGCAATAACAAGTTATATTCTCGGTTACACCCGACCAAACAAGGCAAAGGACCGTACCGCGTCCTCAGAACAAACGATTGAAACATATCAAGGCCCGAAGCACCGTCAGCACTAAGGTATGATCATCTTTTCTTTTTAGTTACATTTTACACTAACCCGTGTGTAGGTATCCGATCGAAATAGCTGATGAGCTTTCCAAGGCCCCTAATAGGGCTGCTCCTAGAAGGCTCAAAGCTCAACTCGGGGCTCCGACCCCGAGGGTTCCCAGCGATCGACCTTGAGGATTCTCAATGATCGACTTCGAGGCAGCGTAAACAACGATCGGCCTGGAGGCAGTGTAAATCAGCGACTGCGGTGAATCAATGTGAGGTTCCCAAGGCACGTGACTTGAGCTGACAAAGTCTATCAGGCTAGTCCAAACCCGTATCATGACATTAAATGGATGCACCAGCCCCATATCTTTGTAATAATTGCATTTGTACTATGTTGGGATTCCCCCTCATATATAAAAGAGATCCTTGTCATTTTGTAAAAGAAATATGATACTCAATACTGAATATACAAAAACATTCTCTCAGCTTCCTAACTTAACATATTTTCTTGATCTCATTACTTACATTTATTGCTTACATTTGTTGTGTTCTATTTATTGTTCTTCATTTATTGCTCATTATTGGTCATAAAGAGCTGCCATTGAATTTATCATAACTGTTAATCCTCCATCGACTGCCCTTAGCCAAGCATCCGTCTAGACCTCGAGGCCTCGCACACACAAGCTTGAGGCCCCGATTTCTAGCCATTCGGTTTGATTATTATACTATCTACAAGCTATTGTCTTATTCTTTCTAATCTTTCACTTAGCATCTATTTCCTAAAAACTAGCATAAAAATAGATCGCATATTTTTAGAACCACAAAATCAAATCTAATTGTTATTACCATTTTCAAAGTAAACAGCAAGGCCGCGTTCGCATAGAGTACTGGACTCCCCTCCCCCAGACCCAGTTACACTTCGCATTCGCGGAGGGGAGGGTGCGATCGCATAGCACAAAACGATCCCCAACTATTTAACTCTACGCGTTCGCGCCTGAGGTAACGCGAACGCGATGAGCAAAATATCTGAGCACCAGTAACAGCAAAAACCAACAACTTTCTAAGTGAAAAATATCCCGCGGCCTATCCAAAACTCATCCGAGCCCTCGGGGCTCTAAACCAAACATGCATACTAACCTAAAAAATCATACGGACTTTCTCATTGATAACATCACCAAAATAACACCTAGAACTACGAGTTTAGCATCAAAATAAAAAAAATCTCAAGAATTCTTAGGTTTCCAATTTCACAACCGAGGGTCCGATTCACGTCATTTGAACTCCGTTTCTTACCAAATTTTATAGGCAAAACTTAAATATCATATTAAACCTGTACCGGGCTCCGGAACTAAAATACGGGCCCGATACCATCAAATTCAAACATATTTAAATTTCCAAAAACACTCATAATTTTAGTTAAACAATTTCTTTCAAAAATTTATTTCTCGGGACTGTAAATCATGGGTCCGGGTCCGTTTACCCAAAATGCTGACCGAAGTCAACTTAATTTCAATTTTACAAGCAAAATTAGCATTTTTCTCAAATTTTCATATAAAAGCTTTCCGGATTTATGCCCGAACTGTGCACACAAATCGAGATGAGACAAAAGGAGGTTTTCAAGGCCTCGAAACACAGAATTGACTTTTAAAACAAGTGATTACCTTTTGGATCATCACAACTTGGCTTAATTTACAATACAAACAATTCCTTTAATAGATATATATATATATATAGAATAATCGTTCTAGTAGCTATCAATAGGAAACAACATACATGTGCTTAAACACCGTTGAGGTCTGTCTATGACACATTCTGGTAGGACTCTAAATGACATGTTTGATGGTGGAAAAAAATATTAAATTATGTTTTCCAAAATTTATTCTTTCCATATTAGTTTGTTCTCCCAAAGGATGTGGCTTAAAATAAAGATTACCTAATACTGTCTGCAAGTATCTGTCTGAGGGTGAGGCTTGAATGCTCTCCCCTTTGTCTTCAGTCTTGGAAACTGTTGGTCTCATGTTGTACATGTAAAATACTTGTTTATTAATTGACAGTAATTTTAAGTCTACTTTACTGATATGCTAAATTAGTATCTTTTCCTTATATATATATAGAGAGAGAGATTATGAAAATTAATTAATTTTGTATGTTACCTTAACCTAGAAGTGTAAAAATATTACATGTCGGCATGCACTTAAATTAAACCCATATACTTAAAAGAGATGGTTAAGCACTTTTGGAAGACTTAAAAGAGATGGTTAAGCACTTTTGGAAGCCATAATCACGCACCCCAATATGTTTTATTTTCAAACATTTCCATGTTTGGAAAGATCAAAAAGACACTTATGTTATATTATTAATGATAATAAGGTTTTAAAGTGGCCACGACAACCTCAATCAACTAGGACCATTCGTTTCCTTCAAGTTGGTATTAATTAATTCACTATTATAAGGTCAGACCTTACATTACAAACAACGTTAGCACTTGCAATTTTTCTCATTACTTTATATGATGTCCATTATATATATACCTCATTAAGTGGGCCTCTTTTTAATGTACAATTGTCGTTTATCTTGTAATTATTCCTTTCAGTACAGAGACAAAGGAGTATGACCTAACAGCGCTTCATTAGAAAAAAAAAATCTGATCTAAAATAAGAAACTTTTCGTGATTTCGAGAATGATATTATAAATTACCAAGATGAAATCTCTTTGTTGATGTTATCTTTTATATATAATAAATAAAAGAATGCGTATGGCATTTTTGAAAGTGGGATTAGGCACCTCTGATTCGAGTATTGAAGGATTCTATTTTTATGGTTAATTAGGCTTTATGGTGTTTGGAGGGGATTGGGTTGGTTTCGCGGCTAAGTGTTTTTTCAGATCTCTGATTGGTTGATCCCTTTTATATTCGTAATGTGAATATGTATATTGAATACGTGCAATTTGTATAATAAATGTATTAATATTAGTTAGTTGTGTCGTATGATATCTTAGTTGGTTTAGTTAGTAAATGATTTAAGTAATATTTGTGATTAATGAACCAATTGTTTAGTGATGTAGGTGCATGAACATATTTGATTTGTTATCTGAAATGTATATATAAATATTATATATTTAATTTAGTCGTCTTTTTAAGATGTACGTGCATGTTTATATATGGTGGAGGATCGCGCAATGTGGCGGGTTTGCACTAGTTTTAATGAAAGAAGTAGTAATAATAATAGTAGTATTAAGATGAATTTCGTAGCAAAAAGTAACACGAAAAGAGCAACTAGCTAAAGAATTTCCCGATGTAAAGTGTTGTATGTCTTAAGCGGTCGTTTGGTATGAGGTATAAGTAGATATAGTGTTGGTATAAAAATTTAATACCAACTTAATATTTTGTTTGGTTAGCGAACTTGGTATAAATTATTTCGGGATTAAAATTAGTACCAGGATAATTTATACCTTATAGGGGGTAGGGTAATTAGTGTCGAGATAATTTATACCTTCTTCTTAGAAATTATGCAATTATCATTTTTAATAGTACATACCAAACAGTGGTATAAAACAATACCAGGATAACTAATCCCGGTATAACTTATAAAATTGAGCTTTCTACATATTCATCTATTTCAAGATTATTATGTCAAAATCGAGATCTTCTTAGGGTATCTCCAAGGGTGCATTATTTTTTGCACCAAATCTAAATTTGGTGTAAAATTTGATATTTTTTTGCTCCAATGGAATACCAAATCTTGCACCATTATAGTGCATGAATCAAATTTGGTGCAACACTATTCATCAACACCAAATTTGATTTATTATTATTTCATTTATCTTTTTATTTTCTTGGACTTTTAATTTATCATATATTGTGTATATAATTAATTTTAATAATTTTAATTTTATATCCTATGTTTTTGATATATTAATTTTTGTATATATTATATTGATATAAAATTATAAGTTAATTTTATTATTATTATAATTGTATAAAAAGATATGTAACCATTATTTAAAAATGAAAAATGCAAATGTAAATGTAAGATATCTAATGTTGCTAAAATTAAAAAGTGAAAACTAAAATTTAAAAAAGAAAATTAACAATACATAATATAAAAATACATTATATTTAAAGTACATCAAAGAAGGATACCTTAAAATTGAAATTACATTAAAAAAACATAAAACATAAGTTTAATAATCCTCTATGTCATTTTCAGGTGCACCAAAATTACCAAAAAATGGAGAGAACAGGGTAGAAGATTGTTGTGCTTGTAGTTGTTGTGTTAACTTCTTTTATCGATTATTCGTTTTTGTTCTTGTCGCAAAAATTTACGAAGATTTGGATCGTCAATGGAATTCAAGTTCGTCTATCAAATCTTATTTTCTTCTTTGTATTCTTTTTGTCTTGAAGCTTCATTTCTTGAGTTACTTGACTTTTCCATCGCCTCAAGAAGCTGACGATTTTCCGATTGGATCATTTTATCAATGATTTCACTTTTAGTTAATTTATCCTTTGAAATAATTTTGTAATAAATGATTATATATGTGGTGAATGTGAATTATATATGATGAATATGGAAAAAAGAAAAAAGATAGAATTTGTTTGAAGAAAGTAAAAAATAAAATTTAACTAGAAGATAATAATATAATATAAAAGAGAGAAAAGAAATATTTTTTTTGGTGTAAAAAATAGTGTGAGATTGAAGTAAATTTAATATTATACCATTTTAATGTGAAATTTGGTGTTAGGGTTGGAGAAGTCTTAATGGTTTTCAAGTCAAGGAAAAGAAACAAGAAAAATTTTAGTCGAACCTATCAATCTCTTAATATAGAAACTTGTTGAAATCTGGCCAAGCAATGAAGCTCTCTTAAGTCTTGTCAAGTGATCATCTTAGGTTATTTCCTCGTCAAACATTACTAAAATTTTGTTGCACTTTCATACCTTTGTTTAATACCACTTGGTGCCAAAAATAGAAAGAAAGAATCAAATAGTAGAAAATACAGTGGGAACAACTTAATTAGGTTGTACGGTAATTATATTGATTGATTTGGTTATATATGTGGGAAGTCCACGACTCAACTACCACATGTGACAGAACATCAATCTTCTAATTGCTTCTTCAGGAGTCCGAAACCAATTGTGGTTCTTTTTTATTCAAAATACATAAATAGGTAGAAAAAAAAGGTGACATTTTTATGTATAGAGCCACAATACTTGGCGCTATACAGTAACGTTAACTGTGTCGTTACTGTATAGCGCAAAGTATTGTGGCGCTATACTGAAAACGTTGATACGCCCAGGTATAGCGCCACAATACCTGGCGCTATACATAAGTTTTATATATAGCGCCTGGTATTTTGGCGCTATACTCCTTTTTCCTGGCCCCACCAATAATTCCTGACTTCAATAATTCAAAAGCGTATAGTGCCAACTTTTTGGGCGCTATATATATAGATATATAAAAAAAAAAATCTCGGCTAGCCATTTCCTATATAAAGAGGTTAGGATTGTATAGAAATTCATTCAAAAAAATTTTAACTCTTGTTGAAACGTTTATTATTGTTAAATTCTCCAACATTTTTTCATTATGTCTGAAGAGCGTAGAATAAGAGTTTCATTATATTGGGGAGTGAGGTTGTGACGGAGAATAACTCTGTGGGCTACAGTTTACCTGCTCAGTGTCATGTTAAATTTTCACTTACAATAGAGTACGATAAATTGATATCGTTGTTATGCAAAAAAATGAGTGTGAGGAAACGTTCAGTGATACTTAAAGTAACTGGAAGATATCCGTATTCCGTCACTCCGCAAGGGCTTGCTTTTTTACTCGGAGTTTAACATCGACGATGATGAAACTTTGAGTGATTTTCTGAGGACTCCGGACGAATGCCGGGAATTTCCTGTAATCACAATGTTGGAGATGTACGTGAAGGTTGAAGCCGTTCCAAAAAACGAGGTTGTGCGTAGTAGAGATAACCCCCAGTCATCGGGTGGTTATTCTGGAGCAGTTTTTGCCAGACAGGTTCCGGATGAAAGAGTTTTCCTTGATTTAAACTTAACACCGCCGGCGAATGAGCAGCGAGAAAATAATTTATACCTTGCTTTCCATAATTCACAAGACGAGTGGTAAACTTTAATTTTCATTTGTGTTAATTATTTATATTTTTGGCGTATTGAATTTGTATTAACGCTCATATATTTAATAGGGGGTACCGGCCCGATATGAATTTTACAAGTGGCCCATCCGGTAGTCATCACCTAATTCAAAACGTACATCATGGAATTTTATCACATTACGACTTGTAAGT
This sequence comes from Nicotiana sylvestris, assembly GCF_000393655.2. Taxonomy (NCBI): domain Eukaryota; kingdom Viridiplantae; phylum Streptophyta; class Magnoliopsida; order Solanales; family Solanaceae; genus Nicotiana; species Nicotiana sylvestris. The sequence continues at coordinate 158,745,917 of NC_091065.1, read as the reverse complement.
GAAGTGATATAGCCATATGGAAAGCATTTATTAATTCAGTAGCTTATATTTTTGTTAGTTGTGCAGTGAAAACGAGCAAGTTGAACCACCCGTACTCACTCAATTGACCGAAAATGACATATTACATCGGGATCTGGCAGATGCACAGAGTGAGGAACAGAACAGTGATTACGATAACAATGCCGATGAATCCGGAGATGAGACACCCTTTTTTCGTGAGGATGGTGATGAGGAGGAAGGACCTGATTTGAAGAGAGACCTCCCTAGACGAAGAGTGTACGAGTCCGAAGTGCCATTTCATTCAAGGTAAATTCCTTACATTGATAACTTGCCAACCGTGCCAGATGTGAAAGCTTTCACAAGGGATTTTGATGAAATCCGGACAACAATGTGGGATGAGTCTAGACCAACGGTGCTTGCAAAGGGGATGCTTTTTCTTGATAAAGCGCACTTAAGCAGGGCTTGTAAAATGCACAACGTAAAATAGTGTCGTGAGATGCAGGTATGTGAGTCAAGTCCGATAGTATACAAGGTTGTTTGCCGCAGGTGGTTTTGGCCATGTAATTGGATGTTGCGTGCGACCAAGAAGAAGACAGGTATGTGGAAAGTGGGTAAATACATTCCCACCCACACATGCGAAATGGACACATTCAACGGGAATCACTTCAACGTTGATATTGACTTGATTTCTCTTGTACTTATTCCGTAACTCGAAGCGTCCATAAGGTATACAATCAATGAGTGCATTACATCAGTCCACCAGGAATATGGCTATACCATTACGAAAAGAAAGGCATTTCTTGGGCGCAAACGAGCGTTTGAAATTGTCTATGGTAATTGGGATAAGTCATTTGCATCTCTGCCAAAGTACATGGCCGCACTGCAGCACTTTAACCCCGGGACAGTTGTTGAATGGAAGCTAGAGCAGAGTTCGGGAACACCAGAATACATATTCAATTATGTGTTCTGGGCGTTTAAGTAGCAATTGATGGTTTTTCGCATTGCCGGCCCGTAATATCCATAGACGGAACTCATGTATATGGAAAGTATGATATCAAACTATTGATAGCCGTGGTAGTGGATGCTAATGGATAGATATTTCCTCTAGCTTTTGCTGTTTGTGCCAATGAAAGCACAGAGACGTGGACGCTATTTTTGAACCACCTGAAAGAGCACGTTGTCAAACAACATTCAGGTATTTGTCTACTATCTGATCGGCATGGTGGTATATTAAGTTCTGTGGAGAACTTGCCTGCATGGCAAGAACCTTATGCATACCACCGTTACTGTGTGAGACACTTTAAGGCCAATTTCCAGAAGGCACATCCCAACAAGGATCTACATGATTTGATGTGGATGGAAGCAACAGACCACCAACAACATAAATTTTAGAGGCATATAGATTCTATCAGGCAAGAAGATGAGGCAGCCTATCGTTGGTTAATGCGACATCACCCTGAAAAGTGGACGTTGCATGCGGATAGTGGCAGACAATGGGGAATTCTTACTACAAACGTGTCAGAGTCCTTCAACGGGTTATTGAAGACGACAAGAGGATTGCCCGTCACAGCCATGGTGCGGATGTCGTTCAAGTAGATGGCGGAGAGGTTTGTTGAACGGTCTGTAGTTGCAACGAAATTGATGGAAAGGGGTGTTGAATTTATGCTAGTGCTGATGCAGAGATTTGAGAAATACAGGCGGCGAGCACATTGGCATTCATTATTGCAGTATGATAACGAAAGAGGTATTTTTGAAGTTCGCACCGCTATCTATAATAATCTTGGTAATAATGTACATACTATAAATGAATCAGCAAGGTTATGCTCCTGTGGGAAATGGTCCATCTACCACATGCCTTGCTCACATGCCATCAAGTGTTTTCAACGTGTTGGTTATGCGGAGACCAACTATGTTGATCAACAATATAGTGTTTCCAAGTACCTAAACACATATAGTGGTCAGTTGCAGCTAGTGGGTGCTGAGCATTATTGGCCTCCGGAACCATTTAAAATGGTGTGTAACAAGTCCTATTTGCGTAAAAATACAGGTACAGAAGAGAACGCGTATACAAAACCAAATGAATGTTAATGACACCGTCTAAGCACACAAATGTTGTATATGCTCGCAAACAGGACACGACCGTCATAAATGTCCTTCAGCTGGTTTGGGTGGCAAAACTAATCAAGCCCGTGGTGGGTGTTCTTCTAGTGTACCTAACTACCCATGAGTTGATGTTGTGATAATTAGTTGTTATGTCTATGTTGCAAGATTTATAAAATAAAATTATGCTTGTTAACTATGATTTGTACTTTCCCATTTTGCCTATTTAAATAATAATTTAATAAAACTATATGTATATTTATTATGTGTGTGTTGTCATGTCGAACTGAAAAAGCTGACCAGCTGACATAAAGTTGTCTTGTCAACATCATGATATTTAACACGCAAAGTATAGTGCCATTAGATAGTACGTTATGTGTGTGTTGTCTTGTCGAACTGAAAAAGCTGACCAGATGACATAAAGTTGTCTTGTCAACATCATGATATTTAACACGCAAAATATAGCGCCATTAGATAGTACGTTATGTGTGTGTTGTCTCGCCTATAAATAGCGGGCTCATTGTAGTTATTTTGTGTGCTCAAAATTTACTAAAAGCAAATATTTTATTAAAAGTAAGGTTTTTTTACTAAAAGCAAATATTTCACAAATGGCTCAACCTCTTCATCCACCAAAGTGTAACTGTGGAAAAGCATGCTTGATGCAAAATTGTTGGGACGATGGTGAAGTTGGACGCCGCTACTGGCACTGTATGACCAGTTTTACAATGTTCCCGGCGAACCTATTTGTGATTTTGAGGAATGGGTTGATGAACCATGTTATCAGGAATGTTACAGAGAACAACTGCAGTTTCTTCATAATATGTGTTTAAGACAACGGGAACATGAAAAAGAAAGCAATAGAATTATTGCAGACTTGAGGGCGAACCTAAAGGAGGTGGGAGAAGAAAAATGGAAAACACAATGGAATTGTGAAGCACAAAATGAACGTAAAAAAATATAAACTGGAACTTGCGGAGGTGAAGGCGAAACTGAAAGAGGTAGAAGAAGAAAAAGAACAACTGGAAGAACGATTTAAGTTGTTGGAGCGGAGAATAAATAGAAATCGGGGCTAAACATTGGCATGTATGTGTTTAGTGTATTTTTCATATTTCATGTATTTTTATTATGTTGGCCTGCTATGTTTGTGTTTGTGTTTGTGCTTGTGTTTGTGCTGTAGTAATGTTTTCCTTGTTTATTGTATTAAAATTTATTTTAATTGAAGTGGAATTTAAGTTTAAGTGCTTGTGTTGTACTAAATTTTATTTTATGAAACTATCAAACGAATGGAGAACTAAAAAAAAAGTAATGGGCATATTCGATTAAATATTGTTGTTAATGTATACAAAAATATTGTTTACACCATGTCAATGTGTCCCGCATCCGGTGTGTCTCAATGCAGCCACTGGCCTGAGGCGCATCCCCTCCTTCCCGGGTACACTATTAGGATCATCATCATCAAGTCGTCTCCTTATAGCCGGATGCGGCACAAGATGACATGTATCGGTGGTGCTGTCAGCTCCAGTAGAAGGCTACATAATAATATGAAACTTAGTATAGAAAACTACATAACAATTCACAACAATTTATATTGTCTTACCATCATCGTCTCTAGATCCTGAATGTAGTCATCTGTCGCTGCATCGCATGAAGCCTTAAAAAGGAAATTAATAAAGTTAAGGAAAATAATTAAGTTACAGTTAAAACAAATTCAAATTCAATACTAATAAACTCATACCTGCGCATGTGATGTGGAGCCATAACTCATTCGGCGCCCACTATAAAAATCTCGGGTCGGTCGATCCTCAATAGTGGTAGACGGGCGTGGGAAGTATCACCCCAATCCACTCCTTGAATATCCGAGCCCGTGATCAATAATTGACCCGATGGGGTCACTTGCGATGGCACTGGAGTGCGATAAATTCCAAGGTTGTAAGACGGCATGTCCGTCTCATGCATGCCACCTGCCATATCAGCAACAACATCATTAGCAGGAGCCTCAACGCCCCCTTGCTGGGGACCACCTCCTCTCCGCCCACGACCATGTCGTCCGGCACCACCAGCTTGTCGGGCACCACCAGCTCGTGGGATACCACGACCTCGATGGTACTGCGCTGGGTCCATATAATCAGCCTCGTGTGCCAAATGCTGATCCGATCGGGCTCGCTGCAGTGTCTGGGCAGCCACATCCATGAATCTATGACTATACTCCTGCATGGCCATAGGATCGTGGACATAACTCTGCATCTGCTACCCCATATGATAGACGGTATGCAATCCAATCGCCTGCACAAAGTAAAAAATATAAACTACATATTTGGCACTAAATTACAAGTATATAATTAATAATAACTGAAAACATACCAGGGCCTCGTGTCTCCCGGTGTATAGGACGTACCGACCGTGTGCCTGATGAACTGGGTTCTCGATAAAAAGTCGGGAAACAGTGCGGTACCATGCCATATAACGTTGAACAGGAAAGTGCTACGGAGGTGGGGTCAAGTCCCCTCGCTTGTCTTAAGTACCCAACTTCTCGTTAAGCCATGCCATAAATGTGTCGTCCGCTTTGGACCGATCATTCCTCTCATAATGTAAAGCATGCCATGTAGGCGGAGTCGGTATAGGCTACGGCAGGCCAAGCTGACGAATACCCGCTCGGAGGCATGATGATCGACAATATCGAGGCATATGAGCGGGACAGAAGCCCTCCAAATATGTCGACCGAACGTGCAATACGCTAGCAGGGTACCTATCACCTCATCGTTGTACGGCGTCCAGATGAACTATCAAATAAGAACACAAATCGTTAGTATGCGCAACACTAAGTTAATCTATAACAGGTAAGTTTAGTTATATATTCACCTGTGCGTCCTCCAGCAGATCCAACACATCCCTGCATAGGGGGAGATTATGATGGGCATCATACTTTCGTGCAAGAGTACGACGCATAACCCACCTAGAGGCTAGAGGGAGATGCAGAATTTCTACATTAGCCGGTAGCTGTGGTAGAGGTAACTGAAACTACAGAAATCGCTCCCAGACCCAAACCTAACATACAAAGTTGACGTAAAGTATAAGATTAACTATAACTAGGTAAAATTGTAACTAATGGACATATTATTTGTATATGTTGTCACCTGTAAAAGCGGAAAAAAGCCATCAATGTCTCTCTGTGTACCGATGCAAGCCCGACACATCTGCCTGTACAGATATGAGATGATAGTACCACCCCAGCTGTAGATGGTTGTATCCTCGTACCGGGCAATATGATGCAAAAAACGGAGGCTCACTAGGTTCCCCGAAGTGTTCGGGAACAAGACCCCCCCAAATAGAAGGACCAACAGAAGCCTCGTATATTGTTGTACATCCACCTTCACTGACTCATCGGTGATAGTATGGTGGATCTACACCAGGTGGTCTCTAATGGGGACCAACTGTATACGACTGGACCCAGACGCTACCTCATCGTCCTCTGGCATGAAACCCGTGAGCATGTGTAGCATATCCTAATATGCCTGCCGCGAATAATATCTCATGGTCGCAGGCAGTAAAACTGGTAAGCCATCAGCGGACATGCCATATAAAATCTCGGCGTCCTGGAGAGTGATGGTGGCCTCGCCGATGGGCAAATGAAAATTGTGCGTATCCGGTCGCCACCGCTCAATCAAGGCCGTGATCAAAGCATAGTCAAGCTGTATCCGGCCAATCCTAATAACCCTATATAATCCCATCTCCTCCAGGTAATGAACCACGCGGGGATGTAGAACGTGGGGAGGACTCAAAAACTCCCACAATAGATCCACTTTCCTATCCCAGAAAATCTGCGTAAGCAACTGTCCGTCCCATATATACTCGGATCTATGCTGGGGCTGTAGGGATAATAGATCCAACGTCCGAGGGCCGAGATGTATAGTCGCGTCCATGTCGTCAACTGTAAATTCATATTTTTTAATAACTTAATTGTACAAATTATATATATATATATGGGTTCCGGGCTCGATATTTTGAGGCCCAGTGACACTAAACTATCATTAATAATTATGTGGTTTTATTATAATTTAAATTCATATTTTTAATAACTTAATTGTATAAATTATATATATATATATCGATAGGTTCCGGGCTCGATATTTTGAGGCCCAATGGCACCAAACTATCATTAATAATTATGTGTCTTTTTATAGTTTAAATTCATATTTTTAATAACTTAATTATACAAATTACTAATTATGTGTGTTGATACAATTATTAACTTAATTGTACAAAGTTTGCATTTTCAACAACCAGTATAAGATACTTAAACAAAAGGAATTCTAAGCTAAAATACTACACATTACTACGCAACAAGGCTCTAAATTTTACTACGCTAAAAGGGTCTACGTTTTACTACGCTAAAAAGGTCTAGATTTTACTACGCTAAAAAATAATCTAAACTAAACATAAACAACAAATAAATTTAATTGCAAATAAAACACAAAATAGCATGAAAACATATATATATAAATCAGGATATTAACAGACAAATTTATTTTGCAAATTTATATTTTTTTAGAAAACACTAATATTAAATCCGGATAAATTTTAACATGCTAGTTTCGAAAAAAAAACACAAACCGAAATAGAACACATGCAAATCAAATAATATGCATTATTATAAATGTGTCAACTTAAAATAAATCGAAATACCTCGATTTAGAATTTTCGGAAAGCAAAAAGATTGAAATTTTGACTCCGGAAGTGTGAATCAACAATAACACGAAGCTCTACTCGAATGTGAGACCTATGTTCTTCAAGTTTTATGTGTCGGGGGGACCCAAATTTTTTTTTAAAAGGAGGGCAGAAGCGGGTATGGGGTGGGGGATTAAGAAGAGAGGAGACGTTAAAAAAATGGAGGAAGAAATGATGAAGAAGACGGAGGAATTTAAAAAACTTATGTATAGCACCAGGTATTGTGGTGCTATACTTGTGCCGTGTCATCTTTTACAGTACAGCGCCACAATACCTGGCGCTATACATTAACGGTGCCGTTACCGTTAATGTATAGCGCCAGATATTGTGGCGCTATACATAAAAATATAACTTTTTTTAACCACCTATTTAGGATTTCTAAAGCAATTTTGTAAGAAAGAGAGTACATTAAGACATTCTAATTGGAGTAAGGATGATGACATTGTAGGTAGACTTCATATTCTGTTTCTTGACAATCTGTGTGGCTTATTGACACGATATTTTATAATTTTCAAGTTATCACGATCCCAATTTCTCACCATAAAATGTCGTAATGGCACCTAGTCTAAGACTAGATAAGCCTAACACATGATGAGCTATTAATAGAAATGAACTACTAAATCATTAATTCATTAACCAGAGATTGACATACATAGCTGGAACGACTAATAGTTATACATACTCCAAAACCGGTAGTACGGAGTCATAAACTCTACTAAATTATACTAGAAGTTTTAAATACAATAATGTTTTGAATTACAATTTGATAGTGGCATAATGAGGTAAGATGGTGACTCTGAGGCCTGCGAACGTCAAGTAGGTATACCTTGAAGCTCCTGCCGCGCATACGCAACCCTCAACATCACGATCAGAAACACCTGGGTCTGCACAAAAATATGTAGAAGCGTAGCATGAGTACACCATAATGTTACCAAGTAAGTAGCAAGCCTAACCTCGGTAGAATAGTGACGAGGCCAGGTCAAGATACCTACTAGACATGGAAATATGTTCAAGATATACATAACGCTAATAACAGAAAGGACATCAATGTAAGGATAACGATGGAAAGATTACAGATATCAACCAATAATGGAATAATAGAAACACAATGGCAGCAAGTAGTAAATGTGTAATAAAGAAGAAATATAAACAGAACACCGATGAGATATGAACGAACTCAAATAAGGAAAAACATATGACAACTCAAATAATCAAATCGTCCCCAAAACAGGGACTTATAACAAGAAATTCCCCGAGACACGTGCTACCATGTACATTTCAACTGTGACAATTATTGATTAAAATGATCGAGGGATATAGTTAAATACCATAAAGCATAATATAAATCTTAAATAAAGTAAGGCGTCAAATGGAATAATGAGTTTATTTTAAAGGTCAAATAAAGTAAAGTAAGATACAATTTTTATAAAATAGAGTATCAGATATGTTTAGTTTAGAAATCAATAAAATTTGAGTAAAAATATCATATTTAAATAAAGTAAAATATTACTTGAATTAACGAATTAAATTTATAACTTGATAAAAGAAAAACACGATAACAATTCTAAGTAGAGTAAACATCAAGCAGGGTGATGAGTAAAATTTGAGAACTCAATTATAGTGAAACTACAATAACTATTTAAAATGATAAAGCACCGAAAGAGATGACGAGTTATATCTTAAGAGACACATGGAATAAAGCATGTAAATATTTATTTTATTTGAACTGTTATGTTACCAACAATTTTGCAGAATACGACATAGTGACTCCATGCAATTAAATTCACATTGACAATCAATTCACTAAGTCATAATGGAGGCAAAGGTTGGCATCTCATGTAGAATGCATGACTCATATAAAAAATCACAATCGTTCCAATACCAAGATAATAATGAATAACCAAACATAATCAAAATATAAGTGAGATGATTTAAGAAAAAATAATAGCCGATCAAATCAACAAGTTGTCCCAATATAGAATGTACAATAAGTTCACAATGAGGTACTACATCATATTCACTTTTCACAATTTCAATCACAATCTTTCCTTCTACCGCCGCGTGAGCCTTACATGTAGATAGTTTTGAAAATACTTTTTTCTGAAATAGCTACAAGCAGTTTAGCCCACCTTATGTCACCGCGTGGCTTCAAGTAATACTCTTACTAGCAACACGCATATAAATCTCACCTTATGCCGTCACATGCACATTAACCCCTATTCTTATACCTCCGCATGCGCATCAATACCACAACACAATAACAACTCGCACCACAAGCTCATATGCCACAACTTTCCAAAATCAACAATAACAATGTTTTCCCAACAAATAGCCCATGGCTCAACCACAATATGTATAAGAATATCAAAAATAACAAATGAATTTGAATTTCCCCACGAGAAAGATATCTCAACAATTAACAACTTCTCCTCAATGTGGTAATGGCTTTCACAACTTCAACACCAATAACTCAATAAGAAGACATTTCACAAAAATAACTTAAATTAAATCATATAGAAGCAAATAACAAGTAAAAAGTACAACAAGTGTTAACAATGACAAATAAAGCATGTAAGGGTAGTTTAATACATGTAATAGTTGATTAACAATGAAGAGTATACATGTTATGACAATTCAATTAAAGGCATGGAAAGAGTTTAAATAGCCTCAATCGGTCAATTACCACATATATCCCATGTACCCACTCGTCACTTTGCGTACACGACTTTCACATAATACAAATAGCACAATCAATCCCAATCCTAAAGGGGTAGTTCCCCCACACAAAGTTAGGCAAGATACTTACCTCAATTAGGTCAAATTAACACTCAAAGATACCTTTATCTTTAAAATTTGCATCCATACGGCTTAAATCTAACCAAAACGACTTAATAAAATCAAATAGTGCAAGAAAAACTAATTATAATAGATAAAGCTACGATCTTTACACATTTTCCAAAAAGCCAACAAATGTCAACTCCAGGCTCGCCCGGTCAAAACCTGGGTCCAAGGGTAGGTGCCGACTACAAGTAACCCCATGAGTACATGTATGTGTTTTGTTTCAAAATCCGAGTCTAAATCGACTTTCAAAACTCAAATTCTCATTTTTCGAAACTTCGGCAAAATTCCTCAAATTTTCACTTTGATTCATATGAATTTGATGTTAAATCTAAGATATAACCATGAAATATAGTTGAAAATTGATTAAATTACTTACCCAATAGTTTGGTATGAAAATCTCTCAACAAAATTGCATCCCAACGAGTTTAGAGCTCAAGAGGTGATAAAATGAGACTAAGTCTCGAAATGCAACTCATAATACCTGCCTGAGATATTGCATTTGCGACAGTGGGTTCGCAAACGCGAGCATTTCATTGCAAAAGCGAACCCTGGGACTCTCTGCTAAAGTTGCATTTGCGACCAAAAGCATCGCAAATATAAAGACAGTTGTCATCGCAAAAGCGATAGATGTCTCGCAAAAGAGGACAACAAAACTCTCGCAAAAGCGAAAAATTTCTTTGCAAACGCGAATTCCTTCCACAAAAACATAAAATCGCAAAAGAGACTAGGATTCCGCAAATGCGATGGTTGCATTTCCGACCTTTTCATCACAAATGCGACGAAGCAGTACCAGCATACATAGTTTTGAAAAAAACCAATCCGAAAACCAATCTGAAACTCATCCGAGCACTCGAGACTCCAAACCAAACATCCACACAAGTCTAAAAACATCATACGAACTCACTTGCGTGATCAAAATACGTAAATAACATCTAGAACTACGAATCATCCCCCAAAACACATAAATTCCAAGGAAAAGTTCAATAGATTCTAGAATTACAACCAAGTGTCTTAATCCTATCAAATCAACTCCGATTGACACTAAATTTTGCAGACAAGTTATAAATGACAAAGAAGACCTATTGCAAGTCCCAAAATCAAATTCCGAGCCCGCAAACCACAAAGCCAAATCATAGTCAAACTTAGGAAAATTTTCAACTTTTGCCAATTACGGTCAAAACCTTCTAGAAGTTCCAAATGCAATTTTGGCATACGCCCAAGTCCAAAATCACCATCCGGACCTAACAGAACTGTCAAAACTCTGATCTGAGATCAAACACGCAAAAATCAAACTTGGTCAACAATTTCATCTTAAAGTTCTAAAATAAGAATCATTCTTCCAAATAAGTCTGTCACTCGAAAACCAAAACCAACGATACTCACAAGTCGTAAAAGATCATATGAAGCTACTTTAGACCTTAAACCACCAAATTGCATTCAAATGCTCAAAATGCCCTATCGAGTCGTTACATTCTCCCCCACTTAAACATACATTCGTCCTTGAACGTGTCAAGAGTCGTTCAAACGCCATCAAATCATTGTATAACCTCCCCAGGCACACAATAGTGGGTTATTCCATGTCACCCCAATTCATATAACCCTGAAAATACAACCTTGATAAAGATCCTTACTGCAACCTTAGTCCATGAACCTTAGAGTCAAAATTTTCAAATATTTGAATTCTATTGCTAGACCTGATTCTCGCATCTACACATTTGAACAAGTTGAATCAAGCCATAGTCATAATCCAAAATGTAATCACATGTTATACTACACAACTAAGATACTCATAGAAATAACCTGCAACCACAATAACTGCTCAATGAGATGCCCGGTACCAGTAACAAACCTCATCTCAAATAAAACAATATCTTAAACCTTCGTACACAATCAATGATGGAGGAAACACACAAAAACTGATAAACACTCATCAGATCAACAAGTCATGGACCTCTCTCGCCTGATAAGAACTATTAACAAATTTTGAGTTGATTAATGGTATTATTCTTCTAAACATACCGTAATCAAATCCGATAGCACGCATTCCAGATTCAATAACCTATTCTCATCAAATACAAGATGCTCTGCAACGTGCTACACCAATACCACCTAAAGCCACACACCGTGCAACCTGTGCACCAAACAAGCAACAATCGGGATGTACCCAAAAGATAATGAAGAGAACCCAATGGGAGAATCACCCAGCAGCTCAACAAATGCCACCACTAAGCGAAATGATATGAACCCATCTCATAATGAAGAAATAAAAACTCTCGAATTGAGTTTAGAGGATCCTATCCCAATCATAACGTCGTTGCGATGCGTGACCCGATCCAAACACCGGTCCACCTGGACTACCTCGAGGTATGAGTCTTACAATTAATAACCATGTGCTTAATATTCAACAAACACACGAGGCGCATGACCATAACCATGAAGAAACGGAAATCACTATTTATACACCACAAACAAGAAGACCATAACCAACATATAATCAACCATTCATCACCTCAGGAGTTATCTCACTCGAATTCCATCACAAAGCCCTAAGCAATATCGCATCATATGCAAATATTAATAGTCTAACAACCCGTCATGGAGTAGAAGAGTAATACACGGAACATTTCAAAACACGAATGAGGTCAACTCTAATCGATGACACCTCCCGCTATAATAGCTGTGCAAAGTAAACAAGTCTGGCCCAATATAAAACACACATCCTCATTAGGCCTACCGGTAGCCTTCGAATCAATTCTGATCCTTCTCGAAATAGGTAGATAACCTCTGAAAACCCGTTATGACCTATCCATAGCACATACATTTAGCTATCAAACTTTTAACATACCTTTCCGTTCACAACCCTAGAAGAATCTGCCTCCGAGAATCCATGTCAAAATCAACCATACTAAGCAGTAAAAGATCAACATTCGTGTCTCCGAGAACCCATCGGTGTTGATACATGGACAATTGTAATTAAGGAATCACGGGACATATCCAAAAACTAGCTAAGTACAATGATACATATGAATAAGTGGAACCAGAATCAAATAATATGGAAGCATCCCTGTGGCACGCTAAAACAATACCTATGATCACTAAATCTGAAGAAACTGCCTTCGGCCTAGCGGGAAAAGCATTGGATCGAGCCTGACCACCACCTATCTGACGTCTCTCTCTTGGGCGACCTCGACCCATACGACCTTCACCCCTAGCTCGCTGAGCGGATGGTATGGCAACTAATGCAAGGTTCATAGACTGGCCTCCCTGCTGCACTTGACCTTTGTAGTGACAAGGACAATACTTCCTCATATGCCCCAACTCTATACAATCATAACAACATCAAGCCGAAAATAGTAATAGGGCCTGCATCAGACCCTGAGAACTATAACTACTAAAGAACCCGATACTGATAAACACTAAATTGATGGAGCACGGGACGAACTCTGAGCTGATAGAGAACGGAAAGATGACTGACCCAGATGAGCACTATAAGAACTATGACTAGCTGATGTGCCACGATTAACCAAATGAGCCATCTAAGCGGGCCTGTAAGGACGACCTCTGCTGTGATGTGACTAATCTCTAGATGAGGTACCACTAAAAACACCAAAACTATGGGGCCTCTTTCCCTACCGCTCCTTTCGCTCAAGCCTGTGAACAAACTCCAAATGCCTAGCAATCTCGACCACCTGGTAAAACCTAGCATCTGTCTCAGTCTCTCGGCCCAAACTGTAATGTAGGCCACAGTTGAGTCCATCAATGAACCTCCTGATCCTCTATCTCTATATGGGAACCAACAATATATCATGACAGGCCAAATCTGTGAATCTCATCTCATACTAGGTCATAGTCATATCTCCCTAGCGTAGCTTCTCGAAATCTCTACACAGCTCTTCCATACGGGTCTGTGGAACAAACTTCTCCAAAAAGAGAATGGAAAACTCATGCCATAAAAGTGTTGCTGCTCCAACTAGCCTGCTCAATTCATAGGCTTCCCACCATCGGTAGGCTGCCCTAGTCAACTAAAAAGTTGTAAATACAACTTCAATAATCTCTAAAATACCTGTTGTACGAAAAATCCGCTGACACCTATCTAGGAAATCCGGAGTATTCTCTGACTCTTCCCCGCTGAACTCTGGAGGCTTAAGCCTCCCAAACCTCTCTAGTCTCTTGTGCTCCTAATCACTCATAGGTGGGCCAACCTTGACCCGAATAGCAGCAACCGACTGGGCTAGTAGTACCCCTGGTGTCTGGAGTCCCTGAGCTACATGCTCTGGAGTACGGACGACAGGAATCTGAGCACCTCCCTCGGCCTGAGAACTGGTTGGTGCGGCCAGAACTGAAACCGCCTAAGGGCTAGTGCATATTGTCAAAATCTGAGCCAAAGCCTCCTGAAGGCCCGAAATCACGATGGGCAAGGTAGGTGTCTGGGTAGATTCCACCAGCTCAATAACATAAGGTATGCTCCTTAGTTGGAGCAACTAGTAGCTCCAAAGGTGCTGCTCTAGCTATGGTACAAGTTGCGCCTCGATCTTTACCGCGGAATCGGCCTCTCGCAGACCTAGCTGGTGGCACTAGTGACCGTCTGCCTGATCCGATCGCACGTGTCCTCACCATTTGTGAGAGAATAGAAGAATAGAAGTTTAGTTTCCAAAATCAATAAATCTTCATGACATAAGTGATCTCGCCCAAACTCACACTACAATTAGGTAGTGAAGCGGTCGAAGCAATAATAAACACAACAGGAGTCGGGATCGAATCCACAGGGAGTAAGAATTAGGATTAGGTATATAACTAGAGTAAGTGTATGATGTGACCTATATTTCACTTTCACATATTCATTGGTTGTTTCTATTTCTACTTTTAACTAATGATTGCAAATAATAACTAGAAGATAATGATTTTGGTTTTGGTTGTTTTTCAAATGATAAAGGAATTTAGGGTCGTGACTTTTACCTAGGTGGCTACCTAACGAGTTGTAAACTATAGGGCAAGTTTGATTTATCGGGATCGTGGTATAGCAATCGCACGCAATTGCTCACTCTATACCTCTCAGTAGTTTGGGTGATTTTGCCCAAATTTGGCTTTCTCAAGTCCAAATGAGTATCGCACAAATCAAGTGATGTATGCTCAAGTCGGGTCTTACTATCTCTAGATTTGATCCTTTAATTAGGGATATCAATTTCTTAAGTTCACCCCAATTTCTTGTTAGCTAAGTTTTCCTAACCCTAGTCTTTTTTTCTCAAGCAAAGACTAGGTCAATTAGGCATGAATTAATGTTTGCAACCATGAATTCTAGAAATTAAACACAAAAAGGCTAAATATCACTAATCCAATCACTAACAAGCCGTAAAATTAAATACCCATTAAGTACCCACACTAGGGTTGATCCACAACCCTAAATAATGATTTAGCTACTCATGAAAAATGAAAAAATACAAGAAGAAATTAAGATAGAATGTATAATCATTGATTAAACAAAGAAAATCTAATGTTAATAAGTCAATCTAGTACAAAATTACTTAAAGAAGTAAAGAAAATGGCTCAGGTGCATCTCTGCAAATTGAAGTTAACCTAAAAATGACAAAAAGTTCTATTTATACTAAGCTGAAAATATCAGACAAAAATGCCCCTGCAAAGGTTGTGCGGCCGCATAATTCTGGTGCGGTCCACACAATGGGCTCCTACAGCCGCACAAAAGTTTTGTGGTCTGCAGTCTTGGGAATTTAGGCTTGGAATCTTCAGGCTTCTGTGGTACGCATAAAAGTGGCTATGGCCACACAAAAGTGTTGCGGTCCACACTCCTTTACTTTCCAGCTCTTTGAATATTTAATCCTGCGATCTGCATAAAAGTGAATGTGGCCGCACAATTTCAGTGTGGTCCGCACTCCCTGAGCTAGACAAAACACCACTCTCTGAATCCCTCTTTTGCAGTCGCACTAGAATTGTGCGGTCCGTACTGCTAGCCCTTTTTGTCCAGTTTTGGTTCTTGTTCACTTTTGACTCCTTTATGAGTTGATTTTAACTTCTTTGGCTCATTTTCCAATATTCCTGCAAGTAAGCATATTTCATTAGTTTCCAGGAATACCTTTAAGCATTTTAAGGTAAAACGCAAGTAAAAGAGAGCAAATAAGCGGTCAAAATCCTTACTTATCAACTCCCCCAAACTTAAGCTTTTGCTTGTCCTCAAGCAAATAAGGCAATTCCCACCTTCACTAGAAAAAGGTATATTTCAGCTAGCCTAAGGTGAATCAATTACACATCAATTGGGACCAACAATTACCCACAACACATATGAATTATTAACAACACCATGATATGACTTTTTGAGTACCATAGTTCTAATGTGACTCTAGAGCATCAAGAGTTGACTCTATTTATCAAGGAAGCTTGCTCTTTCACGTAGGTTATTGTGGATCCCAAACTCCTCTTCCTCTACTCTCCATTAGCCAATCTAACTTTAGAATGCAACACTCGAAGCAAGGATTGTGAAAAGTTTGCTCATCTCTCTCAAAAGAACGTCATAAGTCCAGCTTTAAGTACCATAAGCTTGCCCCTCATGTAAATCACCACTAATGTAAGCTCACTCAACTTGAAATCATGTATGGCTTTTGTGGGATGTAATGAATGCTTTTGGATCAAGGTAGGACTTGTTGGAATAGAATGGTTTCATCTTTCCTTAAGCACACCATTTCCTCTTTTCGGCTCATACTTTCTCTACTCTTTGAGTCATTTTCTTCTTCCTCAGGGGAACTAGAGAGACGTAACATCACTCTTACTTGAGCATGATATTTATTTTTCTCCTATTCTATTTACTTCAGCCTTACCTCTTTATTTTCCTTTGGATTCCCTTCAACTCTTCACTTTATTCACTTTCTTTTTGGCCTTTTTCTTTTTGTTTTTTCTTTATTTTCTTTGCCTTCCATTTTCTTAATTTCTTTCTCTTCCTTGTACCTTATATCACCTCAAACTCCTTGTCTCTCCCCCAAACTTATGTTTTTGTCAATTATTTCCTGAGAATGCTAATGAAATATCGGGTGCCAAGAGAGGGTCATTACAGAATGGATAAAGGCTTGTAACGTAGTTATTAAAAAATGGCTTCAGATCAAAGAGGTTGACTAGGGATATCACATTAGTAGGCTATGGAAGATTTCAACTTTCAATTTGGATCAAGGATAGCATACAATCATTTCTCAAGCCCTTTTATTCATTACTACTATATTTACCAAAACATGAAAGAAAACGGACTCAATCCCTTAAAAAGGTTATCACGCCATCCATCGTTGGGAATAGCCACCCGGTTCACACAAAATTCCACCTTTGGAAAGAACTGTGGCATTAAGAAAATCAAAGGCTTATTGTTCACTCAAAACGTAAAAAGAAGCTAGCAAATTAAAAAGAATCTACTAGAGTAAATAAGAAGTTACACTACTAAGGAAAAGCAAACTAAATAAGCTATAAAATAAACTACAGAAAGTTAGATAAATGAATATACAAATCGAAGTCAAATGGATATATACACAAGAGAGAAGAATATATATATATATATATATATATATATATATATATATATATATATATATATATATATATATATATAAGGGGATGAATATTTACATCAAATGGAGAGAATATATACATATCAATGTTAAATAAAGATGAAAGAAAGATAGTATCAGAGTTATTATAACCCAAATGTCAAATAATATAAATAGACCACCCCCAAATGAAAAATAAGCATTGTCCCTTATGCTTAACAAAAATAAAAACAGGGAAAAGGTAGAGAGTTAAGAGAACTCCTTATGCGGTCTCAGTCTCCATAGGATCATCAGCAACCTTAGGCTCAAGTTATATCTCATCATTACTAGGCTGAGGGTTAATTGGGTTGCTGAACATCCAGATTATCTCCTCAATAGTGTGCGAAGTGGAAACCGGCTCCTCAGACTGGCCGGCTGATGCCCTTGGTGCTATCTGTGTTGCTGATGGTGCTGTCTCCATGAGTAGGTCTAATGGCAAATCTCCGGCAAATGCAATCTTCTCGACCTCTTTTGTCAACTTCTCCATTGACCTCTTTGATGCTAGAGACTTCTTCATCTTTCTGACCTGCTTGCTCAAATTTGCAATGACCTTCCCATGCGCCACTAGAGTATCTGTAATGGTCTTCTGGTTTTGCAGAATCTTTTTCAATGCTTCTTTCACTAACGGAGGTACTTGTGGCTGTGATGGAGCTGCTGGGGCTGAGGACTGTGATACAACAACACTGGATATATCAGTCAGCTTTGTAGTAGTTGCATGCATCTAGTTGTTGAGACTCGCCAATGTCTGGGAGACTCGCAGTGCAGTCTAAGGATAAGCAGAGGAAGCTAGCACTGGCAATGGTACTAAAAGTCTAACAGAAGCAGGTGGGTTGGTAGAAGAAGATGGTCACATGGCTGATGTCCCATTAGAAGTATCGGCTGCTGTGGAAGGCTCGACAGTTGAATTAGTAACTACTACTGCTGGCTCCTCAGACTGGCCAGCAGAGGTAGTATCTTTATTTTTGAACTTCGGGTTGTCAGCCCCCTAGCGGTGGTACCAGGAGAAAGGCTTCTTGATTTTCACATCTGTATCATAATGCTTTGACTCCACCCTTTGATCCTTGAATTATATATATTGAGGAAGTTCAGGTATGTATATGATCTTTCTTCCTTCTAGACAGCTAAAGTGATATTGGTGGACATGATGGCACCAACACTTATCGGATACCCTTCCATAATTGAAGCCACCAAGATTGCATGGGGAAGTGGGAGCATGTTTTCATTGAGACATGGGTAAATGCGGCTACACACAAATGTTTGCCACCCATTTGCTTCAAAGTTTAGGGTGGCCCGAAAAATTGGAACCCCTACTGCGAGCCATAGAAGTGTTGACCCTGGGATTGTTAGAATCTAATCCAACCACGGATAAGCTGCATCACCCATGGCTAGCTTCTCCAAATACTGCACTACTTCCACTTCTTCAAACCCCATAAATTTGTTCAGTGCAACGGGGTCAAAGCAAATTTTTAGATTCTGCACTTTGGTCACCTTAGTACCCTTTTAGATGTGAGTAACATTCGCGTAGAATTCTTTGACCAGGTACATATTTGCATCTAGTTCACGCGTAGAATTGGAACCCTTTTTGCCGGTAATACAATTGTCACGCCCCAACCTCGGGGAGCGCGACCGGTGCACGACCGAGTGAACCCGGTCGAGCAAGCCTATTCAGCCTCTCCTACCCGACTCATTCATAACCCAAGAGGGAAACACATCACCATTTGTTAAATATGGGAGAGATCAGTTATATAAATATGTAAACGTTGCTAGTTCATTTTTACTTAAACACCATATGCCATAGTTAAGTTTCACAAAAGTAAATACAATTGACAATCTAGTGGAAGAGTTCCAAAATACAATGTGATCCAATGACCACCCTGACACCCATATATGACCTACATAAATGTCTACGGAGCCTCTAATGATACAAAAGACCAACATGACAATGCCAGCAACAAGGCCCCGGCGATACCTCAAAACTTAAAAATTTATACAAAAGAAGAACTACATAACCCCTGGGAGAATTAGGGGCTCACCAAGACTGCTATGAGGAAAGAAAGAGAGCACCACTATCTGCGATCGGTGCTATCTGCGATGGAACCACCTACATCCATTTAAAGATGTAGCGCCCCCGACAAAAGGAACGTTAGTACTGTAGAACAGTACTAGTATGTAAGGCAAACACAAATCTCAATAGAATGAACAATGAAAACAAATAGAAGGTAGTTAAAATAATCAATAAGTACTTCACAGGATTACAAAGAAACACCAAATAAGGACCACATCGTTCCGATTCAATCTTTTCATCTCTTTAGGTTAGTATCTTCAGTGCCAAGTGTCACACCTCCTTGTTACACACCCTAGGGTATATATATATATATAGGGAGTTTTTCCAATTAAAGTGACATTATTCGACATGAGATTGTTTATTCATTTTTATTCAGAGTCGCCACTTGGGATGGTTTGTTTTCTGGTGTTCCAAGTCACCGGTTTATTTTAAAATCCCAAATCGAGGAATTTCAACTTTCCTTTTGAAGTCTGTGAACCAGAAATTCTAAGTAAGGAATTTTTTTAACCCGAGGGAAGGTGTTAGGCACTGCCGGATTCCGTGGTTCTAGCACGGTCGCTTAAACTATTATAATTGGCCTATTATCTGATTTTAATACATGTTTTAACCTATGGTATAATTTTAACTTAATAAATCGCTTTTAATCATTTTTAGGAAGATTCAACGTTATTTAAAATATGCCTTGAACCACGCCACATGAAATGCACCTGCGGTCCACGACACATTTTATTTAAAGTTGTTGAGATTTGGATTTGGGTCACATGAAATGCACACCCGAGTTTAGGAAGGTAATATTATTAAAATACGCGCCTAAAGCAACTACACGTTTTTAAATTTGCGAGGGCCATGAAAATTTGCTAAATGGAACGCCTCGATTTCTAAGAATTTTAAAAGATATAATTAAGTAAGGGCCACGCATTTAGAGATTCTATTTGGCGCGGCGCACCTCGATTCTACTTTAAAAGGGTATTCAAACCAATATTCGGAGGGCCATAGACTATTCGTGTTGCTAATATGGCTCAACTCCACCGACTACTTAAAGAAATTACAACTGTTCGTAAAATGATGCCCAACTTCAGTTCTTCAAATCTAGAGGCTGCCCAACTGCAATGGGCCTCCCTTCAACTTAAGAAAAATTCGATACTCAGGCCCAAAAAAGGTGCCCAAATATTGGCGAGCATAGGCTGCAGGCACAGAATTTGGAATCGAACCCCAATAGAGGCAAACAGGTGTGAGAACCAAAGAGATATGCCTATTGTGTCATTTATCACTTGACGAAAGCAAATTATTTAATACTACACCTTGCTATCAATTCACAATTTTACTTTAGGCACTATTACCCTCACTCATAAAACAAGCTTGTACGATCATCAATGTAACATGCCTAACCTTAAACTTATGTCCATAATTAATTGACCTCATACATGCAAAGGGCTCAGCATAGAACTTATAGGTTTTCAAATTTGATTTTAAAACTTCAGCTACATCTACAGCCCTTCGAACACTTTAAAAAAAAACTCAATGATCGCCTAGCTATAATATGCTCGATAGAAGATTGAATTCCACACTAAACACAAGCCAAATATAGTTCTTAAGAGTGTGCTGTTAGCAGCCAATAAAGCACAATGCATCAAACGAATCATAACAAGGGAGTTCAGAAAAACAGGAAAATAAAACTATGAACTAGAAAGTTGATGTTATGCTACCATGTAGCCATGCAGGTTTCAGAATATGTACCTGGAAATTACAAAAAGGAAAAAAGGTGAGGGCAACAAACAGCTGTAGCAGTAATGCAACAGATCCAGCAATAGCAAAAACCAAAATAGTAGAACTCAACAGCAGTAAGCAAGGTCCCAAATTCAACCAAATACACGGTGAACTCAAACTCAAACACCAATGAAACAGTGACCTTGACCCAGAACTCAACCCCAAACTCTAAAATAAGAACAAGTTCAAGCCATTTCACACACCAGCTGAGCCAAGGATTCCCTTAGCAAGTTGAAATTTCAAAAATCAGAAGTGGAACTCAATGGAACAGTGGTTTTTCTTCAAATTTTAGCCGTTCTCTTTTTCTGAGTTTTCTTAACCTTCTAAAAATCTCTCTATCTGAATGGAAACCGAAGTAACTATGCCTTTATAGGCAAGTTACTAGGGCAGCCTTAAGGGTTCAGTTTTATCATTTTAGTCCTTTTCAAATTTTCCTTATTGCTACCTAGTCCTTCATTTACTGACTTGTTGGTCAAGTAAGTATATCATGCAGCTTCTGGGAAGCTTCTCAGGCAGTTACTTGAGAGATTCTCTCAGTACATTACCCAAAATAACCCTTAGTTACCCCTGTATTTTAACTTAAGAACCTAGACAGAACATGGGTCCAAATTGACCCAATTATTCAATTCAAAAATCTAGGCCTTCCATACTAGATTGAATCTCTTTCCTGGGTTTCTGACTTCGAAGCCCGTATAGATTCATTGGGCTAGGCAGAATTGTCCAAGAGAAAAATCGGACTTCTTTTCTTTAAAAACCAAAAATGAAGTAACACAAAGAAACATAGAAATTAAAATGACATGCATGAACAAACTCGACTTTAACACATACAAACAGAAATAATTAAAAATGGAGGCAAAATAGAAGAGACGAAATAAGAGGAGATGGAGACTAGAACTTAAGCGAACAAAATGAATGAAGGGAAAAGAACTGAAAAATACCTAAACCCGGTGGACAAAGTCTTGAAAATCTTCAAAGAAAACTTCGATTTTTGAATGAAATGGGCCTTAATCGTGTGTTCTCAAACGAAAACACACGAATAAAACCAATTTTGTCATTAAACCTTCGTTAAACTCAACTGACTTGGGTTTGGGATTTTAGGGTTCAAACCTTTGATTTAACATTCGATGAGTTCTGGGGTGATTTTAAGGAAAAAGGGTTATGGATTTGGTGTGAGGGGGTCATGGGAGTTGCAGGGTGTTAATTTGGGGTTGAACAGGGGTGGCGCTGCCGCCGGAGAGAACAATGGCGGCACTAGGGTTTCCCTTTTAAATCAAGATTCGAGGCGTTCCAGACAGATTCGAAAGAAAATAAGTAAGGATTCAGAACGGGGAGGTGAAGGGGAGTCTGCAATGTTGATTTGGTGTTCATTGGGACCGGCGCTGCTAGACTGAGGCGGTGGGATTTCGGCGCGGCGTTAGGGCTTTGGGTAAGGGTCTCCGGAGAAGGGTGAGGTGAAAGAGATGAAACGAGAGGGGGGTAGGGTAACGTTTGTACATATATATATTATTTATTCCCCAGTTCCGGACCGTTGGAATAAGGAGATCCAATGACCGTGATCAAAGGGTAATCAAACGACGTCGTTTTGGTTACTGGGGGTTTGGACCGGGCTGAACCTGGATCTGGGCCGATTCTAGACGGGTAATGAGGAATAATCGTTTGGGCCTATGGAATTTTAAATAAAAAGGGCCCAAACAGACTCCTTATTCAAATTGTTTTCTTTTTCTTTTTCAATTTCAAATCCTTTTCCTTTTCAAATTAAAATAAACCAAAATTAAATTTTTAAAACGAAATTAACCTACCCAATTAGATTAATCACTCATCATAGTATTTAGAATAATTAATTAAACCCTAAATTCAAAGAAAAACTATAAAATTTAAAATTAAAGATTTAAAATGCAAAAATGAAATATTTTTGTGATTTTCATATATTATAAAACAAACTAATTTACTAATTAATGTAAAAAATGTAAAATTAAATCCTAAATGCAGTGCATGATATTTTTTGCTATTTTTCATGATTTATATAAAATTAATTATGCACACAAAATGTAAACAAAACACGAAAATTGAGCAATTAATTCCTAAAAACCAAATAATAAAAGAAAAATCCTAATTTTGGAGATTCTGTAGGAGTAACTCATGCGAGGCAAAAATCACGTGCTCACAACTGCCCCTCTTTGTTCGGAGACACGAAGGGTTTCCAGGCAAAGATAAAATGAGCAATTATGAGGGATTTTTACCCGTTTGACACTCCATGGGAAACATTTTTGAAAAGAGTCTGATCAAACCCTGCTTCAAAGGTTGCCTACATATCCTTGGCTATAAAGGAATCAGGTCAATGTAGTTCTGGAAATTTCGGTAGCTGGGACTACTGGGAGCTTTGATTTCACTGCTGTTGCTGCTGCTACTGCTTGCTGACCTCCTTATTACACCAAAAAGGAAAATCTTAAGTTAAGCTAGCTAGGCCTATCAGCTACGGGTTACAAAATTCCTATCTATAAATCTCTTTAAAACATGATCTTGGGTCTTAGCTAATTTTGCTATGGACCCCGATCTAAATCTTGATGCTCGCTAGCTGTAGGTGTTTATTCTTTCTTCAGCATTGGATCAAGGTGGGACAGGCGAAGCTTGTGACTTCAGTTATTTCTTGAGCAGTCCGCATCTTACTCCGTTTCAACCTTTTGAATTCACTCCTTTTATTCTTTTTCTTCTTTCTTTATTCTGAATTGAGACTCATTCTTTCGGTCATCTCGAACCCTGTGTCTCGAGGTACAACTTGTTGGCAAAAGGCGACTAGGGAATGGAGG
This sequence comes from Nicotiana sylvestris, assembly GCF_000393655.2. NCBI lineage: Eukaryota > Viridiplantae > Streptophyta > Magnoliopsida > Solanales > Solanaceae > Nicotiana > Nicotiana sylvestris. Next base: position 158,722,035 of record NC_091065.1, on the reverse strand, counting down.
CCCTATGTCTAAAAGGCTCAACTCAGGGATTGGAGCCCTAATGTTGGCAAAAGGCGACTAGGGAATGGAGGCCCTATGTCTAAAAGGCTCAACTCAGGGATTGGAGCCCTAATGTTGGCAAAAGGCGACTAGGGAATGGAGGCCCTATGTCTAAAAGGCTCAACTCAGGGATTGGAGCCCTAATGTTGGCAAAAGGCGACTAGGGAATGGAGGCCCTATGTCTAAAAGGCTCAACTCAGGGATTGGAGCCCTAATGTTGGCAAAAGGCGACTAGGGAATGGAGGCCCTATGTCTAAAAGGCTCAACTCAGGGATTGGAGCCCTAATGTTGGCAAAAGGCGACTAGGGAATGGAGGCCCTATGTCTAAAAAGGCTCAACTCAGGGATTGATGTTGGCAAAACGGCGACTAGGGAATGGAGGCCCTATGTCTAAAAGGCTCAACTCAGGGATTGGAGCCCTAATGTTGGCAAAAAGGCGACTAGGGAATGGAGGCCCTATGTCTAAAAGGCTCAACTCAGGGATTGGGGCCCTAATGTTGACGAAAAGGCGACTAGGGAATGGAGGCCCTATGTCTAAAAGGCTCAACTCAAGGATTGGAGCCCTAATGTTGGCAAAAGAGTCGACTAGGGAATGGAAGCCCTATGTCTAAAAAGGCTCAACTTAGGGATTGGAGCCCTAATGTTGGCAAAAGGCGACTAGGGAATGGAGGCCCTATGTCTAAAAGGCTCAACTCAGGGATTGGAGCCCTAATGTTGGCAAAAAGGCAACTAGGGAATGGAGGCCCTATGTCTAAAAAGCTTAACTCAGAGATTGGAGCCCTAATATTGGCAAAAAGGCGACTAGGGAATGGAGGCCCTATATCTAAAAAGCTCAACTCTGGGATTGGGGCCCTAATGTTGGCGAAAAGGCGACTAGGGAATGGAGGCCCTATGTCTAAAAGCTCAACTCAGGGATTGGAGCCCTAATGTTGGCAAAAGGCGACTAGGGAATGGAGGCCCTATGTCTAAAAAGGCTTAACTCAGGGATTGGAGCCCTAATGTTGGCAAAAGGCGACTAGGGAATGGAGGCCCTATGTCTAAAAAGTTCAACTCAGGGATTGGAGCCCTAATGTTGGCAAAAGAGTAACAGATTGAGGTTGCGAATCTAAGCTATCATTTTGTTTAGATTTTCTTCTTTTTCTTTCTTTTTTTTCATTTCCTTTTTTGATAAAATTCAGGAAAGAACTTGGAGGAAACTTCCCTTTTTGGATTGATTATTTGCTGCAAAGCTGTTTCTAGCTTTTGTGCATCTTTTCCTTTTTGGCTGCACCTGCTTCTTGCACGGTTGCTCTGGATTGCACCTGTTTCAATTTTTTTTCAAACAAAGAACAATTGTTAGTTTGAAACGGTAGTCAGTTTTTGTGGCCTTGATTGTCTCAACACTCGATCTCGGCCCGAACCTTTGTTGAGAATCTCTGCTGCTTAGTGGTTTTCTAAAGATGGATCTATTGTTCAAACTAAGGGACTTAACTTTTAAGATTTTATGACGGCTTACCCATGTGGGGCTTCGACCCTTTCACTTTATTCCGCCTTTAGGCTTTTGCCTTTGGCTTTCTTTTCCTTTCAATAAATTTGATTTCAAAGCATCAGCAGTCGGGATCGACTTGATGCACCCGCTAAGGCTGGGTACTTTTCTTTAGCTTCTGATAGGCAGGACCCTGTAAAGCCAATCTTACCACCTTTTCTTTGTATTAGTTTCGAAAACAGAGTTAGACCGAAAGGGATTCAAGGAAAAGTAAGCAAAAGTCAAGAAAATGAATTTAGAGAGAAGTGTCCCTTTCGGGGAGGAAGAACGGACTTATCTGGGGTGTATGCAGACTTCAATAGACATGACATGCTTCTTGGACTAGATGACCGATCTGCACAACTATCCAACTTCTCACATACCCATTGCGACCCGTGTTTTTAAACCGAGAAACCTTGCCAGGACTCTTTCAATACCAATGGTGGTGAGGGATTTCTTCTTTTCGATCAACGGCACCCTTTACGGGTTTTCGCCAATCGACCTCTCTCATTTCTCTTCTCACCGTCGCCTTATAGTGCTCTTTACGAGTTTTCAATAACAAGACTCTCTCATTTTTCATTTCTCTGCTTGCCATCGCCTCATGGTGCCCGTGTGGGTTTTCACCAATAAGACTCTCTCATTTTGTTTCTCTCGTTTGATTGCATCGGATCCAAATAGTTGTGTTTTCTAATTCCGACGCCTTTGCTGATTGATCTGAAGGACTTGAACAAGGTTTGGTTAAAAATAATCTGGATGAAATTACAAGTTTGGAACCGTTCAGGTAGGCTCATTGCCGAACCATTATAACATCTTCCCCAGTTTCACTTTTGGGGAAAATTGGATTTTTGTTTTGGTGTGACTGAACCCCAGGGAGAGGCTGCCTACGTATCCTTTCGGAATCAAGTCGAACGTAGTTCAGAGAAACATTTGTTTTGTTGTTTTTGCTTTTGCTTTTGCTTGCTTTTCTCTTCTTTTTTTAACACTTTACGGTTCCCAAGAGGGTAATCAAAGAAGAGTAACCGGCTCAAATGGGTTTGCAAAGGGTGTGGAGTGTTTGGGTAGCGAGAATGAAAGCCTTCGTCATCCCAATCGGACAAAGTTGTCACTGCAGAAAAGCTAAACATAATACCTTTTGACTGCATCCGCATTTACAGCTGCTTCGGGATCATTCCATTCAATATCGCCCAAATACAATGCCCCTTTTGGCAATAGTTTTCTGATGATATGGGACCTTCCAATTAGGAGAAAATTTTCCTTTTGCTTCCTGGTGATGGGGAAGGATGCGCCTTAACACGAGTTGCCCTACTTCGAAATTTCTAGGCCGCACTTTCTTGTTGTAGGTACGGGCCATTCTTTGTTGGTACAACTGTCGGTGGCAGACCGCGACCATTCTCTTTTCATCGTTCAAGGTTAACTGTTCCAGCCGGGTTTTAACCCACTCACTATCTTCAATTTCAGCCTCAACGATGATCCGAAGAGAGAGGATTTCAACCTCCGCGGGTATTACGGCTTTAGTGCCATAAACCAAAAGATACGGGGTGGCTCAAATTGATGCGCGCACAGTAGTGTGATATCCCAACAATGCAAACGGTAACTTTTCATGCCACTGCCTGGAACTTTGAATCATCTCTCTCAAAATCTTTTTGATGTTTTTGTTTGCTGCTTCGACGACACCATTGGCTTTGGGCCGATAAGGGGTAGAGTTCCGGTGCGTTATCTTGAATTGTTTGCATATCTCTCCTATCAAATGACTATTCAAGTTGGCAGCATTGTCGGTGATAAGAGTTGCAGGAATGCCAAAACGATAGATAAGATTGGAGTGCACGAAATCTACCACAGCTTTCTTAGTGACAGATTTGAGAGTGATGGCTTCAACCCATTTCGTGAAGTAGTCAATGGAAACTAGTATGAATAAGTGCCCATTTGATGCTTTTGGCTCGATTGGCCCAATGACGTCCATACCCCAAGCAACAAATGGCCAAGGTGCTGACATGGGATGCAGTTCTGTGGGAGGTGCATGAATCAAATCACCGTGCACCTAATACTGATGACACTTCCGAACAAAGCTGAAACAGTCCTTTTCCATGGTCATCCAGTAATAGCCCGCTCGAAGGAGTTTCTTTGCTAAAACATGCCCGTTCATGTGGGGTCCGCATACTCCCGCGTGTACCTCATGCATGATTCTTCTAGCCTTTTCCGCGTCAACACATCTCAACAAGTTGAGGTCCGGAGTTCTCTTGTACAAGACATCACCACTCAAAAAGAAACCACTCATGTGCCGCCTAATGGTTCTCTTCTGGTCTCCGCTGGCTTGCTCGGGATATTCTTGCATTTTCAAAAACCTTTTTATGTCATGATACCATGGTTGGGTATTTGGTGTTGTTTCAACCATATTACAATAACCATGCCTTTCCCGAATTTGGATTTCCAATGGATGAATGTAGGCATTACCTGGGTACGGCAGCATTGAGGCTAAAGTGGCAAGTGTATCAGCTAGTTCATTGTGGTAGCGAGGAATGTACCTGAACTCTATTGACTTGAATCGTTTGCCGAGTTCTTCCACATGTTGCCTATAAAGAATAAGCTTGATATCTCGGGTTTCCCATTCTTCTTGAGCTTGTCGGATAATCAAATCTGAGTCTCCCATGATTAACAGTTCTTCAACATCTTTGTCTATTGCCATGTTCATGCCCATAATGCAAGCTTCGTACTCAGCAGTGTTGTTTGTGCAGAAAAACCGAAGCCTAGCGGTGGCCGGGTAATGCTAACCGGTGGGCAAGATCAAGATTTCCCCAATTCCGACACCTTTTGCGTTTACCTCTCCATCGAAGAACATTTTCCAAGCATTGATGTCTTTGGATATTGCCTCAACTGAGTTTACCTCTTCATCCGGGAAGTAAGTTTTCAAAGATTGGTATTCATCATCGATCAAATTTTCAGCCAAATGATCTGTTAACGCCTGGGCAATCATTGTCGTGTGAGTGACATATACTATGTCGAATTCCGTAAGCAAGATCTGTCACTTTGCTAGTCTCCCAGTGGGCATTGTCTTCTGGAATATGTATTTTAAAGGATCCAACCTGGTTATGAGGTAAGTGGTGTAGGCTTGCAAATAAAGCCTCAGCTTCTGAGCGATCCATGTCAAAGCGCAGCAGGTCCTTTCCAACAAAGTGTATTTGGCTTCATAACTGGTGAATTTCTTGCTCAGATAGTAAATAGCCTTCTCTCTCTTTCCGGTCAAATAGTGTTGCCCGAGGACGCAGCCGAAAGAATTTTCCAAGACTGTCAGGTACAAGAACAAAGGCCTCCCTGGCTCAGGTGGGACCAAGACTGTCGGATTCGACAGATATTCCTCGATTTTATCAAAAGCTCCTTGACATTCATCTATCCACTTGCTTGCTGCGTCTTTATTCAGCAATTTGAATATGGGTTCACATGTGGATGTCAACTGGGTAATGAATCGGCTGATGTAGTTCAATCTACCCAACAGACTCATAACATCCTTCTTGGTTTTCGGAGGAGGCGAATCTCGAATAGACTTTACCTTTGTTGGGTCTAACTCGATGCCTCTCCGACTGACGATGAATCCCAAGAGTTTGTCGGATGGTACCCAAATGAACATTTGGCTAGGTTCAACTTCAAATCATATTTGCGCAGCTGCTCAAAAAACTTTCTCAAGTCCCGCACGTGGTCGTCTTGGGTTTTGGATATGATGATTACATCGTCCACATACACCTCTATCTCTTGGTGCATCATATCGTGAAAAATGGCTGTCATGGCCCTCATATAGGTTGCCCGGCATTCTTGAGACCAAATGGCATGACTATGTAATAGTATGTACCCCAAGGTGTGGTAAAAGCTGTCTTCTCTGCATCTTTTTCATCCATCAACACCTGGTGATATCCTGCGTAACAATCCACGAAGGACTGTATCTCATGCTTGGCGCAGTTATCAACAAGGATGTGGATGTTCGGCAAAGGGAAGTTATCTTTGGGACTTGCCTTATTTAAGTCTCTATAATCCACACATACTCGGGTCTTCCCGTCTTTCTTTGGAACTGTGACTACATTAGCTAACCATGTGGTGTACCGGACCACTCGGATCACCCTCGATTTCAACTGCTTCGTGACCTCTTCTTTGATCTTGTCACTGATATTAGTTTTGAACTTCCTTTGCTTTTGCTGGACTGGGGGACAATCAGGGTATGTTGGCAACTTGTGAACTACCAAATCAACACTCAGCCCAGGCAGGTCGTCATATAACCAAGCAAACACATCTTTGAACTCAAACAGGAGTTGAATTAATGCATCTCGAGTTTTTCCATCTGTGAAAATGCTTATCTTGGTTTCCCTGATTTCTTCAGAACTACCCAAATTAACCGGTTTAGTATCATTTAAGTTCGGCTTAGGTTTATTCTCAAATTGTTCCAATTCTCGATTTATTTCCCTAAAAGCCTCATCTTCATCGTATTTCGGCTCTTGGTTCATTATTTCGCAATTAGACAGCATGTTTGGATCTGGGCATGAAGTCTGCAAGCATGTCATGTTATTTAAAGCCGCATTATTAGAACTGAAAGAAAAGAGAAAAATGACAAAATCAGAAAGAATAAAGAAAGATGAACGATGAAATATTGATTTCATTTCTTGGAATTTGAAGATAACAGGGTTTACATCAGAAAATTAAAAGACAAGAAGCTAAAACAAACATCCGAGTTACACCTTGAAATAACTCGTGATGTAGAAAAAGTGGCAGGACAGGTCTACCGGGACTCCCGCCTGATCGTGAATGGCGTAGCCTTCCAATTCCGCAGCTTAGCGTTAGGTCCCATATATAGCACCTCAGCGGTGCTTGAGCCTTTCCCTGGCTGAACCATGTGGGCTTCATATAGTATCTTTCTCATCGCCCCACAGATCTCTTCAATCTCTTCGGCCGTGAAGACCTCATATTCTTCTTCCTCATGGTATTTTGGCTTGACAAATGTTCTGGACAGATACGACACCGACTAAGGCAAGACCCAACCATCATTCTTTCTATCATTTGCCCATTTTACATCAGCTGGAGTGGGTCGGAAGCCTATCCCAAAGAACTTTTCACTGGCGGTCAGGGTGACAGGTTCAGTTATTCCTTGCAATGATTTCCTAATCCCTTTACCCGATTTGAAGCCATGTCTGATCATTTCTTTGGCCACCATGATTGATTCCTTAGAAAGAAAGGGTTGAGGGAAAGGGTTTCCCTCTTCGTACTGGTCTGCGACCACAATTTCAAAGGCTTGGTAAACTATGTGCTCACTCCCCTCTCTCGCTTAAAGGCATCAGACTAATGGGTCCCGATAAATTGATTGCTCATCTTCCCCGTGGACCACAATCTCTTGATCTTCATGCTCAAATTTTACCATCTGATGGAGGGTAGAGGGTACAACCTGGTTGCATGAATCCATGGCCTTCCCAAGAAAAAATTGTAAGATGTGTCCATGTCCAGAATCTAGAAGGTCACTTTAAAGTCTACTGGGCCGATGGTCAGAATCAGATCGATCTCTCCAACTGTGTCCCTTTTTATACCATCAAAAGCCCGTACACAGACATTGTTGGGTCAAATTCTTTTGGTCCCGATTTCCATGCGCTGTAGAGTTAAGAGTGGGTAGATATCTACCCCAGAGTCTTCGTCGAACATAACCCTTTTCACATAGTACCCTTCGCATTTGACTGTCAGGTGCAGGGCTTTGTTATGCGCGGCCCCTTCTGGGGGCAAGTCATTTTTGCTGAAGGAAATCTGGTTAATTGTGAAAAACCTTTCTGCCCTCCTCTCCAACTGTTCAACAGAAGTCTCAATAGGAACATATGCTTCATTAAGGGTCTTGATCAATACCTTCTGATGTTCGGTAGAGTTCATCAGCAAAGCCAACAAGGAGACTTGTTCGGGAAATTTTCGAAGCTGGTCAATCACCTCATAATCCGCCATTTTCATCTTTTGAAAGAAAGTCTCCGCTTCTTTGGCACTCACGGGCTTCTTAGATGGGAAGCACTTTCGATTTGCATTATTCACCTCTTCCAAGTTAGAATACTTTTCAACGGGGTTATTTTCTTGAACTTCTCCTTAGATTACTTTGCCCTTATAGGTCACCACCGTTTTGTTGTAGTTCCAGGGCACAGCTGTAGGATCTATCATGGGCCTCTGTGGCGCATGTCCAATAACCACGGGCACACTCAGCCTTGGTGGATTAATATGCCCCCGCATCACAAAGGCTCCCTTGGGCACATACATTTGGGCTGCCTTGTTCAGCTCGAATCTCCTAGGAGGACTCAAAGTCATATGTTTTTCTTTGCGGCCCCGAGGGACATAGAGAACAGCATCTTTGGGAGGTGTTGCCCCAATCCCCACTTCAACTTTCTTCTCCGATTTTGGAGGGGTGGTTTTGTTCTTTTCCTCCCCTTTGTCTTGCTTCGAGGCAACTTTTGGTTTCTTTTCTACGTCAGCAATGGCAATGATGGCCTTCAATGCCGGGTCAAATTCCTTGTCCTTACAAATCATGCCGATTACCTGCTCGTTGTTGTGTGCCGGCAGTGGGTAGTTAGTCACATTGTGAATATCTTCATCCCTTAGCACTATCTTCCTTTGTTCTATTAAGTTTTCTACGGCTCTTTTCAGAGTCCAATAGTCATCCGTGTCATGCCCTTCTGCCCCTGAGTGATAGGCGCATCGGGTACCGACTCTGTAAGCGGGTGATGCTGGGTTTTGCCTGGTTTGAGGAACCGGCTGTAGCAGACCCATTTGGGCAAGCTTTGGAAATAGACTGGAGTAGGATTCGCCGATTGGTGTGAAATTTGGCCTTCTAGTTGGCTCACGAGGGGGAAAATTGTTTTGTGGAGGACTGGGGTTGTAGTGGTTTTGGTTAGGAGGATGGTTTCTAAGAAATGGAGCTTGGTTACGGTTGGCTTATTGCTGTTGACGGACATAAGGTTGAGCATTCATGACCGTGTATGGGTGAGGAGCATAGGCCATGTCTTGGTGGGGGTAATAGTGTTGCGGGGTCTTTTCTAGGAGAAGGGATCTGGGAGTACGGTGTTTTTTTGTACCTGACGCTGCCATGGATGTTTCTTCCTTTTTCTTACCTTTTGCTATTCCTATGGACCCACCCTGAATGGCTTGGGAAGTAGCTCTGATAGCGGATTGGCTTAGAATTTGACCAGTTTTCAACCATTTCGCCAATCTTGATGGCTTCAACGAACAGTTTACCCATGGCGAACATCATATTTTGGAAGTAGTCGGCTTCCTGAGCTTGTAAGAAAAATGTGACCATTTCGACCTCATCCATCGGTGGTTTTGCCCTAGATGCCTGCTCTTGCCATTTAACTGTGTACTCCCGGAAGCTTTCCGAGGATTTCTTTTTCAAGTTCGTCAACGAGTTCATATCTGGAGCAATATCAATGTTGTACTGGAACTGTCTAACGAAGTCTCTAGCAAGATCATCCCAGATGTGCCAGCGGGATATATCCTGGTCCATATACCACTCAGAAACGATGCCAACTAGACTTTCTCCGAAATAGGCCATGAGCAGGTCTTCCTTTCCACCGGCCCCTTGCAATTGATTGCAATATTTCTTAAGATAAGCAATAGGATCATCGTGCCCGTCATATTTCTCAAATTTTGGGGTTTTAAATCCCAATGGTAGGTGCACATGGGGAAACATGAACAAGTCGGCATAGGATACACTTTTCTGTCCACTCAGGCCTTGTATGCTTTTGAGACTCTGTTCCGGATTTTTGGCGGTCTTTTCTTGCCCCGCAGTGAATTCAAATTGGGGCAGCTGAGGGTAAGTATAAGCAGGAAACTGAGGAAGTTCCATTTGGAAAGTGGGTGTTTGGAAGGTGAAAGCTGAGCGGTCATAACTGGGCCTAGGCAGTGTAGGTTGTGCTGGGGCCGAGCATGGGGGAGCGGTGAAGATATTCGAAGCTGCACCAAACATTGACACTTGGGGGCGAACCTCAGAAGGTGTTCCCAAAAAATGAGCTGAAATAGTTGGGTGTCCTAGTGGGGTATTTGGGTGACTGATCAGTATGGTGGAGGTACCGCTTGCTCTAGGAAAGAGTTCAGGGAATCCCAGGATGGCGCTTGGCGGTTGTCTTCCATTTTCCCAAGAATCCCACATCTGCATAACCCGAAGACGCAAGATTCTGTTTTCTTCGGCGACTGTCGATTCTGAGGTCGGGATGCCCGAGATTGGGCTATCATCCATGATGGGAATTGTTGGTAGAGTCATTTCTGAAGACATTCTGATGCTCCCCTTTGATCTAGTAAAGTATGGGTGCGAAGCCAGGTTACCACAAAAACCAACCACCGTTCTATAAAAACCTGGACTGGGTACAACAACAAATGGTTAGTTTGAAACAAATAATAGATAGGTAATCACATGTTGGGGCGTGATACACCTATACAGTTAAATGTATTTCTACATGTTTTGCAACGGTTGCATGTTTCATCCCAGCTTTACTTACTACTTTTTTTTGGGTTATGATTGAATCCTATGTAGATTGCCTACGTATCATGACCCCGCATGAATCAGACCAAACGTAGTTCTGGGGGCGTTCAAATGTAAAAATAAGTAATAGAATATTTTGGAATTTTCAATTCTTCATAAAAAGGAAATACTTTGGATTATAATGATTTAGAGCTAAAAGACTCAAAAAGGAAAACAACAGACTCCAAAAACACAATGACAATACAGACTCACGAACTGACTTAACAGACTCTGACAAAAGAAAAATACCGAATCGAAAATAAACTAACAGACTTCAACGGAAAAGAAAGATACAGACTCCAGTAAAATCAAGAATACATTAATGCTCTTGGTGCCCGCGGGAAATCATTCGGTCTCGCCGCCGGCCTAAATGCGAGATCCCCTTGCAGTCGCTCCAAATCATGCATAACTTGGCGGGCAAAAGTCGTCACTGCAGCGAAAATGGTTGTACGAGTCATGTCTTCGCATGCTTGGCATTTCCTGGTAATGTATTCAGCGACGGTTCTGATCCTTTCTCTAATTCTGCCTTTTTCCTGAAGCAACCGCCCTATCTGCTGATTCCGTTCTTCCAACACTTGTGAGTCATGAAGGTGTTGATCTTGCAACTGCTGCATTCCTTCCTCCATTTGAGCCATCAAATCATAACAGTATTCTCTATCGGCTTTGAATTCTTTAGCCTGCTTGGCTGCCTCGTTCTCGAGAGTGGTTACCTTTCTTCTTAGGCTAGTGATAGTCCCTTCATAGTTCCTCTTCATTTGTTGCACAAACTGTGCCCGCTCTTCTTCCTTCTTTGTCCGTTGTGCCCGAATTTTTGCTAGACTAGCTTCAGACTTTTCCAGGTCTTCTTGACATTCGAGGGCTTTCTTTTTAAGACCGCTTATAAGTCTTCTTTCTAGGTTTCTGGCAGCTATTTTTATCTTCCGAATCTGAGCTCTGAGGGCCTCATTTTCCTGAGTTAGTTTTTTCCCGCTTATAAGTCTTTCATTAGCCCGGCTTCTTTCCAGGTTTCTGGCAGCTATTTTTATCTTCCGAATCTGAGCTCTGAGGGACTCATTTTCCTGAGTTAGTTTTTTCTTTTCTCCCTCGTCTGCAGCGGTTTGAACACCATTTTCAAACTAAACCTCCATGACTCGCCTTTCCAACTGGCTTATTTTGGCGCTGTACTCGTTTTCTTTGGTCAACCAGTCCCATTGCACATGGGCCCCATCGGTGAACTGTTGGACATGGGGTCTCTTTGTGGGCCTTTTAGGAATCTAGAATCTTCTGCCGAACCAGACAATATACTTAGGGTCCACTTCACCTCTGGCTAGATCTCGCACCATGGTCTTAGGTTCAAGAAATCTACATTCATTCCATACTTGGCAAATTTTCCCTTCTGGAAATGTGGCTTTCAGGCCGAATTCAATGACATGTTTACTCAAATCTTCATCATTGGGGACAGTTTTAAACCTTCCTAATTGGCACAAAACCCTGTGTGGAGCACAAGGCTGGACGCTCCGGATGCCCATCGGGAGGAGGTAACACACTTCAGCTGACATGTACACTGCTTCGGTGGCAGGAAGCCATCCGAATGCCCACTCAATTTTATTGTCAGTCAAGGATCTCAAATGTGCAAGACAAGCTTCCGTACCTTCGGGGAATTCAATATCTGCCACTCGGCTTTCAAACTCTTCAATGCAACTCAAACCGGTCAAATCATAATTCATATACCCGACCCGGTGGCAGAGATGTTCTTGCACCCATAACTGTAGTAGCAGATTGCAGCCTTGGAAGAACTTTCCCCCTTCCCGACAGATAGTCAAGGCTCACTAAATTTCAGATAAGATTAGAGGAACCATAGTGTTGTTGGTTTTCTTGATCGCCACATCGATCATTCCAATAAGACCTATCTCTATATTACCATATTTTCGCGGGCGAACTACAACACCCAAGAAGGCTACCATAAAAGCTAAACCCCACCTTGCCTCTCATTTGTCTTTATTTCCGGCATGAGTTAGACCAGTGTTCGGCTCTTTAAAACCCCGGGGGTTACCATATCCATGATACAAGAATTAGAGCGTGTAATACCCTTCAAATAAGTTTTCGTCCCGAATATCCCGACTAACACTCAGCAAATCCAGAAATCTGTGGGGGGATACCGGTCTTGGGGCCAATGGATATCGACTTCTAAAGTTTCCATTAAGGCCCGCATAACCTGCAACCTCCTCCAATGTAGCTGTGAGCACAAAGTCAGAGAAACGGAACACATTGCGATTCGGGTCCCAAAAAGGTATTAAAGCTTCAATTATGTCCGACCTTGGCTTGACGTTCAATAGTCAGACAAGGCCTCCCAGAACTCTTACCACTGTTTCTATACTGCCTTTTCCTAGATCATTCCACCACATGTGGAGCTTTAAGAGGATCTCATCAAGGACTGTGAAGGGTTCAATTTCGTTTGTGCTCATCCTGCACATTTATTAAGGTGATTTAATAACTAATTTTGACCCAAAAGAGTAACACCATTTTTCAAAGTTTTGCTTCAAAAATAAAACCCGGTTTTGCAGATATGGCCTTTCAGCACTTCGGGGAAGAAGATTTTAAGGATGTGCTTGTTAACCGTTAAAAATGAACCAAGGTGGCTATTCTTGCAAAAATAGCCTTTCGGCACCCTTTTGGGGACATTCGGCTTATTTTAAACAAGAATGGCATCACCCGACTTATTTGTGACAAAAAATAAAATTTTGTTGTGTTTGGGCTATTTTTGCAAAAAGGCAAGTTGGACCCGATGAGGGTTGCCTACGTATCCCACATCCGGTGAGAATCAAACTGGCGTAGTTCGGGGAGATTGGACGAAAATAAACCAACTAATTCTAAAGACAAAACTTTCTTTATCTTTTTCTGTTTTTTTCTTTTTTTTTTCAAACTTTTTGCAGGGTTTCAGTATATTTTGGACTCAAGTAATTATCTCTCCGAGCCCTCACATTGAGTTTCTTTTTCCCAACTTTTCTCCTATTATTCATAAGCTGGTTAACATGCAAATCCGAAGCAAATAAATGCACAAGTAGCAAGTAAGATGCATCAGGATGGTCTTTTCATTTCGGGTACACCTGTCCTAGATAGACCCAACCCCTGTGTTGAGTCTCCAAGGTCAAATGCACGTGATGCAAACAAGCGTTCCTACTAGGGATCCGGCATGAGGCTTTGTTATACTAGGTTTAAAACCTGGGTTTATTGTTCTAGACCCGGCTTACCCGAGCGGACAACTCGAGCCGGGAGGGGCAGCGTACTGGGAATACAGAAGCTTCACCGGCTTAGCAACTTATCCAAACCTCGTTCTAAAATGGGAAAAGACTCTAGATAGAAGAGAAGCCACACGAAATGCACCCTTCTCCATGATTTAGAAGACTCAAAGAGAAGAAATGGTTTTGTAGCAGTTTATATACAATTCACAAAATATCAAAGCGGTAAAGCATTTAGCACATTAGGCTCAAACATGCAGAAAATTAGATAATAGATAAAGCCAATCATAATAGTTATTCTAAGATCGAATTCTTGAACCCTGAACCAGAGATTCTAGTTTCGATCCCCAGCAGAGTCACCAGAGCTATCACACCTCCTTTTTACACACCCGAGGGTATATATATAGGGAGTTTTTCCAATTAAAGTAACATTATTCGACATGAGATTGTTTATTCATTTTTATTCAGAGTCGCCACTTGGGATAGTTTGTTTTCTGGTGTCCCAAGTCACCGGTTTATTTGAAAATCCCAAATTGAGGAATTTCGACTTTCCTTTTGAAGTCTGCAAACCAGAAATTCTAAGTAAGGAATTCTGTTAACCCGAGGGAAGGTGTTAGGCACCCCCGGATTCCGTGGTTCTAGCACGGTCGCTTAAACTATTATAATTGGCCTATTATCTGATTTTAATACATGTTTTAACCTATGGTATAATTTTAACTTAATAAACCGCTTTTAATTATTTTTAGGAAGATTTAACATTATTTAAAATATGCATTGAACCACACCACATGAAATGCACCCACGGTCCACGACACATTTTATTTAACGTTGTTGAGATTTGGATTTGGGTCACATGAAATGCACACCCGAGTTTAGAAAGGTAATATTATTAAAATACACGCCTAAAGCAACTACGCATTTTTAAATTTGCGAGGGCCATGAAAATTTGTTAAATGTCATGCCTCGATTTCTAAGAATTTTAAAAGATATAATTAAGTGAGTTCCACGCATTTTGAGATTCTATTTGGCGCGGAGCACCTCGATTCTATTTTAAAAGGGTATTCAAACCAAAATTCGGAGGGCCATAGACTATTCGTGTTGCTAATTTGGCTCAACCCCACCGACTACTTAAAGAAATTGCAACTGTTTGTAAAATGATGCCCAACTTTAGGTCTTCAAATCGAGAGGCTGCCCAACTGCAATGGGCCTCCCTTCAACTTAAGAAAAATTCGATACTCAGGCCCAAGAAAGGTGCCCAAAATATTGGCGAGCATAGGCTGCAGACGTAGAATTTGGAATCGAACCCCAATAGAGGCAAACAGGTGTGCGAACCAAAGAGATATGCGTATTGTTTTATTTATTACTTGACGAAAGCAAACCATTTAATACTACACCTTGCTATCAATTCCCAATTTTACTTTAGGCACTATTACCCTCACCCATAAAACAAGCTTGTACGATCATTAATGTAACATGCCTAACCTTAAACTTATGTCCGTAATTAATTGACCTCACACATGAAAAAGGCTCAGTATAGAACTCACAGGTTTTTAAATCTGATTTTAAAACTTCAGCTACATCTACAGCCCTTCGAACACTTTAAAAAAAACTCAATGATACTTAGCTATAATATGCTTGATAGAAGATTGAACTCCACACTAAACACAAGCCAAATATAGTTCTTAAGAGTGTGCTGTTAGCAGCCAATCAAGCACAATGCATCAAACGAATCATAACAAGGGAGTTCAGAAAGACAGGAAAATAAAACTATGAACTAGAAAGTTGATGTTATGCTACCATGTAGCCTATAATTAATACTTCATAGTTTCCATACTTCAAAAGTGACAGGAGTTCCCTTATTACAACTAAACATATCTCTAACAAACTACTAAGTGGGCAATACCAAATCTGCATCTATAGCAGCAGTAGAATCTCTATAACCTCAACAATCGAAAAAACCATTCAAACATTATGCATATTAGATGCATAGGATCTTAAGCAAACTTGCTATTCAGCATAACAGGCTAAGATTTACACAGAGGAAGGATTCAAATAGTAAACTATGAACACGAACAACATACACAATTGAACATCAAACTCTTAACTTCCATTTTTCATTTCACTTTCAACTTGAAGTTCACATTATGCAGGTTTCAGAATATGTACCTGGAAATTACACAAAGGAAAAAAGGTGAGGGCAACAAACAGTTGTAGCAGTAATGCAACAGATCCAGCAACAGCAAAAACCAAAATAGTAGAACTTAACAGCAGCAAGCAGGGTCCCAAATTCAACTAAATACACGGTGAACTCAAACTCAAACACCAATGAAACAGTGACCTTGACCTAGAACTCAACCCCAAACTCTAAAAGAAGAACAAGTTCAAGCCATTTCACACACCAGCTGAGCCAAGGATTGCCTTAGCAAGTTGAAATTTCAAAAATCAGAAGTGGAACTCAATGGAACAGTGATTTTTCTTCAAATTTTAGCCGTTCTCTTTTTCTGAGTTTTCTTAAGCTTCTAAAAATCTCTCTATCTGAATGGAAACCCAAGTAACTATGCCTTTATAGGCAAGTTACTAGGGCAGCCTTAAGGGTTCAGTTTTATCATTTTAGTCCTTTTCAAATTTTCCTTATTGCTGCCTAGTCCTTCATTTACTGACTTGTTGGTCAAGTAAGTATATTATGCAGCTTCTGGGAAGCTTCTCAGGTAGTTACTTGGAAGATTCTCTCAGTACATTACCCAAAATAACCCTTAGTTACCCCTGTATTTTAACTTAAGAACCTAGATAGAACATGGATCCAAATTGACCCAATTATACAATTCAAAAATCTAGGCCTGCCAGACTAGATTGAATCTCTTTCCTGGGTTTCTGACTTCGAAGCCCGTATAGATTCATTGACCTAGGTAGAATTGTCCAAGAGAAAAATCGGACTTCTTTTCTTTAAAAACCCAAAAATGAAGTAACACAAAGAAACACAGAAATTAAAATGGCATGCATGAACAAACTCAACTTTAACACACACAAACAGAAATAATTAAAAATGGAGACAAAACAGAAGAGACGAAATAAGAGGAGATGGAGACTAGAACTTAAGCGAACAAAATGAAAGAAGGGAAAAGAACTGAAAAATACATAAACCCGGTGGACAAAGTCTTGAAAATCTTCAAAGGAAACTTTGATTTTTGAACGAAATGGGCCTTAATCGTGTGTTCTCAAACGAAAACACACGAATAAAACCAATTTCGGCCTTAAACCTTCGTTAAACTCAATTGACTTGGGTTTGGGATTTTAGGGTTCAAACCTTTGACTTAAAATTCGAAGAGTTCTGGGGTGATTTAAAGGAAAAGAGTTATGGTTTTGGTATGAGGGGGTCATGGGAGTTGTAGGGTGTTAATTAGGGGTTGAACAGGGGTGGCACCGCCGCTGGAGAGAACAAGGGCGACGCTAGGGTTTCCCTTTTAAATCAAAATTCGAGGCGTTCCGGACAGATTCAAAAGAAAAGAAGTGTGGATTCAGATAGGGAGGTGAAGGGGAGTCTGGGATGTTGATCTGGTGTTGATTGGGACCGATGCCGCCAGCCTGAGGTGGTGGGATTTCGGGGCGGCGTTAGGGCTTTGGGTAAGAGTCTCCGGAGAAGGGTGAGGTGAGGGAGATGAAACGAGAGGGGGTAGGGTAACGTTTGGACATATATATATTATTGATTCCCCAGTTCTGGACCGTTGGATTAAGGAGATCCAACGGCCGTGATCAAAGGGTAATCAAACGATGTCGTTTCGGTTACTAGGGGGTTTGGACCGGGTTGGACCCAAATCTGGGCCGGTTCTGGACGGATAATAAGGCATAATCATTTGGGCCTGGGGAAATTTAAATAAAAATGGCCCAAACAGACTCCTTATTCAAATTCTTTTCTTTTTCTTTTTCAATTTCAAATCCTTTTTCTTTTCAAATTAAAATAAACCAAAATTAATTTTTTAAAACCAAATTAACATACCTAATTAGATTAATCACTCATCATAGTATTTACAATAATTAATTATCCCTAAATTCAAAAAAAAACTATAAAATTCAAAATTAAGAGTTAAAATGCAAAAATGAACTATTTTTGTGATTTTCATATCTTATAAAACAAACTAATTTACTAATTAATCTAAAAAATATAAAATTAAATCTTAAATGCAGTGTGTGATATTTTTTGTTATTTTTCATGATTTAAATAAAATTAATTATGCACACAAAATGTAAACAAAACACGAAAATTGAGCAATTAATTCCTAAAAACCAAATAATAAAAGAAAAATCCTAATTTTGGAGATTCTGTAGGGGTAAATCATGCGAGGCAAAAATCACATGCTCACACCAAGTTCCACAACCCATAATGCTACCGTGTTTTTACACAGAGTTCGGTCTCGGCCCGACCGGCTAAGCCATCCTAAGTGAGACATATCCATATTCACAATGATAATCAGAAATCCAATATAAATGCCACTATGTGTATAGCATGGCGTCCGATCTCGGCCCGATCGTCTAAGCCATCTCACATGGGACATAACCTCTTTCAGTTATTCCTTAATTCACATTTCTTTCTATTTTCCATTATATGGCACAAATCGCCCCATTTATTAAGTAGTTCTTGGCACTTGGATACATTTTTATAATTTAAGTATTTCCCTATTTATCTTGTTCAAATAATGTCGTCATCCATGTCAAGAAGTGCTATCGTATAATGCATGCGCATATAAGGAAAGAAAGAGCATGTAGAACATAATCACGTTTTCAAATAGCATGATTTCAGGGTAAACACTCAGGGAAAATATAGAGCATAAATCCTTCAACCCAACACATTAAGGCAATCAATCTAGTATGACCAACTCGGAATTCATGCCAATTATTCGGACACCAAGATTTCAATTCTAAGAAGAAGAGGGTTAGTTATACATACCTTAATTGAGTCTTTCCCTAATTCCTATGACAAGTTTCGGAACCTTTAGCACCTTCAATCTATTCATCAATGTAGCACAATTGAACTCATTATTAGGAAGTTGGTCATAGCCCTAGCTCATTTCAGCAGTATATCAAACATTATGTGTGAGGGTCTTATGGCCCTTTTTAGTGGAAGATTTCCCCCAACCCATTCCCCATTCTTTCCTATATTTGTTTTAGCACTCCTCCACACACCTTAGGATCACATGCATGCAAATAAACCACCTTAACCCCTATGAATTACCTCACTAATGGTCCATTTTAGCTACAATATGGAATTGAAAACTTGGGTGATAGAAGCTTACCTCTTGGAAGGAAGACCTATGTACCTTGTTTGTTGTTCTTCAAGATGTTTAGGCTAGGATTTGATGAACAATTGATGGAGACCCTTCCCCTCTCTTTAATCATCCTCTCTCACTCTAATTATTAGAGAAAAATAAGCTGAAAAGGCCTAAGGGGGTGTTTTAACGGAATGGGGGTCGGGTTTTAAATTAAGAAAATAGGTGCCTCGACACAAATTTGCGGTCGCATATGCGACCACATAATGGTTATGCGGCCCGCAAAGTGAACACAGAAAGGGCCTTCAGGAAGTTGAGTTTTCTGACTATCTATGCGATCAGTATGCGGTCTGCATACCTATTCTGCAGTCGCATAATGCACTGCAGAACTTCCCTTTGCAAAAGTTTCGGGCAAATATGCGATCAACATGCGACCCGCATATCGATTATGCGATCACATAATTGGGCCGCATAATTGGCCTCAAAATTGGCCAACTTTCTGTTGCACTCTGTAGCCATTATGCTGTCCGCAAAGTAATTATGTGACCGCATAATGGGCCACAGAAATGTGTTCTTTTGAGCAATATTTCCCTCTAAGTCTGAAGGGTACGGTTCAATCCAAAGGTCCAAACCTCTACTATAATAACACAGGAATCCAACTCAGCACCACGAAATACCGAGTTTTGGTTAAGAATTTTACGGATCTTTACAGCAGTATCGCCCCATCTCCCATCATCAGGAACACCATCATCATCTAAGTTTAATGGAGCAGGGGGAGCATGTGAGGAAGAGGGCTCAGAGTCTTGGGTTCCCCTTCCGGACCTTCAGATGAACTGGCGCCTAAAGAAGACTCGTCGACCAAATAAAGTCTCCCTGGGAACTATTGTGATTAGGCTTCTAGCCGTGCTTGCATAGAGTTACCCTCAAAAGCTTCCCTGAATGGGACATACTCACTGGTCTCTGAGGTATCAGGGTCTCTATTGGTTGTGGCTTTCTTGCTTATAACCTTTTGGATTGCTAAAGGGAGATTACTTTTTCCTCAACCCCGGCTTCGGGAGGGTTCTACCCTCCCTTTTGACATATCACCCTTGCCATAAGAGCGCACCATTGTCTGCAACACATAAGAACTAGAAATCGGTTTCAATTAAAGCTCATAATGCATACATGAACATGATTGACAGTTGTAGCAAAACATTCTCAGAAGGGGCAGTGTGGACCGCACAAAATTGAGTGCAACCACAAATTGCCTATTGTGGACCGCACAAAAATAAGTGCGGCCGCAAACTACCCATTGCGGACCTCACAAAAATGAGCGCGGCCGTAAACTACCCATTGCGAACTACACAAAAACGAGTGCGGCTGCAGAGCCCCAAGTTCAGACTACTGGGTCTCTAAACTTCCATCACTGCAGACCGCACAAAAATGAGTGTGGACGCATAAGTCCATTGCGGATTGCATGATTTTAAGTGTAGCCGCATAAGTCAATATCACTATTCTCATAACTCAGAGGGCTATGGAATGCACAAAAGTGTGTGCGGCCGCAAAACCTCTACTACGGATTGCACAAAAATGTGTGCGGTCGTACAATTTGAATTTCACTAGCACCGTCTTAAGGTTCATGCAATTTTGGTCTCAAATGGTCATGGTGTTAGCAATCAAACCTCATTAGCTAATTACCCAGACCCCAATGAACGTTCAACAAGCTACCCACATAATTCTAAGAAAAAACAATGAAACACTGCCATTTTTGGGCATGTAACCTTAAATCTAAGAACAAAACAAACAAAAGATGAAGAATCTAATGAGGAAATTAACATACCATTAATAAAGATGCAAGTAATGAAATAAGGGGAAAAAATGAGAGAAAATGGGAAGTTTACCATGCAATCTTATCTTCAAGGCTCAAAAAGGTCGAAAAGTGTAAATAGATGCAAGAGGCCCTATTTATAGTTTTACCCGTGGGACCCTTTTTTTTTACCTGAGTGAGGCCGCATAATTTTGATGTGGACCATACTCCTTACCCGCCTTTTAGACGCCTGGCTTCAGACCGCACAAAAATGTGTGCGCCCGCAATTTCTTATGCAATTTTGATAGGCCAACTTCAGAAACTATGCACTTTGACACTTAGCCAATTTTTCTTGCATTGTCCTTGCAATGCACACCCATTCCTGCATACACTTCAAAACTGATTAGAACAAAACCAAGCCTATCCAAAAGAAGAAAAATAAAAGAAAGAAAAAGATATGGGTTGCTTCCCAAGAAGTGCCTAATTTAACGTCGCGGCACGACGCAAATTACCAATCACTTGAGATGCAGAACCGCCACAATGTGGTCATCATCAACCTTGCCAAGATAATGTTTCACCTGGTGCCCATTGACTCTAAAAACTTCATCATTATTATTTTTCAAATCTAGAGCACCAAAGGGTTTTACATGCACTACTTCAAAGGGCCCACTCTATTTTGATTTCAACTTAACCGGAAACATCCTTAACCGGGAACTGAACAATAGCACAAGATCACCTTCTTTGAAATCCTTGTTGTGGATGTACTTGTCATAGATGTACTTCATCTTCTCCTTGTAAAGGTATGAACTTGTGTAGGCATGATACCAGAATTCATCAAGCACATTCAATTGTGACACCCTTAGGTTTGCTGCGACATCTCACTCAAGGTTCAACTTTTTCAAAGCCCACATGGCCTTATGCTTGAGTTCTAAGATTGCAGGCCTTCCCAAACACCAATCGATATGGATACATCCCAATCGGTGTCTTGTAGGTCGTCCTATAAGCCCAAAGAGCATCATCAAGTTTTCTTGACCAATCCGTTCGGTTGGCATTGACCGTCTTTGACAAAATACTCTTAATCTCTCGGTTGGAGACTTCAAATTTCCCGCTGGCTTGAGGATGGTAGGGGGTCGATACTTTGTGAGTGACACCATACTTTATGATCAATATATCAAAATCTCGGTTGCAAAAATACGAACCCCCATCACTAATAATGGTCCTGGAGTACCAAACCTTGTAAAAATGCTTTTCTTCAAAAATGCCACCACACTCCTCGTCTCATTGTTGGGCAAAGCAACAACCTCAACCCACTTGGAAACATAATCAATCGCGACTAGAATGTAGGTGTTCCCACAAGAACTAACAAACGGACCCATGAAATAAATACCCCACAAATCGAAGATGTCTATCTCTAAAATGGTGGTAAGAGGCATTTCATTCTTCATAGAAATCCCATCGGCCCTTCGGCATTCATCACAACTCTAGACAAGCTCACTAGCATCCTTGTAGAGCGTAGGCCAATAGAATCCACAACTCAAAACTTTTGCCTCCATTCTTGCTCCACCATGGTGACCACCATACGGTAAAGAGTGGCAAGCCTCAAGAATACCCACTTGTTCTTCTTCTGGAACACATGGTCGGATCACACCATTGGTGCACATCCAAAAGAGATATGGCTCATCCTAGTAATAATCAAGGCAATCCAATTTGAGCTTCTTCCTTTGATTTGAAGAAAACTCATTCGGAATAATGCCGCTCACAAGATAGTTGGCTAAATCGGCAAACTATGGCATCCCGGTCATTGAAACGGCTAGGAATTGCTCGTCGGGAAATGAATCATTGATCTCGAGGCCGTCATGTGGCCTCCCTTCCTCCTCCAATCGAGACAAATGGTCTGCCACTTGGTTTTCACTACCCTTGCAGTCTTGAATCTTTAGATAAAACTCTTGCAATAGAAGCACCCACAACATCAACCTTGCCATAGAATCTTTCTTGCTTATCAAATATCGAAGCGCTACATGGTCGGTGTGAACAATCACCTTAGTACCCATCAAATACGGCCGAAACTTCTCCATTGCAAAGACAATAGCAAGTAGATCCTTTTTGGTCACTGTGTAGTTGACTTGGGCATCATTCATGGTCTTGCTAGCATAGTAGACCAGATGGAAGATTTTATTGATTCTTTGACCCAACATCCCTCCAATCGCAACATCACTAGCATCATACATGAGCTCAAAAGGCAAGCTCCAATCCGATGTGGTAATAATAGGAGTAGTAGTCAACTTGAACTTAAGCAACTCGAATGTCTTCATACAATCTTCATTGAAATGGAACTTGGCATCCTTCTTCAAAAGTTTGCACATTGGGTTTACCACCTTTGAAAAATCCTTGATGAATAGGCGATAGAAACCCGCATGACCCAAGAAGCTCCTCACTCCCTTCACGGATGTAGGGGGAGGGAGTTTGGAGATCACCTCAATCTTGGCCTTATCAACCTCAAGACCATGCTTTGAAATTTTGTGGCAAAGGACAATGCCTTCCTCGACCATGAAGTGACACTTCTCCCAATTCAACACCAAATTTATCTCCTCACATCTAGCCAACACCCTATCCAAAGTCCTCAAACAATCTTCAAATGAATTCCCAACCACCGAAAAATCATCCATAAAGACCTTAAGAATGTCCTCCACCATGTCGGTGAAAATAACCATCATACACCGTTGAAAAGTCACCGGTGCATTACATAACCCAAAAGGCATCCACGAGAATGTGAAAGTACCATTGGGACAAGTGAAAGTGGTCTTCTCTTAGTCCTCAACAGCAATAAGGATTTGATTATAACCGGAGTACTCCATCAAGAAAGCAATAAAAAACACGCCCAACCAACCTATCAAGCATTTGGTCAAGAAACGGAAGCGGGAAATGATCTTTCCGAGTAACTTTGTTGAGCTTCCTATAGTCCATGCACACTCTCCACCCGGTGATAGTTCTTGTTGGGATCAATTCATTCTTGTCATTTGTTACCATAGTCATGCCTCCTTTCTTTGGGACACATTGCACCGGAGAGGTCCATGAGCTATCGGAAATGGGGTACACAACCCCGGTATCTAACCACTTGATTATATGCTTCTTCACCACCTCTTGCATTGCTTCATTTAGACTCCTTTGATGTTCAACGGAGGTTTTGGAACCCTCCTCCAAAATAATCTTGTGCATGCAAAAGGCGGGGCTTTTGCCCCGGATATCCACCAAAGTCCAACTGATTGCTCTCTTCCTCCTTTGTAGCACCTCCAATGTAGACTCTACCTACATGTTAGTTAAGCACGAAGAAAGAATAATTGGTAAAGTAGACGAAGGGCCAAGGAATTCATACCTGGGATATGGAGGCAATGGCTTTAACTCCAAGGTAGGAGGCTCCTCGATTGAGGGCTTTGTTGGAGGAGTCTTCCAGTTTTCAAGATCCAAAGATAGCTTTCGTGGCTCATAAGTGAACGACCTCATGCCTTGTAATGCATTTACACACTCCACATAGCCATCACTCTCTTCCTCATCATCTAGGTTGAGCAAAACAACTTCTAATTTGTCCTCAACATTCATAGTTGCACTAGCATCATCAACTATCACGTTGGTCACCAAATCTACGAACAAACAAACTTCATTACTATTCGGTTGCCTCATTGATTTGCACATATAGAAGACCACCTTTTCGTCACCCACCTGGAAAGTGAGCTCATCGGCTTCCACATCAACAAGAGCCTTCCCCGTATCAAGGAAAGGTCTACCCAAAATGATAGGCACCTCATAGTCTACTTCGCAATCAAGGATCACAAAATCCGCTGGGAGGATAAACTTGTCAACTCGAACCAATACATCATCAATAATACCCAAAGGCCTCTTCATTGTCTGATCCACCATTTTCAACCTCATGGATGTGGGTCTTGGTTGCCCAATTCCCAAAGTTTTGAACATTGAGTAGGGCATCAAGTTGATACTTGCCCCGAGATCACATAATACTTTGGCTGAATCGGCGCTCCCAATAGTGCAAGGGATTGTGAAACTGTCCGGATCATCCAACTTTGGAGGCATTGAGTGCACAATATCACTCACTTGATGATTCATCTTGATGGTCTCATAATTCATTGATCTTTTCTTGGTTACCAAATCCTTCATGAATTTTGCATATCCCGACATTTGTTCCAATGTCTCAACTAATGGCACATTACTTGACACATTCTTCGTCATATCAATGAACTTTTTGAATTGGTTTTCACTTTTTTTCTTTGCAATCCTTTGAGGGTATGGAGGAGGAGGCCTTGGCATTGGTGCCTTAGTCGTTGGCACCACCATTTTCGGCATGTCAATCAGGTGTTCCCTAGACGGGTTCACCTCTTCTTGCGTCTCCTCCACACTTTCATCTATATCAATTCTCACCTCTTCATTAGCTTACACAACATTTCGTGGGATTTCATCTTCTTGAACCACACATCTTCATCCATAATACTTCTTTGATTTGAGGTGGTAGCATATCCACCTTTTCCACTTCTAGTAGTCACGGCCATAGCATGTCCCGTATTATTCCCACCCTTCGGGTTCACCCTCGTATCACTAGGTAGTGCCCCTTTAGGATAAGTGTTCAACGCTTGAGTAATTTTGCCTAAATTTGGCTTTCT
Source organism: Nicotiana sylvestris (assembly GCF_000393655.2). NCBI lineage: Eukaryota > Viridiplantae > Streptophyta > Magnoliopsida > Solanales > Solanaceae > Nicotiana > Nicotiana sylvestris. Next base: position 158,697,043 of record NC_091065.1, on the reverse strand, counting down.
CAAGTCCAAATGGGTATTGCACAAATCAAGTGATGCATGCTCAAGTCGGGTCTTACTATCTCTAGATTTAACTCTTTAATTGGGGCTATCAATTTCTTAAGTTCACCCTTATTCCTTATTAGCCAAGTTTTCCTAAACCTAGTCTCTTTTTCTCAAGCAAAGACTAGGTCAATTAAGCATGAATCAATGTTTGAAATCATTAATTCTAGAAATTAAACACAAAATAGGCTAAATATCACTAACCCAATCACAAACAAGCCCTAAAATTAAATACCCATGAAGTACCCACACTAGAGTCCCTAGCTAAAGATTTAGCTACTCATGAAAAATAAAGAAATGCAAGAAGAAATTAAGATAGAATGCATAATCATTGATTTAACAAAGAAAATCTAATGTTAATAAGTCAATCTAGTACAAAATTGCTTAAAGAAGTAAAAAAAACAACTCAGGTGCACCTATACAAACTGAACTTAACCTAAAAATGATAAAACTTTCTATTTATACGAAACTAAAAATATCTGATAAAAATGCCCCTGCAAAAGTTGTGAGGCCGCATAATTCTGGTGTGGTCTGCACAATGGACTCATGCGGCCGCACAAAAGTGATGCGGTCTGCAGTCTTGGGAATTTGAGCTTGGAATCTTCAGGCTTCTGCGGTCCGCATTAAAGTGGGTGTGGCCGCACTTAGGATTATGCGGTCACACAAACGTGTTGCAGGTTGCACTCCTTTACTTTCCAGCTCTCTGAATATTTAATCATGCGGTCCGTATAAAAGTGAATGGGGCCACACTTGATCTCCTGCGGCCATATAATTTCAGTGCGGTCTGCACTCCCTGAGCTAGCAAAAATACCACTCTCTAAATCCCTCTTTTGCGGCCGCACTAGAATTATGCGGTCGACACTGTTAGCCTTTTTTGTCCGGTTTTGGTTCTTGTTTAATTTTGACTCCTTTATGAGTTGATTTTGACTTCTTTGGCTCGTTTCGCAATATTCCTGCAAGTAAGCACATTTTGTTAGTTTCTGGGAATACATTTAAGCATTTTAAGCTAAAACTCAAGTAAAAGAGAACAAATAAGCGGTCAAAATCCCAACTTATCAATGAGTACAAGAAAGTAAAATTTCCTAATCGTTCGGTAGCCTCTCGAAGATAAGTACAGATGTCTTTGTACCGATCCGCAAGATTCTACTAAACTTGCTCGTGACTCGTAAGGCCTAAGCAACCTAGTGCTCTGATACTAACTTGTCACGATCCAAAATCAACAAGTCCTGATGGCACCTAACTTAACCCGCTAGGTAAGCCAACAATCACATGATTAACAATGCAAAATGAGATAACTTGGTCTAATAACTCAACAGCAGAAGAATGTCATAAAATAACTGAAAATAGAGTCAAAATGCTACTATAACCCAATCCCAATATCTGGTATCAACAAGTACACGAGCACTACTAAATAACAAAATACGAAAAAAGTACTCTAATAAAACTGTCTGAACATAAGAAACAGTAAAGATAAGATAACGATAAGAGAGCTTCAAGGACGGCGGACGGAATGACAGCTACCTCGTAGTCTCCGAAGCAAGCAGGCACAACTCAAGCTGGAAAATCACCTCGATCGTATGTACCTAGATTTGCACATGAAGTACAAAGTGTAGTATGAGTACAACCGACTCAGTGTACTCACTAAGTAATAACACTAACCTTGATTTGAAAGAAAGGATGAGCTCAGAACAACAATAAAATGCCAGTACCAATAACCGATAACAATTCATAATATTTAGGATAAATGATGGAAATAGTAAATCAATGATATCAAGCACAACTTGTTCTCATTTCAGGAATTTAGGCATGCTTTCAAGTATAACAGTTTAACACCCAGCACGGATAAAGCAGGTCAATTGCCAGTTAGCATGAAGAAAGTACATCTTTATGCCTACATGTCAAGAATGCATGCAAAGAAACAATATCACTGTGGATCCATCAATAGTATTTACACTTAGTACAATACGGTTGCCGGGCATAACTTCCCATCATCAAGCACATACCATTGCGCCCACGCCCACTACTGGCATGTCAGACTCCCAAGGGGAGGATCCTGCCCAAGCGCTAATTATAATTACTTATCCCAATAATGAGACCTGGTGCACGCGTCTCCTCAAAACAATAACACTCAGCCCAAAATGGTCCTGGCATACGCATTACCTCAAAATCAGTACCAAACTGGCTCTACGGTCCAGACTCAGTCATTTACCGTTAAAGTCTCAAATGAGCACATCTCAAATATTCATTTAAATAGTTTTACCCTTAAGCGATATCAGCAATATGTGAGTAATCAGATAAGAAGTACTAATACAAAGATATCATACATGGATATAATATCATGACCGAGAATGTGTGTGCTAATAAGGTATATAACTTAGAAACAACAACAATAGCCCTATCAAATCTCAAACAATTAGCACGTAGCCTAGACATGATGTCTAACATTATTCACAGTTCAAATAATCAAACAAGTAGATGGGACGCAGGGTAACATGGTATAATAGCAAAACAAACTCGGTATTAGCCTAAAGGCCTCCCCAAACTATGAACAAATCGGTGCACGCATACACGCTCGCCACCAAGCGCATATGTCACCCCAATATCTTTCACATAATGTAGTCCTTAGGGTTGAATGCCCTCAAATCCATGTTTAGACGTGTTACTTACCTCAACCGCGCAAATAACAACTCCAAAAGCCTTTCCCATGCGTATCGGCCTCCAAACAACGCGAATCTAGTCATAAACCACTTTATACAAACAATAGATGCTATAGAAATCGATTCCATATGATAAAGCTTTCTTTAACCAAATTCAAAAAGTCAACCCCGGGCCCACATTTCAGAACACGATAAAATTACAAAATCCAAACACCAATTAAATAACGAGTCCAGCCATACCAAAATAATCCAATTCTGGCAACAAATCTACCCTCAAATCCCCAAATCTTACTCTCTAATCCCTAATCCAAAATCCCTCAAATTTTGCCTTAGAAACACATATCTAGGAGTAGAAATCAATGGATATTCAATATTATTGGACAAAAGTGATCAAAAGTTGCATACCACTTGATCTGTAGTGAAATCCCCCACAAAAAGCATCCCTAGCCAAGCTCCACAAGACAATATATGAAATAATACTCTAACCCTCATTTTGAAATTTTAAATAGTCTGTTCAATCGTTCCCTTACACGATCGCGAAGAACAAAGTTTACTCCCCTCAAGATGGTCTACGCGAATGCGAACATCCAAGTGTAAACGCGATTTTCAGCAACTCAGACCAACACAATTGCGGACAAGGACACGTGATCGCTAAAAACAAATGCGTGAACTTCCCAGATCTCCCCTTCCTTCTTCGCGGACGCATCCCATCACCCACGTTCGCTATGCACAACTAAAAAAAGATTTGTGATTGCGTCAAACGAAAATCCTCCTACCAGAATTAACCCCTCATGATCGCGACCCCCTTCACTCGATCACGTAAGAGAAACTAGAAACCAGATACATCAACAGTCCTACAAGCCTAAAAATGACCCGAACATGATACGAATCACACCCGAAGCCCCCGGGACCCCATTCAAACATACCAATGGTCCTAAAACATAATAAGAACTTAGTTGAAGCCTCAAATCACATCAAACAACACCGAAATCACGGATCGCACCCCATTTCAAGCCTAATGAACTTATGAACTCCCAACTTCTAAACTATTGCCGAAACCTATCAAACCAACTCCGATTGACCTAATATTTTGCACACAAGTCATAAATGACACAAAGGACCTATTCCAACTCCCGGAACCAAAATTCGAACCCGATATCGACAAATTCAACTCTCGATCAAACTTCCCAACCTTTCAAACATTTAACTTCAAACTTTCGTCAATCCAAGCCAAAACAACCTACGGACCTAATGGTGCAAAGGACATTAATGTAAGGATAAAGACAGAAAGATTATATATTTATAACCAACAATGAAATAATAGAAACACAATGGCAGCAAATAGTAAACGAGTAATAAAGAAGCAACATAAACAGAACACCAATGAGATATGAATGAACTCAAATAAGGAAAAACATATGACAACTCAAATAATCAAATATTCCCCAACACAAGGACTTATAACAAGAAATTTCTCGAGGTACCACACCTTGTAAATTACAAATCATGAACCACCATTTCTAAGTCTCACACACATGGAACCTCGTGCCCACAATAACAATTACCTTCGCACGGCAAAGCCCACATGCTACCATATAAATTTAAACTGTGAAAATTATCAACTAAAATGATCGAGGGATATATTTAAGTACCATAAAGCATAATATAAATCATTAATAAAGTAAGGCGTCAAAAGAAATAATGAGGTTGTTTTAAAAGTCAAATAAAGTAAAGTAAGATACAATTTTTACAAAATCGAGTTTCGGATGGGTTTAGGTTAGAAATCAATAAAATTTGAGTAAAAATATCATATTTAAACAAATAAAAACATTACTTGAATTAACGAATTAAATATAGAACTTGTTAAAAGAAAAACATGGTAAAAATTCTAAGTAGAGTAAACATCAAGCACGGTGATGAGTAAAATTTGAGAACTCAATTATTGTGAAAGTACTATAACCATTTAAAATGACAAGGCACCGAGAGAGATTATGAGTTCTATCTTAAGAGACACATAGACTAAAGCATGTAAATGTTTCTTTTATTTGAACCGTTATGTTACCAACAATTTTGCATAATACGATATAGTGACTCCGCGCAATTAAATTCACATTGACAATCAATTTACCAAGTCATAACGGAGGCAAAGGTTGAGATGTTAAAGCAATACAACAAATTACATAGAATGCATGACTCACACAGGAAACCACAATCATTTCGATGTCAAGATAACAACGAATAACCAAACACAATCAAAATACAAGTGAGATGATAAAAACAATAACCGATCAAATCAACAAGTTATTCCAATATAGAATTATCACGACCCGGATTTCCCACTTTCGGGAGTCGTGATAGCGCCTACTCGTGAAAACTAGGTAAGCCGAGCGTTATAGATTCAATACCCTTTTTACTTAGCCTTTTTAACAGATCAATATAATAGGTGGTCAACATCGGAATCAAAAGAAATAACCAGAAATGCGGAAGACGAAAACTTAATAGTTTAACCAAACACTGATTCATAAATCTGAGGTACAACTCTACCCAGAATTTGGTGTCACAATATCACAGACTCTATAGGATTACTACAAATAAGGGTTCGAAAGATAACTACAAGCTGTTTTAGAAATACATAGAAGAAAACAGATATAGAAAGATAGAAGGAGATGCTAGGGCTTGTGTACGCCTGCAGGACTACCTCGGATCGCCTGAATAGACTGAAGACAGCACCCTCACTGTGGTCCAAAAGTTGCAGCACCGGGATCTGCAACCGACCCCATGTGCTAGTAAGTGCCTATCCTAACCTCGACGAAGTAGTAACGAGGCTAGTACCAGACTACCAAATAAATATGTGTAGTTAAATCATATACAGCGGAAAATAAAAGCACATATTCGCAGTTAAAGATGGGGAGGGGAAAGCATGTTACGGGGAGTATCGGATAACAAGAAAATACCAAAGAGGAATGTAAAGGAACCAGAGTTTAATTGCCAACAATAATGAGGAAAACAAACATAGTATTCACTTTCATTTCTTTCTTGTTGTAGGCGTGCAACCCGATCCCATTTCATATATCTCGTTATAGGCGTGCAGCCCGCTCTCATTTCATATATTTCGTTGCAGGCGTGCAACCCGCTCCCATTTCATATATCTTGTTGCAAGCGTGCAACCCGCTCTCATTTCACATATCTTGTTGCAGGCGTGCAACCCAATTCCATTTACAAATCAACATCAATCACAAAAAGAATCCCGACAAGGGAACAAGAGTATAATAACAATATCCCGACAAGGGAGATAATATCGTAAACAATAAAATCCCGGCAAGGGAGACTATATCATAACAATAACATCCCGACAAGGGAGATAATATCATAAACAATAACATCCCGGTAAGGGAACCAACAATGATAATCAACATATTAAGCATGAATAAATCTCAACGGAGTCACAACAATTACAACACTTGACCCACGGGCATGCTTGACTACGACGTATAGATACTCGTCACCATGCCTATACATTGTACTCCACAATTAACACATAGAAAATAAGACACAACTCCTAATCCCTCAAGCTAAGGTTAGACCAAACACTTACCTCGATGCCACGAACACAATTCAAGCCTCAACTTCCGTTTTACCTCTCATTTCCACCACCAATTTGCTTGTATCTAGCCACAAGTTACTTAACTATATCAATAAATGCTAAATGAACCAATTCCAATGCATGAAAATAAGTTTTCCAATGATTTCCCCAAAAAGTCAAAAATCGAACCCGGGCCCACATGGTCAAAACCCGAGGTTCGAACCAAAACCCGATTACTTATTCACCCACGAACCCAAATATATAATTTATTTTGAAATCGAACCTCAAATCGAGGTCCAAATCCCCAAAATTTGAAAAACCTAAGTTCTAATCCAAACACTCAATTTTCCCCATGAAAACCCTTGATTTCGAGTTGAAATCATGTGAAAAGATGTTAAAGATTAATGAAAACGAGTTAGAAATGACTTGCAATCGATTTGGAAGAGTAGTTGTCTTTGAAAATTTGCCCAAAGGTGTTTAGATTTTGAAATAGTTTGAAAAATGGCTGAAAATGTGTCTAAGTTATGATTTAGCAGGTTGCAGATGTCGTAATTGCGACCAGGGTTTGCAATTGCGAACGCTTAAGGAACCTGCTGACTTCGCAATTGCGAAAGGTATGTCGCATTTGCGACACATGGGTCACATTTGCGACTTCTGGCATTAACTGAAGACTTCACATGTGCAAAGTGTACCTCGCACATGCAAGATAAGGCTGGCCCGGGGTTCTTCGCATTTCGGACAAAAACCTCGCATTTGCGAACCCTGCTTACATCGCAATTGTGATGCCTGATCTCGCAAATGTGAGATCAGAGGCCTGCTACAAACCTGCAACACACCAGCAATTCTCCTAAGTCCAATTTCACTCCATGACATATCCAAAACTCACCCGAGCCCTCGGAGCTCCAAACCAAACATGCACGTAAGTCCAAAAACATTATACGGACTTGCTTGTGCGATCAAATCATCAAAACAACATCAATAACTATGAATTTAGCAACAAAATCAAAGAAAAATCTCAGGAACTCTTAAGTTCCATTTTTTATCAACCGATGGTCCGATTCACATCATATCAAGTCCGTTTCTTACCAAATTTTACAGGCTCGACTTAAATACCATATAAGACCTGTACCGGGCTTCAAAACCAAAATACGGGCCTGATACCATCAAATTCAAACATATTTAAATTTTTGAAAACTCTTATAATTTCAATTAAACAATTTTCTTCAAAAATTCATTTCTCGGGCTTGGGACCTTGGAATTCAATTCTGGGCATACACCCAAGTCCCATATTTTCCTACGAACCCTCCGGGACCGTCAAATCATGGCTCCGGGTTTGGGTCCGTTTACCTAAAAAGTTGACCAAAGTCAACCTAAATTCATTTAAAAGCAAATTTTATCATTTTTCATAGATTTTCACATAATGGCTTTCCGAATACGCGTCTGGACTGCACACGCAAATCGAGGTGAGGCAAAAAGAGGTTTTTAAGGCCTCGGATCATAGAATTTACTTATAAAGGGACATCACATTCTCCACTTCTAAAACAACATTTCGTCCTCGAATGGACATAAGAAGGAAGTACCTGAGTCGGAGAAAAGATGGGGATATCAGCTCTGCATATCGGACTCAGACTCCCAGGTCACTGCCTCAACAGGCTGACCTCTCCATTGAACACGAACAAAAGGAAAACTCTTTGACCTCAACTGACAAACCTGCCGGTCTGGAATAGCTACTGGCTCATCCTCATAGGGCAAGTCCTTGTCCAACTAGACAGTGCTGAAATCTAACACGTGGGATGAATCACCGTGATACTTCCAAAGCATAGACACGTGAAACACTGGATGCATAGTTGATAAGCTCAGTGGAAATGCAAGTCTGAAAGCCACATGTCCCCAAATCTCATCACGTCATTCATAGGCGACACCCGAAATAACACCCGCTCGCCGACCATGAATGCCACATCACGAACCTTATGGTCGGCATAACTCTTTTGCCTGGACTAAATTGTACGAAGCCTATCTTGAATGATCCTGACATTGTCCAAGGCCTCCAGTACTAGATCCGTACCCAACAACCGAGCCTCTCCCGGCTCAAACCATCCAACCAGTGACCGACACCGCCTACCATATAAAGCCTCATAAGGAGCCATTTGGATACTAGACTGGTAGTTGTTGTTGTAGGCAAACTCCGCTAAAGGCAAGAAGTGATCCCACGAGCCTCCAAAGTCAATGACACAAGCTCGGAGCATATCCTCTAAAATTTGAATAGTACGCTCAGACTACCCGTCCGTTTGAGGATGAAATGTTGTGCTCAACTCGACCTGTGTGCCCAACTCATGCTTAACTGATCTCCAGAAATGTGAGGTAAACTACGTACCTTGGTCCAAAATGATAGTCACGAGCACACCATGAAGACGAAAAATCTCCCGGATATATATCTCAGCTAACCTCTCGAAAGAATAGGAGACTAGCACTGGAATGAAATGTGCTGACTTGGTCAGTCTATCAACAATAACACATACTGCATCGAACTTCATTTGAGTCAGTGGGGATCTAACAATGAAGTCCATGGTGATATTCTCCCACTTCCACTCAGGAATCTCAATCTTCTGGAACAGACCACCAGGTCTCTGATGCTCGTACTTCACCTACTTACAATTCAAACACCGAGCCACATATGCAATAATATCTTTCTTCATCCTCTTCCACCAATAATGCTGCCGGAAATCCTGATACATTTTAGTGTCACCCGGATGAATAGAGTACCGGGAACTGTGGGCCTCCTCTAGGATCAACTAAAGGAGCCCATCCACATTAGACATACAAACTCGACCCCTACAGCCTCAAAACTCCATCATCTCCTAATGTAACCTGCTTGGCACCTTCGTGTTGCACTGTGACCCTAAGGACACACAAATGAGGGTTATCATATTGTCGATCACGGATACGCTCCAATAAAGAAGAACGAGCGACTATACAAGCTAACACATGGTTGGGCTCAGAAATATCCAACCTCATGAACTGATTGGCCAAAGCCTAAACATCTAAAGTAAGCAGTCTCTCACCAACCGGAATATACGCAAGACTGCCCATAGTGGCTGACTTCCTACTCAAAGCATCGGCCACCACATTGTCCTTTCCCGGATGATATAAGATGGTGATATCATATTCCTTTAATAGCTCCAACCACCTTCTCTACCTCAAATTTAGCTCCTTCTGCATGAACAAATACTGCATACTCTTGTGATCCGTGAACACCTCACATGACATGCTATACAGATAATGCCTACAAATTTTCAATGCGTGAACAATGGCTGCTAACTCCAAATCATGAACTGGATAATTCTTCTCATGAATCTTCAACTGATAGGAAGCATAAGCAATGACCTTGCCTTCCTGCATTAACACTGCACCAAGTCCAATACGAGATGCATCACAATAAACTATATATGGCCCTGAACCTGTGGGCAAAACGAACATCGGCACCGTAGCCAAAGCTCTCTTGAGCTTCTAAAAGCTCTCCTCACACTCGTCCGACCACCTGAATTGGGCACCCTTTTGGGTCAACCTGGTCATCGGGGTTGCAATAGATGAAAACCCCTCCACAAACCGACAGTACTAGCCTGCCAAACCGCAAGAAACTCTGGATCTCTGTAGCTGATGCGGGTCTAGACCAGTTCTTAACTTCCTCTATCTTCTTTAGATCTACCTGAATACCCTCTGCTGATACAACATGACCCAAAAATGCAACTGAACTCAACCAAAACTCACACTTCGAAAACTTAGCATACAACTGACTATCTCTCAAAGTCTAAAGAACCATTCTCAAATGTTGCTCATGCTCCTCCCAGCTACAAGAATAGATCAAAATACCATCAATGAAGACTATCACGAATGAATCCAAGTAAGGCTTGAACACTCGGTTCATCAAGTCCATAAAAGTTGTTGGAGAATTGGTCAACCCAAATTTCATCACCAAGAACTCATAATGCCCGTATCGAGCGTGAAAAATTGTCTTAGGGACATCGGATGAGCTAATCCTCAACTGATGGTAGCCAGATCTCAAGTCAATCTTCGAAAATACTTTGGCACCCTGAAGCTGATCAAATAAATCATCAATCCTTGGCAATGGATACTTGTTCTTGATTGTAACCTTGTTCCACTGCCGGTAATCTATACATATCCTCATCGATCCGTCCTTCTTAACAAACAACACCAGCGCACCCCAAGGCGAGACACTAGGTCTAATGAAGCCTTTATCAAGCAAGTCTTGCAACTGCTCCTTCAATTCTTTCAACTCAGGCGGGGCCATACGATACGGCAGAATAGAAATGGGTTGGGTGCCCGGAGCCAAATCAATGCAAAAGTCAATATCCCTGTCGGGTGGCATACCCGACAGGTCTGAAGGAAAAACCTCAAGAAACTCACGAACAATGGGCACAAAATTCATAGAAGGAACTTCAGCACTAGAATCACGAACATATGCCAAATAGGCAAAACACCCCTTCTCAACCATTCGTCGAGCCTTCATATATGAGATAACACTACAAGTAGAATGAGTAGGAATCCCTCTCCACTCTAAACGAGGCAACCCCGGCAAGACTAAGGTCACAGTCTTGGCATGACAATCCAAGATAGCGCAGTAAAGTGATAACCAGTCCATCCCTAATATGACATCAAAATCAACCATGTCCAAAAGTAACAAATATACTTGAGTCTCAAGACCCCCAATCATAACTATATATGAACGATGGAAATGATCTACCATAATAGAATCACCCACCGATGTAGACACATATACAGGACCACTCAAAAAACCACTAGGCATGACCAGATACAATGCAAAATAAGATGACACATAGGAGTATGTAGACCCTGGGTCAAATAGAATAGAAGCATCTCTACTGGAGTTGGGCACCGGAAGTCTTAGACTTAGGCCTGGCTGGAAGAGCATAACATCGGGGTTGGGCACCACCACTTTGAACTACTTCTCTAGGATGGCCTCCTGCTGGCTGGCCTCCACCTCTAGCGGCCTGAGCTCTACCTCTAATACCTATACCTCCACCTCTATCACCTCTACCTCTGCCTCTAGCTGGCTGGGTGGGCGGTGGAACGCTCGGTGCCTAAACTATGGCATGAGAACCCTGATGCTGAGAATTGATCGGTTCTCGAGGAAAAAATCTAGCAATATGCCTCGTGTCACCACATGTAAAACAAGCCCTCGGCTGCTGGGGCTGACGACCCTGAAAACTCTGAAGCAGAGGTGCACTGATAGGAGCTGGCGATGCACTATAGGATTGTTAATCAGAATACCGCATGTGAGAACCACGGCCACCTGGGGCACCATGAGAAGCCTGAAGTGCTGAATAAAATGGCTTGGGAGGATGGCCCCTACCAAACATACCTCCAGACAAGGCACCACTGAACCTACCAGAATGACGAGGTCTCTTGTCTGACCCCTGACCACCCCCCGTGATAGAACTATCTCAATGCTCCTGACCACATTGGCCACCTCCTGTAAAGAAATCTCACTCCCCGTCTCCTTAGCAGTTTGCAATCGAATAGGCTTAATGAGTCATTCAATGAACCTCCTCACTCTCTCTCTCTCAGTGGTAAGTATAAGAAGAGCATGACGGGCCAAGTCAATAAATTTGGTCTCGTACTGAGTAACAGTCATAGAACCCTGCTAGAGATGCTCAAACTGCCTCCGATAGTTCTCCCTCTGAGTGATAGGAAGAAACTTCTCCAGAAATAGCTGAGAAACCCAAGTCAAAGCTAGTGACCCAACTGATCTAGCCAAACAATAATCTCTCCACCAAGTCTTGGCAGATCTAGATAAGCGAAAAGTAGCAAAGTCGACCACATTGGACTCCACTATCCCCATGTTCCTAAGAACCTCATGACAACTGTCTAAATAATCCTAGGGATCCTCAGAAGATGCACCGCTGAAAGTGGTAGTGAAGATCTTGGTGAACATGTTCAATCTCCACAAGGCTTCAGCAGACATAGCTGCTCCATCATCGGTCTGAGCTACCACACCCGGCTGAACAGCTCCAACTGGCTGAGCTGCTGGAGTCTGAAACTAGGGAGCCATATGCTTCAAAGTGCGAGTACCAGGAGTCTGGGCTCCTCCTCCAGCCTATGAGATGGCTGGTGCTATCGGAAGTAAGCCTACCTGGGTGACACTCTCCATAAGGCCCAATAGACGGACCAGAGCATCTTGGAGTACTGGGGTAGCAATGAACCCCTCTAGGACCTGAGTTGGGCCCACCAGAATTGCCTGAGTCGGAACCTCATCATCAAACTCAACTTGAGGCTCCGCCACTAGTGCTGCTACTCTGGGATGAGCTCTGCCCCTGCCTCGGCCTCTAGCACAGCCTCGGCCTTTCCCTCTGCCCCTCGTGGGAGCTATTGTTGGGGGTTCAGTTTGCTGATCAATGTATGAGGAAGCACGTGTTCTTGCCATCTGCGAAAGAATAGAATAGAAATTCAATTAGCATTGAGGAACCAAACTGCACGATAGGAAAGAATAGATGTGAGGTTTTTCCTAACTCTGTAGTCTCTAGGGGATAAATATAGACGTCTCTATACCGATCACTCAAACTCTACTAAGCTTGGCAATGAATTGTGAGATTTAAGTAACCTAGAACACTGATACCAACTTGGCAAGCCGAGCGTTATAGATTCATTACCCTTTTTCTTAACCTTTTTAACAGATCAATATAATAGGTGGTCAACAGAGGAATCAAAACAATAACCAGAAATGCGGAAGACAAAAACTTAATAGTTTAAACAAACACGGATACATAAATCCGAGGTACAACTCTACGCAGAATTTGGTGTCACAATATCACAGATTGTCTAGGATAACTACAAATAAGGGTTCAAAAGATAACTACAACCTTGTTTCAGAAATACTTAGGAGAAATAGTATAGAAAGATAGAAGGAGATGCCAGGTCCTGCGGACGCCTGCAGGACTACCTCGGGTCGACTGAATGGACTGAAAACAGCACCCTCACTGCGGTCCAAAAGCTGCAGCATCGGGATCTGCACACAATGCAGAGCGTAGTATTAGCACAACCGACCCCATGTGCTGGTAAGTGCCTAGACTAACCTCGGCGAAGTAGTGACGAGGCTAGGACCAGACTACTAAATAAACCTGTGCAGTTAAACCATATACAGCGAAAAATAAAAGCAAATATTCGCAATTAAAGATGGGGAGGGGAAAGCATGTTACAGGGAGTATCAAAAAACAACAAAATACCAAAGAGGAATGTAAAGAAACCAGAATTTAATTGCCAAAAATAATGAGGAAAACGGTTACATCTCGCGATTTTCATACGTTAAAATTTCGTTTTTAGTTAATCGACGTAGACTCGGGGATGAGATCATCTTGACGTTAACGTACTTATGCTATTTATAACAAGAGATAAATAAGTGTTATGAAGGATAAAAGTGTACGTGAATAATAGAAAACGAGTTTCGTTGAAAGTGGCTAATTTGGAATAAAATATAGGTCGAGCGATAATACCTGATAATTATGAACTAGTATCATGCAAGGTACCATATGACCACGATAGTATAATATATAAAGTATATAAGAAGTATTTTAAAAAAATAAATTGAATTTTAAGTAAATTGTGGTAATTTTTAAATTATACGGGTAATTAATTAATTACCGAGTAACAGAACATTACCCAGTTAACTAATAAGTGGATAAAAAAATAATAATTAACCCCTCCCCCTCGCCCCCCCCCCCCACATGGCAAAAAGCCACCAAGTCACAAATGTGACTAATAAGTCACTTATCCAAGATGTCATTTAGGAAGAATGATGACAATCAAAATCTTTATCTGCCAAACTTCAAATGAATCAAAACTCTTTCAAATCTTAAAAAAAGAATAGAAACATTTCCTCGTAAGACTTGAAACCAAATAACGTTGGGAGCTTTTGTCTTAATTGAAAAGTTAAAGAATTAAAAGTTTTGATTCCAAGGAAATTCGTTCAAAGAAGTATTGAGGCAGAAACATTTCAATTCAAAGACAAAGGCTTCAATTGAAGCAAATTCGTCCAACTACACAAAATTCAAGCAAAGTTTCGTTCCAATTTCAGAAGCAGAAGCTTCATTTTCTCATTCCAACATATTTCATGGAAGCAGAAGCTTCACTTTGATCAAAAAATTTAAGAAATGGGTATGTTAAGGATAAGCTTTTCCTTCATTTTAGCATGATATCGTAATTACACAAGTTCGATAACAAGTCATAAAGAAAAATTTGTATTCCGGAATTTGCGTATATTTTGCTTGTCTCGCAAATTACATATATTTTCCTAGTTTTGTAAGATACCATATTCTTCTTATCGGGACTGCATATTCAATTGAGTATTTCCTTCTTCCGGTCAAAAGAGCAGAGAGTTTATATGTATACAGTATTAAAAGTATTTTCATTACCATCGAGCTATAATCGATAGGCTGGCCTCTATTGGGCAACCTCTGATCAGATGGTAAGTTATATACCGAGCCTGCTATGGCCGAGCGCCTATGAGCGAGCCCAGTTGGTCGAGATATAGAGCCTAGTATGGCCGAGCGCTTATAAGCGAGCCTACCACCGCAGAGTAGATATATATGTATACCGAGCCTAATATGGCCGGACAACTATTTTACTCAATATATTGAGAGAGTTGAGTTAGTATCAGCCGATGAGTATATCTTCAGATTTTCTTGACTCCCAGTTGTTTTCAGTAATTATATTATCACTCCAGTTTCAACTTCAGTATATTACCTTATATACTCGATACATTATTTTGTACTGACGTCCCTTTTTAGGGGCGCTGCATTTCATGCGTGCAGGTTCAGATAGACAGACGGGTAGACCTCCTCAGTAGGTATTGCCCGAGTTCAAATTTATCGGTAAGCTCCCCTTCTGTCGGAGTTGCCGGATCTAGCAATCTGGTGTATATCTTGTGTATATGTGTAGATAGGTTATGGGTAGGTCGGGTCCCTATTCCGATCACAGCATATCTATCCTTAGAGGCTTGTAGACATATCCTGCCGGTTAGTGCAGTATGTTGGGCTTATAGGCCTTGTACGTTTATTTTGTTGGCTTATTAGTTGTAGTAATTATGACGGCCTTGCCGGCCCAGCTTTATGTTGACATTAGTCAGTGTTAATATCTATTTAGTTTTGTATTTTGTATCGTACATTATGCCCATCGCCAAAGTATGACATTTCATGTTCAGACACTCTTAGTCGCAAGTGATACGCAAGGATAGTTGAGGCACTGAGTGCGGTCTCATCCCTAGGCTTGGGGCGTGACAAAGTGGTATCAGAGTAGTTCTGTACTGTGGAGTCTACAAGTCGTGTCTAGTAAGGTCTTGTTTATAAATGTGTGGTGCACCACATTATATAAGCAGGGGACTACAGGGCATTTAGGAGTTGGTTACCCTTCTTTCAAATTTAAATCGTGTTGTAGCACTGAGTTATAGGAAATTTGAGATTAAACTTACGTGTTGACGTTTGCATGCACATATAATGGTAACTAGGAAGGCTACAACAAGCCAGGGGAGAGAAACAACAGTAGGTAAGGGGACTAGCAGGGTACCCCCAGCAGATGGGTCCCAATTGGAGTTGTAGGGAGAGACCCCTACCCAGTGATTACCGGCTCCTCTGCCACCTGAGGAGATTCCTAGGGAGACTGCACACCTAGTTCCCCCTCTACTCTTAGCAGATCAGGACTTGAGAAGCGCGATGCATTTGTTGGCACAGTTGGTAGCTACCCAGTAATAGGCTAGGGCATCCACTAGTGCAGGACCTTCTGAGGGATCTGGGAGTTCAAGGGTCCGAGAGTTTATTGCTTTGAATCCCCTAGAGTTCACGGGAACAGATCAAAGGGAGGACCCGCAGGATTTCATAGATCAGCTTCATAGGATCTTTCGGGTTATGCATGCCAGGGAGAAAGAGGCAGTTGAATTAGCAGCTTTTCGACTCCGCGATATAGCCATCCTTTGGTATGAGGGATGGGAAAGGTCCAGGGGACGTGATGCACCTCCTACGTTTTGGGAGAATTTTTCAGATGCCATCATTGACCAGTACTTACCACGAGAGATCCGACAGGCCTAACTCGATCAGTTTCTAGCCCTCAAGCAGGGCAATATGAGTGTTCGAGAATATAGTTTCTGTTTTGACTCATTGGCCAGATATGCACCATCAATAGTTGCTACTATACGGGATAGAATCCATAAGTTTATAGCAGGGTTGGCCCCAGAGTTGACCGAGGCGTGTGCCACCACTGCATTACAGGATAGTATGGATATCTCGTAGATTCAGGCATTTACCCAAAATATAGAGAGGGGTATGCGTCAGCAGTAGAGTACGGAGAGGACTGAGTCAAGGTAGCATAAGAGAACGAAATTTTCCAGGTCTTAGGAGCAGTCTCAGGATAGTTACAGGCCCTAGTACTTCGAACGGCCACCTAGACCTCTGCCACCTCATCTACAGGGTTACATGTATGACCGCTATACTTAGTCAGGACCAGGTGAGAGATCTCAGGCGTCAAGTTTGCAGCTACAATGAGGTTCGAGATAGATAGGGTCGTTTATGGCACGATGTTCCATCTGTGGTTGAGGACACTTACGCCAATGCCGAGACGATTCCAATGCTTGTTATACATGTGGACGTCTAGGGCATATGATGCGAGATTTCCCAAATAGAGATTCTGGGTATGGCACAACCAGTTAATTCAACAACATGATCAGCTATGTTCGTGCATCCTTCAGGGCATGAGTCTCACTTTCGGCTGGTAGAGGTCGAGACAGAGGTAGAGGGTCCAGTTCATGTGGTATCAAGAATCGTATCTATGCGCTAGCAGGTCGACAAGACCAAGAGTCCTCACCAAATGTTGTGACAGGTATGTTGACCATTTGTTCTCATGATGTTTATGCCTTGATAGACCCAGGATCTACTTTATCATGTATTACACCATTTGTCGTGAGGAAATTTGGTATAGTACCTGAAATACTAAGTGATCCTTTTGCAGTATCTACACCGGTCGGAGAATCGATTATCGCTAGATGCGTTTACTGAGGTTGTACGGTATCCATTTGTGGTCGTCAGACCTCAGCCAACCTAGTTGAACTAGAGGTGTTGGATTTCGATGTTATCATGGGCATGGACTGGTTGGCAACTTGTTATGTCACGGTTTATTGTCGAGCAAATACAGCTAGATTTCATTTTTTAGGTGAGCCAGTCCTTGAAAGGGTAGGTAATACAGCGACACCCAGAGGCGGGTTTATTTCCTATCTGAAGGCGAGGAAAATGATCGCAAGAGAGTGCATTTATAATATTGTGCGAGTTAAAGATGCAGATGCTGAGATACCTACACTTCAGTCCATTCCAGTAGTAAAGGAGTACGCAGATGTATTTTCAGATGAACTTCCAGGTATTCCTCTAGAGCGAGAGATTGGTTTTGGCATCGATTTGCTTCCGGGAACACAGCCAATATCCATCCCTCCATATAGAATGGCACCTGCCGAATTGAAGGAGTTGAAGGAGCAGTTAAAAGATTTGCTGGAGAAGGGTTTCATTAGACCCAGTACCTCACCGTGGGGTGCATGGGTACTATTTTTATAGAACAAAAACGGATCGCTGAGGATGTGTATCGATTATAGGCAACTGAATAAGATAACTATTAATAATAAGTATCCCCTTCCAAGGATAGATGACTTATTTGATCAGTTGCAGGGAGCTAGATGTTTTTCAAAGATAGATTTGAGGTCGAGGTACCACCAGGTCAGAGTTCTGGAGAAAGATATTCCCAAGACAGCCTTTAGGACTCGATATGGCCATTTTTGAGTTCCTTGTTCTGTCCTTCAGGTTGACGAATGTACCTGCCATACTTATGGACTTAATGAATAGCCTATTCCGGCCATATTTGGATCTGTTCGTGATAGTCTTTATTGATGATATTATGGTTTATTCACGTTTAGAGGATGAGCATGTGGATCACCTACGAGTAGTACTCCAAACCCTCCGTGATAATAAATTGTATGCTATGTTTTCTAAGTGTGAGTTCTAGTTAAAGTCCGTAGCATTCTCAGGGCATATTGTATCTGATAGAGGAATAAAGGTAGACACTCAGAAGATTGAGGCTATGAGATCCTGGCCTATACCTACCACTCCAATAGAGATTCGTAGCTTTCTAGGCTTAACAGGATATTACCGGAGGTTCGTAGAGGGTTTTTCTTCTCTTTCAGCACCATTAACAAAGCTGACGTAGAAAGCGACTAAGTTTTAGTGGACAGAAGCCAGAAGCCTGTGAACAGAGTTTCCAAGAGCTTAAGAACAAGTTGACCTCAGCGCCAGTTCTAGCACTTCCAGAAGGTCCAGATGGTTATGCCATGTATTGTGATGCCTCGGGTGTCTGGTTGGGATATGTCCTAATGCAACATGGGAAAGTAATTGCGTATGCTTCACGGCAGTTAAAAAAGCATGACCGGAATTATCCGACCCACAACCTCGAATTAGCTGTGGTTGTCCATGCACTTAAGATATGGCGGCATTATTTATATGGTGTTCATGTTGATGTGTTCACAGATCATAAAAGCCTGCAATATATCTTCAAGCAAAAAGAGTTGAATTTGCGACAGAGGCGATGGCTTAAATTATTAAAAGACTACAATGTTAACATTCTCTACCATCCAGGGAAAGCTAATATTGTAGCAGATGCCTTAAGTCGTCGATCTATGGGTAGCTTAACACATGTAAAGGCCGAGTAAAGAGAATTAACAAGAGAGATTCATTAATTGGCTTGTTTGTTGGTTCGGTTAGTAGACTCTGGCAATGGAGGAGTTATACTCCAAAATACTGCAAAATCATCTCTCATAGCTGAAGTAAAGGAGAGGCAGTATGAGGATCCAGAGTTAGTCAAGTTGAGAGAGCGGGTTTCACAACAGAATAAGTCGTTGTTAGAACTTAAAGGAGATGTGGTTCTCAGATACAGGGGTCATTTGTGTGTTCCAGATTAGCAGGGCTACGAGACAGGATTATATCAGAGGCACATTATTCATGGTATTCCATTCACCTTGGGTCGACAAAGATGTATCATGACATTAAGGATGTGTATTGGTGGAACGATATGAAGAAGAACATTGCTGAGTATGTCGCTCAATGCTCTAGTTTCCAGTAGGTGAAAATAGAGCACCAGAAGCCCGGAGGGCTAATGCAGACTATAGAGATCCCGGTATGGAAATCGGAAGCGATAAACATGGACTTTATCACGGGTTTACCTCGTTCCCATCGTAAGTTTGATTCCATATGGGTGATAGTCGACAGGCTCACGAAATCAGCTCATTTCCTACTGGTCAGGTCATATACAATAGAGGATTATGCAAATTTATATATTAAGGAGATAGTGCGACTACACGGAGTACCCGTATCTATTATATATGACCCGTAGGGCCCAGTTTACAACACATTTTTAGAGGTCATTTCAGAAAGATCTAGGAACTCAGGTGAATCTAAGCATAGCTTTTCATCCACAAACGGATGGACAAGCCGAGCGCACAATTCAGACGCTCGAGGATATGTTGCGAGCATGTGTGGTGGACTTTAAAAGAAGTTGGGATGAACATCTACCTCTTATCGAGTTTTCATATAATAATAGTTACCACTCCAGTATCCAGATGGCTTTGTCGAGGCTTTGTATGGGCGTAGGTGTAGATCTCCCATAGGGTGGTTCGATGTTGCTGGGTTATATGGGCCAGACCTGGTTCAGCAGGCCATAGAAAAAGTAAAGCTTATCCGGGAGTGACTGTTGATAGCTCAGAGTCGTCAGAAGTCATATTATGACGTGCGGCGACGAGATTTGGAATTCGGGGTTAATGACTAGGTATTCCTAAAGGTATCACCTATAAAAGGTGTAATGAGATTTGGCAAGAAAGGCAAGCTTAGCCCACGGTATATTGGGCCTTATAGCGAAAGAGTGGGCCAAGAAGCTTATGAGTTAGAATTGCCCTCGGAATTGGAGTCTGTTCATCCGGTTTTTCACGTATCTATGTCACGAAAGTGCATTGGCGATCCTAACCAAGTGGTACCCATAGATGATGTACAGATTACAAAGGACTTTTCATACGAGGAAATTTTGGTTGCCATCATAGACCGACAAATCCGCAAGCTACGAAATAAGAAGATAGCATCCGTGAAGGTTTTATAGAAAAGTAAGAAGGTGGAAGAGATGACGTGGGAAATAGAGGAAGAAATGAAGTCTAAATACCCCCACCTATTTCAAACTGAAGATATGACTCGAGTGTATAAACTCTCAGGCCAGTAGGTCATCAGGTAAACTCTCATTTTTTTTAACTCTCAGAATTTATAATGGACGGTTGTGTGGAGCCAAATGTTGCTATTTATAGACAATGGCCATGTGTGGCATGTATAGTAAGTTTTCTGGCTACGTACAGGTTGGTTTCAGTCAGATGTACGGAAGAGACTTCGGCAAAAAAAAATATTCCCAGAGTATCTAATAATAGATTTCGAGGACAAATGTTTCTATGGGGGGAAAGATGTTATATCTCGCGATTTTCGTACGTTAAAATGTCGTTTTCAGTTAACCGACATAGAGTCGGGGATGAGATCATCTTGATGTTAACGTACTTACGCTATTTATAACAAGCGATAAATAAGTGTTATGAAGGATAAAGGTATACGCGGATTAAAGAAAACGAGTTTCGTTGAAAGTGGCCAATTTCGAATAAAATACGGGTCGAGTGATAATACCCGATAATTATGAACTAGTACCATGCTAGGTACCATATGACCACGATAGTATAATATATAAAGTATATATGAAGTATTTTAAAAAAATAAATAGAATTTTAAGTAAATTGTGGTAATTTTTAAATTATGCGGGTAATTGATTAATTACCGGATAACAGAACATTACTCAGTTAACTAATAAGTGGATAAAAAATTAATGATTAACCCCCCACACGTGGCAAAAAGTCACCAAGTCAAAAATGTAAATAATAAGTCACTTATGCAAGATGTCATTTAGGAAGAATGATGACTAATCAAAATCATTATTTGCCAAACTTCAAATGAATCAAAACTCTTTCAAATCTTAAAAAATAGTTACAGAAACATTTCCTCTTAAGACTTGAAACCAAATAACGTTCAAAGAAGTGTTGAGGTAGAAACAATTCAATTCAAAGACAAAGGCTTCAATTGAAGCAAATTCGTCCAACTCCAACAAAATTCAAGCAAAGTTTCGTTCCAATTTCAGAAGCAGAAGCTTCGTTTTCTCGTTCCAACATATTTCACGGAAGCAGAAGCTTCACTTCGAACAAATAATTTAAGGAACATGCATGTTAAGGCTAAGCTTTTTCTTAATTTTAGCATGATATCGTAATTGCATAAGTTCGATAACGAGGCATAAAGAAAAATTCGTATTCCGGAATTTGCTTATATTTTGCTAGTTTCGCAAATTACATATATTTCTCTAGTTTTGTAAGTTACCATATTCTGCTTATCAAGACTGCATATTCAGTTGAGTATTTCCTTTTTCCAGTCAAAAGAGCAGAGAGTTTATATATATACAGTATTAAAAGTACTTTCATTACCATCGAGCTATAATTGATGGGCAGGCCTCTATTGGGCAACCTCTGATCAGATGGTAAGTTATATACTGAGCCTGTTATGGCCGAGCGCCTATGAACGAGCCCAGTAGGTCGAGATACAGAGCCTAGTATGGCTGAATGCTTATGAGCGAGCCTACTATGGCAGAGCAGATATATATATGAATATCGATCATTATAGGGCCGGACAGCTATTTTACTCACTATATTGAGAGAGTTGAGTCAGTATCAGCAGATGAGCATATCTTCAGATTTTCTTGACTCCCAGTTGTTTTCAGTTATTATATTATCAGTTTAGTTTCAGCTTCAGTATATTGACTTACATACTCGGTACATTATTTCGTACTGACGTCCCTTTCTGGGGGCGCTGCATTTCATGTGTGCAGGTTCAGACAAACAAACGGGTAGACCTCCTCAGTAGGTGTTGCCCGAGTTCAGCTTTATCGGTAAGCTCCTCTTTTGCCGGGTCTAGCACTATGTTGTATATCTTCTGTATATATGTAGATAGATTATGGGTAGGTCGGGGCCCTGTTTCGATCACAGTATATCTATCATTAGAGGCTTGTGGACATATCCTGTCGATTAGTGCAGTATGTTGGGCTTGTAGGACCTGTACATATATTTTGTTAGCTTGTCAGTTGTAATAATTATGACGGCCTTGTCGGCCCAGCTTTATGTTGACATTAGTCAGCGTTAATCTCCATTTAGTTTTATATTTTGTATCGCACATTATCTTGTAATGTGGCCCATAGCCAAAGTATGATATTTCATATTCAGAGACTCTTAGTCGCAAGTGATACGCAAGGATAGTTGAGGCACTGAGTGTCGGTCTCACCCCTAGGCTTGGGGCATAACAAAAACAAACACAGTATTCACTTTCATTTCTTTCTTATTACAGACGTGCAACCCGATCCCATTTCATATATCTCGTTACATGCGTGCAACCCGCTCCCATTTCGTATATCTCGTTGTAGGCGTGCAACCCACTCCCATTTCATATATCTCGTTGTAGGCATGCAACCCGCTCCCATTTGATATATGTTGTTGCAGGCGTGCAACCCACTCGCATTTCATATATCTTGTTGCATGAGTGCAACTCGTTCCTATTTCATATATCTCGTTGCAGGAGTGCAACCCGATCCCATTTCATATATCTTGTTGCAGGCGTGCAACCCGCTCCCATTTCACATATCTTGTTGTAGGTGTGCAACCCCATCCCATTTACAAATCAACATCCATCACAAAAGAATTCCGGCAAGAGAACAAGAGTATAACAACAACATCCCGGCAAGGGAGACAATATCGTAAACAATAACATCCCGGCAAGGGAGACAATATCGTAACAATAACATCCCGGTAAGAGATACAATATCATAAATAATAACATCCCAACAAGGGAACCAAAAAGGATAATCAACATATTAAGCATGAATAAATCTCAAAGGAGTGACACTAATTACAACACTAGACCCACGGGCATGCTTGACTCTGACGTATAGATACTCGTCACCATGCCTATACGTCGTACTCCACAACTACCACATAGCAAATAACACACAACTCCTAATCCCTCAAGCTAAGGTTGGACCAAACACTTACCTCGATGCTACGAACACAATTCAAGCCTCAACTATCGCTTTACCTCTCGTTTCCACTACCAATTCGCTTGTATCTAGTCACAAGTTACTTAACTATATCAATAAATGCTAAATGAATCAATTTCAATGAATGAAAATAAGTTTTCCAATGATTTCCCCAAAAAGTCAAAAATCGACCCCGTACACACATGGTCAAAACCTGAGGTTCAAACCAAAACCTGATTACCCATCTACCCACGAACCCAAATATATAATTTGTTTGAAATCGGACCTTAAATCGAGGTCCAAATCCCCAAAATTTGAAAATCCTAAGTTCTACCCAAAACACCCAATTTCCCACATGAAAACCCTTGATTTTGAGTTGAAATCATATGAAAAGATGTTAAATATTAATGAAAACGAGTTAGAAATGACTTACAATCGATTTGGAAGAGTAGTTGTCTTTGAAAAATCTCCCAAAAGTGTTTAGGTTTTCAAAAGGTTTGAAAAATGGCTGAAAATGCGTCTAAGTTATGATTTAGTAGGTTGCAGATGTCGCAATTACGAACCTTTAAAGAACCTGCTGACTTCGCAATTGCGAAAGGTATATCGCATTTACGACATCGCATTTGCGACACATGGGTCGCATTTGCGACTTCTGGCATTAACTGAAGACTTTGCATTAGCAAAGTGTACCTCGCAAATGCGAGATAAGGCTGTCATGGGGTTCTTCGCATTTGCCACAAAAACCTCGCATTTGCGAACCCTTCTTACATGGCAATTGCGATTCCTAATCTCGCAAATGCGAGATCAGAGGCCTGCTACAAACCTGCAACACACCAGCAATTCTCCTAAGTACAATTCACTCCGTGGCCTATCCAAAACTCACCCGAGCCCTCAGAGCTCCAAACCAAACATGCACGCATGTCCAAAAACATCATACGGACTTGCTTGTGCGATCAAATCATAAAAATAACATCAATAACTATGTATTTAGCATCAAAATCAAAGAAAAATCTCATGAACTCTTAATTTCCATTTTTTATCAATCGATGGTCCGATTCACGTCATATCAAATCCGTTTCTTACCAAATTTTACAGGCTTGACTTAAATACTATATAAGACCTGTACCGGGCTTCGGAACAAAAATACGGGGCCGATACCATCAAATTCAAACATATTTTAATTTCTAAAAACTCTTATAGTTTCAGTTAAACAATTTTCTTCAAAAATTCATTTATCGGGTTTGGGACCTCGGAATTCAATTTCGGGCGTACGCCCAAGTCCCGTGTTTTCCTACGAACCCTCTAGGACCGTCAAATCATGGGTCCTGGTCCGTTTACCTAAAAAGTTGACCGAAGTCAACTTAAATTCATTTTCAAACCAAATTTAATCATTTTTACATATTTTCACATAATGGTTTTCCGGATACGCGCCCGGACTACGCACGAAAATCGAGGTGAGGAAAAAAGAGATTTTTATGGCCTCGGATCATAGAATTTACTTCTAAAATAAGTTATGACCTTTTGGGTCATCACAAGAATGTACAATAAGTTTCACAACCGAGGTACCGCCTCGTATTCACTTTTCACAAGTTCAATCACAATCTTTTCTTTTACCGCCATGTGAGCCGTAAATGTAGATAGTTTTCAAGATATTTTTTCCGAGATAGCTACACGCACTTTATCCCACCTTATGTTGTCGTGTGGCTTCAAGTAATTTCCATACTAGCAATACGCACATAAATCCCACCTTATGCCACCGCATGCACATAAATCCCTATCCTTATACCGCCGCATGTGCATCAATATCACAACACAATAACAACTCTCACCATAAGTGCTCGTATGCCACAACTTACCAAAATCAACAATATCAATATTTTCACAACAAATAGCCCATGGATCAACCATAATGTTTACAAGAATATCAGCAATAACAAATGAATGTGAATTTCTCCAAAAGAAAGATATCTCAATAATTAACAACTTCGCCTCAATGTGATAACGACTTTCACAACTTCAACACCAATAACTCAACAAAAAAGATCTTTTGCAAAATAATAACTTCAAGTAAAAGTAAGTCAATAATTAAAGATGCAACAAGGCAGTAAGGAAAGACATAACTTCAACTAAATCATATAGAAGCAAAATAACAAGTAAAAGGTACAAAAAGTGTTAACAATGACAAATAAAGCATGTAAGTGTAGTTTAATACATGTAATAATTGATTAACAATGAGAAGTAAAACATGTTATGACAATTCAATTAAAGGCGTGGAAAAAGTCTAAATAACTTAAACTGGTCAATTACCACATATAGTCTGTGTACCCACTTGTTACCTTGCATACACGACTTTCACATAACACAAATAGAACAATCAATCTCAATCCTAAGGGGTAGTTCCCCCACATAAAGTTAGGAAAGATACTTACCTCAATTAGGCCAAATCAACAGTCAAAGATAGATTTCTCTTTAAAATTCGCCTCCGCGCGGCTCAAATCTAACCAAAACGACTTAATAATATCAAATAGTGCAAGAGAAACTAATTACAATAGATAAATTTATGATATTTACAAATTTTCTAAAAAGTCAACAAAAGTCAATCTTGGACCCACCCGATCAAAATCCGGGCCCAAGGGTAGGTTCCGACTACCCCTAACCCCACGAGTCCATATATGTATTTTGTTTCAAAATCCAAGTCCAAATCGAGTCTCAAAACGTAAATTCTTATTTTCCAAAAAGGCAAAAATCCTTAAATTTTCACTTTGATTCACATATTTGATGTTAAATCTAAGATAAAATCATGAAATATAGTTAAAAATTGATAATAATCACATACCCAATAGTTTGGTACGAAAAACTCTCCACAAAATGGCCTCCCACCGAGTCTACGGCTCAAGACGTGATAAAATGAGACTAAGTCCCGAAATGCAAGTGTTAATACCAGCCTGAGATGTCGCATTTGCGACACTAGGTTTGCAAGTGCGAATTCGCAAAAGCGAACCCTAGGACTCTATGCTAAAGTAGCATTTGCGACCAAAAGCATTGCAAATGCGAAGGCAGCTGTCATTGCAAAAGTGATAGATGTCTTGCAAAAGCGGACAACAAAACTCTCGCAAAAGCGGAGAATTTCTTTGCAAATGCGAATTCCTCTCACAGCAACACAGAATCGCAAAAGTGACTAAGAGTTCACTAATGTGATGGTCACATTTGTGACCTTTTCATCGCAACTGATGACACCAGTAGCATCACATATAGTTTTGACAAAACTAATCCGAAACTCATTCGATCCCCCTCGCCTCCAAAACAAACATCCACACAAGTCTACAAATATTATACAAACTCGCTCGCGCGATCAAAACATGAAAATAACATCTAGAACTACGAATTGGATTCCCAAACACATGAATTCCAAGGAAAAGTTCAAGAACTTCTAGAATTACAACCAAGCGTCCGAATCATATCAAGTCAACTCCGATTGACACCAAATTTTGCAGACAGGTTATAAATGACAAAGCGGACTTATTTCATGTCGCAAAACTCAATTTCGAGCCCGATAACCACAAAGTTAAATCATGGTCAAACTTAGAAAAATTTTAAACTTTCAAATTTTCACTTTTGCCAATTACTGTCAAAACCTTCTAGAAGCATCAAAATAAAAATCCGGACCTAGTGGAACTGTCGAAACTCCAATCTGAGATCAAACCTACAAAGTCAACTTGGTCAACCCTTCCAATTTATGTTCTAAAATAAGAATCATTCTTCCAAATAAGCTCTGAATCACTCGAAAATAAAAATCAATGATACTCGCAAGTCGTAGTACACCATATGATGCTACTTGTCACACCTCCTTTTTACCTACACCCCCGGAAAGGGTGTATATAAGGGAATTTTTTCCAATTTAAGTGACAATCGAAAAGGGATTATTTATTTAAAATTCAGAGTCGCCACTTAGGATAATTTAAGGTGTCCCAATTCACCGGTTCAAATCCCGAATCGAGGAAGTTTTACTCTATTTTACAGTCCGCAAACCAGAAATCCGGGTAAGAAATTTTGTTAATCCGGGAGAAGGTGTTAGGCATTCTCGGGTTCCGTGGTTCTAGCATGGTCGATCAACTGTTACAATTGGCCTATTATCTGATTATAGTACATGTTTTAACCTATGGTGCAATTTTGAACTTTATCACCGCTTTTATTTATCATTTTTTAAGGAAGATTGCAACGTCATTTGAAATATGTCTTGAACCACGTCACATAAATGCACCCGCAGTCCACAACACATTTTATTTAACGTTGAGATTTGGATTTGGGTCACATAAATGCGCACCCGAGTTTAGGAAGGTAAGGTTTAAAATAGCGCGCGTAAAACAACTACGCACTTTCAAGTTTGCGGGGGCCATGGAAGTTCAACTAAATGGCACACCTCGATTTCTAAGGATAAAAATAGTAATAAAGCGAGGGCCATGAGTTTTGAGATTTTATTTGGCATGGCACGCCTCAAATTATTAATAATCTAAAAGTAGGTCCTTAGTTATTTCAAAGTAGATGGGCCAGCAACCTATTATCCTGTTCATTTAAGCTTTTAAGAATCGAAACCGCTTCCAATAACTTGTATATGTCAACCAAAATATTCCAAACACAAATGGTAATTGATGGGCTATAATCCCAGCAGCCCATAATTTTTGAAATCCTTACTAATATCAAACCCACCACCAAACTGATATACACGTAGAAAATTGTTGTAAGCATACAATACAAGTTATTCATCAAAGATGGATTTTAAACCATTTGCCAGAATACATTACTATATTTCTAAAGTAATTTCCTAAAAATCAAACCAATACACAACACATAGAACAATCAACAATATCAAGTTAAAAATGAATAATCATGGTCCAACGAAATCAGTGCGACAAGAAACATCATAGCTACTGTAACGAAATAGTAAAATAGATGAGAAGGCAACAAAATAGAAAAACAATCCAAACACTCCACTGTAAACGTTTGGTCCATACTACAAGAATTAGAAAAGTTACGACTATTACCCAAATGAACAATTGGAGAAACATTTTATTGCCTGATGAAACAACAACAAATAACCAAATGAAGCTAAACCCAGCTTCTGAATCCAACAAAAAAAATGAAAACCAATTTGCAGAGAAAGAAACCAACTGACCAGATCAGAACCTCAACGACGACCTCAGATCTTCTAACGGAAAGTTGGTTGACTCGACCTATACCAGACTGAAGAGCCTCAACGACGACCTTGAACAGACCTCAAATCAGAAGCTTCGAACGGATCTCACCTGATTCAACTCGACTGAGCTTGGACGATGATTTTGGACGTCACAAGGGATGTTTTATATTGGATTTCGATCTTTGGCTATTGTTTGGTGGTTTGCCGGATTTCTCGCCGGATCCATAACCTTCCGGCGCAGCAGTAACGGTCTGAAATTGCTTGACAGAGGAGCTTTGTTTGGATGGTGGATGGCTGGTCTAGCTTCGAAATGGAGACGGTGGAAATGGGTTGAAGAAGGAGAAAGGTTGTTGGTTTGGTTTTTGTCCAGCTGATGAAGAATGGCTGTTTCTCAAGCGTTGGAGATGGATCGTTTCGGGTATGGTGGTGTGAAGGAGGCGATCCGAAGGGGGGGTGGGTCATTTGTGAAAAGTTGCGCAACTTTTTCTTTTCCAGTCTTCTCCCCTTTTTTTTCTTTTTTAGATTTTAAGCATTACTTTATATGTAGAGTCTAGGTTTAGGTGTATTTTGCCAATTAGTCCCTAGGTCTTTTTGTGTTAAGTCCTTAGGGTCTTTTTATTTATTTTTTGTTCTAAATAAGAGTCTTGAATGGTCCCTAGGATTAGCTTAATGGGTATTCGATGTTGAGCTTAAGGATGGGCTAGAAACTTGGGCCTTTATGACTAGCTATGTTTAAAATTAGCTTAATTAACTAAAAGTATTATCAAAAATATTAATTAGCTCTAATTAACTGAAAATAATTATTAAAATAAGACTGACCATTAAAACAGAACTATTTATTTTTGGTATTTTTTCAAGATTAAAAATGACTACAAAACATTAATGAGCCTATTTTTGTAATTTTTATTTTCTTGTAATAAAATAAAAGTAAAAGAGCAAAAATTAGTTGATATAGCTATATTATGTCTAAATTAAATATTTACATGTTAAACTATAAAAATCTTGGGGAAGGTCAAAAATCACATGTCTACAGCTGCCCCTCTTTGACTGAAAACGTGAAGCGTTTTCAGACAAAGAACAGTTAGACAGGTTTTTTGACCCGACCCTTATTTATGAGAGACTAAAACTGAGAAAAGGGGAATGTGACCGAGCCCTGGTATCTGAGCTGCCTACATATCCTTGGCTATAAAGGAATCAGGCCACGTGTAGTTTAGAGGTAAGTGAGATGATGGAGTATGCCGAGGTGGAGAGCCGGTCGAGGTGCCGTTCCGCCGAGGTTCCGGTTCGCGGTCCTGTTATTACATCAAAAATCAAAAGATGAAAAAGACTAGTTAAGCCTGTCAACTATGAGTTACAAGATTCCTATCTATAAGTTTTCTGAAGCTTGATCTTGAGCCTTGAATGGTTCTTCATGCAGACTTTGGATTTGAACCTTGACGCTTGCTAGTTGCAGGTGCTAGCTCGTTCTTCTTTAGATTTTCGGATCAAGACCGGACATGTAGTGCTTGTGACCTCAACCATGTCTTGAGAAGCTCATATCTTTCATCAACTTCTGCATTTGGATTAACTTCTTGCCTTTCTCTTTTTTTTCTTTATTGTGACTAACCTCTGTTGATCAGCTCGGACTGTTGACTCGCATTCTTGCCGCGAGCTTCTTTTGTTGCTGACTTGAATTGTAATTTGAGATGCTTTCCCTTTTCTTTAGGTGGACGCCTGATTACTGAACTCGAATTATAATCGGAGATTCTTTCCTTTTCTCCAGGTGGACGCCTGATTACCGATACTCAAATTGTTTCCCTTCCCTAAAACTGGTGTTGTTCTCCCTTGCTCTCCAGGTGATCGCTGATTGCCAAAAATTTTATCTGTATTCCCCTGATTTCCAGGTGGGCGCCTGATTGCCAAGACTTTGACTGTATTCTCGTACTCTCTAGGTGGGCGCCTGATTACTAAACTTGGACTACCTTCCCGTGCTCTCCAGGTGGGAGCCTAATTGCTGAACTTGAACTGTATTCCCGTGCTCTCCAGGTGGGCGCTGATTGCTGAAATTGAACTGTATTCCCGTGCTCTCTAGGTGGGTGCCTGATTGCTAAACTCGAACTGTATTCCCATGCTCTCTAGGTGGGCGCCTGATTGCTGAACTTGAACTGTATTCCCGTGCTCTCCAGGTGGGCGCCTGATTGCTTAAATTGAACTGTATTCCCGTGCTCTCCAGGTGGGCGCCTGATTGCTAAACTTGTACTACCTTCCCGTGCTCTCCAGGTGGGAGCCTAATTGCTGAACTTGAACTGTATTCCTGTGCTCTCCAGGTGGGCGCCTGATTGCTGAAATTGAACTGTATTCCCGTGCTCTCCAGGTGGGTGCCTGATTGCTAAACTCGAACTGTATTCCCATGCTCTCTAGGTGGGCGCCTGATTGCTGAACTTGAACATTATTCCCGTGCTCTCCAGGTGGGCGCCTGATTGCTGAACTTGAACTGTATTCTCGTGCTCTCCGGGTGGGCGCCTGATTGCCGTATTCTCCAGGTGGGCGCCTGATTGCTGAACTTGAACTGTATTCCCGTTCTCTCCAAGTGGGTGCCTGATTGCTGAACTTGAACTGTATTCCTATGCTCTCCAGGTGGGCGCCTGATTGCTAAACTTGAACTGTATTCCCGTGCTCTCTAGGTGGGTGCCTGATTGCTGAACTTGAATTGTATTCCCGTGCTCTCCAGGTGGGTGCCTGATTGCTGAACATGAATTGTATTCTCGTGCTCTCTAGGTGGGCTCCTGATTTAAACAAAATAGAAAAAACAAAGAAAATTTGCAGCCCTAGTTTGGTAGCTGGCCACATCTGTGAGTGTTAAACTGAATCATGTTACCAAATATTACTAAGAATTTGAAATCTAGAACCCATTATCTAGGAGGGTCCTGAAAACTCCTAGTTAAATGACAGATTTAAAAGCTGTATTATGTTTTTAAATGTATGACTTCCGCTAAATCTTGTTATCTAAGAAGGTCTTACAACTACATCCCATTATCCAGGAGGGTCCTGAAAATCAAAAATCAAGTCTTATCTTAAGAGTGACAATTTTATGGCTGAATTATACTACCCTACAACAGAACTTACGCCACATCTTTTTATCTAATGAAAATCTTAAAGCTAGGTCCTTTTATCCAGGAGGGTCCTGAAAACTCCTAATTGTATCTTATCTCAGGCGTGCAAACTTTAAAGCCAACTTATATTCTTTTGGGGTACACTTATGCTAGATCTTGCCACCCATGACTGTTTTGAATTTTAAACCAGATCTCATTTTCTAGGAGGGTCCTGAGAATTTACGGTCAAACTTTTCTGGTGCTTGCTTTTCCTTACGGAGGGTTTCTCCGAAGCAAACGAAATTTTTTGCCCCTGTTTCACATCAAAGAAAAATCTTGTCAGTTTAAAAATATGGTGGTTGGTTTGTGGCCTTGACTTTGAGGGCGGTTGCTCCTTCACTTCCCATGATAACTTTGATTTCCACTCGAAGACCTTTCTTGTTTATTGACTAACCACTTTCTCTGTCGCCCTTATCAAGGAAAATACCTCTTCTCCATTCAGACCCAATATCCTGCATCTGTTGCATTGCTCATGAACTGACATTTACCAAACCTTTGAGTCTCACATGAATCTCAAAGCACGACAATTGTCACCCACTCATTGTGTATGATGTTCTTTCTTGACTTAAACCCCTGGCCATGGACTTGAGGTCTATAGCTCCCTCACTTGCCATGATAACTTTGATTTCTACTCGTAAGACCTTGCTTGTCACTGGTTAACTACTTTCTTTGTCAATCTTATCACAAAAAATACCTTTGATCCGTTCACCTAACACCCTCCATCTGTTGCATTGCTCATGAATTTATATATACCAAACCTTTGTATTTCACATGGATCCCAAAGCATGCTAATTGTTACCAACTCAGTGCGCTTGTTGTTCTTTCCTGACTTATGCCACTTTGATGTGCTAGCCAGATCTCGTTTTGTGCAATTGGAAAGCTGGTGGCAAATTTTGAAGTCATTTCTCACTTATTTTGACCAAATAGACTCTGGAAGAGGAAGTAAACAAGACAAAAGGAACAGAGTAAAGGACAAGGGAAAGAGATGCTTCCTAACAAGAAAACTACAAAGTAGAAACCTATCAGATGTGGATACTAACTCTAATGACCATGACATGCACCTGTGGCCTATTCTGTTGAGCAAGTCTGATGTTTAACTCCTGTTATACCCCTAAACTATGAAACTGGGCTTCAATGCTCCGATTATCCAATCTGATTCACAATCTTTATTCGACTTGTAGAGCCCGAAGGGTTTTCACCATCAAGCCTCTCTCATTTTGTTGTTTATTTCAACTTATCATCACCTTACGGTGCCCCCAAGGGTTTTCACCAATAAGACTCTCTCATTTTTGAGTTCTCTCAGCTCCCTTCGCCTTACGGTGCCCGTGAAGATTTTCACCAATAAGACTCTCTCATTTCATTATTTTTCTACTTTGACCAGAGTGTTGCCCCTGATATGAATTACCTCTCCTTGCTTGACTTGGAATCTCTCGAAGATTAATTGGAAGGTCTTTCTTTGGACCGTAACGTGGGCTTTTGGATAGGGTTAAAAAGAAAGGATATCAAAGGCTCAAAACAATTCACATAGGTTCAAAGTTACAACTTTCGGAATCAGATTTCTTACAACAACCATAACTTCTGTCCCAGTTTCTTTCTTGGGGACTTTTAGATTTTTATTTTGATAGGACCGAACCGTGAGGTTGCCTACGTATGCTTTAAAGGAATCAGGTCGAACGTAGTTCATGACATGGAAATTGCTTTGTTGTTGTGATTTTCTCTTTCCTCTTTCTTTTCTTTCTCTTTTTACTTTCTTTTCCTCTTTTTGTTGTTTTGTTGTCTTCCTTTCTTTTTGTTTCTCTCTTTTTTTTCTTTTTCTCTCTTCTCTTTTTTCTTTTTCTTTTCTCTCTTTTCCTTCATTTATCTTTCACGCTTGTGTTTCTGATCTTTGCTGCTGATTCCAAAAGAGGGGTATGAAAGGAAATAAATAAGGCTCAAGGGGATAACAAAGGATAAAGTATTTAGATAGCAGAACAAAATGACTTTGTCATTCCAATCTTCAAAACATGCTAAGTACAAACAAACACCACTTAACCAAAAAAATCATACATAATATCTTTTGACCGCATCAGAATTGATAGCCATTTCTACACATTTGCCTTCTACATCTGTTAAATACAAAGCACAATTGGACAACACTCTCACTCTCATTACCACGAACGACCCCCTACAAATTTGGGGTGAACTCGCCTTTAGCTTAGACCCGATGCGGCAAGATGCATTTTAATAGGGTTTCTTTATGTTCTATCTGCCCCAGTTTCACACAATTCGGGCTTGAAGTGATCTCAAAATGCCTTTACTTATTTCCCCTCGCATGTCCCTACATCTTCAAAATTGCTTCATTGCTTCATGACTAAATTAACTTTTAAAACCAGGTTGAGAATTATGTGTGCATGTCATGTCACTAGAGTCAACAGGAAAAGAACTATAAAAGAAAAGAGAACTAAACAAAAATGACTAGCAGTTATAGAAAGCAGAAAATTGCATTAGACAGCTGGTGAAAGGATTTGAACAACAAAACAAGCAAACTAAACTAGGGTTACAAACCTAGAACAAACCTAGACAACACTAAACGAGCTGCTACGACTAAACAACTAGGCAAAATAAAAGAATAAAAGGGTTTGAGTCACAAGACAATATCCAGATTACAACCCTGGAAATAATCCGGATAACAGAAATGACAACAAAATAAACCACCAAAACTCCTACCTGGATAACCAAGAAAAGAGCGTCTTTCCAATCACAAAACTCAGCATCTTAGCTACTGACTTCTGCATCAACAATACTAGGACCTTCACAAGTCTCCATCACATTGTTCTTAACAAATTGCTTTTGGGTTCCCTGTGCCTGCTCATTCTTAGGATCAACCTCTGATAGTGCTGAAAGCTTCGTAGCAGGTGGACCTCTGAGGATCTCAGAAGAATTCTCATATTCCTTTTCAAAATAAATCATACCCACCATATGTGTCTCATTACGCACAAGCGATGGCCCTTGGCTAGTGTCTGTTGCATCTGGATTTTGCGCGACAATGTCAGCTGCATCAATAAGCTTCTGAATTGCTTTCTTCAGATGCCAACACTTCTCTATTTTAAGCCCCGAGGCATCTGAGCAATATGCGCACCTTTGAGAAAAATCAAACTTCTTTGGAAGAGGGTTTGGCATTTTTATCTGAATCGGCTTCAACATGTCTAATTTCCTTAGCCTTTGGAACAGACTGGCATATGACTCTCCCAATGGAGTGAAGGTTTTCTTTCTCTGTAACCTCTCATTCTTAAATACTTGATTGGGCCAAAAACCTGATCCAGAAGGGTTTCGGTAGGCTCATGGGGGCGGGTAAGACATTTGGGGAAGTGGTGTGGGTCATCGCGGGCCGTGTGGGTGTGGAGCATATGGTGGTGCATTGTGGATAGGGTACTAGGAAACTGATGTATGACTTTGGGAGTTCAGTGGAGAGAAGTAGCATTAGGGAAGGTCATCTGGTGCACAAGGATATCCACGGGAATGATATCGAGGCTGGAAGTGTTGAGCAGGAAGGCCCATCGGATCATCTTTTCTATTTCTCTTTCTTCCACCCAAACTTATTGGGATGTTCTGAATGTCTTTCGTAGTATCTTTCAATGCCGAATAACTCATGATTTTGCCTGACTTGATTCCCTCTTCTACTATCTCCCCTATTTTTCACACATCATTGAAAGGCTTACCCAAGGCCGGGAGCAAATGATTGAAGTAGGTGGGCCCCTAGGCTTGTAGGAAAAGATCAACCATTTCTTCTTCACCAATCGGGGGACTGACTCGAGCAGTTTGCTCCCTTCATCTGAGCCCAAACTCCCTAAAGCTTTCCTCCAGCTTCTTTTCCATTTTAGATAGGGAGGAGCGATCTAGGGTAACGCCTAATTTGTATTGAAAGTATTGAACGAAATCTTGAGCCATGTCACCCAATGTAGGCCACCTACCGACATCTTGACGATTATGCCATTCCAAAGCTGCCCCAGTCAGGCTCTTACTGAAATATGCCATCAACAAGTCATCTTTCTCTCCAGCACTTCTCATTTCACTACAATAAACCCTCATGTGGGCTACCGGATCTCCACACACATCATTCAAGTTAAATTTTGGCACTTTAAACCCCGCGGGCAGGCGAACGTCAGGGGACACAAACAATTCTTTGCAAGCCATGTTATCCTGGTCTCCCATTCCTTGTTTGTTCTTTAAGGACTGTTCTATGCCTTTCAGCTTCCTGGGTATCTCATCTCGCCCTTCTTTTCCTGTGACCTTTTCATTTTCAGCATGGAGCTCATCCCAAGCACTCTGCTTGTATGAGTCAGGAACCTTGTGGGCAACCTTTGAGAGGTAATATTGGGCATCATGAGCTTTGAGTGGGTATTCATTGTTGGGGATAGTGGACATGACAGGAGGACAATTTTTGGAAAAGATAATTGGAGGACGAGTGATGGAGCTACTAGGAGGTGGCGGGGTTGGTG
Organism: Nicotiana sylvestris; assembly: GCF_000393655.2. Lineage (NCBI taxonomy): Eukaryota > Viridiplantae > Streptophyta > Magnoliopsida > Solanales > Solanaceae > Nicotiana > Nicotiana sylvestris. The sequence goes on along the minus strand of NC_091065.1, from coordinate 158,660,753 downwards.
CCTTCCCAGTCATCCAAGCATGATACATGTCTGTAATGTGTTGTCTTAACATCCTTACCTCATCAGTCAAACCGGTGTCCTGTTCAACCAACTGATTTCGGGAACCGGTATCAACCAACCCAATTCTGTTGTTGTCTGCCATTGCCTTTTGACTTTATGTTGTAGAGAGGAGTTACTACTGCAAGAACCACAAACCAACCAATCTTTTGCTATGAAGATAACAAAATGAAGTCACCACGTTAGCATAACATAATATAATATCACATTGCGTGCAATGCACCTAGTCACAATTATTGGTTCTAAAATGACTTCGAGGGTATGAAGGTCATTTGGCATCACCCCAATTTATTCATTTCAATCCTTTCTTTTCTTTGTATTCTAGAACCTCTTGGCTTGCCCATTTTCCGTCATTTCTCTTTTTTTTTAATCATCACTCTTTTCTTTCTCTCATATCTCACATCCCACAATTTCACCTCTCTTTTTTTCCTTCTTTTTTCCCCTTTTTTTCTTTTCTTTTCTTTTTTTTCTTTTAATAATAAAAAAATGATTTGATCGAATCCTATGTAGGTTGCCTATGTATCATGACCCCGCATGAATCAGATCTTTGTGTAGTTTTGGAAGATCAGGAATAAAGGAAACAAACTGACGTTCTCTTTTTCTTTTTCTTTTGTTTTTACCTTAGTGACTACTCTGATGAGAAAAAGAGAAATAAAAGAAGCAAAAAAAAAATTTGAATTTTTTAGACTCCATGTTCTATAACCTATCCTAAACTCAAACTTAACGAGCATATATTTTTCTCTTTTTTTTAAACACTTTATGGAAAATTCTTAAGGAGAAATCCTACAGGAGAAGAATATTTTTTGATTCTTTTTCTTTTTAAGAAGGAAATCTAAATGTTAAACCAAAGAAAAATATTTTGAATTTTCACTTGATATCCTAAAGAAAAGATTTCGAAACAAGAAATGAAAAAGATAAAAAATTGTTTTTGGATTTGAATTTTGATTACCTAAGGAAGAAACTCTGAAAATAAACCAAAGAAAAAGTATTGTTGTTTTCTTTTTCTTATATGTTCAATGTCCTAAAGTTATAGTAAAAATAAAAGAACTTTTTTTTCAAGTCATTTTTCATCAATTTTCCAAAGAAAATCTTTTTGGATTTTTAAAATTAATATCTTAAAAGAAAACTTTTAAAGCGTTACTAAAGAAAATTCTCTTCTTTTATTTTAATTTTTGGTCTTAATGTACTAAAAGAAGATATAAAAGCAATTTTTATTTTGAGTTCTAGATAATAATTGCCTAAAGGAAAAATCACCTCAAAAATATATTTGTTCATTTCTACAATTAGTATTCTAAAAAAAAGATTCCTAGCGGAAACATAAAACGCAAATTTGTTTTTATTGGATTTTTGATTTATTACACACCTTTTCAAATGCAAAATAGAAAGTACAATAATAATAATAAAAATCGACATTACTATACAAAACTAAAAGGTAAAAGAAAACATAAAAAGAAAAACAGACTCAAAATATAAACAAAAGAAAAGAAAATCTTCTTTTAATTCACTCCTGAATGAGCGATCCTGACTAGATGTATTGGGGCTCTGTCATGCTCAAACTCCGATAAATAAATCCACACATGTATGAGAAAATTAAAACCAAATAGGTTAAAGACCTAGAACGTTATGTGAGACAATAACCCTTCATGTTGGAACCATGCAAGACATGATTTAGGCTATTTTTTACAAAATGACTTATTTGGCCAAAAGATGGTTAGAAATGCAAAATTTGGCTAAGACACTGCAAAGCCAAGAACCTAAGATTTACTAGGAAGACCGCACCCTATGTGGGTTGCCTACGTATCCCGCCCCGAGAGACGAGAATTAGGTTCGCGTAGTTCGGGGAGATTGGATACGACGAGAATTAAAACAAAAACAACTAATTTAGAGAAAATATATTTTTGTCTTTTCCTTGAAAATGATAAAACATGCAACATCTTTTTTGGATTTTCTTTTTCCTTCTTTTTTATTTTTGATTTTCGAAAAATGATGAAAAAGTGCAAAATCTTTTTGAATTTTTCATGTTTTTTTGTCTTTTTCTTAATAAAAATGTAACAAAAACATAACTAGGCCCTACTTGCTTTATTTTTACACTTCAACCTCTTTTTCTTTTTTTCTTCTTTTTCATTTGCCCTCAACTATCATTGGTCCGCTAAATGACCCTTTTACCCTTGAAAAAATGCAACATGTAGCACATAGGATGCATCAAGATGGTCTGTTATTTTGGGTACACCTGTCCTAGACGGACCCAACCCCTGTGTTGAGTCCCTAAAGTCAGATGCACGTGATGCAAACAAGCTTTTCTACTAGGGATCTGGCATGAGGCTGAGTTATTCTAGGTTCAAAATCTGGGTATGTGTTTTAGACTGTGTACCCGAGCGGACAACTCGAGCCGAGGAGGGGGCTACGTACCAGGAACCAAAAGGCCATCCGTCTTAGTAACTTGTCCGAGCCTCTTTCTTATTTCAAGGTATGACACTAACAGAATAAGGAGTCTCGACCAGCGAGCACATCCTCGAAGATGAGAAGAGAAGGGTTTCGTAGATGTTTATATATAGTTCAGATAATATTAAAGCGGTAAAAGCATCATTTAACACATTAGGCCCAAGAATGTAATCAGATAATAGATAAAGCCAAATACAACAATTCAACTAAGCTCGAATTCTGAACCCTGAACCAGAGATTCTGGGTTCTTTTCCCCTGCAAAGTCGTCAGAGCTGTCACACAACCTTTTTACCTACACCCTCGGAAAGGTGTATATAAGGGAGTTTTTTCCAATTTAAGTGACAATCGAAACGGGATTATTTATTTAAAATTCAGAGCCGCCACTTGGGATAATTTAAGGTGTCCCAAGTCACCGGTTCAAATCCCGAATCGAGGAAGTTTGACTCTATTTTACAGTCCGCGAACTAGAAGTCCGGGTAAGGAATTTTGTTAACCCGGGAGAAGATGTTAGGCATTCCCGGATTCCGTGGTTCTAGAACGGTCGCTCAACTGTTGCAATTGGTCTATTATCTGATTTTAGTACATGTTTTATCTTATGGTGCAATTTTGAACTTTATCACCGCTTTTATTCATCATTTATTAAGGAAGATTGCAACGTCATTTAAAATATGTCTTGAACCACGTCACATAAATGCACCCGCAGTCTGCAACACATTTTATTTAACGTTGAGATTTGGATTTGGGTCACATAAATGTGCACCGGAGTTTAGGAAGGTAAGTTTTAAAATAACGCACCTAAAGCAACTACACACTTTTAAGTTTGTGGGGGGCATGGAAGTTCAACTAAATGGCACGCCTCGATTTCTATGGATAAAAATAGTAATTAAGTGAGGGCCATGTGTTTTGAGATTTTATTTGGCATGGCAAGCCTCAAATTATTAATAATCTAAAAGCAGATCCTTAGTTATTTGAAAGTAGATGGGCTAGCAACCTATTATCCTGTTCATTTAAGCTTTTGAGAATCGAAACCACTTCCAATAACTTGTATATGCCAACCAAAATATTCCAAACACAAATGGGAACTGATGGGCTATAATCCCAGCAGCCCATAATTTTTGAAATACTTACTAATATCAAACCCACCACCAAACTGATATATGCGTAGAAAATTGTTGTAAGCATACAACACAAGTTATTCATCAAAGATGGATTTTAAACCATTTGCTAGAATACAGTACTATATTTCTAAAGTAATTTCCTAAAAATCAAACCAATACACAACACATAGAACAATCAACAATATCAAGTTAAAAATGAATAATCATGGTCCATCGAAATTAGTGCGACAAGAAACATCATAGCTACTATAACGAGATAGTAAAATAGATGAGAAGGCAACAAAATAGAAAAACAATCCAAACACTCTACTGTAAACGTTTGGTCCATACTACTAGAATTCGAAAAGTTACGACTATTACCCAAACGAACAATTAGAGAAACATTTTATTGCCTGATGAAACAACAACAAATAACCAAATGAAGCTAAACCCAGCTTCTGAATCCAATAAAAAAAATGAAAACCAATTCGCAGAGAAAGAAACCAACTGACTGGATCAGATACTCAACGACGACCTCGGATCTTCTAACGGAAAGCTGGTCGACTCGACCTAGACTAGACCGGAGAGCCTCAACGACGACCTCGAACATACCTCAAATCAGAAGCTTTGAACGGATCTCACAGGATTCAACTCGACTGAGCTTGGACGATGGTTTTAGACGTCACAAGGGATGTTTTATGCTGGATTACGATCTTTGGCTATTGTTTGGTGGTTTGCCGAATTTCTCGCCAGATCCATCACCTTCTGACGCAGCAGTAACGGTCTGAAATTGCTTGACAGAGGAGCTTCGTTTGGGTGGTGGATGGCTGGTCTAGCTTCGAAATGGAGAGGGTGGAAATGGGTTGAAGAAGGAAAAAGGTTGTTGGTTTGGTTTTTGTCCAGCTGATGAAGAATGGCTGCTTCTCAGGCATTGGAGATGGATCGTTTGGGGTAGGGTGGTATGAAGGAGACGATTTGAAGGGGGGTGGGTCGTTTGTGAAAAGCTGCACAGCTTTTTCTTTTTCCAGCCTTCTCCCCCTTTTTTCTTTTTTTATATTTTAAGCATTACTTTATATGTAGAGTCTATGTTTAAGTGTATTTTTGTGTATTTTGACAATTAGTCCCTAGGTCTTTTTGTGTTAAGCCCTTAGGGTCTTTTTATTTATTTTTTATTCTAAAGAAGAGTCTAGAAGGGTCCCTAGGATTAGCTTAATGGGTATTGGATATTGAGCTTAAGAAATTGGCTAGAAACTTGGGCGTTTATGACTAGCTATGTTTAAAATTAGCTTAATTAACTAAATGTTTTATCAAAAATATTAATTAGCTCTACTTAAGTGAAAATAATTATTAAAATAAGACTGACCATTAAAACAAAACTATTCTTTTTTGGTATTTTTTCAAGATTAAAAATGACTAAAAAACATTAATGAGCCTATTTTTGTAATTTTTATTTTTTTGTAATAAAATAAAAGTAAAAGAGTAAAAAATAGTTGAAATAGCTATATTATGACTAAATTAAATATTTACATGCTAAACTATAAAAATCTTGGGGAGGGTCAAAAATCACATGTCTACACTACTCAAGACCTTAAACTACCAAATTGCATTCAAATGCTCAAAACAACTGATCGGGTCATGAAACAAGTGAATGATATGTGTGAGTTAATATAGAGAGAGACATAAATATAGAGCATATGCTTCCAAATTATGGATTGCTTAAGCTAAGAAAACATCATACCTATACTAATTGGTACACCAACCTTCTTTTCACCTTTACATACAAATGAACCGTATATGACCCTCCACCCTTAGTCCAATGACTTTTGGGTTGGACCCTCCTACCTTAGTCCAATGACTTTCGGGTTGGAGCCTCAAAAATTGAAGAGAACATTAAATCCTCCTCCCCCCTGGTTATTGGGCCTAACATTTGTTGAGCCCGGAACCAAAGTGTGGTTCTTTTGGACTCAAAGAACCAAAATGTGTGGAAAGAATATTAGAGACCATAATATGTATAGCACGGTATTCATTGTGCTATACCTTAACGACCGTTTGTTCGTTAATGTATAGTGCGGTGAAATACCGCGCTGTACTTAAGTATTGGGCCCACCAATAATTCTTCTGGGCTTAACTGACATACCAATAATTTGGCTGGGTGTAGCGCGCATATTTAAGGCGCTATACCTCAAATAATTGTACCCTCGGACTGGTTTTTTCCATATTTAAAGAGTTTCAGGATTTTTTAAAAATCCATTCAGGATCCTTCAAGTCTTCTGAAATATTTGTCTGGTAAGTTATTTTGCATTTTGTCATAATATCCGAATAACGAAGAATTAGGGTTTCATTATATTAGGGGGGGAATGAGGTTGTGGTGGCGAATAACTCAGTAAGTTATAGTTGTTCTCCACAGTGTCATGTTAAGTTTCCACCTATAATGGAGTACGATACATTAGTATCATTGTTATGTAAAAAAATGAGTGTGAGCAAACGTTCGGTGAATATTAAAGTAACCGGGATATATCCATATTCTGTCAATCTGCAAGGGGTTGCTTGTTATGCTGAGTTTAACATTGAAGATGATGAAACCCTGAGAGATTTTTTGAGGACTCGAGATGAATACCAGGAATTTCTTGTGATAAAAATGTTGGAAATGTACGTCAAGGCTGAAGACATTCGCAATAGTGAGGTTCCGCAAAGTAGGGATATCCCTCAATTATCGGGCAGTTATTTTGGAGCAATTTTAGTCGAACAGGTTCCAGGTGAAAGAGTTTGGCTTGATCTAAACTTATCTCCACTGGCGAATGAGGAGCGAGGAAATAATTTCTCTCTTACGAGCCGAATGATAAACTTCAATTTTTCTTTGTGTCACAATGTTTATTTTTATGTATTGAATTTGTATTAACACTCAAATATTCCACAAGGGGTACCGGCTAGATATGACTTTTATAAGTTATGAACCAATGCCCATTTGGAATATGCCTAGTTTTGGTGTGTTGGATCATGGTGGTGCATCCGGGAGTCATCATCAACAACATAATATTCATCATGGGATATCAACACAGTATGATTTGTAAGTGAAGTGATAAAGCTATATGTAAAGTTTGGATCAATTTGATAAACTCATTATTTTATTGGTTGTGCAGTGAAATGGACACATTCAGTGGGAATCATTTTAACTTGAATGTTGACTTGATTTCTCCTGTTTGGATTCCACACATTGAAGAATCTATAAGGTACAAGATCAAAGAGTGTAAAACATTTGTCCACCAGGCATATGGGTGTACCATTACCAAAAGAAAGGCATTTCTTGGGCGCAAAAGTGCGTTTGAAATTGTTTATGGTAACTGGGATAAGTCATTTGCATCTCTACACAGGTGCATAGCCGCATTGCAAAACTTTAACCCTGGGACTGTTGTTGAATGGAAGCTTGAGCGGAGTTCGTGAATACCAGAACTTATATTCAGATATGTGTTATGGGCATTTGAAACAGTCATTGATGGTTTTGTGAATTACCGACCGGTAATATCCATAGACAACACTCATGTCTTTGGAAAGTATGATATTAGTTGTTGATCGTCGTTGCAGTAGATGCTAATGGAAGTATATTTCCCCTAGAATTTGTTATTTGTGCTAATGAATGCCAAGAGACATGGACATTATTTTTTAACCACTTGAAGGAGCACGTTGTCAGACAGCATTCAGGTATTTGTCTAATATCTGATCGGCATGGAGATATTTTAAGTTCTGTACAGAATTTGAATGCATGGTAGGAACTGTATGCCTACCACCGATACAGTGTGAGGCACTTGAAGGCCAACTTCCAAAGGGATCATCCGAACAAGGACTTGCATGAATTAATGTTGATGGATGCAACAGATCACCAAGAGTGTAAATTCAAGAGGTGAATGGAATTGATTAGGCAAGAAGACCAAAGAGCCTATACTTGATTGATGCGACATGAGCTTGACAAGTGCACATTGCATGCGGATGGTGGCAGAAGATGGGGAATTATGACTACAAATGTGTTATAGTCTTTCAATGGTTATTGAAGTCTGCACGTAGATTGCCTATCACTACCATGATGCGGATGTCATTCAAGAAGATGGCAAAGAGGTTTGTTGAAAGAGCTAGATGTGCATCGTTATTGATGGAAAGGGGTGTTAAATTTATGCCAATACCAATTAAAGATTTGAGAAATATAGGAAGCGAGCACAGTGGCATTCATTTTTGTAGTATTGCAACGAGCGAAATATTTTTGAAGCTAGCACAGCTATCCATCACAACCGAGGGAATAATACACACACCGTCAATGAAACTAGAAAGTTATGCTCTTGTGGAAAATGGTCCATCTATCACATGTCATGCTCACATGCCATGAAGTTCTTTCAACATACAAGTTTCGCAGCATCGAGGTACGTTAATAAAGAATATAGTGTTGTTGCATACTTAAACACCTACAGTGAACAGTTGTAGCTAGTGGGTGCTGGGCATTATTGGCCACCGGAACTATTTAAAATGGTGTGTACAAGGAGTATGTGGGTCAACGGCAAGTGCAAACAAGAACGAGTATACAAAACCAAATGGATGTTGGTGATACCGTCTATGCCCGTAAATGTGGCATATGTTCTCAAACAGGACAAGATCATCGTAAATGTTCTTTAGCTGGTTTGGGTAGCGGTGGTAATTCAGCTCCTAGTAGAAGTTCATCCAATGTGCCTAATTATCAAGGGTACACATAGTGTTTTATTTTAGTAATTTGTTGTAATAAGTTTATGTACATGTTCAGCTTGCATAATGCATGAAATAAAATTATGTTTCCATTGGTGTTAAGTCTTATTGATATTTAGCATTAATACTTCAATACAACAATTTAACATACACCCTATGAAAATATAATTGTCATTCGCCATTATCGTCGTTGTCTGGCATTATTTCATTGTCACTGTCTTCATCTACTTCGTCAACATCATGTACGTACCCTTCGGGACTGAGGGCATCGTAATTTAAGCCCCAGTTCACACATTTCTTGTATTCCATCGCTATCATCAATAAGACCACTTGCTAGATTTCTACAACAATATGGGACTCCTACGTTCAACGTCTATGGTAGAAATTTAGGTAATCCCTCCCACTCGACAACTGTTTGGAAAACAGGATAATCATTGTCTCTATGCAATTTTTTCATATTCTAATAAATCCTAGTACTGATCCTCTATTTCTCCCGGGAAGTTAAAATCATCTATTGCATGATGAACAACTAGTGCCTTTTCCATCTCTAGAATCTCCTTTATCAAATGTTGAATCACTTCTGGTTCATCTTTGTGTATTTTTGTTTGGAAGGTTGCAGACAGTGCTTGTGGCACAACAAGCCCATGCACGCAACATAGTACTTCATAATCACATTGTTTTGAGTAAAGGGGAACCCATTGTAGTTTTTCGCCCCATATTCACAAACTTTCAGACTTTGGAGAATGCGCTTCGCCCTAAATAATGTGCCCTGCAACTATGAGATCAGTGTGTATATTGATAGGCTTATTTTCCAAGGGACATAGAACATCATACCACTTATCATCAACCAAATCAGTATAGTAACATAGCATATTATTTTTTCAAGGTAGGGATCGATAAGACGTGTCCCATGGGGATCTGCTGAAGAACTTCACCCTTTTGCCTCTTCGTGAACCACTTATCAAATGTTAGTGGCATTTTCTAAACCGATGTTGTTATTTTTCTTCAAATGGTCTTTCAATACAGATCTCTTGTTTCAGTTTAAGAAGTTGTCTTATACCCTAAAGAATCATAGCGCGCTACCAATTTATGTGATGTGTAATGTCTTGTCGACCTGGAAAAACTGCCATTCTGGAGACGCCATCGCTCTAGAAAAGTTGTCTTGTACCCTAAAGAATCATTATCACGTGAAACATAGTGCAACACCAATATACGTTATGTATATTGTCTTGTCAAACTGAAAAAGTTGCCGCTCTAGAAAAGCTATCTTGTACCCTAAAGAACCATTATAATGCGAAACATAGTGCGACACCAATATGCATTATGTGTATTGTCTTGTCGAGCTAAAAAAGTTGTCGTTCTGGAAAAGTTGTCTTGTACCCTAAAGAATCATTAACACACAAAACATAGCACCCCATCAATATGCGTTATGTGTATTATCTGCCTATAAAAATCTAGCAAATTTTAGTTATTATTTGCGCTTAACGAAACAAGTAGAAAAACTTTCCATTAACTTTTCATTTGTCTTGCATTAAGAAATGTCTAGACGCAATGACGTACCAAGTTGTTATTATGGCAAACGTGCGATTTTGAAGCCATGTTGGTCAAATAGTAATGTGGGGAGCAGACACTGGATATGTCAACAACTTGTAAATTATTGTACTGAAAAAAATGTTTGTTAATATTTTTTATATAACTTGTTAATTAATAGCGTTGTTTTATAATTCCCATCGGTAGGATGGAAATCAATGTACATTTGAAGAGTGGTATAATGAACCCATTAACCAGAAATACTACAAATCTTTTTTGCACTATATCTGGAATATGACCAGTGAATACGAACTCCAGATCTTTAAACTACAATAACATGCGGCCGTGAAGGAGAAACTAAAAGAGGCGAAGGAAGAAAAAATAGGTTGAAGAGAAATTTAAGTGGTTGAAGTATAGAATAATGGGCGATAGTGACTAAACAAACACATGGATATGTTGAGTGTAGAATTTTTTCTTTATATTTTCCGTATCATGTATTTTCATTAGTTGTACCGAATTTAAATTATGTTTGTGATGACCCGACCTTTAGAACCTCATTTTAGCCTTCCTTGATTTGTGTGGGTAATCCGAGTGTTGATTCGGAGGTCTTATATGTTAAAAACTAATAAAAATAAGAACTTTTGCTTTAAAAATTAATTTGAGTTGACTTTGATCAATGTTTCGAGTAAACGGACCCCTATCGATATTTTGATGGTCCCAGTGGGTTCGTATCGAAATATAAGACCTAGATGTATGCCTGGAATCAAATCCGGGGGTCCCTAGCTTGAGTTATAATTTTTGTTGAAAATTAAAAATCTGAAAGTTTAACGGTTTTTAAGAATTGATTTATGTTTGGCCTTGTTGATATCAGGTCTGTAATTTGGTTCCGGAGCCCGATACAGGTCCATTATAATATTTATGACTTGTCTATGAATTTTGGTGAGAAACGGAGTTAGTTTGATGTGATTCGAAAATCCGATTGTGAAAATACAAGTTTTAAAGCTTTCTTGAAAATTTCATTCGATTTGGTGTTCAATTCGTGGTTCTAGGTGTTATTTTGGCAATTTGATTGCACGATCAAGTTCGTATGATGTTTTAGGACCTGTGTGCATATTTGGTTTGGAGCCTCGAGTGCTTGGGTGAGTTTTGGATTCGCCACGGAGTGTTTGAACTTAGAAAAACACTGCAGTTGATGCACCTAACTCGTAGACTTCGCATTTGCAAGGTCTGGCTCGCAAATGCAAGCCTCGCATTTGCGAAGGGGCCATCGCATTTACGAGCAGTGGGGTTGGAGGGGGACCTTCGCAATTGTGAAGCTCTGGATTGCAATTGCAATCATCACAGGCCGCATTTGTGAACGATTGTTCGCATTTGTGAAGGCAGCAAGCTCAAGCACTCTTCACATTTGCAAAGGAAAGTTCGCATTTGCGAGCCCCAGGTCACAAATGCGACACCTGCAACTGATCAAAACTTAAGTTAGACGGGATTTTTCTCTCATTCATCAAATTTTCAAATCCTAGAATCCTAGAGGCGATTTTTCCAAAAGACCATTTATTCCCCAAAACATTGATATGAGTGGTTTGGAGGATAATTCTAGGCGAAAGACCCAGTAGAGCTTTGAATTGACTGCGGAGTGAGATTTTAGAATCGGTTCCAGCGGCGGTTATTAGCGTGCTCGAATCGGATATTTGCAGAGACTTGAGGTACGACTGTTCAGCGCCCGCAACTCCTGGAGTCCCCATCCTCTTTCTATTTAGCTGTGTATTTTCATTCCAATAGCTTTGTATTTATTTTAGACCCTTATATGTATTACTCTAGAAGCTCGTGCACTTGTGACACTGGGTTCAGGGATTTATAGCAGATGTTATACGGTTTTAGCTTCCACATTTACATTTGTATTATTGTAGTTGAATAAGTTCTTCTTCATTGATTAATTTTAGACTATTAAAAGTGGATAATATGTTCTAAAGTTGGCTTGCCTAGCAAGTGAAATGTTAGGCATCATCACGGTCCCGGCGGTAGGAATTCAGGGTCGTGACAAGTTGGTATCAGAGTACTAGGTTACATAGGTCTCACGAGTCACGATAAAACTTAGTAGAGTCTGGAGGATCGATATAGAGACGTCTGTACTTACCTCCTAGAGCTATGGCATTAGGAACAATTTCACCTCTACTCTTCTCTGTCATGCAATTTTTATTCTACCGTTGCTGATTGAACCCTTCTATTCGGTTCTCTCATAGATGGAGAGAACACGTACCGTATCTTCAGCTAAGCAGTAGCCAAATCCCCTAGTGGCGGCTCCTATGAGGGGCAGAGGTCGAGGTCGAGGCAAGGGCAGGGCTCAGCCTAGATCCCGAGTAGCAGCACTAACGGCGCAACCTCAGGTGGAGTTTGATGAAGAGGCTCCAGCCCAAACTGTTACAGCACGACCAGCTTAGGTCCCGAAGCGGTTCATCGCCACCCTAGTGCTACAGGATGCTTTGGTTCGATTTGTGGGCCTTATGGAGAGTCTGGCTCAGGCCGGCACTTTTCCCATGGCACCAGCCATCTCTCAGGTTGGAGGAGGAGTACAAACTCCTGCTACTCATACCCTGGAGCAGATGGCTCCCTAGTATCAGACTCCAGCAACTCAGCCACTTGGAGTAGTTCATCTAGTTATTGCGGCACAGATCGGTAGTGGACATGCTATGACCCCTGAGGTTTTATTGAGATTGGACAAGTTCACCAAACTCTTTCCAGATCACTACAGTGGGGAACCTTCTTAGGACCCACGAGATTATCTTGACCGCTTCCATGAGGTGTTGTGGAACATGGGGATAATGGAGACCAATAGGGTCGATTTTGATGTGTTTCAGATGACATGTTCTGCCAAAAGATGGTGGAATGATTTTGTATTGACCAAACCATCTGAGTTGCCTGCTTTTACTTGGGACCAGTTCTCTTAGATCTTTATTGAGAAGTTCCTTCCTGTCACTCAAAGAGAGAGCTACCACAGGCAGTCGAGCGCCTCCAGCAAGGTAGTATGACCGTCACCCAGTATGAGACCCGCTGTGTGGACTTAGCCCGTCATGTTATTATTCTGCTTTCTAATGAGATAGAGAGTGTGTGAGGAGTTTTATTGAGGGACTCGCTCATCCCATCAAGTAATAGATGGCCAACGAAATCGGGAGTGAGATTTAATTTTAGACGGCTGCCAATGTGGTCAGACGGATCAAGGATATTCTTTCACAGGAGAGAGGGCGGGGGTCCGACAAGATGCCTCGTCATTCCGATAGATTTAGTGGCGTTTCATCTGGAGGCAGGGGTACTTGGTAGAGCTCATCCTCCCAGGACATATCATTCAGCACTTCAGGCATCCCACAATGCTTCAGGTAGTTGTGCTCCTGCTTCAGGTAGTCATGGTCCTTATGTGCCTTATTCTGGACAGCCAACCTACAGTACTCCGCTAGCTCCTATTAGTGCACCTCCTATTCAGAGTTATTACCATGGTCATATATCCCGTTTGGGTAAGTCTCAGTTTTAGCAACCACAACACCAAGATGGATGTTTTGATTGTGGTGGTTTTGGGCATATCAGGAGGACCTGTCCAAGATTATTGGGCAGTACGTCACAACAGAGTTCTCGTTCCATGATTCCAGCACCGGGTGCACTACCGCCCATTCAACTAGCTAGAGGTAGGGGTCAGGCAGCCAGAGGAAGAGATCAGGCCTCTAGAGGTGGAGGCCAGGCTGTTAGAGGTAAAGGTCAGGCCGCTAGAGGTGAAGGCTAGCCAGCAGAAGGCCGTCCTAGGGATGTGGTATAGTGGTGGAGCCCAGGACCAATGTTTTGCTTTCTTAGCGAGGCTTGAGACAAAGTCGTCTATTGATGTTATCACAGGTACTGTTGTAGTTTGCAGGAGAGATACTTCAGTTCTATTTGATTCGGATTCTAGTTATTCTTATGTGTCATCCTCTTTTGCTTCATATCTGGTTTTGCCTCATGATTCTTGAGTTCCACTATGTATGTGTCCACACTTGTGGGAGATTCTATTATTGTAGATTATGTCTATCATTCGTGTGTGGTTATCATTGGGGGTCTTGAGACTAGCCTAGGTCTTCTACTTCTTGATATGGTTGATTTTGATGCCATTTTGGGTATGGATTGGCTGTTATTCTATATTGGATCGTCACGTCAATACGGTGACCTTAGCCTTGTCGGGTTGCCTCGATTATAGTGGAGAGGGACTCCTGGCCATTCTACCAGCAGAGTTATCTCTTATATGAAGGCTAAGCGTATGGTCGAGAAGGGTTGTCTAGTGTATTTGGCTTATGTCCGCAATTCTAGTGCGGAGGTTCCTTCCATGGATTCTGTATCAGTTATCCGAGAGTTTATAAAGGTAATTCCTATAGACCTGCTCGGGATGCCACTCGACAGGGATATCGACTTCTGTATTGACTTGGTTCCGGGCACTCAGCCCGTTTCTAGTCCACTATACCACATGGCCCCGTTAGAGTTGAAAAAATTGAAGGAACAATTGCAAGATTTTCTTGATAAGGGCTTTATTAGACCCAGTGTCTCGCCCTGGAGTGCGCCTGTGTTGTTTGTGAAAAAGAAGGATGGATCGATGAGGATATTCATAGATTACCGACAGTTGAACAAAGTCACCATCAAGAACAAGAATCCATTGCAAGGATTGATGACTTATTTGATCAGCTTTAGGGTGCCAAGGTGTTTTCAAATATTGATTTGAGGTCTGGATACCATCAATTGAGGATTAGGGCATTCGATGTCCCTAAGACAGCCTTTCGGACTCGGTATGGGCATTATGAATTTCTAGTGATATCATTTGGGTTGACAAACACCCCAGCAACATTTATGGATTTGATGAACCAGGTTTTCAAGCCTTATTTGGATTCCTTCATGATTATGTTTATTGATGATATCTTAATCTACTCCCGCTATCAAGAGGAGCACGAGCAGCATCTTCGGATCGTACTTCAGACTCTGAGAGACAACCAGTTATATGCTAAGTTTTCAAAATGCAAGTTTTGGTTTGACTCGGTCACCTTCTTGGGGAACGGTGTTGGCAGAGGGTATTTAGGTGGATCCTAATAAGATTGAGGCAGTTCATAACTGGCCTAGGAGTACTTTAGCTACAAAGATCCAGAGTTTCTTGGGATTGGCTGGTTATTACTATCGGTTTGTGGAGGGGTTCACATCTATAGCAACCCCGTTGACCAGATTGACCTAGAAGGGTGCCCCGTTCAGGTGGTCAGATGAGTGTGAGGCGAGCTTTTAGAAGCTCAAGACTGCTTTGACTACGGCGTCGGTGTTGGTGTTGGTGTTACCCACAGGTTTAGGATCTTATACGGTATATTGTGATGCATCTCATATTAAACTTGGTGCGGTATTGTTGCAGGATGGCAAGGTAATTGCATATGCTTCGCGATAGCTAAAGATTCACTGGAAGAATTATCATGTTCATGACCTAGAGCTGGCACCCATTGTTTATGCGCTGAGGATTTGGAGGCACTATCTTTACGGTGTGTAGTGTGAGGTATTCAAAGATCATTAGAGCTTGCAGTATTTGTTCAAGTAGAAGGATCTCAATTTGAGGCAGAGGAGGTGGTTAGAGCTATTGAAAGACTATGATATCACCATCTTGTATCATCCCGGGAAGGCCAATATAGTGGCCGATGCTTTGACTAAAATGTCAGCGAGTGTGGGTAGCCTTGTATACATTCCAGTTGGTGAGAGACCGCTTGCATTAGATGTTCAGGCTTTGGCCAATCAATTCATGAGGTTGGATATTTCTGAGCCCAGTCGTATTCTAGCTTGTACAGTCACTCGGTCTTTGTTATTTGAGCACATCAGGTAGTGGCAGTATAATTGCCCTCATTTTCTAATCCTTAGGGGCACAGTGCGGCACGGTGATGCCAAGCAGGTTACAATTGGAGATGATGGAGTTTTGAGGATGCAGGGTCGTGTTTTTGTGCCTAATGTGGATGGACTTCGTGAGATGATTCTTGAGGAGGACCACAGTTCCCAGTATTCTATTCACCCAGGCACCGCCAAGATATATCAGAACATGCAACAGCATTATTGATGGGGGAGGATGAAGAAATATATAGTTGCACATGTAGCTCGATGTCTAAATTGTCAGCAGGTAAATTATGAGCATCAGAGACCCGGCGATTTGCTTCAGAAGTTGGAGATTCCTGAGTGGAATGGGAGCGTATCACTATGGATTTCGTTGTTGGACTCCCACGGACTCAAAAGAAGTTCAATGCAGTTTGGGTCATATTAGATAGGTTGACCAAGTAAACGCATTTCACTCCTGTGGCAGTTACCTATTCTTCAGAGCGGTTGGCATAGATTTACATCTGCGAGATCGTTCGTCTTCACAGTGTGCCCGTGTCTATCATTTTGGATCAAGATTCGCAGTTCACCTCGCATTTCTGGAGGGTAGTGCAGTGCGAGTTGTGCATGCAGGTTGAGTTGAGAACAATATTTCATCCTTGGACGGAAGCACAGTCCGAGAACACTATTCAGATATTGGAGGATATACTCCGCGCTTGTGTTATAGACTTCGGAAGCTCTTGGGATCAGTTCTTGCCACTTGAAGAGTTTGCCTACAACAACAGCTACCAGTCGAGCATTCAATTGGCTCCCTATGAGGCATTATACAATAGGCGGTGTCGATCACCAGTCGAATGGTTTGAGCCAGGGGATGATCGGTTGTTGGGTACAAATCTAGTATAGGATGCCTTGGATAAGGTTAAGACAATTCAGGATCAACTTCGCACTGCTCAATCCAGGCAAAAGAGTTATGCCGATCGGAGACAAAGTGTTTCTCGGGGTATCACCCATGAAAGGTGTGATGAGGTTTGGGAAGAAGGGAAAGTTGAGCCCTAGGTATATCGGACCTTATGAGATTCTTGAGCGAATGGGAGAGGTGGCCTACAGACTTGCGTTGCCACTTCGTTTATCATCAGTTCACCCGGTGTTCCATGTGTCCATGCTCTGGAAGTATCACGGCAATTCATCCCACGTGTTAGATTTCAGTTCTGTCCAACTGGATAAGGACTTGACTTAAGAATTGATTGATGTTTGTCCTTGTTGATACCGGGTCCGTATTTTGATTTCGGAGCCCAGTACAGGTCCATTGTAATATTTATGACTTGTCTGTGAAATTTAGTGAGAAACGGAGTTAGTTTGATGTGATTTGAATGTCCTGTTATGAAAATAGAAGTTTTAAAGCTTTCTTCAAAATTTCATTCGATTTGGTGTTCAATTCGTAGTTCTAAGTGTTATTTTGACAATTTGATCGCACGAGAAAGTTCGTATGATGTTTTAGGACTTGTGTGAATGTTTGATTTGGAGCCTTGAGGGCTCGAGTGAGTTTCGAATAGGCTACAGAGTGTTAGTACTTAGAAATACACAGCAATTTATGCACATAATCTGCAGACTTCACATTTGCGAGGTCTGGCCCGCAAATGCGAGCCTCGCATTTGCGAACAGTGGGGATGGAGAGGGACCTTCGCAATTGCGAAACTCTGGATCGCAATTACGATCATCATAGGCCGCATTTGTGAACAATTGTTCGCATTTGCGAAGACAGCAGGCTCAGGCACTCTTCGCATTTGCGAAGGAAAGTTCACATTTGCGTGGTTTGCAATGGGACACCTACAACTGATCAAAACATAAGTTAGACAAGATTTTTATCTCATTCATCAAATTTTCAAATCCTAAAACCCTAGAGGCGATTTGTTCAAGGCTATTTCTTCCCCAAAACATTGATACGAGTGGTTTGGAGGAGAATTCTAGGGGAAAGGACCCGGTAGAGCTTTGAATTGACTGCGGAGTGAGATTTTACAATCTATCTCAGCGGCGATTATTAGCGTGCTCGGATTGGACATTTGCGGAGATTTGAGGTATGGCCGTTTAGCGCCCGCAACTCCTAGAGTCCCCATCCTCTTTCTATTTAGTTGTGTATTTTCATTCAAACAGCTTTGCATTTATTTTAGACCCTTATATGTATTACTCTAGAAGCTCGTGCACTTGTTACACCGGGTTCAGGGATTTGTAGCAGATGTTTTATGGTTTTAGCTTCCGCATTTACATTTAGATTATTGCAGTTAAATAAGTTCGTCTTCATTGATTAATTTTAGATTGTTAAAAGTGGATAATATGTTCTAACGTTGGCTTGTCTAGCAAGTGAAATGTTAGGCGCCATCACGGATCCGACAGTGGAAATTTCAGGTCGTGACAATATAAAGTTGTTATGTTTATTTTTGTGTTATAGTATTAAACTAATAAATAACCCGAGAAATAAAAATACATGCACAAATAAACCATAAATAATGTTGCTAGTATATACTGAATGTCATATGTACAGATAAGGAAAAAGTCAATGTGTCCCACAGCCTGTATGCTTTAAAGCATTCGCTTGCCTGAGGTGCATCCCATCCCGACTGGCTACACTATCAGGATCATCCTCATCATGTCGCCTCTTTATCGGAGGATGTGCTGCAGCATAATCGTCGGTAAGGCTGGGAGGCTCGGTAAAAGGAGTCGTCGGTCCAGCAGTAACCTACAGAATAATAAGATATTTTAGTATATGAAATATATATTACTAATGTATGTGTTAGGTAAAAAAATTTCAAATTGTCTTACCATGGTCTCGGCGGGCTCCTGAATATAATCATCCATCTTAGGCATGTCAGTATCGCACAAAGTGGCCTCCGTGACGGGCGAGGATGATGCCTTCAAAAAAAATTAAAAATGCTTTAGATATTGATGACTAATCAATGAGATAAAAATAAATATAAATAATAGTAATACAAATTAACCAAATCCTGTGAAAGATCCTCAGCATCCCTCAATGATGAGTCATAACTCAGTCGGCGCCCACAATGTACATCTCGTGTTGGATGATCATCAGCAATCGTCGATGGCTCTGGGGGACCAGGAAAATACTGATGCCACTCCTATCACGTAATGGTTGTGCCCGCAATCAATAATGGAGCTATCGGGGTCACCTGCGAAGTCTCGGGCGTCAGTGAAAGCTGAATGACTGCATATCACCAGGAGCATCGTCTGGCTCAGGGTGGTCACCCGGCTGATCAACTCCAATATCCTCAACAGGTGCCTAAACTCCCCCCTTGCTGGGGGCCACGTCCTCGCTGACCCCCACGGCCTCGTGGGACACCCCTACCTCTCTGAGCATGCCTGCCACGTCGACCACGTTCAGCCTCTACTACTGGCCCACGATGGTACTTTATTATTTTATATGTTAGTTTACTATTTTATATATTTATTTATTATTTAATGTGTTTGTTTCTTATTTTATATGTTAGTTTATTATTTTATATTTTGTTTGTTACTCACCTATTTTTGACTATAATAAAACTAAATAATTAATTTTCATAACTATACAAGATTTAATTATTAAATAATCATGTAACAATATTTAATTTGACAAATATTGTTGTTTTCTAATGTTATTTTCTTACTTTTGTTGACTAGAATTCGAGAGAGTTTGTATTTGAACTATCAATATTTTTCATATATTTTTGGGTTTAACAGATAATTAAATGGTTAATTTTAGTAGCTACAAAGATACTACGCTAAAGGACACTACATTTAACTACGCTAAAACGGTACTACATTAAAAATACGAGCACTACATTAAACTTACAGGCACAACATACCACTACAGGGAACTAAAGTCACATATTCATATATGTACAACAATAACATCTAAATAAGATTAATTATTCCTAAAATAACAATTTATCTATTTTACTAATCTTTGAGCAAATAACTAATCTAAATCGATTAAAAATAACAAATTAATTTAATCACAAAACAATCACGAAAAAATATATACCAAAGTAAAAATTAACTAATTAATACTTTTTTAACAACTAATAATAATTTCTGTATTTTACTAATTGTTTATCGCACTAATAATATAATCCGGATAAAAAATAATAAATTAATTAAATGGAAAAACAATCACGAAATAACATATAACACATTAAACACAACTACTAGGCATTTTTTATACATGAGTTTTAACAAAAATAAGTCGGAGTACCTCGATTTTACAGATTTGGTGATTTAGAGCCGAAATAAGCAACCCATTACGAGATAACGCCTTAGATACGATGTGGGATCAAGAATCTACACTTTTTGTGGGACCGGTGGGCTCCACCCGAGTTTTTTCGTTAAAAATGGGGAGGGGGGAAGGGGGGGCATTGGTTTTGGGGTTTTTAATGGGGGAAGGCTGGCTGTTGTCTGGTGTGGAAGGAGAAGGGCCGCATTTAAGTTTAAATAAAGCGCGGTATTTCACCGCATTATACCCGTTAAGGTATAGCGTGATGAAATATCGCATTATACATATTATGGTCCTTAATTTTTTTTAAAAATATTTTGGTTCTTTGAGTCCAATAGAACTTCACTTTGGCTCCGGACTCACATTTGTTCAATTTAGAAAAAAGTCAAAAAGTTGGTGATCGTGCTGACGATAGAAGCCTTAACGAATGACATGCGAGCGGGACTATAATGATTTTAAGATACAAAATTTCTTGTCAAATAAGTCCAGACCCACACAAAAAGGAGTATCCAAATTAGTAGGTTTCGGTGAGTTGTAAATATTGGATAGTTAAATAAAAAAAAAACAATATGTACAACTTGAAGTGTCTTTTTAACTAGGAAACTTGTCATTTACTAATCAACTAAGATAACAGCTAATTTTATCATCTTTTACTTGATGAAATGCGAAATTAACTTGTGGCATAAATTTGATCATTGATTTCTTACGGCATACGTTTGAAAGAAATGCAAGTAGCAATATGTATAGGTAGGGAGTAGGATTAATTTGAAGCAACTTACTACAATTGGGTGCCTCACTAGTTCTCCTCCCTTAATCATTCTAGCCAACACCTACCTATGATAGCCTCTAAACTACGTACTGAGAACACATCTTGAGTCAAACATAGCAGGCTACATTATGATTCTCAAGAATGGTATCCCAAATATTTGCAGCAGCATCAGGATTCCAATGGCAGATAGTAGAATCTCAAAATTGGTCTTCTTGTGGTTTTATAAGCTTTGTAAACACGGGCGAAGCTAGAGTATAGGAAGGGGATTCGATAGAACCCGATAGTTTTGGTTCAAATTCTGCATTTGTCTTAAGAATTCATTTAATATGTATAAATTATAACTTAGAACCCAATAAATCAAAAGAACTAAAATTCCAAATTCATAAGTTTCAAATTTTGGCTCCGCCTCTATTTGTAAATGAGTACAAAGTTGAGATTCTTAATATAGGATTCTTGATTGGAATTAATTTTTTTTAAAAAGGAAGTATTTTTTGGGGAAATTCCAATTATTTGGAAAAGTAAATTCTTTTAAAATTTTGTAATTCCTTTTTTAATTGAAATCTTGTTATTGGTCCAAACAAACTAAGTGAGGAAAGATTTTCTAGTAGATTACTTTTGAAACTTGCACCTAAAAATATGTTTTTTGCTGCCCTCTTGTAACTTATTTACTTACAGCTTCTTTTGTTTATTTGCTTATTATTGTGTTTGTCCTTTTGACCTGTAACAAAAGCTGCATTCGCTTCCAAACTGATTTTCACTTTTATTTTATTTGGTCCAATGATAATATGAATTGAGCTTAATGAAAATATGATAATTTATATAGCCCATCCCAATTTATTTGGAATTAAAACATAGTTGATATTATAGCCTACAATAAGTATTGTAGGTATAAACTCTTGGGAAAAAGAAAAAAACAAAATAAAAAAATCAGACACAGGAGCTTAAAACCATTGGTATGTCATCATATGTTTCTACGACGATGATATGAGTTGAACTTAATGTAAAAATGATATATAAGCCAAATGTCAGTCTAATGTACCAAGTACTACGTTAATGAGAAAGGACTAATTGTTTTTTGTTTTATATTGTTTTAGATGAAATATTAGAGCAATTCAACATATTATCAAAATAGACGTGCAGATGCGTAAACTCAATCGTTCATTCTTAAAAATAAGTTTTACATGATTGACTCATAGAAAAGTCATATCTGTATGTAAGAGTTGCGAGTTGAAAACATACTTAAATAAATAAAACATGTTCTCTATTAGTAATATTTTAGACGAGTTGATCAAATATCGTGCAATATATACATATATGCATATGGTGATTGGGGGGAGGGGGGATTGGGGGGGACTTAACCTTAACGAGTTAACGTCTTAACCTAAACCCTAAAGACTTCAAAGGGTACGTATTAAAAATGAAACTATGTGCTCTCCTATAATAGAGTATTTAATTACTTGTGCTATATTGCACTGAGGATGTAGTACTAAGTAAGAGAAAAAAATATCTTGATGCATGTGTTTAAACCCTACTTAAGTATTAATGATTTAATTAATGAATCCAGATGTGAAACATTGATAATCCAACTTCCAATTCAATATTATAGTTGTGTGATAGATAAAATTAAAACCGGGGCGCATTTTCATCATCTGGGACGTCATCATCGATTTTAATATGTATAAACACTAACCTTTGCTTTATTGTTTAATTACTTGTGTTAATCATAGTGAAATAATTCTGTATTGGTGAAATATTTTTGTCATTAAAGGATTATAATATAGTAATATAAAACTCATACAGAAAGGCTTCGATAATATTCGCTCTATTTTTTTTATTCAAAGAGATGAGAAATAGAGGGTGGTGGAGAGAGGCAAGAAACATACCTTTATTCCTTTTTATTGAGAAAAAAAAAACTGTATTTGAAATAGATGACGTTCATTAATGATTAACGAAGTGAGTACACTAGAAAAACTGGGTTCAACTTCTAGCACAAACAAAAGACATTAAGTGAATTCTTTTTTATTCCCTTAATTTTTTATGGACAAAGTTACGATTTACAAAGTATCTCTACCGATCGAAGATAGGAATTTTCATAAAGTACTACAGTTTAGAGCTGTATGCGGCTAAAATCGAAAAGACCAATTTCATGATCGGCGAGGCATTACGTAATTTCACTCCGAAGGGCCCGGAGAATAGCTCGGGGTTCAAAGTCTTCGAGGGTTCTTCATGCTCGGTGCTGGGGTAGAACGAACCGGCGGTTATCACAAATAAGCGGGAAGTTCCCTAGGAGCAGTATTTTTCTGACAATGCTTGCATAAACAGTGACAGCCTGCACCAGACTGATTGAGTGGTTATACCGGCTACTTTATGTAATAATTACGCATGTGTCGTATTGGGATTTCCCCTCATATATAAAGGGGACCCCAGTCATTTTTGTAAGCAGAGATACTACACACATCATTCATTACAAGAACATTCTCTGCTCTTGAACTTAAACATATTATCTTGATTCCATTACTTACATTTATTGCTTATATTCATTGTGTTCTATTTATTGTTCTTCATTTATTGCTCATTATTGGCCATAAAGAGCCGCCATCAAATTTATCATAACTGTTAATCCTCCATCGACTGCCCTTAGCCGGGCATCCAACTCGACCTCGAGGCCCCGTACACGCGAGCTCGAGGCTCCGATTTTCAGCCATTCTGTTTGATTATTAGACTGTCTACAAGCTATTATCTTATTTTCTAATCTTTCACTTAACATCTATTGCCTAACAACTAGCATAAAAAAAGATCACATATTTTTAGAACCACAAAATCAAATCTAATTGTAATTACCATTTTCAAGGTAAACAGTTTGGCGCCCACCGTGGAGCTAAAAATAATAGTGATTGTTTTCTTGCTGATTTACTACATAACGCAAGTTATCTTTCACACTTTTTCTTGTCAAAGATCTTTGATTTCAGGTCAAAATGACTAACTCAGTAAACGCACATGACAACAACGGTCTCGAAGACCATAGAGAGTATGGTGCAGCTATTCCAAGTAATGGTGTACCACCACAAAACCCTGAGTTTGCACCAAAACCGATTCTTGTCGATATGGTCTCACGCAACACTCAACACATTGGTGTAAGTTCCCACACCAGCAGGAGTATACGCCGAGAAAATCAACAAGACATTCGGAAAAACCTCACCTGGAAAGAAAGAGAGGCAAACAGGGGAAGCGAAGTGGGAAAACCTCAGCACATCGTTCATATGATTATCAAGGGGACCGACGTTCCCCATGGGCCCGTAATCAAGCGGATAAAGGTTTCTGTGGCAACTCAAGGGCAAACCCAGGGCCGTGCATCTGAGGACACCCTCGCGTTCAACGAAGAAGACTTCGAGACTCTGTCTCGACCACACAACGATGTGCTGGTAATCTCGTTTCTCTTAAATAACATCCAAATTAAACGTGTACCCGTGGATCCAGGTAGCTCGGCCAACGTAATTAGATCGACGGTGGTAGAGCATCTCGGATTACTCGATCAGTTCATACCTAACTCCCGATCCTCAACGGCTTCAATATGGTCAGCGAAGCAACAGAAGGAGAGATCACCCACCCGGTTAACATATTCGATGCAGTTCAAGATACCAGATTCCACCTCATTAAAGGTGACGTGAGGTACAATGCCTTTCCCGGTAGGTCATGGATACATAACATGAAGGCGGTACCATCAACCCTGAATCAAATGATGAAGTTTACAATAGAGTATGGAATAAAGATAGTGTATGGAGAGCAACATACGGCAAAGGAAATGTTCGCAGTCCATGAAGAGGTATCGAATTCGGCACACTCCACCTCGGAAGAGTTGGAAAGCCAACAAACCCTCGAGGATAATGAAGAGGATTTCCTCGCTCCCAGAACCTTCATTGCCCCCGAAGAATCGGATGCAACAAAGTCGACTGTTGAAGAACTGGAGCAAGCCGTATTGATCGAGCATCTCCCAGATCGGAAGGTATACCTGGGGACAGGATTAACCCCCGAACTCAGGAAAAAACTCATTCAATTCCTTATTAACAACATCGATTACTTTGCTTGGTCCCATTTAAACATGGCAGGGATCCCACCGGAGATAACTACCCATCGACTAAATTCATCAAAGACAATGTAACGAAGCTCCTTAAGATAAGGTCTATTAGGGAAGTAAAATATCCCGAATGGCTGGCCAATATGGTGGTAGTTCCCAAAAAGGGGAATAAACTAAGAATGTGCGTAGATTATAAAGATCTAAACAGGGCGTGCCCTAAGGGCTCATTCCCACTACCCAATATCGACCGGTTTGATCGATGCCACAGCGGCCATGAAACCCTCGCTTTTCCTGATGCCTATTCGGGGTATAATCAAATCCAGATGAACCCCGAGGATAGGGAAAAGACTTCGTTCATCACAAAGTACGGTACGTACTGTTACAATGTAATGCCCTTCAGGCTAAAAAACATAGGGGCCACATACCAGTGCATGGTTAATAAGATGTTCGAACATCAAATAGGCAAGTCCATGGAAGTTTATATTGATGACATGCTAGTTAAGTCCCTGTGCGCAGAGGACCATTTGATTCATTTGTAGGAAACATTCGACATCCTCAGAAGTTACAACATTAAACTTAATCCCGAGAAGTGCGCCTTCGGGGTAGGATCGGGCAAATTCTTAGGTTTTATGGTATCTAACAGAGGAATCGAGATCAACCCTGACAAAATCAAAGCCATCGAAGAAATTACGGTGGTAAATAATGTAAAGGTCGTGCAGCAGCTTACTGGGCGGATAGCAACCTTGGGCCGGTTCATATCAAGGTCGTCGGACAGAAGTCACCATTTCTTCTCCTTGCTCAAAAAGAAAAACAACTTTGAATGGACTTTGGAATGCCAACGCGCCTTAGAGGAGTTGAAGCGATACATGGCAAGCCCGCCTTTGCTCCACACCCCAAAAGAGGATGAGACATTGTATTTATACCTGGTCGTATCTAAGATAGCAGTAAGTGGTGTACTAGTTCGAGAAGAACAAGGTACGCAATTCCCTATTTATTATGTAAGTAGGACCCTAGATGATACCGAAACTAGGCATCCGCACATGGAAAAACTAGCTTTTGCATTAATAAGTGCGTCTCGAAAATTGAAACCTTACTTCCAATGCCATCATATTTGTGTTTTAACAGCGTATCCCTTTCGAAGCACATTTCATAAACCCGAATTATCGGGCCGATTGTCCAAATGGGCCATCGAACTCGGGGGATATAATATCGAGTATCAGCCCCAAATAGCTATCAAGTCTCAAATTTTGGCAGACTTCATAGCCGACTTCACTCCCTCCCTCGTACCCGAGGTCGAGAAAGAACTTTTGCTAAAAACAGGCACATCTTTCGAGATATGGACCTTGTTCACTGATGGCGCCTCGAACGTGAAAGGGTCCGAGCTCGGCATAGTTCTAAGGCCACCTACGGGCGGCGTGATTAGACAATCTATAAAAACCACAAGGTTAACTAACAATGAAACCGAGTATGAGGATATGATTGCAGGTCTGGAATTGGCCAAAGGCCTAGGAGATGAAGTCATTGAAGAAAAATTTGATTCCCTCTTGGTGGTAAATCAGGTAAATGGAAGCTTCAAGGTTCGAGAAGACAGGATGCAAAGATACTTAGACAAAATTCAAATCACATTGCACCGCTTCAAAGAATGGACTCTGGTCCACATACCTCGAGAGGAGAATAGCGAAGCTGATTCCCTTGCAAACCTAGGATCATTTGTCGAGGAAGATGACATACTCCCCGGATCTGTTGTCCAACTATCCAAATCAGTGATCGAGGAAGGCCATGCCGAGATAAACTCCACTAGCCTAACATGGGATTGGAGAAATAAATATATCGATTATTTGGAGAGCGGGAAACTACCCGCAGACCCAAAAGAGTCGAGGGCCCTGCGAACCAAATCGGCCCGATTCTCGCTCGATGAAAATAGAAATCTTTATAGAAGAACTTTTGATGGCCCCCTAGCAGTATGTCTGGGGTCGGGAGACACAGACTATGTGCTCCGAGAGATCTACGAGGGCACCTACGAAAATCACTACAGTGTCGATTCCTTAATTTAAAAAATAATCAGGGCATGCTACTATTGGGATAGTATGGAGAAGGACACCAAAGAATTCGTCCGCAAATGCGACAAATGCCAAAGATTCGCCCCAATGATTCACCAACCTGGTGAACAACTACATTCAGTTTTGTCACCATGTTCGTTCATGAAATGGGGGATGGACATCATCGGACCCCTACCAACGGCGCCAGGTAAAGCTAGATTTATTTTATTTATGACAGACTACTTCTCAAAATGGGTTAAAGCACAGGCCTTCAAAAAAATAAGAGAAAAAAGAAGTCATTAATTTCATCTAGGACCATATCATGTGACGATTCAGAATTCCTTCCGAGATAATGTGTGATAACGGGAAGCAATTCATTGGAAGTAAAGTGACTCAATTCCTCGAGGACCACAAGATCAAAAGGATCCTGTCAACGACCTACCACCCATGTTCAAACGGCCAAGCTGAGTCCACAAACAAAACCATCATTCAAAATATAAAGAAGAAGTTGGAAAGCACAAAGGGAGGATGGAGAGAAATATTCCCGAAGTGCTCTGGGCATATCGAACAACTCCAAAATCAAACACGGGGGAAACACCTTTCTCTATGGTATATGGCGCCGAGTCTTTGATACTGGTCGAGGTCAGAGAACCTACCTCCAGATTCTGACACATCACCGAGAGCTCGAACAATGAGGCCATGACTACTGCTCTCGAACTATTGGATGAAAGGCGAGAAGCCTCGCTGGTCCGTATAGCCGCATAAAAATAGAGGATCAAAAGATACTACAACAGGGGAACAAATCTCCGACATTTTGGAATCGGGGACTTAGTCCTAAGAAAAGTCACCTTGAATACTCGAAATCCTAATGAAGGAAAGCTGGGTCAGAACTGAGAAGGACTGTACCGCGTCCTCGGGGTAGTTGGCAAGGGGTCCTACAAACTCGGCACCATGGAAGGCGAACAGCTTCCAAGCAATTGGAATATATCAATGCTCAAATGCTATTACTGCTAAAATCTCAAAGGCCTTAGGTTTCAAAGGAATGTGTTACACTCTTTTCCTTCGATCGGGTTTTTCATCCCAAAAAGGGTTTTTTACCGACAAGGTTTTTAACGAGGAAACATCTATATGCTACCTAAGGAAGCCTAAACAAGTATTCAAGGCTTCTCTTCAATCAACCTCGAATATTGGGTGTCGCGCTCCATGTTTCTTGCAAAATCGGGTTCATGACATTTGGTTGGGACAACTCGTTCCTTTTGGGAACTGGGTTTTGCATTTGAAGAGTCGTCGCCTAATGATTTAAGGTGCATTAGGACACCAATAGGGTTCAATTCTAAGTTCGATTGAATAACCATAGATAGGGTAAGGGCTTGAAATTATCCTAAGGGGAAGGTGTTAGGCACCCCTCAGGATCCACTAGTGTGGTTCCCAGCCAGACAATTTATTGTGAATTTGTGCAATTAACAAGTAAACAGATAAGGCTCATATAAGAGGGGATTTAGATTAAACACATAGGAGAAGGGATAATTAAAAGAAGAGTTTTGAAAAGAAGTTTACAAAATAAAAGGGAAGGGGTCCTAGGTTTATATTTAATATGGATCACATTAATGCGATATCCAATATGACACTCGTCAAAAAAGGGGATACACGTGGTATTAGCGCACTGGTCATCATATCCATATCTACCTTTCCCACCCCGTTACGGTGTTTAAAGCGCGGATTGGTCTCGATCACTATTGCATGCTATTGCCCGTCACATTCCTATCAGTCTCGGAGGAGCTTAGGACTACTATTTCCTAAAGAGGAGGGATATTAGGCAGATTTTGGTTTCAAAATATAAAAATCTAAAGCGACATACAAAACACATATACTGCATATTGGGGGAAGCATATAAACAGATAAAGGCCCATGTACACCTCCTCAAACGAAAACACATAAATAGCATGACTTGCACATACTTTTAGGTCTGATTAAAATACTAAAGACAAGGGGAGTTTGATCATTGAGGCAGATCGGTTTATTATATAACTCTGATAAGAAGTCCGAATCAGGCCTGCCTATTGGTTGTAGCAATTAACAAAAGAAGATTCAATTTTATGGTTATTATTCTAAGGCTTACCTAAGTGTTAGATGAGGTCCTATAGACATGATATCTAATTGATTCAGAATGTGGTGAAACAGTAATAATTCAAAATGAATTGTTTGAAATCCTATAGGCATGCTTGCTAAACTTCATTAAATAAGGGAATTAGGTTATTTAAAAACCGGTTCAGAATAAACTGATTTAAATTAGACTAACTCCAGATTCGGTAGGCGATGGTATCTAATGTTGCTGATTTTAATCCCTATAGGCATGATATCTATCATTGAATTATTTCAACATCATGAACATGATACTTACTTATAGCCGTTTAGAACCTAAAGCATGATATCTAAGTGGCATGCAGAATTTTAAATAAGTCCTATACGTAGGTTATCTAGATGTGCAAGTGATCATGAAGAAATTAAGATAAACCTCATAGACATGGTGTCTAAAATGCAGAATTGAACAAGCAGAAAAAAACAATCCTATAGGATGCTTTCTACCCTTGAGCATACATGATTTCCCAACCCTTTTTACTAGCCAGCCCCAAGTGTTTATTACAAATTATTACAGACCAGAAATAATGAAATATATCAGAAAAGTTCACAGAAAAGTTACAACCAGAGGAAGGCTGACTCTTGACTTCCTCTCTGAGTTATGGAATAAACTACCTCAAATGCCATTGATTCAAAGCCTTTCACAGACTTGAGTGTGTCAAAGTTCCCTAAGGGTCTCAATAGGACCTCGGGCAGTGCTCACACCCAAGTTACGTAACCAGAATAGAAATGAGTGCAGTGTGGAAGTGCCAACCCTTATGTGTCCAAGTTCAGAGGGAGCTCATGGGTCCTAAGGCAAGGCTCACACAAGGGGGGGTAGAACATAAGTTCTAAGAAGATAGTAAAGTGTAGGAACAGAGTTTCAAAATTGTAGGGACAAAGGAGAGGGTAAGGGGTGATAAGGAGACAATAATCAATAACACATAGAGTTAATAAGTTCATATAAAGGGGGGGTCAAGGGTTGGGAATCCATTGCAAGGAGCCCATGCACTTAGGCATGGATCAGTTTTGGGCATGTACAACAATAGAAGGTGCTGACATGCTTATAAAACAATCAGAACACACAACATCTGGAGGAAACATGGAGGTTATGATCCTAGGGGAATCAGGTTTGGGTCATGCGCAACAATGTCCAATACTGTCATGCCCCAAACCGACCACAAGTATTAAACACGTTGGGGTGGGGATTTAGGATTCACAAGTCATGATAAGTAATGGCAAAAACATTAACTCAGAATCAGGAAAGGGCAGATTACAGCATGTTTAATAATGGAACTTGGTTAAATACAAATAGGAGACAAACAAGAATGCAAGAAATAGTAGAGAAGCATGTTGTTGTTGATGCAGAAGCTAAATTAGAACATACCAGTAAAGATGCAAATGCAGGAAAAATAAGCAAACTTCCCACAGCCTAGCCTTGGCTTTCAGCCGGCTAGGTAAGGCAGCAATACAAGTAGCAACAGAGAAAGAGATTGATTTTAGTGGAGTGTGTGTCTGAACCCAAGTATTTTATGCCTTGTGTTCGTGTGTTTGAAAGAAAAGAAGTACAGGGAATTTATAGCTTTCTAAAAACAAGTAAAAGAGAAGTAATAAGCTACAAACATGGAAACAATCACAATTCAGAATCAATTATATAAGTGATTGCCTTTAATTAAGGGATCACTTGCTTAACGGGCAGTGACTGGTCCAAAGTAAGGAAAGAAATAAATTTGTAAGCAGGATGATAGTTGCCATAAAAGCAGTAGTAAAACAATCGAGTAAGTAATTAAGTCTAAGTACAGGAATATACTTATTTTGGAAAGGATTCAATAAGGCAAAACAGGAAAAGAAATCAATTAACCTTAACAGGTGAGTGAAATCAGAATTTCACTAAGGAAAAGTTTGAAATCAGTCACAAGTTTGAAGATCAATCAAAGAAGGAAACTCAGCATATAAATAGAGTTCACAAACACTATACATGCGAAGCCAAGCTTATTGTAAAAATGAAATAACATGCAATAGTAGCACAAATTCAGTAGATAGTAGTATTTGAAGCATGATAGTCCAGTAGGTCAAGTCTCATTGAATCAGTAGTGAAGAGAACATAGAATATTAAAAGCATGCGAAGATCTCACTGTAGTAGTTGAGGAAAACCCTTTTTGAAAAAATTAGGGTTTCAAGCATAATCGAGTTTTAGAGATGATAGAAACCCAGAATCAGAAGAATCACACAAAGGAATAAGAGAACTTCAAATCGAGTCACGTACTTAAACGAACAGTCTCAGGCCCAAAGCCATAGGGTTTTCAACAATAGTAGAGTTTTAAAATAGGATAAACAAACAAATCAGACAAAACCTCAAGCAAACAAGCATTCATCTAATAAACAATCAAAAGAAATTAGGGATTTTAACATGCAAACTCAGGTAGAAGAACGATATGAGCAAACATAGCAAAACATGTCAAAAAACAAAGAAAAGTTTTTAAATAACTTAACAAGAACCCTAATAGGAAAAGATAAGAAGTTTTGAAAGCAAAGTTTTAAAAGAAACTTCGAGAAAAGTGCTTAGAAGTTCAAAGCAAACATAGATCTGAAGCAGATCTGAAAGAAATCGAAAGAACCTTAGAGATTAGGGTTTCAGAAGAAACCCAAGTGATGAGAAAGGCCTCGAAAGCCATCGATCTAAGCAGGAGAGTCAAAGGCTTGACTCGAATGGTCAGGGTTGGCTGGAGAAAAGTCAGAGACGACCGGAGAACATTCATCGAGCAAAGACTGGACCAAGCCCCTTTCAGGATCTGGTCATGAGACCATAGAAACGAACACGTAGACGCTTTGGGAGGTCGATACAGGTCTCTGATGACCTTGGAAGGCCATAGATTAGGGCGGATTAGGGTGGAGACGGCTAGGGTCTGAGGGTGTTGTAGAGAAGATTTGAGAGAGGAGGGGGATTCAGAGGCGCCGTATGGTGTAAAATGGTAGGGTTTAAGGGGGTCGTTTGGTATTAATTACGATAAGGGGGTCTGGTGGCCGTTGATCATTTTGATCAAGGGCCTGGATTGAACGAGTAAGTGGGGCAGTTTAATGGGATAGGGTTTGGGTCAGTTCATATTGTAATTGGGTCGGGGTAATTGGGTTCAATTGGGGTTCAAAAGCAGGCTATAATTGAAATAAAATGGGGCTAACATTTAAATAGCCAATTTTTCATATTTGATTTATAAAAAAATTATAAATATTTTTTGTAAATAAATTAAAGGTACTAAAATGATTTATACTACATAATTATCAAATTAAAAATACTAGACTTAATTTTTATAGATATAAACGCAATTAAATCTAAAAGAGGCTAATATTGCAATTATATGCAATTTAGCTTTAAAAATACTAAATCAATTTATAAAAATATGAAAAAATATCTTAGCTATATTTTATATGAGAATTCAATAAATGAATCACCAAAATGATAACTTTGGAAATTATTATTGGTTTTTTATGAATAAAATAGGGGAATAAATTGGTTAAAAAGAATCTTTTAAAAATTAGGAAAAATGATTAAACATTTGAAAATACATATATATGCTATTTTGAAAATATTTTGCATATTAAAAGTATATAGGGAAAAACTGGGTATCAACAGCTGCCCCTTTTTACCCGGGAAAGATGAAAGAGTTGTCGGGTAAAGATATGATGGCCAATTTTGACCGAGCGGAACGGTTCAAAGAGGTTTAGGCCACGGAGACTTTCGAGAGCGGACGTAATATCCATGGAGGGGTGAATGGTTAAGGTTTGACATGGCTGCGGGAACTGGAGCGGGATTGCTCCTGCCGAGATGGTTGTTGCTCGCTGGTTTACCTACAATTAGAAACAATACAAGCGTATACTGTGCATGAATTTAAATGTGATGCAAGTTACCGTCGAACCATGAATGTTGTCTTTGGACGGTTAGGATGACGTCCTTAGACCATGATGTCCTGGCCATGAAGCGTGCAATAAAGGATTCGCAGACAATGAAATGATGCTCTCGGGCTATGAGGATGGTGCCTCCAAACCATGATATTTGAATAATGATATGAAAAAAAACTAAAAGGGATCCTCACGCCATGACTTGGTGATCTCGGGCAATGAAAATGGTACCTCCAAACGATGACACCTTTGGATAATTTGGCGATCTTTCAGCCTATGAAATGCAGTATTTGGCGATTTTGAGCCCATGCAAATGCATTAGGTGGTGATCTTTCAGTCATGCAAATGTAGATGAAGTGGCGATCTTTCAGCCATGCAAATGTAGATAAAGTGGCGATCTTTCAGCCATGCAAATGTAGATGAAGTGGCAATCCTTTAGCCATGCAAATGTACATAAAGTGGCGATCTTTCAGCCATGTAATGTAGAAGGAGGCGATCTTTCAGCCATGAAAATATAGATGAGGCGATCTTTCAGTCATGTAGATGTAGTAGGTGGCAATCTTTCAGCCATGTCGATTCAGTAGGTGGCGATCTTTCAGCCATGTAGATGCAGTAGGTGGCGATCTTTCAGCCATGCAGATGTAGTAGGTGGCGATCTTTCAGCCATGCAGATGCAGTAGGTGGCGATCTTTCAGCCATACAAATGTAGATAGAGGTAGAGCTTAACCTCAGAAGGCAGAATAGTAGCCTTATGCAATGCAGAAAATGCAGATGAAGACAACGTTTAGTCTCAGAAGGTAGAATATTAGCCTTATGCAATGCAGAAATGCAGATAGAGACAGTGTTTAGTCTTGGAAGGCAGAATAGTAGCCTTATGCAATGTAGAGATGCAGATGGAGACAATGTTTAGTCTCGAAAGGCAGAATGGTAGCCTTATGCAAGAAATAAAGTGGAAAGCGGTAATAGAGCTTTCTTAGCTGATAGTGATTGCGATATTGTAACTGAACGGAACGTCACCGGTGTGTATGGATGGCAAATGTGAGTAAGTGCGATAGTTCTGAGAGTTGTATTCTTGAACAATATTTGTCTCGTGGGTGTATAGTACGACTGATGTTTTCGTAATCCAAGTGCCTGCATTCAAAGAAAAATTGTGAGTTTTGTAAGGGGGGGGGTAAGGTTAATTCATATCCCCACTGGCTCTGCTTGATCTGCTCGGCTTTGATCTGGTGATACTGTTTTGCATCATTGGGGAAGCATTGCTAAACAAGGCAATTTTAGTAATAAAGATGCATGATTTCATAAAAAATATGTCATAAGTATATATAATTTAAAAAAAAACAATTTTTAGATGAACCGACGACTGCGACGTGGTTCAAGACATTGCAACCTCTCTTGCTACAGAATTTTGAGGGTCCTCCTCAAAATTCTGCCCCAGTTTAATGGGTTGACATTTTTTACCGTTGCTTGCGATGATTGGCTGAAGTACTTCGAAATTTTGAGGGTCCTCCTCAAAATTCTGCCCCAGTTTCCAATTGCGGGGGGGGGGGGATGAAGATTTTATTGAATTATGACCGAACCCATAGGGTTTCCTACATATCCCCTCTTAAATGGGAATCAGGTCAGGCGTAGTTCAATTTACATCATATAGGAAAGCATAAAGATTACACATAGTAACGCTTGACTGCATCTCATTTGATTGGTTTTGGACCGACTTGTCCGTCCATTTCTGCAAGTATGAGGGCTCCTCCTGTCAGGACACGGTGAACCATGTATGGACCCTGCCAGTTGGGAGAGAACTTCCCTTTGGCTTCATCTTGATGCGGAAAAATTTTCTTTAACACCAGCTACCCCGGTGTGAACTGTCTCGGCTTGACTATTTTGTTGAATGCTCTGGACATTCTGTTCTGATAAAGTTGACTATGGAAAACTACATTCATTCTTTTTTCGTCTATAAGGGCTAGTTGTTCGAAATGACTTTTTACCCATTCTGCATTGTCTAGCTCAGCTTCTTGTATGATCCTTAAGGAAGGGATTTCTACCTCAACGGGAATGACGACTTCTGTACCATAAACCAGCATATAGGGGGTTGCCCCGGTTGATGTGTGAACTGTGGTGCGATACCCTAATAGAGCAAATGATAACTTCTTATGCCACTGTTTATGCTTCACTATCATTTCCTCAATATCGTCTTGATATTCTTGTTGGCGACTTCTACAGCTCCATTCATATGAGGTCTGTAGGCTGTAGAATTCTTGTGTTTGATCTTGAAAATTTCACACATAGCTTTCATCAAGTCACTGTTCAGGTTGGAGCCATTATCAGTAATGATTGACTCTGGAATCCCGAATCGACAAACGATGCGGTCGAAGACAAAGTCCGCCATGACTTTCTTGGTTACTCCTCTGAAATATGCTACTTCGACCCATTTGGTGAAATAATCGATTGCTACTAGGATAAACCTGTGTCCATTGGAAGCGGCAGGCTCGATTGGTCCAATAACATCCATCCCCCAGGTGGCGAATAGCCATGGTGAGCTTGTTGCATTAAGCTCATTTGGAGGTACCTTTATCATGTGTGCATGTATCTGACAGCGGTGGCATTTTCGGACATACTAGATATAGTCCATTTCCATAGTCATCCAAAAGTAACCAGCTCAGAGTATCTTCTTTTCTAAGATAAAATTGTTCATATGTGGACCGCAAGTCCCAGCGTGAATTTCTTCTATTAGCCTGGATGCTTCCTTTGCATCGACTCACCTTAATAATCCCAAATCATGAGTTCTCCTATACAAGATTACTCCGATGTGAAAGAAATTATTGGACAACCTCCGAAGTGTGCATTTCTGAGTAGGATTTGCAAGTTCTGGGTACTCGCCTTTTGCCAAATACTCTTTGATATCATGAAACCAAGGCTTTCCATCTGCTTCTTCTTCGACATGGGCACAGTAAGCCGACTGATCATGGATTTTCACCGGAATGGGATCAATAAAAATTTTGTCTGGATGTTGTATCATGGAAGACAGGGTAGCAAATGCATCAGCGAACTCATTCTGGACCCTAGGAACATGTTGGAACTCCGTCTTCGTGAATCTTTTCTCAATTCCTGTACATGATGCAGATATGAGAGTATCTTGGAGTTCTTTGTCGTCCATTCTTCTCGTACCTGATGTATAAGCAAGTCTGAATCTCCGATCACTAGCAACTCTTGAATGTTCATATCGATAGCCATTATAAGCCCTAAGATGCAAGCTTCATATTCAACCATGTTGTTGGTGCATGGGAACCTAAGTTTGGCAGACACCGGATAATGCTGACCGGTTTCAGATACTAGGACTACTCCTATGCCAATTCCTTTGAAATTTGCTGCTCCATCAAAAAACATTCTCCAACCATCATAGGATTCTACAATGTCTTCTCCTATTAATGATACCTCTTCATCAGGAAAATATATATTTAAGGGTTCGTATTCTCCATCTACGGGATTTTCAGCAAGGTGATCTGCTAGTGCCTGTCCCTTGATTGCTTTCTGAGTCACATAGACAATGTCGAACTCACTCAACAAAATTTGCCACTTGGCTAGCTTGCCAATGGGCATGGGCTTCTGGAAGATGTACTTCAAAGGATCCATCCTCGATATGAGATATGTAGTATAGGCACAGAAGTAGTGCCTCATCTTCTGAGCAACCCAAGTCAAAGCACAATAGGTGCGTTTTAACATAGAATACTGAGCCTCGTACGGGGTGAACTTCTTGCTGGGGTAACAAATGGCCTGCTCCTTCCTCCCCGTTTTATCATGCTGCCCCAGCACGCAACCGAAAGCTCCATCCAATACTGCAAGATAGAGTAATAAAGGTCTACCTGGCTCAAGCCGGACCAAGACTGGTGGCGTTGATAAGTATTCCTTGATTCTGTCGAAGGCCTTTTGGAAATCATTAGTCCATTTGGTAGTGACGTCCTTTTTCAACATCTTAAAGATTGGCTCACAGATGACTATAGACTATGCTATAAATCGGTTGATGTAGTTAAGTCTTTCCAGGAAACTCATCACGTCATTCTTGCTCTTTGGTAGTGGCAATTCTTGAATGGCTTTGACTTTTGATGGATCCAGTTCTATTCCTCGGCGACTCACAATAAACCCAAGTAATTTTCCAGCAGGAATACCAAATGAACACTTCGCGGGATTCAGTTTCAAGTTGTACCTTCATAGTCTATTGAAGAACTTCCTCAAGTCTTCTTTGTGATCCGTGGCCTTCTTGGACTTGATGATAACATCATCTAAATACATCTCTATCTCCTTGTGTATCATACCATGGAAAATGGTAGTCATGGACCTCATGTAGGTGGCCCCAACATTCTTTAGCCCAAACGGCATCATCTTGTAACAATACATTCCCCATGGTGTAATGAAAGCCATTTTTTAGCATCTTCTTCATCCATCCAGATTTGATGATAACCAGCGAAATAATCTACAAATGATTGAAACTCGTGCTTGGCGCAATTGTCAATCGGGATGTGTATGTTTGGCAAAGGGAAGTCATCTTTCAGACTGGCCTGGTTGAGATCCCGGTAGTCGACACAGACTCTAACCTTCCCGTCCTTTTTTGGGACTGGCACAATGTTGGCTAACCATGCTGGGTATTCTACTACCCTGAGAACTTTATCTTTGACCTGCTTAGTGACTTCCTCTTTGATTTTCAGACTCATATCAGGCGTGAACTTTCTAAGTTTTTGCTTTACCGGCGGATATGTTGGATCGGTTGGCAGTTTGTGAGCCACAATAGATGTACTCAAACCAGTCATGTCATCATACGACCAGGCGAATATGTCCTCATATTCCTTTAGAAAATCTGTGTATTCCTTCTTTTCTGATGGCGATAAGTGGACGTTGATTCGTATTTCTTTGACGTTTTCTGAATCTCCCAGGTTAACAATCTCAGTCTCGTCCAGATTGGACTTCGGTCTGTTTTCAAAATTCTCAACTTGTTTAATAATCTCTTCTGGTATGTCATCTTCCTCTGAATATATATATGTTTGTTGTCTTGTCTTATTACATGTCACAGTCATTGGTTCATCAAGATAAGTAATAGTAATGTTGTGTAAGTAAAATAATGAGAGAGAAGTAATAATGAGTGTTGATTCCTAGGGAAAATCAAAATGTTTTAATAAATTGCATAATCGTTTTGAACATTGTAAATCTTATTTGCGGGAATTGAAAAATATGTGAAAAATATAATCATTTAGTAAATAAAATAGTGCTTGTGTTAGCCTTGCTACCCCGAGGCTCATCGGACTCTGATTGTCCTGATGGTCCAGTTATTGAGACGTGCACCTTTGCTTACAGCTTGTATGAAAGGGTCTTCCTCTCCCTCCTCCTCGAGAACAACATAGCAGTCCATGTCATTGTCTCCTAAGAACAAGTTCTTCACCGCTGTCAGTGCTTCCTCCTCATCCGACCCATAAATAATATTGGCAGGTTGGAAAGTCTGCTCCAAATGTGGTATTGGCTTCCCCAGCGGATAGTAAGGATCGCGCCATGGTGCCGACCGGTTGTTGAATTCTTCCCAGGTGTACTCATATCCAGACCGAAAGTGGTTCCATGTTTCTTGAGTTTTATGGGCTTAGTGATTCCTTGGGGGTTCTTGCCGAGCCCCTTGCCAGGTTCGTACCCACTCCAATTTAGTATACTCTCGATCTTGTTATCCCACCACTTGTCTTTGTCAACAGCATTTACCCATTCAATGTGATGGTAAGTCTCTTCGCCTAGCTTCCTTCTCCCTTCGATTGCTAGAATGGTCTGGCAACTGTATATAGGGTTGTTCCCATCGCAGTGAATGATCACCTCTTGATGATTCCATTCGAATTTTACTGCCTGATGCAGTGTTGATGCTACGGCCCCAGCGGCATGGATCCACGGCCGTCCCAAAAACGGATTGTAAGATGCTGGCACATCTATCACCTGGAACTCAACAT
Organism: Nicotiana sylvestris; assembly: GCF_000393655.2. Classification (NCBI taxonomy): domain Eukaryota; kingdom Viridiplantae; phylum Streptophyta; class Magnoliopsida; order Solanales; family Solanaceae; genus Nicotiana; species Nicotiana sylvestris. Next base: position 158,621,936 of record NC_091065.1, on the reverse strand, counting down.
CGAATCAGGTTGGCCCCATTTGCAAGCATAGACTAATTTCTCCAATAGTGGACCTCTGGGAGTCGTCTAAAGCTTTCACATTGATAGCTCCGTCCTTTATCCCGTGCAATCCTTTACCCAACTTCTAGAGTGTTATCAGTGGATAGATGTTGAGATGGGAACCTCCATCGATCGGGATTCTGGTGATAAAACAGTCTTCGCATTGCATGGTGATGTGCAGTGCCTTGTTGTGACCCAACCCTTCAGGTGGCAGCTCATCCTCATGAAAAGTAATTTTATGACTTTCCAATACCTTTCCTACCATGTTAGTTATTTCTCTACCAGTGATGTTGCTTGGTACTTATGCTTCACTTAGTACCTTTAGCAAAGCATTTTTGTGTGCCTCAGAGTTTCGTAGCAAGGCAAGAATAGAGATTTGCGTCGGCGTTTTGTTCAACTGGTCAATGACAGAGTATTCCTTGGCATGTATCTTTCTCCAAAGGTCGTCTGGACCTGTCTCAATAATGGGTGACCAATTGGAGGTCTGCTTGCTCGACTCAGCTAGATGTTCCAAGGTATAAACTCTACCGGTTCTTGTCATACCCTGTGCTGCAATAGTCTCTTCGAACTAACCTTGCCTTTCCTCCTTGCCTCGGCTGTATAATCCCAGGGTACAGCCTTGTATGAAATGGAGTCATGTCGACATTGCCACTGGTATCGGCGTGGCTATCATCACTCCGAACGGAGCATGTACCTTGGGTGGTAAAACTGCAACTTCAAATGGTATGGGTGCATTTGATAGAGACACGAATTCGACATCAATTGGCACTGATATTTTTACAGATGAAGTTGCTTCAAACTCAAGTGGTACAGACATATTTACCTCAATGTCCCCAGACAGCTGAATGTGGACTATGATGGGATTAAGAGTAACTATCGGCTTCTTTGGGTCATCACTCTCTGCGATCAACCCGATTGATCCCTCGGAATCTCAATCATCCTCTATTTTGATCATGTGGATACCTCTACCCTTATGGTCTAGCAGAGGGTTATTGCAGACATTTGGAGTAGGTTCCTTTGCCACAATAATCTTGTTATCAATTAAAGTCTGGATCTTGTCTTTCAGATAACGACATTCGTCGATAGTGTGACCCTTCATGCTGGAATGGTATGCACAGGATTTGTTTGGGTTAACCCACTGAGAAGGGTTCTCAGGAGTTGCGGCAGGGATGGGGGTGACATAACCAGTAGCTTTGAGTCTCTCGTACAACTGGTCAATAGGTTCAGCAATGGTTGTATATTGTTTCAGAGATCTGCAATTGAAATTTGGTCGAGGTCTAGCGAAGTTTTGGTGTGTAGGAGATGATTGATAGTGGGTTGGTTGAGCGTTGTAGGTTTGGTAAACATGTGCGGGTTGGGAATATCTGGGTGAAGTAGGCTGATATGTGGGAGGTGGAGTTGATTGATAAGTGGGTGGTGGAGTTTGGTAGGAGGGTGGGGGTGTTTGGTAGTTCGGGGTAGGCTGATATGTGAGTGGAGGCATTGGGTAGGTTTGATATTTGATGGGAGGTTTGGTTCTCTGTGCAACTATTACGGCTCATACGTCCCTTTTCTTGGACACGCCACCGGACTGTAAGGCCTTATTTGTAGCTTGCAAGGGCTCAAAGTTTGTAACTATACCGCTTTTGATGCCTTCTTCAATCCTTTCACCCAGCTTGATAATATCAGAAAATTTATGGCTTTCAATCATCATTAATCTTTCATAATACTGTGGGTCCTAAGCCCGGGCAAAGAATTTGTTCATTTGTTCAGCCTCTAAGGAAGGTCTGACCTTAACAGCTTCGGACCTCTAGCGAGTAGCATACTCGCGGAATGTTTCTGTAGGCTTCTTCTTTAGATTCTAAATATAGAACACATCTGGCACATTCTCTATGGTGAACCTGAACCTGTCCATAAAGTTGAATGTCATGCCTACCTAGCTGGACCATTTCTTTGGATCATGGCTGATGTAACAGGACAAAGTATCTCCTTTCAAGCTCCTCATGAAAAGCTTCATGAGGATTCTTTCGTCTTTTCCTACTCCAACCAGCTTGTCACAATACGTTCTCAAATGGGCCCTTGGATCCCCTGTACCATCGAACATTTCAAACTTCGGAGGTTTGTACCCCTCGGGAAGTTCGACATCGGGCTGTATGCAAAGATCTTCATAGTTCAACCCTTCAATTCCCTTGCTTCCCTCAACGCCTTGAATCCGGCTAGTCAATTTCTTAAGTTCTTTAGCCAAGTTCCATATGAGCAAGTCTTTATCATCAGACTCGGGTGTGCTTGAGATGGGTTGGGTGAAGTGTGGCATAGTCTCCACGTAGATGTGGGTGTTATAGTGGGTGTGGAAGTGGTCATTTGTGGAGTTTTGGAGTTCTGGGATGAGCAACGGGGTGTTGTTTGAGGTATGGCAGGCGTTGTCATGGTGGTGAGGAGCGGGATGGTTTCGTTGCTTTGGGATTCTGTGGAGGTGTAGGGTTCTGAGCTTTTGGGAAATTGATATCCGGAGTGGTGAGGGAAAATGACAGATTTGCCAGATTCCGAACCTAATCAAGTTCTTCTTAGAATTTCAGCAGCTTTTGTTCGAGTTGGGATGCATTTTCCTTAGGAACCTGAGTACTATGACCATGAGCGAACCCTACTCATTCAGTTGAGTTCTCTTTTCTGACGTTGTCCAAATCTTCCATCTTCTCTTTGTTCTTGTTTTTGACGGGACTAAGAGGAGGAGTGGGTGGAGGGCCCTTGGATCTCGTGGAATATGATGATGTTGCCAGAGTGCACGAACTAACCTTTGGGGAGGGGAATAATAAAACAAAAGTAAAAACAAAAAGGTAACCAAGTTAGTGAGGATCATAAAAAATGTTGCAATATTTAAACACATAGTGTAGAATGTAAGAGGTGTCCTAATTTGGGAGCCTCTTTGTGCCCGAGGTAGGCCTAGCGACAAATTAATTTGGAGATCTTAGAATGCTAAATGCCTCATTTTATTGATAAAAAATAAGACGAATCTCAAATCGACACTAAACAAACAGGAAATGAGTGTCACTAATGGTCATTGGCCTTATTACATTTTATAAAGCGAAAGGAAAAACTCCAATCTATTTGGCCCCAGAAGGACCTTCCCCAAATTCGGCATCCTTGACTCCGTCGAACAGCTTTCCCAACTCGCGATGTCCCAGCAATAGGTAGGCTCTGGCTAGATGTCCTCCCTCGTTTCTTTCAGCATTTTGGCAGTCTTCGACCCTCTTGAGAAAATTTTTCTCCAACTCCACTATGCCTCGTTCCAAATATCCCAGCCGCTTGTTGGAACTGAAAGCCATGTCCTTCTATTCCTCTATTAGCTTCTGGTTGGCTTGTTGTATCTCACAGTGCTTACTTTTGCACTCCTGGATCATCTTGCGCAGTTGGTTGTATTTGATATGTGCCTCGGCCCTTTCATCTATGATCCTATGGACCCTAGCAAACCCTGGCTGGCCCAGACCATCGTGATTATCTTCGAACTAGACTGAACAGTAGGGAGTGCAACCAGCATGATATCTGTCTGGCTCGATGGTATCCCTCCCCATGATGATCTTGCAGTGCCATATATGCTGAGCTTGGCACTTATAAGGATTATCATCAGCCTATAAGTTAGCCCGGAAATGACTCATCTTGTCAACCCTGGGTATAACCTACTTCCTACCAGCTTGCCTCATAACCCAGAGAGGGACGTAAGGGTATGTTCCTCGCAGGCCGATCAATATCAAAAAAGGTGCATCTCTGGATAGGGCGATGAATTCCTCGGTCAGAAACCACTCGAACATCCACTGTACCTGGTCCTCAGTTAGATTATCAAATAGCTCTACCCATCCTTTGGCATCTTCCTGCTGAGCGAACATATTGGGCATGTAATTCATTCACCTCGAGTGATGGAAAGCTATATGATCATCCCAGTCCCTTCGCTGAATCTCTTGTCGGTATTCATCCATTTGGAGATGCACCATGAGCTAGAGCTGAAGTAGAAAATTGCAGCCTTCGAAGTGTTTGGCTCCTTGTTGACACTTCTCCAAGGCTTGGTATATTTCCGCAATGATCATGGGCACAATGCTGAAGGGTTGCCCACCAATTCCTTCCATTAGAGTCTTAGTTACCATAGCCAGCCTGGTGTGGATTCTTTCTTTCTTCATTGGAAACACGTTCAACCCCAGGAAATAAAACATGAATACAACGACCCTTCGGTGAATATGCCCTAATGATGTGATGGCAAACTCGTTAGGATATGTACGGTAGGATTTGTTGTGACGGTACCTTTCATACAAATAGTCAAAAGGAATGTAGGATTCTGTCAAACATGTCAGTTCTGCATTCTTCTTCAAACTCATCATTTTGAGGAAGCCCCTGCCCTTGCGGTTGTCAGATATTAACAAACTCAGAGTTTCCCAAGCTATACCGGCCAATACTCCTATTTCTTCTAGCAAGGGTATCATTTCAATGTCCCCGAAGCGGAATACGGCCCTCTCACAGTCCCAAAACAAAGTAGCAGCTTCTATGATCTTGTTGTTGGGTTGAATCTCTAGAAGAGAAGGTAGATTGCCCAGATATTTTTAGACAAGAGTTTGATCACTAGAGTGAAGATCATCCCACCAGCTTAGCAATTTTGGGTGGATGTTGGTGACCATTCAGAATATAGGGACTTCGTGCCTCATATTTCTGTAAAACAAACAAGGTTAGGCCCTTACCCCCACCAGACTCGACTATTTAATACCAATAATTAGCATGAAGCATTTAGTTCTCCAAATAAATGCACAGAATGTGGTGGTGTCCGTTTGGGTGTATGGAAACCCAGTGGACTTTGGACAAGGCTATCTTAAAAAGTCATTATGCGGACAACATAACTGACTCGGCTAGGTTTGACCATGATACATGCACAGTTTAAACAGAGTAAGGTTTCTATAGGGGTCTAGACTAGTACCCTTGAGAGGACAACTCAAGGAGGAAAGGCATGGAACTGTCGACTACACCGTTGATCGATTGGTTTTACCACAAATATGCCTTTTCCGGATTTAGGGGGTAATAATATAGGAAGAGCGCAACCACTCATTATAAGTGTTGTTATGGTATTTGTTTGGCACGAGTGGAATATGATGTTGAGTATTATTATGCAATAATTAAAAGCATGTTGGCACATATTTGCATGTTAAGAAAGTAGTAAATACAGCAGTTTCATAATTTAAAGTAGTAATAAAGCAAAGAAACAAAAAGACAAGTCAGTTTTGCAATTAAAAAGGGAATTGAATGCTTAAAGGAATTAAACAAGTAACTGCACATAAAGAGGTATGAATTCACAATAATAGTCTGAAATGGTAAAAGCCTAAAAGTCTCTACCGGAGTTGCCATGCTGTCGCGCCCCCTTTTTCTCGCAAAATCGGGTTTATGAAATTTGGTTGGGACAACTCGTTCCCTTTGGGAACTAGGTTTTGCATTTGAAAAGTCACCACCTAATGATTTAAGGTGCATTAGGACACCAATAGTGTTCAATTCTAAGTTCGATTGAATAACCAGAGATAGGGTAAGGGATTGAAATTATCCTAAGGGGAAGATATTAGGCAACCCGCAGGATCCACTAGTGTGGTTCCCGGCCAGACAATTTATTGTGAATTTGTGCAATTAACAAGTAAACAAATAAGGCTCACATAAGAGGGGATTTAGATTAAACACATACGAAAAGGGATAATTAAAAGAATAGTTTTGAAAAGAAGTTTGCAAATAAAAGGGAAGGGGTACGAGGTTTATATTTAATATGGATCACATCAATGCGATACCCGGTATGACACTCCTCAAAAGAGGGGATACAGGTGGTATTAGCGCACCGGTCATCATATCCATATCCACCCTTCCCACCACGTTAAGGTGTTTAAAGCGCGGATTGGTCTCAATCACTATTGCGTGCTATTACCCATCCCATTCCTATCAGTCCTAGAGGAGCTTAGGACTACTATATCCTAAAGGGGAGGGATACTAGGCTGATTTTGATTTCAAAAGGTAAAAATCTAAAGCGACAAACAAAACACATATACTGCATGTTGGGAGAAGCATATAAACAGATAAAGGCCCATGTACACCTCCTCAAACGAAAACACATAAATAGCATGACTTGCACATACTTTTAGGTCTAATTAAAATACTAAAGACGAGGGGAGTTTGATCATTGAGGCAGATCAGTTTATTACATAACTCAGATAAGAAGTCCGAGTCAGGCCTGCCTGCTAGTTGTAGCAATTAACAAAGCAGATTCAATTTTATGGTTATTACTCTAAGGCTTGCATAAGTGTTGGATGAGGTCCTATAGACATGTTATCTAATTGATTCAGAATGTGGTGAAACAGTAATAATTCAAAATGAATTATTTGAAATCCTATAGGCATGCTTGCTAAACCTCGTTAACTAAAGGAATTAGGTTATTTAAAAATCGGTTCAGAATAGACTGATTTAAATTAGACTAACTCCAGATTCTGTAGGCGATGGTAGCTAATGTTGCTGATTTTAATCCCTATAGGCATGATATCTAACATTGAATGATTTCAACATCATGAAAATGATACTTACTTATAGCCGTTTAGAACCTAAAGCATGATATCTAAGTGGCATGCAGAATTTTAAATAAGTCTTATAGGCAGGTTATCTAGATGTGCAATTGATCATGAAGAAATTAAGATAAACCCTATAGACATGGTGTCTAAAATGCAGAATTGAGCACGCAGAAAAAAAAAACAATCCTATAGGCATGCTTTCTACCCTTGAGCATACATGATTTCCCAACCCTTTTTACTAGCCAACCCCAAGTGTTTATTACAAATTATTACAGACCAAAAATAATGAAATACGTCAGAAAAGTTCAAAGAAAAGTTACAACTAGAGGAAGCCTGACTCTTGACTTCCTCTCTGAGTTATGTAATAAACCACCTCAAATGCCATTGATTCAAAGCCTTTCTCAGACTTGAGTGTGTCAAAGTTCCCTAAGGGTCTCCATAGGACCCCGGGCAGTGCTCACACCCAAGTTACATAACCAGAATAGAAATGAGTGCAATGTAGAAGTGTCAGCCCTTATGTGTCCAAGTTCAGAGGGAGCTCATGGTTCCTAAGGCAAGGCTCACACAAGGGGGCATAACCTAAGTTCTAAGAAGATAGTGAAAGTGCAGGAATAGAGTTTCAAAATTGAAGGGACAAAGGAGAGGGTAAAGGGTGATAGGGAGACAGTAATCAATAACACATAGAGTTAATACCTTCATACAAAGGGGGGTCAAGGGTTGGGAATCCATTGCAAGGAGCCCGTGCACTTAGGCATGGATCAGTTTTGGGAATGTACAACAATAGAAGGTGTTGACATGCTTAAAAACAATCAGAACACACAACATCTGGAGGAAACATGGAGGCTATGATCCCAGGAGAATCAGGTTTGGGTCATGCGCAGCAATGTCCCATGTTGTCATGCCCCAAATCGACCACAAGTATTAAACACGTTGGGGTAGGGATTTAGGATTCACAAGTCATGATAAGTAATGGCAAAAACATTAACTCGGAATCAGGAAAGGGCAGATTACAGCATGCTTAATAATGGAACTTGGTTAAATACAAATAAGAGACAAACAAGAATGCAAGAAACAGCAGAGAAGCATGTTGTTGTTGATGCAAAAGCTAAATTAGAACATACCAGTAAAGATACAAATGCAGGAAAAATAAGCAAACTTCCCATAGCCTAGCCTTGGATTTCATCCGGCTAGGTGAGGCAGCAATACAAGTAGCAACAGAGAAAGAGAGTGATTTTAGTGGAGTGTGTGTCTAAACCCAAGTGTTTTATGCCTTGTGTTCGTGTGTTTGAAAGAAAAGAAGTACAAGGTATTTATAGCTTTCTAAAAACGAGTAAAAGAGAAGTAATAAGCTACAAACATGGAAACAAACATAATTCAGAATTAATTATACAAGTGATTGCCTTTAATTAAGGGATCATTTTCTTAATGGGCAGCGACAGTACCGAAATAAGGAAAGAAATCAATTTTTAAGCAGGATGATAGTTTCCATAAAAGCAGTAGTAAAACAATCGAGTAAGTAATTAAGTCTAAGTACAGAAATATACTTATTTTGGAAAGGATTCAGTAAGGAAAAATAGGAAAAGAAATCAATTAACCTTAACAAGCGAGAGAAATCAGAATTTCACAAAGGAAAAGTTTGAAATCAGCCACAAGCTTGAAGATCAATCAAAGAAGGAAACTCAGCATAAAAATAAAGTGTACAAACACTATACACGCGAAGCCGAGCTTATTGGAAAAAGGAAACAACATGCAATAGTAGCACAAAATTCAGTAGATAGCAGCATTCGAAACATGATAGTCCAATAGGTCAAGTCACATTGAATCAGTAGTGAAGAAAACATAGAATATCAAAAACATGTGAAGATCTCAATGTAGCAGGTGAGGAAAACCCTTTTTGAAAACATTAGGGTTTCGAGCATAATCGAGTTTTAGAGATTATAGAAACCTAGAATCAGAAGAATCACACAAAGGAATAAGAGAACTTCAAATCGAGTCACGTACTTAAACGAACAGTCTCAGTCCCAAAGCCATAGGATTTTCAACAATAGTAGAGTTTTAAAAGAGGATAAACAAACAAATCAGACAAAACCTCAAGCAAAAAAGCGTTCATCTATTAAACAGTCAAAAGAAATTAGGGCTTGTAACGTGCAAACTCAGGTAGAAGAATGATATGAGCAAACATAGCAAAACATGTCAAAAAACAAAGAAAAGTTTTGAAATAACTTAACAAGAACCCTAATCAGAAAAGATAAGGAGTTCTGAAAGCAAAGTTTTAAAATAAACTTCAAGAAAAGTGCTTAGAAGTTTAAAGCAAACATAGATCTAAAGCAGATCTGAAAGAAATCGAAAGAACCTTAGAGATTAGGGTTTCAGAAGAACCCCAAGTGATGAGAAAGGCCTCGAAAGCCATCAATCTAAGCAGGAGAGTCAAAGGCTTGACTCGAATGGCCAGGGTTGGCCGGAGAAAAGTCAGAGACGACCGGAGAACAGTCATCGAGCAAAGACTGGACCAAGCCCCTTCAGGATCTGGTCATGAGTCCACAGAAACGAACACGTAGAAGCCATGAGAGGTCGATACAGGTCTCTGATGACCTTGGAAGGCCATGGATTAGGGCGGATTAGGGTGGCGGAGGCTAGGGTTTGAGGGTGTTGTAGAGAAGATTTGAGAGAGGAGGGGGATTCAGAGGCGGCGTATGGTGGAAAATGGTAGGGTTTAGGGGGTCGTTTATGATTAATTACGGTAAGAGGATCTGGTGGCCGTTAATCAAAATGATCAACGGCCTAGATTGAACGGGTAAGTGGGCCGGTTTAATAGGATAGGGTTTGGGTCGGTTTAGATTGTAATTGGGTCGGGGTAATTGGGCTTCAAATAGGGTTCAATTGGGGTTCAAAATCAGGCTATAATTGAAATAAAATGGGGCTAACATTTAAATAGCCAATTTTTTCTATTTTATTTATTAAAAAAAATTATTTCTGTAAATAAATTAAATTACTAAAATGATTTATAGTACAGAATTATCAAATTAAAAATGTTGGACTTAATTTTTATAGATATAAATGCAATTAAATCTAAAAGAGGCTAATATTGCAATTATATGCAATTTAGCTTTAAAAATAATAAATCAATTTATAAAAATATGCAAAAATATATTAGCTATATTTTATATGAGAATCCAATAAATGAATCACCAAAATGATAACTTTGGGAATTATTATTGGTTTTTTATGAATAAAATAGGGGAATAAATTGGTTAAAAAGAATCTTTTAAAAATTAGGAAAAATGATAAAACATTTGAACATACTTATACATACATATATATGTTATTTTGAAAGTATTTTGCTTATTAAAAATATATACGAAAAAATTGGGTATCAACACTGGGGTGCATCCCCCAGAAGGTCACCTCCTCGGAGAAGCCAAGACGTGCTAAATGGGGTCCCGATGGGAAAACGATGTACCAGGCCAAACGGTCGAACGAACCGTGCCCGTATAGAATAACCGATCCCCTGATAGAGAGAACATGTGTACTTGTACCAAGTAATCAAAGAATACTTTCCCCACTATCAAAGCATTTCACATTTCAAAGAAGTTTGCTATTTTTCACAAAAATGACTCCAGAGCCAAAAATGTCCCGAACACTCGGGGACTGGCGTCAAAAACTCGGAGTTGTATGACCTTCGGGTCGAAAGCTTAGAATTCATAAGCCCTCAACGAGGCAATATCAAGTTTACAAAAATGACTCCAGGGCTCAAAATATCCCGAACAGTCGAGGACTGACGTAAAAAACTCAAAGTCGTATGACCCCCGGGTCGGAATCTTGGAACTGCCCTCAATCAGGCAACATCAAGTTTGCAAAAAATGGCTCCAGAATCAAAAACATCTCAAACACTCGGGGACTGGCGTCAAGAAACCTTCAATGTCTCTGGAGCTATCGCCAATCGCCACCTCATTGACTTATCAAAAATCCGAAGCAATAATACCCCATGTGGGCAACCTAGGTCTCGTAAAACCTATATAAGGCAACAACAAGTAACAAGTAACAATATCTGTAAGACCTCAAGCAAGGCAAGAACAATACTCGTACCAAGTAACAATATCTGTAAGACCTCAAGCAAGGCATGAACTATACTTGTACCAAGTAACAATATCTGTAAGACCTCAAGTAAGGCAAGAACTATACTTGTACCAAGTAACCAAAATGTAAGACCTTACAAAAGACATTACCCCGACCTTAAAGTTAAGGCTATATACGCGAACTTGTAAGACCCCTAAAAAGGCATACCCTCGGAATAGATGCCAAAACTACTTCATTCGGGAATTAAAAATAACCACGTTTATAAGGCTCCGGCCAGACTAACGTGACTCAGGGATGCCCGACCATCGCTATAAAATCACAGGCCTTCAATTACTTCAAAAGCACTTCGAAAAGAACCGGTTAAACAGGCTACCCTCGACATAGGCAAAAGAGCTTCGACCATGTCAGCTTAAAACTATAGGCTTCGAAACACTCAGCCACCAAGCAAAACCTCTCGAGGTGCTTGTTCATCGCCACATAACGACTTACAATCAAGGTTTTTATCGAACCGTCGAAGAGTCAGGCAAACACAATTTCAAAAAGTCCTTAACGAGGGAAAAATAAAGCCTATAATAGAGGTCGTACCGACCCAATACGTAAGAGCCACTATCTCCAACCCATATAAAGGGTCGTACTGACCCAATGCGTAAGAGCCACTACCGCCAGCCCATATAAAAGGTCGCACTAACCTAACGCGTAAGAGCCTAAGGGCCAGCTTTAAATTAAAAACTTAAGGGTCAATGAGCTCGAGTTGAAACCCGACTCGGAGATTAAACCCCGAAACAGTTAACAGAATATGCCTAAAATCAAAAGCGTAAGAGCCTAAGACGCCAGCTTACATTAAAAAGGTCGTACCGACCCAACGTATAAGAATCTAAAAAATCCGCACAAATGGCCTTAGGGCCGACACAACAGACTTACAGGTTGATAAACCCAAGAAAACCTAAAACTAGAAAAATAAAGTCAAAATATGGCTCGGGGCTTAAGCCCCAAACGATCGACTTTCGACCATTGTGAAATGCTAGACACTAGCAAGAACTCAAGGGTCTAAATTTGAGACCCACAACTTTGGATCATTTGCCAAACGAATGCCGCAAGACACATATAAAAAAGATTCATAAAAGTACAATTACAAAGCCTACATCTGGAGCCCTTATGAAGGCAGAAAGCAAATAAAAACGTTAATCTATCACCGGAGTTAAGCCTTCGACGGCCCCCTTAGAAAGTACACTTTCAGCATCTTCGGCCATAACCTCCAGGTTTCTAACAGCCTCCCCCCCTTTGGGGACTTCGCCTCCATCTTCATCACCTCCCGAGTCACTGCTCGACTCATTTTTGGAAGGAAGCAGGGTCGCGGCTTCCTCTTCTAGGGTCTTCAACCTCTCAATCTCGGCGATTAAATCAACGCCCCCGCATATATTTCCTCGAGTGTCTGTTTTCGAGATTCTAACCGGTCATGCTCTACTGCTCGGGTCAGGCACAACTCAGCCTCTTCGGACACCTTTTGAGCTTAAGCATTTGCAGTAACGGTGTCCTCTTTATGCGAGGTCACGAGCGCCTCAGCCTCAGCCCTGACCTCGGATAGCATAGTAACCAACTCAATATGGAGGTCCTTATACTTACTTCTCTCAGCCCTCACATCTTTTGAGGCAATAACCGATCAAAACCACATCTCCCCGGAGGGCATATCTCTCAGAGATTACCTCACTCAAATGCTGCTTAAGTTCGAGAATTTTGAAGTCCCTGACTCGGAGCTCCTTCCCCATAAGGATATTTTTCTCCTTAAATTGCAAAAGTCGACCCAAATATATTAAAACACTGAAGTCGGTTAGACATGCAAACAAAAAACAAATGGGAGCTATGTAACCTGTTCAGTAAGACGAGCCTTTTCCCGGGACGCCGCCTCCAACCAATCCCGAAGGCCACGGAGTTCTTCCTCCATCTTGGTAGAAAGAGCCCTAAGCTCATCAGCTTCCGAGGTAAGCTTCTTATGTTCGTCCTCGTGGCGAGTCAGCTCGGTTTCAAAATTGGTAAACGTTTGATTATAAAGCACCTTGGCCTGGAACCATGAAAGAAATAAGGCTAGTAGTGCAAAGGTCGAGGCACCAAGAAGAATTTACGAATAGATTACCTGCTCACATAGCCTACCGATCTCATTAAAAATAAGCGAAATGTCAGGATCAGTCTTTTCCTTAGGCACAGCAGAAGGCTTTTCAAGCATATTTTTATCACCAACGGACGTCCCGACGTCTAAAGACTCTGTATTGGGGGCGTCTTGCATCTCCCTTGGAGGAAGAGCCGATTCCGAAGGGAAATTGCTCACTTCAATGAGCTCACTAAATCAATCGGGGTCGTCCCTTGCTTCTAAAGAGCTTCGGAATTGGGCTCCCCCGGATCACCTACCAAGCGCACCTCGGGGATGGGGAAATTTTGGTCATCAACCGGCTCGGCGATAGCGCCCGATACACCCTCGTAGGCCTCTTCAGCCCGAGGCAGGGCGACAATGGAACCGAGCCGTGATTCGGAAGCTGCCAACTCAATAGTATATGAAACAATCAGATCCTCTCCCCCTTCGGGTGTTGTCAAGGGATCATCTTTCTTTTTGCCTCCAACTCGGGGGCTTCCCGACACTTTTGGAATTAAGGCTGTTGAATCATCCTTAGGATCTTCCACTCTGGTTTTCTTAGATTTCGGAGGATAAGTCGACGACCTCCCTCATTTTTTTCCCTTTTCGTCGGGTGTTGGAGAACCCGCTTTACCAGGCAGAGTTTCTCTCATCTAGAAGACCTCCCCCAGACCTACCCAAATACAAAAACAAGCACGAGGAATGAGAACGCAATTAGCAGTTACTCTTGTAAGGTTGAAACTACTGTAGAGAATGAAGTCCCGCAATGATCCTTGGCTTCCCATTGAGCCCTGGAGAAATCGCGCCACATGCTCTCAACATATGAGAAAATTGAGTCTAGTTTAGCTAAGCCTGAAAGATTCCTAACCGCATCAGGGTACGTCGTACCAGCTGTATCAGCGGAGGAAGTTAGTTTATGAGTAAATGCATCCAAAAGAAAGAAACGGGCAATTAATTAAGTATATCTACTTACGCTTCATGTTCCATCTTTCGGGGAATGGCATCCTCTCTGTGGAGATCAAGTCTGAAGTCCTAACTCAGACAAAACAAACCATCCACCCCCCGTTCTTAACCTCGTCGGTACAAGCAAAGAGGGCCCTCGAGGCCCGGCAACAGAGGTTAATCAAGCCCCCACAAAGAAGTTGGGGACTATACATTCTGATCAAATGGTCAAGGGAGAAGGGCATCCCCTTAATCATATTCGCATAATACCTGGTCATGTAAATGATATGGCAGAATGACGAATGAATTTGGTCGAGGGTCACTTGATACCAATCGCAGAAGTCGAGGATCACGGGGCCTATCGAAGGCATGGATGGCACCACCGGGCCAAGGGTAAATGGATAAGTATACACACTGAGGAAGTCGGCCTTATACATCATTACATCCTCCCCCTAAGAAGGAACCTCCACTAACACCGCATCTCCCTAGCGGCAGTCGGTTTTCACCCTTTCAATGTTCATTATTAAACTGATGTATCGAGATACGGGTTCACATCACCCCGGATTCAAAGAAGGTCTTTCGACCTTAAAATCTGAGGTTGTCTCAAAGGCCTCTGGAACGCATTCTCCAACACTAGGAGATGCTGCTACTTTAACCTCAGAGGAGAGCGTAGAAGAGGAAGGCACATCTTACTGAGCGATAGAGGTGGAAGTGTTCGCCATTTTTGCCAAAAGGTTACAAAGAAGAGACGAAAAATCGCGCTTCAGGAAAGAACCCGAGAGAAAGGTAAAAGAAAAACTCTGTTGGGAATCTGATGATGCAGTAAAAAGGAAGGGGCAAAGAAATGATTATTTATAGAAGCCTAACATGTGCGATTGGAGCAGACCAAAGGACAGCCAACCACTATAATTAATTTGAAGACTTTGAGGATTGTGTGGATGCGACCTTTAGAAGCCATGTCTGTTACATCATTCACTTGGTAGGATGAAACTATTTGCTTCGATAGAAGCCTCGGAGGGGAAAGATCTCGAGGTCATTTCTCTTTATTTCACTCTGAGAAATGCGGGGACTATCTGTATGCGGCTAAAATCGAAAAGACCAATTTTACGATCGACGAGGCATTACATAATTTCACTTCGAAGAGCCCGAATAATAACCCGATGTTCGAAGTCTTCGAGGGTTCTTCATGCTCGGTGTCAGGGTAGAACGAATGGTGGTTATCACAAGTAAGCGGGAAGTTCCCTAGAAGCAGTATTTTCTGACAATGCATGCACAAAAGTGACAGTCTGCACCAGGCTGATTGAGTGGTTGTACCGGCTACTTTATGTAATAATTATGCATGTGTCATATTGGAATTTTCCCCTCATATATAAAGGGGACCCCTGTCATTTTTGTAAGCAGAGATACTACACATCATTCAATACACGAACATTCTCTGCTCTCTAACTTAAACATACTATCTTGATTCCATTACTTACATTTATCGCTTATATTCATTGTATTCTATTTATTGTTCTTCATTTATTGCTCATTATTGTCCATAAAGAGCCGCCATCAAATTTATCATAACTGTTAATCCTCCATCGACTGCCTTAGTCGGGCATCCGACTCGACCTCGAGGCCCGTACACGCAAGCTCAAGGCCCCGATTTCCAGCCATTCGGTTTGATTATTACACTGTCTACAAGCTATTATCTTATTTTCTAATCTTTCACTTAGCATCTATTGCCTAACAACTAGCATAAAAATATATCACATATTTTTAGAACCACAAAATCAAATCTAATTGTAATTATCATTTTCAAGGTAAACAAGAGCCTAGTAACTATAATTTGTTTAATTACCATTGCTATCAGCTTGTATCACTTGTATTCAGACGCTCAACGAATGCAACATGTGTCAATTATATTCGTTCACTCGACGAATACAACTTGTATCAATTGTATTTGTGCGCAATGAATACAACCAAGGCAAAATATAAGAGTGTATATAAAGGACACAACCTGTACTGATCGTATACATGGTGTATACCAAGGAAACAACCTCTATCGACTGTATTTGTTTGTTGTATTCAACCAACGTGAAATATTGAAATACAAATAAAAAATAGAATGTTGTTGTTGAAAGTAGAACTCAAGACTGTTTCATTACAAAGCAGGCGCTCTAACAAACTGAGCTACGAGAGTTTGTTGCCCTCTTGTTTCAGTTTATAACAATTGATCTCATGTTGCATGGATTTGCAATAAAATTCAAGTTTATCTATGAAGGTAATTTTCTGAAATAGCTATGAATGGTATATACAATATATATGCTTGATGTGTCGCATAATTTGTTAATCGAAAATTACATGTATGCCCGATAAATAATTAAGGTCCACGCAAGTTCCATCCAGACATATTATCTTTATTTAAAAAATTACTTGATTAGTGAATAATTAATTTATTCCCGATTTGTAAATCTCCGCTTCTCCCTCATGATCTTTACCCTCACAACTTAGGTGGTCTAAACTATCTCATCCCATGCATGCGCCGCTAAATTATAGTGTAACTACCCGATAGGCCATTTTGAGTTTTAGCCTTTTGTTCCTTGATTTGAACTTTGAATAGCCTAATTTGATAATTTATGACTTACGTGCATGGTCCATTTTAATTTTCTGAAAGTTTAAATGTGTTTTTACAAAGAAAACTTGATTTTTGAACTTTAAATATGTTAGGGTTAACCACGATCAATATTATTGGTAAACGATCTCGGATCAATATTTTGACGATTCTTGTAGGTTCGTATGATGATATTGGTCTTGTACACATGCTTGGTTGGTTCCCAGGTGACCCGAGGCCGTTTCAACTCTCATTGTTGAAAATTGGAAAAATGAGTTTGTGAACTTTGAAATCTTTAAGATTTATTGCATGAGTCTTAGTTGTTGATTTTATTTTGTTATTTTGAGCTTACGAACGAGTTCGTATGAGATTTATATACTTGTGTGGATGTTTGATATGCAACCAGGGGCTCGAGGTGAGTTTTGGGATAATATTCAGCCATTCTTTCAAATATGCAGCAACTAATATGTTGCTAGTGTGGTGTGTAACGCGAATGCGGATCTTGTATCACATTCGTGAAGGGTTATTTAGGCTGAGGTGTTTTTACTCTATGTGAATGCGAAGGGAAGCTTGGAATGCAATGGCCTGGGGGCAGGCGGGATCTCGCGTTCATGAACGCGGTTGCCCATGCCGCGAACGTGTAGGCTTTGGGCGCTTGGGGTACGGTTGGAGCCATATTCATCGCAAACGCGACATTAGTGTCGCAAACGCAGAGGTTTGGGGAGTGATAGACTTAGCGAACATGGGAAAGCCTTCGTGAAGCCTTCGTGAACGCGAAGAACACCTTACGCCCATGAAGCCTTCCCATAGATTTCATTCCTAAATCTAGTGTTCTAAAGTGTAGAAAATGGAATTTTTAGAAAAAACTTATGAGGGCTAATTTGAACCTTTATTTGAGGTTTGATATTAATGCAAATCACATATTTGGACTCGGAAAATAATGAGTAATCAGGAACTAGTCTTAATTCTGGATTTCGACCATATGAGCCTAGGTTGATTTTTGTTGACTTTTCTAATTATGATAAAGATCGAAAAAATTTGAAACTAGGATAGTTTCTAAAGCTTGTTTTTTATTTATTTGAGTGTTATCCAGGTGCTACACGAACAACTTACGTACTACACGGACAACTCGCATACCAATAATATCAATCATACAGACAACTCACATGCCAATAATCACAATCCACACAGCGTGGTCACAGGCTACCAGTCTAGCTCATAACACAGAGAAAATAATAAAGCGAGAATACATGCACATGATCAGTGATTATCAAGTTTCATTCTCTTTGACTGGTATAAATAACATGCTATAGTGTAGGCAAGTGCAATATATGTTATCACCACTAGAACATACAATCTTTATCATGAAATAGTAGTTTATCAGGTTCAATTGGAAGAATAGCCTCAACGAAATCTCAAATGTGGTACAAATAGCCCACAGAGGGTAAAAATAGGAGAAATATCTCAATTTGAAGCTTAGAAATTAATTCAAGGTATGTCATAGCCTAAGCACTACCCCGAGCAGGAAAAGAGTACCCCTAGTGCACGCATATCGTCTCAAACCCACACATATGTGCCACTCATAGCACGTAATTATCACAAATAATTCAGGTAGCTAGTGCCTCAACTAAGTTTAGGTAAGATACTTACCTCAAGCAATCCAAATCACTCCTCTAACAAGCTCTTCCCGCGTGGATAAACCTCCAGACGTCCCGAATCTAGAAAACGTACATCAGTAAATGCCATTGAAAGGGATTCCAAAAAAAAAGCTAAGATCTTTAACTCAAATCAACCCCGGACTCGCACCTCGAAACCCGAAAATTCACAAATTTTGAACACCCATTCAATTACGAGTCCAACCATACCAAAATCATCCAATTCTAACCACAAATCAACCCTTAAATTCTCCAATTCACTCTCTAATAAAATAGACCAAAAATCCCCAAATTCTATCTTACATTCATGAAAATTAGGCGTAATAATCAATGTGTAATCAATATTTATTTAAAAAGGTGATTAAAGGTCACTCTCCTTTTCAATATTGGTGGAAATAACTCCAAAAATCGCCCTAGTTCGAACTCCAAAATCCCAAAAATAAGAAGAAAAGACCAAACCCTTGTCTTAAAAGGTCCCGCCCAGTGATCCCGCATCTGCGGCCTCAGAGTCGCACCTGCAACGTCGCACCTGTAGACTCAACCATCGCAGGTGAGAAATTTCATTAACTTCCTGACCTAGCGCACTTGCGATCCTAGTTTCGCACCTGCAAGATCGCTTCTATGGTCTCAAACCTGCTCCTACAAATCTGCACCTGCGGATCTCCTATCGCATCTACACCAAGGCTAAATCAGTCACACTTCGCATCTGCGGACCACTCTCCGCTTCTACAGAAAAATCATGCACATCTGGGGGTCATTCCCAACCAAACCAAATCTCGCACCTGCGGCACCGTTTCTACAGCCATACCCACCGTAGGTACGTAAGCACCAGATGCCAGAACCCCTTCAGCAATCCCTCAAAACACAAAATTGATCCGCCAACCATCCGAATCACACTCAAAGACCCCCGAATCCCATCAAAACATACCAATAGGTCTTAAAACAGAATACGAAATCACTTGAAGCTTCATATAACATCAAGCAACACGAAAATCATGAACCGCATATCAATTCAAGCCTAATGAAACTAATGAACTTCCAACTTCTAACTGAATCATATCAAACCAATTCTGAATGACTCAAATTTTGTAAACAATAGACCTACTCCAAATCTTGAAACTAAAATCTGAACCCGATATCAACAAAGTTAACTCTCGGTCAAACCCCTCAACCTTCCAAACCTTCAACTTTCCAACTTTTTCCAAAATCATCAAATCAACCTACGAGCCTCCAAATCAACATCCAGACATACGCCTAAGTCCAAAATCACCATAAAAGCTATTGTAACCATCAAAACTCCATTCTAGAATCGTTTACATAAAAGTCAAACTTCGATTAACTCTTCCAACTTAAGCTTCCAATGTTGGAACTAAGTATCTCAATTCACTTAGAAACATCCCCTAAACCAACCCAATCACCGCGGTAAGTCACATAACCACAAATGAACATAGAATAAGCAATAAATAGGAAAACGAGACAAAATGATCGGTTGGGTCGTTACACCAACTTTTCGATGATGCAACTCAATGTTACCGTGAAGTAGATGCCTACTCTTTTCTTGGTGGGAAAGTCTTGAATGGTCTCTGAAACTTGAAGAGATGCACGTATCCTCACATTTAATACCATAAACACGTGTTACCCCGTGATTCAGCAAATATTTTTGCTAATTTTTTAGGTAATCATGACCATGATTTTTTTCGTCTATAACTTCTCTACTACTCACCATTTTTACTTATTCACTTTCACAACTCTTTCTCCTTGTTTGAATCTCCTCAGAGATTTTCTGTAAAACCCAGCTCGTCTAGTAAAAACCTCTCATAGATTCATTATCATCATGTCTTCTCGTACTGTTGTGTCTGGGAACTTTGGTTTTGTCTTTGGTGGAGGTCCAGAGAAAAATAAGAACAAAGAGGTTGACGTTGAATCTGAACCTCCAACCTTAAACCCCATCGCACCATCTTAGCACCGTATATGATATCCATGAAAAAAGTGCACCTGCAAATTCCCAAAGGAGCAGGTTTTGGCCCAGTTCGTTGGTACCCCTCATCCATTCAGCCTCCTAACATCCTTAGTGTAAAGGAGGACAGCAACTGCAGTAATGTTGAAATTTTTCCCCCAGATGGGGTAGAACGAGTTACCTACTCCAAAGTGGGGTTTATGAATGTCTATACATATCCCTTTTACTTTGGGTCCCTTCTTCTTGGGGTCGAGTGATGGACTTGAACCAATAATTCTGGAATTATGCCACCGATACAAGGTCTGTTTGGCCCAAGTAGGCCCATCCAAATGGCGCACGATGGCCTGCCTTCGTTAGTTGTGCATCGAGACCTGGAAAACCCCAACTCTCGTACATATGATGAATCTTTACTCCCCTAAGATTTTCCATGGGGAAGTGTTAAACTTCAGTAAGCGTGGTCACCACGCTCTTCCAACCAGAGTAGATAATGACAATTACCTTGGATGGATGGAGCAGTTTGTTATTTTCTCTACCAGGGATATTATCCCAACCACAGCTCTAACTTTCCCCGAATTGTGAATCTTTTCTGTAAGTCTTGGAGTGTTCATTTCCTTTCTTCGTGTAAAGATAATTCCTTGCTTTGCTGGTTTTTTTAGTTCCTTCATTTCAACTACTTGCTTGGAGTGACCACAGGTTCACGGTCTAGACTGATGGATTCAGAAAATTCTAGCTATTAAAACTTCGAAATCTTGATGGTTGAAACCAAATACGAGTGGAGAGTCAAGAACCGTGGTGAGAAAAATACCTTTTTTCTTTCAATCTTATTTGCGTAAAATAGTTTAAGAACAATTTGCTAACCGTCTTTTTGCTTGTATAGAGCTTCCAAGGGGTTCTGTCGTATGCCCCGATGTTGACACTCTTGACGACCCCGCGGCGGCCGAGCGGGTGATACAGAGTGCCCTTAACTGGAGCAAGGCTCATGGATATATTCGAGCCTCTAGTGAGCGTGCCTCTCCTTGGAGTCACCAAAAATAAGAAATCGAAGAAGAAATGTTCGTCTTCTAATGGGACTCAGGAGAAAAGAATAAAGAGAACACTAACCAAGCCGGCCACATTGGTCCTCGATGACGAAGAGGAAGCCAATAATGAAGAGGCTTCCCTTAAAAGAAGAAAAGATCTTCATCAGCTTAACCGGATTCTCAGTCGAGGGAGCTCCAAAACCCACTAGCAAAAGAAGTTCAGGTGCTCTAGGGGGGAATGGATTTGGTTGAGAATGTCAATTCTTGGTTTTCGACCCCCATTGTCGTCTCCGATCAGGAGAGCTCGGCCCCTAACCTTCTTGTGCCACCAACTTCTGAGCAAGAAACAACTACCATTCCTTCTGCCATATCTTCTTCTTCTCTGTCCACAGCAACAACTCCTTATCCACCGACACTAGCTGCCCCTTCTTCACAAGCACCGACTACCTCTCTTCCACCGACTTCGGCCAAACAAGTCGGGAATGCTTCTCCTCCACGGGAACTTGGGAAACACGGACTCCACTCCTTCTCAATATCTTCGTGGGAGGCGAAATTTTACTCTTCCGGTTTTGAAAGAGTGCCATATTCTCTCCAAGCCGGTGGAGCTTGTTAGGGGTGTTAATGGATATTCGAAAATCGATTAAATCGACCGAACGGTACCGCACTGAACTGATTTTTAGGTTTCTTTTAAAAAAACTGTAGGTTTTTATATAAATCTATAAACGCATCGATAATTAGGGTAGGCTTTTTATTTATAAAAATAAACCAAAAAAACATCGAACCGTACCAAATAAATTTTACATGTGGAAATTATATTTATATAGTAAGTTTAAAAATATTAATACATTGAATTTTTATTTGGGCCTTAGAATTATGAAAACCTTTACAAACCAACAAGTAATTAAACTCAAAATGCTAATTCCTAAAACCTATTATGTTACAGCTACTTTAACTAAGTTATTTCGAGTATATTAACAAGACACAAAATATTCTAGCGATTATAAGTAGAAAACTATAATGTATTGAATATGTTTCCTTTCATATAATTTAGATTTATCTTTTTGAATATTTAATCTTCTATAGACTTTATTACTGAGTCCTAGTTTGGTTATTATCTTTCCACTCGTGTGATTTATATTTTCTTTTCCTTTGCTTGGTTTCTTTTACGTTGTTGTAGAATAGTTGATGGATCTATACTCTAGCCATCTTTTATTTTATTTTTTTAATTCATCACCTTTTAAACAGTAAAAATGTCTAGAAAGTTTTGTTATGTCCAATAAAAGAACATATGTTATTGCAGTCTACTTCTACTGGTGACTTTTACATAATATTTTAAAAAATACCAAAAATTAACCGAAAGTACCAATACTGAAGAGAAACCGATATGATTGGGACGGTTCAAAAAGTCTAATTGATGTTATACATAATAGAATAACCGAAAAATTGGTATGGTACTAATTTTATAAAATAACCGCCCGAACCGAACCATTGATACCCCTAGAGCTTGCTAATTACCTGAAGCCATTTGCCTCGGCGAAGGACTTGAAAAAGATGGACTCCCTTTCTGAGGGAGCGCCTAATAAACAATAGCATGCACTGCGCGGTGTAGGTAACAATCTTACCTTTTTCTATCTTCTTTCCATTTACGCTTCGAAGTAACAATCTTCTTTATATCCCTTTCTCAGGCCAATATTCTCGCCTCCGAGGGCCTGCAAAAGTTGATTCTATACAACCAAAAGCTTGCTTCAGAACGAGAACAATGGTTGGCTTAGAGGAATCAGTTCGCTGAGCGCCTCCCTGTGTTGGAGGCCGAAGTTTCTCAAATGGATGAGCTCGAGGCCCAAGTGCAGTAGTCGAAGCAAGACATGATGGCTCATAGCCAAGAAGTCGCCCAGCTTCATGAAACTTAAAGGAATCAAAGGTTAAGTGGGTTGAGCTTCAAGATATTGTGACAGCTACTGCTGAACGTGAATCAGCCTTCATGGAACAAGTTAGGAACTTGGAGGCCGGTTTGCGTTCCAAAATCGAGGAGGCCACTAATATAGAGGAGAGGAGGGCCAACATGGAAGAGAGGCTTAAGAGAGTCACTGAGCAAAATTGGTTGCACTGAACCACCAACGTTGAGCTTGATTCCAAACTCAGCGCGATAAAGGCTGAAAACGAAGAGCTACATGCATAAATTGACAAATTTCGAGCAAAACTCCATAACCAAAAAGACTCCCTTTTCTTTGAGAAAACCTACACCATGTACCAAATGAAGAGGAAGACTTTGGAGAAGGCATTGCCAATATGGATGACTGCATTGCCCAGGCCCAGGGACTGTTTAACTGCTTGCGAGAATCTTCCTACTCGGCCTACTGCCACTAACTTCGCGAATAATAGTTTTGAGTATTCGGGAACCAAAGGAGAGACCAAAGAGGATGAAGGTCGTGAACCGGCAGTTGAACAACCTTCTTCCACCAGGGCAAATGAAGACCCTTCTCTCCCTTTCGGTTCTGGTGGCATAGAATAATGTACAAATTTTTCCTTTTATCTTTTGTAATTATGCCAAAACCTTTTGCTAGGTTTGGCACTTTAATAAGTAAAAAAGCCTTTTGCTTAAGTGTTTTTGCAAAAATATTCTTTTTATATTTAGTTGATAAAACTTTGAGTATATTTTTGCATCTGATCGCTTTTGATTTCGGGCACAAACATTTTCAGAATCTACCCTTTACTGTGAGGGTTTCATAAGAGAGGGTCCTTATGTTTACGGTTCTCTTGAAGAGGACGTCTCCTATTCATTATGGCACAAGCATTTGAAGTTTTCGTTAAATTCAAATGATAAGATAAAATGACTTATCATTTGGACAAGAAATAGGATAAAAAACAAAAGGAATTCGATTTGTTCCTTCTATCTTTAAAAGTACACTTACATAAACATTCATCCGCTTAAGTAAATAAAGCTTTCAATATATATGGCAAATTTGTACAACTTATTTCTACGGAGTTGAGCATGAAGTCCCCGATCCCGATAAGACATTTATCCAGGTAACAGTCCCCAATTTTAGTGGCACTCTTGGTTCCGTATCATGTATTATTCTCCCTTAGTTGTCGAATGCTAAGTATGAGAATTCGAACATTGGAAGTCTTGCATTCATCGAAGGCGCTTCCCTCCATTTTATACTTTATATTGCTGCCTCATCAGTGGAGACAACTTGTGAATGATTGAATAATTTGTTTGAGTTTTGGGAGTCTATATTTGTCATCAAAACAAATATTACTTAACCATCCACAAGTTTTTTGCCACACGAGCTCATGGTCATCGATCCCAACCGGGGGGACTTTTAGTACCCTGATATCGAAGGTCTTACCTTTGCCAATGATATGTCTTTCGTAGTATGCTTTACATCGCTGCCTCATTAGAAATCTTGCTAGAAAAACCGGATTGAGACAAAAACTGGATAAAGGGAAAAAGAGTACAACATATACTTTCAGTGCCAGCAAGGATCTTCAGCAATAGTACCTTTTGAGGTGAGTCATGTTCCAATTGTTCTGCAATTTGACTCCGTATTGATTTTCCAATTAGTATGAGCCTTTACCAATTATAGCTGAAATTGTGTAAGGTCCTTCCCATATTAGCCCCAGCTTCCCGGCATTGACTTTTGGATTTCTTTGAGTAACTTTCCTTAGAACTATATCTCCAACTTTGAAATATTGGAGGTTTGCCCTATGATTGTAACAACTTTCCATCCTTTGCTTTTGAGCTATGATCCTTACATATGCCAGATACCGGTGTTATTCAAGCAAATCTAGCTTCACCAGCAGCGCTTACCTTTTCGCTTGTTCGGGAAAACTTCAAGGTAGGCTCCCCCACTTCCATTGGTATCAGAGCCTTCGAGTCGTATACGTGAAAAAAAGGGTGTTTCACCTATGCTCGACTTTGTCGTGGTCAAGTACGCCATAAAACCCTCGGTATCACATTCCACCACTTGCCCTTAGCATCTTCTAACTTCTTTTTAAGGTTTTGAATAATTACCTTGTTGGTTGACTCTGCCTGCCCATTAGCACTCGGGTGGTACGATGAAGAAGTAATTAGTTTGATCTTCAACCCTTTCAAGAACTTTGTGACTCTTAAACCTATGAACTGTGGCCCGTTGTCACAAGCAATATCTTTTGGTATTCCATATCGATAGATTATGTGGTCCCATATGAATTCAACCACCTCTCATTCCTCGATCTTTTGGTAAGGACCTACTTCAACCCATTTAATGACATAATCATTTAAAACTAAAAGGAACCTTACATTCACGGGGCCCGGTTGTAAAAGACCAACTATGTACATCCTTCATTTCATGAATGGCCACGGGAATACCAGCGAGTGCAAAAGTTTTGCTGGTTGATGTACTAATTGTGCATGACGTCAACATTTGTCGCACTTTTGAACAAATGTTTTTTGCGCCATGTTCCATCTGGGGCGAATAATAGCCAGCTCTGACTAACTTAGAACCAACAAGTCTGCACCAGAATGGTTTTCGTAGACCATTTCATGGACCACCCTCATCATGTAGTCAACCTCTGAGGCTCCTAGACACCAAGACCGTGGTCTTTAACCTTCTGTATAATTCTCCATCAACAAGATAATAACGAGCTATTTTGGTCTGCAGTGCCTGAGACACTCTTGCTCGGGTTATTTACCATGTCTAAGATATTCAATGAACTTGTTCTTCCAAGCCCAAATTAAGTTGGTTAAATTTACTTCCCAATACTCGTCCACATCCAACACTGAATGTATCAATTGGATGACCGTACCAGAATCGGATCCTTTCATTTTTGTGGATGAACCCAGATTAGCCAATGTGTCTGCCTCCACATTTTCCTCCCTCGGAATATGGACGATTGATTATTCTATGAATCGTGTGAGTAATGCTTGAACCTTGTTCAAGCATTGTTGCATGCGCTCCTCCTTTGTGTCGAAAATCCCATATACTTGGTTTACTACCAGCTGGGAGTCGCATTTTATCTCGATGACCTTGGAACCTAGTCCTCGAGCTAGTTCGAGCCCTGCAACCAAAGCCTCATACTCGTCTTCATTGTTAGTTAATTGTACAGTTCTAATGGCATGTCTTAGGGTTTCCTTTGATGGCGTGACTACAACTACCCCGATATCGGACCCTTTTACGTTGGAGGCTCCATCTGTAAACAAGGTCCAAACTCCCGATGCCATTATTGACACCAGCACTACTTCCCTAGTAGCCAAAGGCTTAGTCCCGGAATGAAATCGGCCACAAAGTCGGAGTCGACCAGAACTTATGACTTGATTGTAGTCCTTGGTTTATATTCAATGTCAAATTTGCTAACTTCGACTGCCCATTTAGCCAAATGGCCTGACACCTCAGGCTTTTGGAGGACATTCCGTACGGGAAAGGTTGTCACAACGGCTATTGGGTGACACTAAAAATATAGCCTAAGCATTCGAGAGGCAACTACGAGAGCTAAGGCCAACTTTTCAAGGTGCGTTATAACGAGTCTTTGATACTGATCATATTTTGTTAACGTAATAAACACAAATTACATATATTCTTCTTCTCGGATGAAAACGGCACTTACTGCTACTTCCATTACCACCAAATAAATTAGCAGTTGTTCACCTTCCTTGGTATTGACAACAATGGGGGACTGGATAGGTACCTTCTTAGGTCCTTCAGTGCCTGCTGGTATTCTGAAATCCGCATAAAGTCATCCTTCTTTTCCAAAAGTGAGAAAAAGTGGTGGCATATTTTTGAGGACCTTGAGATAAATCTGCTGAGAGCCACCAACCTACTAGTCAACCTCTACACTTCTTTCATGCTTATTAACTGGTCCGAGATGTTCTCGATGGCTTTGATTTTTTCAGTGTTACCTTGATCCCTCTTTGCAAGACCAAAAGACCCAAAAATTTGCCAGAGCCAACCCAAAGGCACACTTCTCCGGGTTGTATGATATTGGCTGAACTCCCTGGATCGACCAAAACACGCTTAATTTTGAAATAAGACATTAAGCAAAATTAACAGTGTGTCATTGTTGGTAGGAGAAGTCCATCAGCATATTCTTCCGTGGAGTCATCCTCTGAGGCCTCCTAAATCTTCTTGCCGTGAGTCACTGTTATTTTTGTCTTTTTTGCTACCGAAAATGCCACCCATTTACCTCGCTACCACTAAAGATCACGTTAATTGTCATCCCGGGTGAGCCCGCTGGTGTTTTTGATGGTTTTGCGTTTTTCTGGCTTCTACCATAATTGTTTTTGGTGTGGTCACTTAAGAACTCTCTAATGTGGCCATTTTCAGCAATGTCGCCACCTCCCCGCGAAGATATCAGCAATCCCCAGTTCTATGGACGTGAGTCCCATGGAATTCACACCACAAACTAGGATCCCTTTAGCTCAGGTGTGATCGGATTGGTTTGGAAAATCTTGCTATATTGATATTCCTCATCACCGACACCAATTTTACCAAGCTAATGTTAAAGTTGTAGTCACATAACCTGGGATATACGGGATCTCGAGATCCTGGCACCTCTTTTTCTTGCAACGACTTGTTACTCGGCCACGATCCATCCTTCTATCGGAAACAAACCTATCCGACGACTGAAATATTTTACTGTTACGCCCATCGATCTTCCCATATGTTAGAAAACAACCCCAAGGGGACCTCCGATCTATATCAAAGTCATTTTTAAACTTATCCTAATTTTTATCGCGACCTCGTACCTTGGACGACATCGAAGAACCAAGTTGATCTCCCTCTATTCTTATCTTCGACTCATAGTGCTAACCGATATTTTCCCATATGGTTGCCTGGAACTCGAGCAAGCTCTCCTTCAGTTTTCAAGAGGCGTCGAAATTTAGTGGATTTAGACCCTTGGTAAATGCCTTGGCTACCCACTCATGCTGAATGGCCGGTAGTAGCATTCTTTTCTTTTGGAACCGGATTACAAATTCCTGTAGCAGCTCGGATTCTCCTTGCAAAATTCTGAATATGTCAACCTTTCTGGCCTAGACCATTCTTGCTCCAACGTGGGCTTTGATGAACGAATCTACATGCATTTCAAAAGAATCGATTGAATATTCTGGTAATAAGGAATACCATGTCAGGTCTCCCTTTGTGAGGGTTTCGCAAAACTTCTTCAACAAAACCGACTCGGTCTCATTTTGAGTGAAGTTGTTTCCTTTTGCTGCCATGGTGTAGTTTGTGATATGCTCATGTGGATCCGATGTCATATCATACTTTTGTATATCTAGCATTTTGAACCTCTTCGGGATCAACCCTTGTGCATCATTTGGTTTGTACGACAACTATGTATACTTTCTTGAGTCTGGACCCTTTAACACCAGCGGCGCGCCCGGAATCTAATCCATCTGTGCATGAAACTCCATTGCGTTCTGGTACATTCTTTTATTTATCTCTTTCATGAATCTCATGAACTCAGGTTTGAAAGGATCATTTAATTTGCTATTCCCAGATCTGCTCCCCCCCTCCCCCGGCTTCATCAAAATCGACATCATCCCTTGGAGTTTTGTTATTGATTCTTTGAGTCGTTTGATTTGCAAGGACATTGGGATGAACCAGAGCTCTTCCATGGGTGTTATTGGAAGCACACCAAACAAAGCACGTTTTAATTCTGTCATCACCCGATCTTGTCTTGAGAGGTGATCCATGATTGTTCTTTGTTGTTCTATCAGGAGTATGCTTGTTTCAACAATGTGTTCATCCTATGCATTATCAGGAGTTTGGCCCCGCACATGTCGAAGGTACTGACCTTCACGAACCAGGGTTGTTTCATCCCCTTCGTTGCGGGTCTCGCTGATTGAGTCATCGCGCTGGAATGCCCTTTCCCGTTCATCATGTGCTCCAGCGTTATTGACATTGTTAGTTGCCATATTTGATTTTAAATAAGGAAAGAATCAAAATTTTGTTAGTAAAAAATGAATGGACCAAATTAATAACGCGATTGTCTATGCCCCACGGTTGGTGCCAAACTGTATACCCGTGAAACAGTACAGTTAAATTTATAGCGTAGTTTATAGACAAGCGAATCGATTTGGTCCAAAAATAATAAAGATATAGAAACAAAAATAAGATTAATGACTGAAATTAAAGAAGATGACAAGCCTAACTCTAAGCTCTGTCTTTCCAGGAGCAAAAATAAAAGCAATGATAAAGCTATTTAGATCGAGCGTAAAATAGTAGATTATAACTATTGCGTGTAGAATGTTTCATGTGGTACAATGGTTGTTAATCCTGCTATTTATAGTTATACTTAGGGAGACAACATCCTAAAATCAAGCTCTTCTAGAATGGGAATAAAAACGCATTGATGGGTGCATAACGGCCGACTTTGAATGCAAATAATTCCTGTAACAGTTGCCCATTAAATGCTATTAGATGTCAAGACTTTGAATCTTTATCATCGATTTTGCTTCCTTTGGAATCCATCTTGTACCGGTTACACACATCGTACCCAGTGCCAATTATTCGCCGAGTCATCTTTTGCATATTTTCGGTTCCACGTGTCACCTTGTCATTTGACCACCTGTTATCAACCAATTTTCCCCATGATTGGTGAAAATAATAAATAGTACTAAGGTAGGGGTTTGGAGAGGAGGAAATTGAGTCTAAACTTTTATATATTATCAGGATCAAATAAATTAGTTGTCGGGATTAAACTTACATATACTAACAGATAAATATTATTTTACTATCGATTATTTAACCTGTTACAACAAGGTTGCTTGCCTAATTTTTAGAAAATAATTAATTATTCTGATTGTTAGAAATAATTAATTGTAAATATTTTTTTAAATGGTCTAATAATAAAAAAAATTATACAATTAATGCATAAAAATTAACTTAAATTTAGAAATTAAAAAGAAAAACTGGACATATGGTGAATCCATTAAGAATCACGAGCATCCATAACCTTGTAATTTGTACTGATATGTTGATACTTCATTTTCTCAATTCATTCATTCACTCACAATTAATCCCTCTCTTCTTCCCTTTTGTTTTTTGGGTCTCTTACTTTCTTAAGTTATAAACACCAATTATCGTTATTTTCCCACTGTATTTATATGACAAAGATAATCAGCCTGAAGTCAGTGATTATGATGATGGTGCTTTTCTTTCATTTCTGGAAAGTTTTTTTCTTGGGGCTTTCTTGTTTTAATAAATAACTGCCTTTATTTGCCCAACTACATCCTTGTTTGTCACACATATCTCTACTTTTAAATACAGATTTGATTTAACATACTTGGTCCCCCACCCCACCTCTTAAAGAAAAGATGGGGTATGAAAAAAAATATTCATAAGCGATACATTTGAAAACGTAAATATAAATAAGTTACTAGAACGATAAACGGTGTCATTTTTTATATTACTCCAATTTGTTTATTTTGTTTATTGCTATGCGATATCCCAGTGAAAAAAATTTATCTAGGTTAATAATTGACTGCTTGGGCAGGTATATCTGTCCTTGGAGGCGAACATTACTTTTATATATCAGAATATATTCTATAATCACTGGTTAATTGTGAGTTAATTGCCATTATTAGCAACCAAATATGAAGTTAAGCTGTTTAATTAGGACTCGTGACAATTTACTAGTACAAATTATATTATAGACGAATTGAATTTAGGATTTGAATTTGTTGCATTCAATCTTTACTGAACCAATTAAAATTTCAAAATTAGGGGTTCAAATTTAATATATATATATATATATATATATATATATATATATATATATATATATATATATATATGAAAATATAAGTTCAATTTAAAGTCGTTAACCATATGCTATATTCGCCACCGCGTACACATTATGGTTGGAGCAAAAAAAATTGATTTCTCCCATAACCTAACGCATAGATATGTTAATTCGCAATAAAAGTATATATGGTGGTCCTTATCTTAACAAATTTTTCGTTATGTCCATGTCAAATAATCGAATTTAGCTTTACTCTCGTGTACCATGCAAAAAAACATTTATTAGTCTATAGTGCAGTGCACATCTAATTCATTATGGTGGCTGTATATTGTAGGTTTAAAACATCACATTGAAGAGAACTAACAAGATAAAGTAGCATTTTGATGAGTGTATCTACTTTAAACATGCATGCATGTTCTTAAGAAGAGACAGAAAATAACCTTATTCCATTTTTAACACTGAAAAAGATAATGATTTAAGAATTGAACTGTCACAACCCAAAATCTCAACTAATCGGGGTCGCGATGGCGCCTAACACCGTTTGCTAGGCAAGCTAACACACAACAGTAAAATATGAAAGAATTGCAATAAATGATTAATAACAGGATAATAACATAGTGTAAAAGAAATTTCAAGATACACATGATAAGTCTAAAACCAAAATCTGACGCAAACCATCCCAAGATGTGGAGTCACAAGTACATGAGCTTCTAGAGTTTACTACATATACTGTTTGAAAGAAAATACAACATTGTTCGAAAAATGAAAACAGTACAATAGAAATAAGAAGATGACTCAAGGACTGCAAAAGGAATGCAGCTCCATTTTGAATCACATGCCCGATATCTGCTAAGCACCTCTTGGGACTCTGTTGGTACTGATACCCAAATCTGTACAAAAAGTGCAGAGTATAGTATGAGAAAAATCGACCCAATAAATTGAGTAAATGTCGAGCCTAACCTCCGCAAGATAGTGACGAGGCTAAGACAAGACACCTACAATGAACCTGTGCAGTTATATATCAAGAAATAACGAATATGTAACGACTCAACCAGTTATTTTGCTTTCTAGATTCTTGTTCCCTATTTAAGACTTCCCCTATGTGCTTTACTGTTTTTATGACTTGCAGGAATAATTAGTTTGGTTTGAGAAAGGTCGGGTTGAATTTGAAACACTTAGTTCCATAATAGTGGCCTAAGGTGGCCAAGTTTGACTTGAGTCAACATTTTTAGTAAACAACCTCGGAATTGGGATTTGAAGGTTCCAATAGGTTTGTATGATGATTTTAAACTTGGGCGTATGTTCGGATCGAGTTTCGGGTGGACTGGGAGCATTTTGGGTTTTGGCGCTTAATGTTGAAGGTTGGCATTTTGAAGGTTTCAGAATTTTCTAAGTTTGATTCTAAGTGGACTTTAGCATTATCGATGTTTGTTTGGGATTTCTAACCTTGGAATAAGTTCGTATTGTAATTTATGACTTGTGCATAAAATTTGACGTCATTCCGAGTTATCTAAGTATGATTTGTCACGTTCGGAGTTAGTTGAAATGAGTTTGAAACTTAGAAGTTGATTAATTTGGTTTGATGTGTGATTCTTGGTTTTGGTATTATTTTATGTGTTCCGAGGCTTCGAGTAGGTCCGTAATATGTTTATGGACTTGTTGGTATACTTGGACGGGGTCCAGAGTAGCTCGGGTGTACCTGGAGCAAAGTTAAGTTGCCTAAAATTTGCTGGTGCGTTTCGCGATCGCGATAGTTGTCCAACGATCGCGAAGAAGGCTGAAGGAAGGCTAGGATCTTACTCTTCGCGAACACGGAAGAAGTCCTCTTGAAAGCAAGGGAGGATCTAGTCCTTCTTCACGAACGCGTAGACAGCTTCGCGAACGTAAAGAAGGGAGGAGTTGGGCTGGGCTGGGCTGGAAGGCATTTGGCCTTCGCGAATGCGACCTGGGCATCATAATCGCAGAAAATTGGGAGGTGGTTAGTCTAGAACGCGACCGGATGGTCATGAACGCTAAGAGTATTTTTGTCAGTGGCAGTAGTTGGTCTTAGCAATCAAGAAAGGCTTCCCGCGATCGCGAAGAAGAAATCACTGGGCAGAGTTGATTTTTATTACAGGACTTGGCTCGTTTTCACTTGGGTTGGCCGGTTTTGAGAGCTCTTTTGAGGAAATTTTTATCAAGCATCACAAGGTAAGTGAATTCGACCCATTTTTGAGTTAAATACTTGGATTATTGGAAGATTTTAATATGAAAATTAGGAGAAATTGTGGGATTTGGTTTGAAACCTAGGGTTTAGTAAAAATGGATTCAATTATGGAATTGGTAATAAATTATATATTTGAGCTCGTGAGGTCATGGGTAACAATTATCTTCAAAAACTTTTAGAATCTGGACACGTGAGCCTGGGGGTGACTTTTATGGACTTTCTGAATCGGGTTGGAAAATTACTTTAATAGATAAATTATGAACGTTTGAGCATATATTGATTAGTTTGTACGACCTTTGACTTGTTTCGGATTGCTCGGCGTCATTTGGGGATTTTTAGTGAGGTTTGAGAGCCGAGTAGTGAGCTTGGAAGCGAGGTAAGTCTCTTGCCTAATCTTGTAAGAGGAAACTATCCTCGTAGATGTATTAATTATTGTGTGTTGCTTGTTGTGGGAGCTATGTACACACGAGGTGACAAGAGTCCGTATGTAGCAAGAATCATGCTTATGTCCGGGTAGACTTAGGTTCACATCATGCTTTAAATATGCTATTTAGATTAATCTTGTTTGTTTGATTTTTTTAATTCATGATTGAGATAGAGACTAGAATAAAAATAATGATCGAGCCTTTTACAATGGAAATTGTAAAATATCAATGAACGACAGTCATGTGTCTGCTTGACTCACATGTATTTTTGCGAGTGAGAGAGTTTATCTATTTTTATGGTATCAGGTCATTCGCCTCGGGAGTGTTGTAAATTATTCTTATGGGATCGGTTCGTTCTCCAGTTATCGCATATGTTTCACGTCAGTTGAAGCCCTACGAGAAGGATTATCCTTTGCACGATTTAGACTTGGTTGCGATAGTTCATGCTCTCAATATCTGGAGGCATTATCTTTATGGGGTGTCCTGAGAGGTTTACACCGATCACCGCAGTTTGCAGTATTGTTTAAGCAGAGGGATCTTAATCTAAGGCAGCACAAGTGGCTTGAGTTACTGAAAGATTATGATATTACCATCCTCTATTATCAGGACGAGGAGAATACGGTCGCGATGCCTTGAGCAGAAGGGCCTTGAGTATGGATAGTTTGGAATTTATTTCAGCAGAGGAAGGGCCATTGGCTTTGGACATCCAGTCTTTAGCTAAACGACTTGTGAGGTTGGATATGTTGAAGCCTAGTCTAATTCTTGCATGTATTGTGGCTCAGTCTTCCTTATTCAAGCAGATCAAGGCTCGTTAGTATGATGATCTTAACTTGCTGGTCCTTAGAGAGACGGTGCTATGGGGCGATGCCAAGGAGGTTACTATCAGTGATGATGGTGTTCTGAAATTCCAAAGTCGCTTATGTGCTCCTAATGTTGATGGCCTGAGGGAGACGATTCTAGAAGAGGCACACAATTCGCATTATTCTATTCATCCAGGTGCCAAGAAGATGTATTGTGACATGCGACAGCATTACTGGTGGCGGCGGATGAAGAAGAACATAGTTGAGTATGTGGCTAGATGTATGAACTACCAGCAGGTTAAATACAAGCACCAGAGGTCGGGTGGCCTACTTCAGTAGATGGTTATACCGGAGTGGAAGTAGGAGTGCATCACTATGGACATTGTGGTTAGTTTGGCATAGATGTTGAGTAAATTCGTAACATTTTGGGTCAGTGTCGACAGACTAACCAAGTCTACACACTTTATTCCGATGGTGACTATTTACAATTCAGAGTGGTTCGCCCAGATTTATATTCAGGAGATTGTATGGTTGCATGGCGTGCCTATTTCCATCATTTCAGATAGAGACACCCAGTTCACTTTATTTTTCTAGAGAGCTGTACAGAGTAAGTTGGGTACCCAGGTAAAACTCAGCACGGCCTTTCATCCGCACACTGATGGACAGTCAGAGTAGACATTTTAGATTTTGAAGGATATGCTCAGAGCATGTGTGATCGACTTCGGAGGGCAGTGGGATCGATTCTTACCTTTGGACAAGTTTTCTTGTAACAACAGTTATTATTCCATCATTGAGATGGCTCCATTTAAGTCCTTGTATGCTCGGCGATGTCATTCCCCCATCGGTTGGTTTGAGCCCAGCAAGGCTAGGTTATATGGTACTGATTTGGTAAAGGATGCCTTGAATAAGGTAAAGTTGATTTAGGATAGACTTCGCACATCTCATTCCAGACAAAAGAGTTACGCGGATCAGAAGGTGCATGATTTATCATTTATGGTAGGCAACAAGGTTATCTTGAAAGTCTCATCGATGAACAGTATCATGAGGTTCAGAAAGAGGGGCAGTCTGAGTCCGAGGTTCATCGGTTCATTTGAGGTGTTGGAGCGAGTTGGAGAGGTTGCATATAGGCTTTCTTTGCCTCCTAGCCTATCGGGAGTTCATCGCATATTCCATGTGGCTATGCTCCGGATGTACCATGCTGACAAGTCGCATGTGTTAGATTATAGTACAATGCATCTTGATGAGAGCTTGGGTTATGAGGAGGACACAATTGCCATTATTGACAGGTAGGTTCGCAAGTTGAGGTCTAAGAAGATTTCAGCAGTGAAGGTCCAGTGGAGGGGTCAACCAATTGAGGAAGAAACTTGGGAGACCGCGAGGAGGATATGCGGAGCAGATATCCACACTTATTCGGCACTCCATGTATGATTTTAGACCCGTTCGAGGACGAACGTTTGTGTAAAAGGTGGGAATGTAACGACCCAACCGATCATTTTGCTTTCTAGATCCCCGTTTCCCTATTTAAGACTTCTCGTATGTGCTTTTACTATTTTATGACTTGCAGGGATGGTTGGTTTAGTTTTAGAAGGGTTCGGGTTGAATTCGGAACACTTAGTTCCATAATAGTGGCCTAAGGTGGTGAAGTTTGACTTGAGTCAATACTTTTAGTAAACGACTTCGAAATTGAGATTTGAAGGTTCCAATAGGCTCGTATGATTATTTTGGACTTGGGCGTATGTTCATATCGAGTTTCGGGTGGACCAGGAGCATTTCGGCGCTTAATGTTGAAGGTTGGTATTTTAAAGGTATTAGAATTTCCTAAATTTGATTCGAAGTGGACTTTGGCGTTATCAATATCTGTTTAGTATTCCGATCCTTGGAATAGGTTCATATTGTGATTTGTGACTTGTGTGTAAAATTTGACGTCATTTTGAGTTGACTAAGTGTGATTTGTCTAGTTCCGAGTTAGTTGAAATAGGTTTGAAGCTTAGAAGTTTATTAATTTTGTTTGAGGTGTGATTCTAGGTTCCGATGTTATTTTATGTGTTCCGAGGCTTAGAGTAGGTCTGTAGTATATTTACGGACTTGTTGGTATACTTGGACGGGGTCCTGAGTGGCTTGAATATATTTCGGACCAACTGGAGCAAAGTTAAGTTGGCTAAAATTTGCTGGTGTGCTTCGCGATTGCGAAGTTTGTCCCGCGATCGTGAAGAAGGCTGGAGGAAGGCTGGGATTTTACTCTTCACGAACGCGAAGAAGTCCTCGTGAATGCGAGGGAAGATCTAGTCCTTCTTCGTGAACACATAGACAGCTTTGCGAACGCGAAGAAAGAGGGAGCTTGGTTGGCCTGGAAGGCATTTGGCCTTCGCGAACGCGACCTGGGCATCGTGAAGGCAGAAGGCGGGCACATGGTTCATCTGAACGCAACCGCTGGTCGCAAAAGCAAAGAGTGTTTTTGGTCATTGGCAGTAGTTGGTCTTCGCGATCGTAAAAGGCCTCCCATGAACGTGAAGAAGAAATCACTAGGCAGACTTGGTTTTTAATACGGGACTTGGCTCATTTTCACTTGGGTTGGCCGGTTTTGAGAGACCTTTTGAGGGGATTTTCATCAAGCATCACAAGGTAAGTGAACTCTACCCATTTTTTAGTTAAATACATGGATTATGGGTTTAACATGGAAATTAGGAAAAATTGTGGGATTTGATTGGAAACCTAAGGTTTGGTAAAGTTGGATTAATGACTAAGAAATTGATTATAAAATTGGTAATAAATTATACATTTGAGTTCGTAGGGTATCTATTATCCTCAAAAAAATTCAGAATCCAGGCACGTGGGCTCGATGGAGACTTTTATGGACTTTCCGAATTAGGTTAGAAAATTTCTCTAATAGATGAATTATGAACTTTTGATCATATATTATTAGTTTGTATGACCTTTGACTAGTTTCGAATTGCTCGGCATCGTTTGTGGATTTTTAGTGAGGTTTAAGAGTCGAGTAGTGAGCTTGGAAGCGAGGTAAGTCTCTTACTTAATCTTGTAAAAGGAAATTATCCATGTAGGTGTATTAATTGTTATGTGCTACTTGTTGTAGGATATACATACGCACGAGCTGACGAGAGTTCGTACGTAGCTAGAATCATGCTTATATATAGGTATATTTAGGTTCACACCATGCTTTAAATATGCTATTTAGATTAATCTTGTTTGTTTGATTTCTTTAATTCATGATTGAGACTAAGACTAGAATAAAAATAATGATCGAGCCTCTTACATTGGAAATTTTAAAATATTAATGAACGGTAATTCCGTGTCTTCTTGACTCGCATGTATTTTTGCGAGTGAGAGGGTTTCTCTATTCTTATGGGATCGGGTTGTTTACCTTGGTAGTGTTGTAAATTATTCTTATGGGATTGGATTGTTCGCCTCGACAGTATTATGAGTTATTCTTATGGGATCGGGTTGTTCGCCTTGGAAGGATTATGTAACACTATTCTTATGAAATCGGGTCGTTTCGCCTCGGCAGACTCGTTCATTACACTTGGGATTGAATTTGGTATTAATGTCAGTTGATTTTGTGCCTTTGAGACCGGTTATGACATCTTAGTAATTTTGTAATAATCCATGTTTGAAAATTTATTATTAAAGTTTATTTATTTCATTGTTATTTGTTATGTTTCATACCTGTCCACTTTATGTATTTTATTATTTTGACACTAGTAAGTGTCAAGTCGACCTCTCGCCACTACTTCTTCGAGGTTAGACTAGATACTTATTAGGTACATGTTGATTTACATACTCATGCTACACTTCTGCACTAATTGTGCAGGTACTAAGACATGTACTTCCAGTGGTCATAAGGGCGCGTAGACGCATTTCACGGAGACTTATAGCCTGTTTGGCCATGCTTCTAAAATCAGCTTATTTTGAGAAGTGCTTTTCTCAAAAGTGCTTTTGGTGATAAATAGTTTGTGTTTGGCTAATTAATTTGAAAAGCACTTTTGAACAGTAATTATTATTTGCCCTAGCTTTTAAAAACTGCTTCTAAGTATATTTTTCTCAAAAGTTCTTCCCAGAAAAGTACTTTTGGGGAGAAGCTACTTTTTTCTGCTTCTCAAAAACTGCTTCTGCTTCTCCTCAAAAGCACTTTATTTTCTTCTAAAAGCTTGACCAAACACTTCAATTTTTTGAAAAAGCACTTTTGGCCTAAAAAAAAACTTGGTCAAACAGGCTATTAGTGGTGAGCTGCCTTCCCTGCTTCGAACTGCAGCACCCAGAGTCTCTCTCTGCCTTATTTACTGTTTCTGTCTATTTCATTTCAGACAGTAGCTGCAGTAGCTTTGTATATTCCCTAGTTTGCTCATGCACTTGTGATACCGAATTTTGGGGGCTTCTATTGAACTTTTACAGTTGTACTTATTGTTACTATCACTTTGCTTTATGTATTATTCGTACTCATTATTTTGGTAAAGCAGTGCATATGTTTCTCTGAGTCCTAGATTTGATTTCTATTTATTTAATGATATTTCTAAGTTTAAAGGTTAAAATAAATAGATAAATTGGAGGATCATTGTTGGCTTGCCTAGTCACATCGTTGGGCGCCATCGCGACATATTATGGATGTGGGTCGTGATATAATAACAGATAGAGTATCAATTATAACAACATAATAATAACAAGTGAAAGGGATAACAAGTACACAAGTAAAGGGGCAATAAACGGAAACATCAAGTAAAGTATTACAGTGTAAACCTCTTTCAAAAAGTAAATAACGAAGCCATGAATCCAAGTCCACATTCCAATTATCGAGTAAAGAGCAATGAATTCAACAAAATTGCACGGCATCACCCTTTGTGCTTTTACTCTCATCCTCATATTATAATGCAAAAATAGTTGCACAGTATCATGCTTGCTTTTACTCCCTCATCCTCACATTATAAAATAATAACAAGCACGGAAACACCCTTCGTGCATATCCTCACGTTCACTCAAGCAATAATATTAATATATAAATAAGGCACAGAAATATCCTTCGTATACAACCACTCTTCCTTGCAAGAAGGGTTAACACCCTTCATGCATTTCACTCTTCCTCACCAAGCATTCACATACAATACATTACCAAGGAAGGTGGGAAGCAAACTCAACATTAACAATAGTACTTGAACACAACTCGTCACATGAGAATCTTTCAACAATTAGCACCAACCACTAATCAACAATTTAACTATCTCAACACCCTATATCTCAATAATCTTAATATAGGAAAAAACATGAATACAAGATTAAAGAATTATACAATCTATCTAAAGCATGGAAGACATAATACACAAATAATATGGCACAAATAAGGCTAATTGTACCCCGCATGTTTATCCCATGGCCCATAAACACCCGTTACCTTGCATATACATCACCCCCGATACATAGATCACATAGAAAATAGACTCGATTCTACCCCATCTAACAATGTGAGTGGCACCAATGAATCTCGAAATTGACCCTATATGGGGTCGGGCGCACACAAGAAGAAGCTAGTTGAGAGCTTTGATTCCATAATACTCTAACAATGTAGGTAGCACACATTGAATCTCGGAAATTGACTCGTGGATCGTGGTAATAGGCCACATGGAACTTAGTTCGAGGGGGAGACCCAGGAATTATAGTAACGGGTCACGTCGAACTTAGTTTGAGTAGGAGACCCTTAAATTGTGGTAATGGGCCACGTGAAACTTAGTTCGAGGAGAGAGATTGTTGGGCGGGAACAAAGTCCCACATTGGTAGCTAAAATCTCTTAATGGTGTGAGTCCTTTTAGGAAAAACTATGCAAGCTTGGTCCAAAAGAACAATATCACACCATGTTAAGAATATTTTTGGGTTGGTTGAGCCTAACAACATGCTTATGAATACTTGTATTAGTAATTTACACAAATAAAAATAAGTAAAGAAAAAATTCATAAAATTCTTAATTCTCACGTAACAATTCCTATATTATTGTTTACCAAGTAATAATCAATGAATTGCTATTTGTTGCATAAATAATCTCTGTATTATAATTTTTACATGTTTTTTTCGTGAAATCGAACGACCACAGTTAGGGCATAGCATAAGTTTGATAAAATTAAAACGGTAAAAGAAAACATCTTGAAGCCTTCTTAATGAATCGATTAAAAAATAGGTCTGAAAGTAGAAGACAGGAAAAAAAAATCAAGACAAGCCTATTCCTCTGAAGTTTGAAAGAATAAGGAAAATGTTATGAAAATAATTATATTGTGGATGTCCATTTATTACTCCGCTACAGATAATTTTCCTGAAGAAGATTATTCGTTTGATACTCTGTTGAAGTTTATCTACAAGCAGCTAATGCAGGAAAAAGGTTGCAAGCAACTCAATAAAATGATTTGCAGCAGCTTCTTATTAAACAGGCAGGTTGCAAGCCGCTCAAGAAAAGCCTCGCATCTGCTTCCTTTCTTCTATAAATAGATGAGATTTCAGTTCATTATGTACATAAGTTTGAAGTTGAATAATATATCAACATTTCTCTCTCTCTCTCTCGCTCTCTCTCTCTCTCTCTCTATACTTGCCTTCGATTATTGACTTTATAATTTTTATTTTATAACACGTTATAAGCACGAGACTCTGCCATTTTGAGCACATACTTCGAATTTAATTTCTATTTCAGCGTTCATCTCCGATATAAGGCGACGCTCTTACGTCCGTGGCTAGATCTTGTTCATTCCGAGCATCATAAGGCAAATTATATCCTTGAGGTGGTGAGCTTTTCTTCTTGGCGGTAGAGATGTGGATATCACTTACGTCTGGAGAGGCCAAATTTGTGTAAAGTAACTTGAGCCTTTTCCTTATATTTGGTTTAATATCTTTATCATCACTTGCTTGATTATATGCTACATATACAATACCAATTTTGGTATTTGTTTTCATTCTAATTATCTTAATAAAGGATTATAAAGTGGATAATATTGTTAGATCCACTTAAACTCCAGCAGAGTTTGCAAGAAATATACAACCACCAGAAGTGGTTATATTTCGTATATCTCATTGTAACTAAATTTTGTTAATCACCAGAAGTGGTATACGCCTATGACCACCAGAAGTGATAATTTAGGCTTTCTATGGTTACAATTGAAGATAAGCTACATAAATATTCTCTATATTAAATTCATACCTAGATTTGCTCCTGAAGTAGCAAATATTTTAAAAGAGGTTGAAGCATCACAATTTGATGTGATTAATGCGCGTTCAGATAATGTTATGACCAAAAAGGTCATCACTTGATTTACAAGTTAATTCCGTATTCCGAGGCTTTAAAATCCTCCTTTTATCTCACACCGATTTGTGTGCATGGTCCGGGCGTATATCCGGAACGCTTTTTTTGTGAAAATTTGATGAAAATGCTAATTTTGCCTTGAAAATTGAATATAAGTTGACTTCGATCAATATTTTAGGTAAACGGATCCCAAACCCGTAATATAATAGTCCCAGAGGGTCCGTAGAAAACTATGGGACTTAGGCGTATGCCCGGAATTGAATTCTGAGGTCCCAAACCCGAGAAATGAATTTTTGAAAAAAATTGTTTAACTGAAATTATAAGAGTTTTTGGAAATTTAAATGTGTTTGAATTTGATGGTTTCGGGCCTGTTAGTTTCGGAACCCGGTACAGGCCTTATATGGTATTTAAGTTGTGCCTATAAAATTTAGTAAAAAAACGGACTTCATATGACGTGAATTGGACCCTCGGTTGTGAAAATTTGAACTTAAGAGTTATTGAGATTTTTCTTTGATTTAATGCTAAACTCGTAGTTCGAGGCATTATTTTAGCGATTTGATCGCACACGTAAGTCCGTATGATGTTTTTAGGGTTGTGTGCATGTTTGGTTTGGAGCCCCAAGGGCTCGGATGAGTTTCGGATAGGCCACGAGATATTTTTACACTTAGGAA
This sequence comes from Nicotiana sylvestris, assembly GCF_000393655.2. Lineage (NCBI taxonomy): Eukaryota > Viridiplantae > Streptophyta > Magnoliopsida > Solanales > Solanaceae > Nicotiana > Nicotiana sylvestris. The sequence continues at coordinate 158,579,865 of NC_091065.1, read as the reverse complement.
TTCTATTGTTCTGCTCCTTCTGGTGTCTCAATATTTTGTTCTTCGCGTTCGCGATGCAACTCACGCGAACGCGAAGCACAAGCTGGGCTGGGGAGGAATTTCTTCTACGCGAACGCGAGGCCTTGCTTGCGAATGCGGATAACTGGGGTGTTTGCTCTTTGCGAACGCGACTGGCCACACGCAAACGCGTAGTGTAATGGAGGTGGCTGGGGGGAAACCTTGAGTTGTTCTTCGCAAACGCGGTCCCAGGCCCGCGAACGCGATGGTCGGGGGGGACAGACCATTGCGAACGCGAGCAGCTCATCGTGAACGCATAGGCTCTTCTGGCCATAAGCTTCGCGAACACGACAAACCCCTCGCGAACGCGAAGAAGGTCTGTCCAGTGATTTAAAACAGAACCAGACAGGAATTTAGCCTTATTTTCATATCTTCTTCCCAAAAATCAGACCCTAGGCGATTTTTAAAGAGAAAATTTAACGCTGAATCATAGGTATGTGCTCTTGAACTCAACTCATTCACTTTCCATCAACACCCATTAGATTTCTAGGCCTAAATCTTGTTCTTCAATGGTAGAAGTAGGGATTTTGGGTAGAATTAGGGCTTTTTTAATAATTGGAATTTAGTCCTCGTTTTGGGGTTGAATTTCTAAACTAATTACATATTCGGGATCGTGGGTGAATGAATGATCGAGTTTTGGTCCGAACCTCGAGTTTTGACCAAGCGGGCTCGGGGTCAATTTTTGACTTTTTGGGAAAATGATAGAAGACCTATAATTAAGCATTGGGTATGAATTATTTAGCATTTATTGATGCTGTTAAATTAATTTTGGCTAGATACGAGTAAATTGAAGGTGAATTCTAAAGAAAAAAGCGGTGTTTGAGGCTTGAGTTGGCCGTGGAAGTTTGAGGTAAGTTCGAGGCCGTGTAATAGGTACTACAATTGCCTAAATTGTTGATTATCCATGTTGAGCAAGACGTATGATTATCTTCTTGGTATTGGTTTATTATTGAGCATTATCTCCAATTGAGTTTATTTGTGAAGTTAATTGTTGGTATAAGTTTGGTTATAGCTGATTTTCTTGCCAGGACGTATTTATTTCCTACTGTTGATTCCATTGCCGGGATGTGTTTATTCTTGTTGTTGATTCCGTTGCTGGTATATTGCTGTTTCTATTGCTTGGGTGAGGAAAGAGTGATAAAGCACGAAGGGTGATGTCGTGCACATTCATACTTATGCATATGGTGAGGAAAGAGTGATAAGCACGAAGGGTGATGCCGTGTACACTTTCATTGATATTGATGCATATGGTGAGGAAGAGAGATAAAGCACGAAGGGTGATGTCGTGCACATTTCTAATATTTACATGGTGAGGAGGAGAGATAAAGCACGAAGGGTGATGTCGTGCACATTTTCATTACTTGATAGCATTGGTGAAGGTTGAGAGTAAAAGCATGAAGAGTGATATTGTGCACTTATTGCTTGTTTGTTATGATTTCTTGTTGTTTACGGTTCAAATACCTTAATTTTCTTATTCCACTATTATTGTGATTCTTTATGTTGGTATTTTCCCCATAGCATGTTACCCCTCCCCCGTTACATTTGAATTACATATATTACTGTTATTCTGTTAGATATTGTTTAATTGCAGGTTATTTGTTTGTTGTTTCCTAGCCTCATCACTACTTCGCTGAGGTTAGGATCGACACTTACTCAGTACATGGGGTCGGTTGTACTGATACTACATTGTGCACTCTTTTGTGTAGATCCCGGTACTGGAGCATACGGACCTTAGCTAGGGGTTGCTGCTTTCAGTCCATCAGGAGACCCGAGGTAGTCCTGCAGGCGTCCGCAGGCCTTGGCGTCCCCTTCCTATCTAGTTTCTTTCTGTTCTTTTCTATTTCAGAGACAGACATGTACTTTCTTGTTCAGGCCCTATTTGTAGTTTTCTTAGATAGTCTGTGAGATTGTGACACCAGTTCTGGGTTGTTTATGTTCATGGTTTCATATTGGTATTAGCTTGATTGTTAAATTTCGTTCTTCCGCATTATTATTTCCGTTGTTTATAATATGTTGACTTGCACTTGTTAAGAGGTTAAAATGAAAAGGGTAAATTAATCGGAATAGTTCGCTTGCCTAGCTTTTACTAGTATGCGCCATCACGACTCCCGAGGATAGGAAATTCGGGTCGTGACAAGTTGGTATTAGAGCTCTAGGTTGCTTAACTCTCACAATTCACGGACAAGCTTGGTAGAGTCTGAGGGATCGGTACGGAGACGTCTGTGCTTATCCCCAGAGGCTACAAAGTTAAGAATAGTTGCACTTCTATTCTACTCTGTCGTGCAATTTGGTTTCCCAATGCTAATTGAACCTCTACTCTATTCTTTTGTAGATGGCGAGAACACGTGCTTCCTCATCCGCTGATTAGCAGCCCGAGCCCCCCGCAGCAGCATCTACGAGGGGCAAAGGGCAAGGCTGAGACTGTGCTAGGGGCCGAGACAGGGGAAGAGCTCAGCCCAGAGCAGCAGCACCAGCGGTGGAGCCTCAGGTAGAGTTTGATGATGAGGTTCCGGCCCAGACAATTCCGGTATGCCCAGCTCAGGCCCTACAGGGGTTCATTGCTACCTCAGTATTCCATGATGCTCTGGTCCGTCTAGTGGGCCTTATGGAGAGTGTCACTCAGACAAGCTTACTTCTTATAGCACCAGCCATCTCTCAGGCTAAGGGAGGAGCACAGACTCCCGCTACCCGCACTCTGGAGCAGATGGCTCCCTAGTTTCAGACTCCAACAGCTCAGCTAGTTGGAGCAGTTCTGCCGGGTGTGGTAGTTCAGACCGGTGATGGAGCAGCTATGTATGCCGATGCTTTGTAGAGATTGGACAGGTTCACCAAGTTGTTCACTACTAGTTATGGTGGTACATATTTAGAGGATCCCCAGGATTATTTAGACAACTGTCATGAGGTTCTTCAGAACATAGGGATAGTGGAGACCAATGGGTTCAATTTTGCTACTTTTCGTCTGTCAGGTTCCGCCAAGAAATGGTGGAGAGATTATTGTTTGGCTGGACCAGTTGGATCACTAGTTCTCGCAGCTATTTCTTAAGAAGTTTCTTCCCGTCACTCAGAGAGAGGAGTATCGCAGGTGGTTCGAGTGTCTCCAGCAGGGTTCTGTGAATGTCACCTAGTACGAGATGAGGTTTATTGATTTGGCCCGTCATGCTCTTCTGATACTCCCTACCAAGAGAGAGAGGGTGAGGAGGTTTATTGAGGGACTCGCTCAGCCTATTAGACTGTAGATGTCTAAGGAGACAGGTAGCGAGATTTCTTTTCAGGATGCGGCCAATGTGGCCAGGCGGGTTGAGATGGTTTTAGCTCAGGGGAGCGGTTAGGGGTCTGATAAGAGGCCTCATCATTTTGGCGGATTCAGTGGTGCCTCATCTGGATGTAGGGATTCTAGTGGTAGAGGCATCCTTCTTGGCCATTTCAGTCAGCACTTTAGGTTTCTCACGATGCTCTAGTGGTCGTGGTTCTCATATGCAGTATTCTGATTAGTTTCCCTACAGTGCACCACCAGCTCCTATCAGTGCACCTCCGCTCCAGAGTTTTCAGGGTGGTTATCCAGGCTGACAAGGTCAGTTTCAAGGTCAGCAGTCTCAGCAGCCGAAGTCTTGTTATACTTGCGGCAATACGAGTCACATTACTAGGTTTTTCCCTCGAGCCTCGAGTAATGCTCAGCACCAGGGTTCTCGTGCTATGGTTCCAGTACTGGGTGTTCCACCACCCGCTCAGCCAGCTAAAAGTAGGGTTAGAGGTGTTAGAGGTGGAGATCAGGCCGCTAGAGGTGGAGGCCAGGCAGCTAGAGGTGGAGGCCAGGCAGCTAGAGGTGGAGGCCAGCCAGCAGGAGCTCGTCCTAGGGATGCAGTTCAGAGTGGTGGGGCCCAGCCCCGATGTTATGCTATGCCAGGCAGACTTGAGGCTGAGGCCTCAGATGCAGTTATCACAGGTACGGTTTCAGTGTGCAATAGAGATGCCTCAGTTCTATTTGACCAGGGTCCACATATTCTTATGTATCATCTTATTTTTCCCCTTATCTGGTTGTGCCTCATGATTCTTTGAGTGCTCCTGTATATGTATCTACACTGGTAGATGATTCTATGGTGGTAGATCGTGTTTATCATGCTTGCATGGTCATTATTGGGGTCCTTGAGACCCATGTAGATCTTCTACTTCTCGATATGGTGGATTTCGATGTCATTCTGGGGATGGATTGGTTATCCCCTTATCATGCTATATTGGATTGTCATGCCAAGATCGTGACCTTAGCACTACCGGGGTTGCGTCGTTTGGAGTGGAGAGGGACTCTTGGTCATTCTACCAGTAGGGTTATCTCATATATGAAGGCTCGGCGTATGGTTGACAAGGGATGTATGGCCTATTTGGCGTATGTTCATGATTCTAGTGTTGAGGTTCCTTCTATGGATTTTGTGCCCGTTGTTCATGAGTTTTTAAAGGTATTTCCTTTAGACCTGTCAGGGATTCCACTCGACAGGGACATTGACTTTTGCATTGATTTGGCTCCGAGCACTCAGCCCATTTCTATTCTACCATATCATATGACCCTGCTAGAGTTGAAAGAATTAAAAGAACAGTTGCAGGACTTGTTGGATAAATGCTTTATTAGATCGAGTGTCTCGCCTTGGGGTGCACAGTATTGTTTTTCAAGAAGAAGGATGGGTCGAAGAGGATGTGTATAGATTATCAGTAGTTGAACAAGGTCACCATCAAGAAAAAGTATCCATTGCCGAGGACTGATGATTTGTTTGATCAGCTTCAAGGTGCCAAGGTATTTTCGAAGATTGATTTGAGATCTAGCTACCATCAGTTGAGAATTAGGGCATCCGATGTCCCTAAGACAGCTTTTCGCGCTTGGTACGGGTATTATGAGTTCTTAGTGATGACATTCGGGTTGACAAATACCCCAGAAACTTTCATGGATTTGATGAACCGAGTGTTCAAGCCTTATTTGGATTCCTTCGTAATTGTCTTCATTGATGATATTTTGATTAATTCCCGCAGCCGGGAGGAGCATGAGCAGCATCTTCGAGTCGTTCTTCAAACTCTGAAGGATAGTCAGTTGTATGCTAAGCTTTTGAAGTGTGAGTTTTAGTTGAGTTTGGTTGCATTCTTGGGTCATGTTGTATCAACAGAGGGTATTCAGATGGATCCTAAGAAGATTGCGGCAGTCAAGAACTGGCCTAGACCCACATCAGCTATAGAGATTCAGAGTTTCTTGGGTTTGGCGGGCTATTACAATTGGTTTGTGGAGGGGTTTTCATCTATTGCAGCCCCGATGACTAGAGTGACCCAGAAGGGTGCCCAGTTCAGTTGGTCGGACGAGTGTAAGGCAAGCTTTCAGAAGCTCAATACAGCTTTGACTACGGTGCCAGTATTGGTATTGCCCACAGGTTCAGGGCCATATACAGTGTATTGTGATGCATCGCGTATTGGGCTTGGCACGATGTTGATGCAGAATGGCAAGGTTATTGCATATTCTTTGCGATAGTTGAAGATCCACGAGAAGAATTATCCAGTTCACGATTTGGAGCTAGCAACCATTGTTCATGCGCTGAAGATTTGGAGGCATTATTTATATGGCGTGTCATGTGAGGTGTTCACGAATCACAAGAGTTTGCAATACTTGTTCAAGCAGAAGGAGCTAAATTAGAGGCAGATTAGGTGGTTGGAGTTTTTGAAAGACTATGATATTACCATCTTGTATCATCCGGGAAAGGCCAATATAGTGGCCAATGCTTTGAGTAGGAAGTAAGCCATTATGGGCAGCCTTGCATATATTTCGGTCGGTAAGAGGCATCTTGCTTTGGATGTTCAGGCTTTAGCCAATCAGTTTGTAAGATTTGATGTTTTTGAGCCCAGTTATGTTCTAGCTTGCACAGTCGCTCGTTCTTTATTATTTGAGTGTATCTGACATTGGCAGTATGATGGCCCTCATTTGCTTGTCCTTAGAGATATAGTGCGACATGGAAGTGCCAAGCAGGTTACAGTTGGAGATGATGGAATTCTGAGGATGCAGGGTTGTATTTGTGTGCCTAATGTGGATGGACTTCGTGAGTTGATTCTAGAGGAGGCCCATAGTTCCTGGTATTCTATTTATCCGGGCGCCGCTAAGATGTATCAGGATTTGCGGCAGCATTATTGGTGGAGGAGGATGAGAGAAGGACATTGTTGCCTATGTATCTCGGTGTTTGAATTGTCAGCAGGTAAAGTACGAGCATCAGAGACCTGGTGGTTTGTTTCAGAAGATTGAGATTCCTTAGTGAAAGTGGGAGCGGATCACTATAGACTTCGTTGTTGGACTCCCACGGACTCATAGGAAGTTCGATGCAGCATGGGTTATTGTTGATAAACTGACCAAGTCAGCGCATTTCATTCTAGTGGCAGTTTCCTATTCCTCGGAGCGGTTGGCTGAGATTTATATCCGGGAGATTGTTCGCCTTCATGGCGTGCCCATGTCTATCATTTCTGATCGGGGTACATAGTTTACCTTGCATTTTTGGAGGGCAGTACAGCGTGAGTTGGGCACACGGGTTGAGTTGAGCACAACATTTCATCCCTAGACGGACGAACTGTCTGAGCGTACCATTCAGGTTTTGGAGGATATGCTTCAATCATGTGTTATTGATTTTGGAGGTTGTTGGGATCAGTTCTTGCCATCAACAGCGTTTGCCTACAACAACCATTACCAGTCAAGCATTCAGATGGCACCCTATGAGGCATTATATGGTAGACGGTGTCAGTCGCCGGTTGGGTGGTTTGAGCCGGGAGAGGCTCAGTTGTTGGGTACATATTTAGTTCAAGATGCCTTGGATAAGGTGAAGATCATTCAAGATAGGATTTGTATCGCTCAGTCTAGGCAGAAGAGTTATGCCGACTGCAAGGTTCGTGATGTGGCATTCATGGTCGGAGAGCGAGTGTTGCTATGGGTGTCGCCCATAAAGGGCGTGATGAGATTTGGGAAGAAGGGCAAGCTAAGCCCTAGGTTCATTGTTCCTTTTGAGATTCTTGATCGCATGGGAGAGGTGGCTTACATACTTGCATTGCCGCCGAGTTTATCAGTTGTACACCCAGTGTTTCATGTGTCCATGCTTCAGAAGTATCATGGCCATCCATCCCACGTGTTAGACTTCAGCAATGTCCAGTTGGACAAGGACTTGACCTATGAGGAGGAGCCGGTAGCTATTCTAGACCGGCAGGTTCATCAATTGAGATCGAAGAAGTTCCCTTGAGTTCATGTTCAGTGGAGAGGGCGGACTGTTGAGGCAGCTACCTAGGAGTTCGAGTTCTATATGTGGAGCCGATATCCCCATCTATTCCCCGACTCAGGTACTTCTTTTCTATGTCCGTTCGAGGACGAACAGTTGTTTTAGAGGTGGAGGATGTGATGACCCAAAAGGTCATCACTTGATTTACAAGTCAATTCTGTATTCTGAGGCCTTAAAACCTCCTTTTATCTCACCTCGATTTGTGTGGGCGGTTCGGGCGTATATCCGAAATGCTTTTACGTGAAAATTTGATAAAAATGCTAATTTTGCATTTAAAATTGAATATAAGTTGACTTTAGTCAACATTTTGGGTAAATGAACTCAAATCCATGATTTGATGGTCCCGGAGGGTCCGTAGAAAAATATGGGACTTGGGTATATTCCCCAAATTGAATTCCGAGGTCCCAAACCCAAGAAATGAATTGTTGAAGATAATTGTTTAACTGAAATTATAAGAGTTTTTGGAAATTTCAATGTGCTTGAATTTTATGGCCTGTTAGTTCCGGAGCCTGGTATAGGCCTTATATGGTATTTAAGTTGTGCCTGTAAAATTTGGTAAGAAACGGACTTCATATGACGTGAATTGACCTCGGTTGTGAAAATTTGAACTTAAGAGTTATTGAGATTTTTCTTTGATTTTGATGCAAAACTCATAGTTCGAGGCATTATTTTGGCGATTTGATCGCACGAGTAAGTCCGTATGATGTTTTTAGGGTTGTGTGCATGTTTAGTTTGGAATCCTAAGGGCTCGGGTGAGTTTCGGATAGGCCACGGGATGTCTTTACACTTAGGAATTCTGTTGTTCTGCTGCTTCTAGTGTATCAATATTTTGTTCTTCGTGTTCGCGATGCAGCTCACGCGAATGCGAAGCACAAGCTGGGCTGGAGAGGAATTTCTTCTACGCAAACGCGAGGCCTTGGTCGCGAACGCGGAGCACTGGGGGGTTTGCTCTTCCTCAACCTGACTGGCCACACGCGAACGCGTAGTGTAATGGAGGTGACTGGGGGGAAACCTTGAGTTGTTCTTTGCAAACGCGGTCTCAGGCTCGCGAATGCGATGGTCAGGGGGGACAGACCATCGCGAACAAGAGCAACTCAGCGCGAACGCGTAGGCTCTTCTGGCCATAAGCTTTGCGAACGCGACAAACCCCTCGCGAACGTGAAGAAGGTCTATCCAGCGATTTAAAATAGAACCAGAACGGGAATTTAGCCATATTTTCATATCTTCTTCCCCAAAATCAAACCATAGGCAATTTTTGAAGAGCAAATTCAACCCCAAATCATAGGTATGTGTTCTTGAACTCAATTCCTTCACTTTCCATCAACACCCATTAGATTTCTAGGCCTAAATCTTGTTCTTCAATGGTAGAATTAGGGATTTTGGGTAGAATTAGGACTTTTTGAATAATTATAATTTAGACCTCGTTTTGGGGTTGGATTTCAAAACTAATTGCATATTCGGGCTCGTGGGTGAATGGGTGATCGGTCTTTGGTCCGAACCTCGAGTTTTGACCAAGCGAGCACCTATAATTAAGCATTGGGTATGAATTAATTAGCATTTATTAATGTTGTTAAATTAATCTGGGCTAGATACAAGTAAATTGGAGGTGAATTCTAACGGAAAAGCGGTGTTTGAGGCTTGAGTTGGCCGTGGATGTTCGAGGTAAGTGCTTGGTCTAACCTTAGCTTGAGGGAATATGTATTGTGATTTATTTGCTATGTGCTAGTGTAGTGTACGCCGTATAGGTGACGTGACGAGTATCTATATATTAGTGTCAATCATGCTCGTGAGTCTTAAACGGTGATCGTTGTGTTTCGTAATAAGTACTACAATTGCCTAAATTGTTGATTATCCATGTTGAGCAAGATGTATGATTATCTTCTTGGTATTGGATTATTATTGAGCATTGGCTCCAGTTGAGGTTTATCTGTGAAGTTAATTGTTGGTTCAAGTTTGATTATAGTTGATTCCCTTGTCGGAACGTATTTATTTCTTACTGTTGATTCCCTTGCCGGGATGTGTTTATTCTTGTTGTTGATTCCCTTGCCGGGATGTTGTTGTTTCTATTGTTTGGGTGAGGAAAGAGAGATAAAGCACGAAGGGTGATGCCGTGCACATTCATACTTATGCATTTGGTGAGGAAAGAGTGATAAAGCACGAAGGGTGATACCGTGTACATTTTCATTGATATTGATGCAGATGGTGAGGAAGAGAGATAAAGCACAAAGGGTGATGTCGTGCACATTTCTAATATTTACATGGTGAAGAAGAGAGATAAAGCACGAAGGGTGATGCCATGCACATTTTCATTACTTGATTGCATTGGTGAGGGTTGAGAGTAAAAGCACAAAGGGTGATGTCGTGCACTTATTGCCTGTTTGTTATGATTTCTTGTTGTTTATGGTTTAAATACCTTAATTTTCTTATTCCACTATTACTGTGATTCTTTATGTTGGTATTTCCCTCATAGCATGTGACCCCTCCCCCGTTACATTTGAATTGCTCCTATTACTGTTATTCTGCTAGATACTGTTTAATTGCAGGTTATTTGTTTGTTGTGTCCTAGCCTCGTCACTACTTCGCCGAGGTTAGGCTCGACACTTACTCAGTACATGGGGTCAGTTGTACTGATACTACACTCTGCACTCTTTTGTGCAGATCCCAGTACTAGAGCATACGGACCTTAGCTAGGGGTTGTTGCCTTCAGTCCATCAAGAGACCCGAGGTAGTCTTGCTGGCGTCCGCAGACCTTGGTGTCCCCTTCCTATATAGTTTCTTTCTGTTCTTTTCTATTTCAGAGATAGACATGTACTTTCTTGTTCAGGCCCTATTTGTAGTTTTCTTAGATAGTCCGTGAGATTGTGACACTAGTTCTGGGTGGTTTATGTTCATGGTTTCGTATTGGTATTAGCTTAATTGTTAAATTTTGTTCTTCCGCATTATTATTTTCGCTGTTTATAATATGTTAACTTGCACTTGTAAAGAGGTTGAGAATTGGCTCAAGTTGAGTTTCATTTTGTAAAGTAATTGTTGAAATCGAGATTGGTTATCGCTGAATTCCTTGCTGGGATGTTATTGTTGATATTATTGATTCCCTTGTCGGGATGTTATTGTGATATTGTAGATTCCCTTGCTGAGACTTATTGTTTCTATTGTTTGGGTGAGGAAGAGTGTAAAGCACGAAGGGTAATTCCGTGCATGATATTGTGAGTGAGTGTAATGCACGAAGGGTGATGTCGTGTTGATATTATGATTGATAATGCATGAAGGGTTATGTTGTGCCATAATTTGTGAGTTAATGCACGAAGGGTGATGTCGTACCGATATTGTGAGGAATAATGCACGAAGGGTTATGTCATGCCATGATTATGTGAGGAAATGCACGAAGGGTGATGCCGTGCCGTTTCTGTTATTTCATATGGTGAGGATGAGAGTAAAAGCACGAAGGGTGATATCGTGCATGTTTTGCCATTTCATTATTCTGGTTGATATAGATATGATGTTCATTATGCTTCTTTATTGATGCTTCCTTATTGGCTTATTGTTAGAATCTGTTATTCCCCGCAGCATGTCCCCTTTCCATCTTATTCTGTTGATTTCTGTTATTATGATTTTGTTTGTATATGATTTACCTGCACAGGTTTATATGATTGTCATGTCCTAGCCTCGTCACTACTTCACCGAGGTTAGGCTCGACACTTACTCAGTACATGGGGTCGGTTGTACTGATACTACACTCTACACTCCTTTGTGCAAATTTCGGTACCGGACCCGGTGAGTAGCTGAGGTAGCTACCTTCAGTCCAGGGAGACCAAGGTAGATCTACTGGCGTCCGTAGAGCCTAAAGTCCCCCTTCCCTGTTTTGCTTTTCTACTGTCTCTTTTCGTTCCGAGAACAGTTGTACTTTTCTTTCCAGAATTGTATTTGTAGTAAAAGTCTTAGTTGTTCGTGAATTTGTGACACCAGATTCATGGGTAGACATGTACTAAAGTATTTGGATTTATTTTAACTCTTCCGTGTTTTTCATTTGTTTAGCTATAGTTACTGCTTATAACTGTTTGGGTTGAATGTTAATGTGTAGAACCGTAATAGTTTGCTTACCTAGCTTTCACAAGTAGGCGCCATCACGACTCCCGAGGGTGGAAAATTCGGGTTGTGACAAGTTGGTATCAAAGCTCTAGGTTGTTTAGGTCTCACAATTCACGAACAAGCAAGATAGAGTCTGAGGGATCAGTACGGAGACGTCTGTTCTTATCCCCCAGAGGCTATAGAGTTTAGAAATAACTTCACATCTATTCTTCTTTATCGTGTGCTTTGACTTCTCAATGCTAATTGAACTTCTACGTTGTTCATTTGTGGATGGCGAGAACACGTGCTTCTTCATCCGCTGGTCAGTAGCCCGAGCCCCCAGTGGCAGCTCCTACACGGGGCAGAGGACAAGGCCGAGGTCGTTCCAGAGGCCGAGGTAGGGGCAGGGGTTAGTCTAGAGCAGCAGCACCAGTGGCGGAGCCTCAGGTAGTGTTTGAGGAGGAGGATCCAGCCCACACCATTCCAGTAGGACCAGCTCAGGTCCCAGAGGGGTTCATTGCTACCCCGGTACTTCAGGATGCTCTGGTCCATCTAGTGTTCCTTATGGCGAGTGTTGCCGAGGCAGGCTTACTTCCTGTAGCACCAGCCGTCTCTCAGGCCGTGGGAGGAGCACAGACTCCCGCTACTCGCACTCTAGAGCAAATGGCTCCCCAGTTTTAGACTCTAGCAGCTCAGCCAGTTGGGGTAGTTCAGCCGGGTGTTGTGGTTCAGACCGATGACGGAGCATCTATGTCTACGGATGCTTTGTGGAGGTTGGATATGCTCACTAAGCTCTTCACTGCTACTTATGACGGTATATCTTCAGAGGATCCCCAAGACTATTTGGACAGTTGTCATGAGGTTCTACGGAACATGGGGATAGTAGAGACCAATGGTGTTGACTTTGCTTCTTTTCATCTGTCAGGTTCCGCCAAGACTTGGTAGAGAGATTTTTGTTTGGCTAGACCAGCTGGGTCACCGGCTTTGACTTGGGATCAGTTCTTTTAGCTATTTATGGAGAAGTTTCTACCTATCACTCAGAGGGAGGACTATCGGAGGCAGTTTGAGCGCCTCCAGTAGGGTTCTATGACCGCCACTCAGTATGAGACCAGATTCATTGCCTTGGCCCATCATACTTCCCACCGAGAGAGAGAGGGTGAGGAGGTTCATTGAAGGACTCACTCAGCTGATTCGATTGAAGATGACTAAGGAGACAAGGAGCGAGATTTCTTTTTAGGATGCGGCCAATGTGGCCAGGAGAGTTGAGATGGTTCTATCACAGGGGAGTGGTCAGGGGTCTGACAAGAGGCCCCTTCATTCTGGCAGGTTCAGTGGTGCCTCATCTGGAGGCAGGGATTCTTTTGGTAGGGGCCATCCTTCCAGGCCGTTTCATTCAGCACTTCAGGCTTCTCACGGTGCTCTAGGTGGTCGTGGTTCTCATATGTAGTATTCTGATCAGTTGCCCTATAGTGCACCACCAGCTCCTATCAGTGCACAGCCACTCCAGAGTTTTCAAGGTGGTTACTCAGGCCGTTAGGGTCAGCAGTCTCGGCAGCCAAGGGCTTGTTACACTTGTGGCGATACGAGGCATATTGCTAGATTTTGCCCTCGAGCACCGAGCAGTTCTCAGCATCAGGGTTCCTGTGCCATGGTTCAGGCACCAAGTATTCCACCGCCAGTGCAGCTAGCTAGAGGTAAGGGTCGAGGTGTCATAGGTAGAGGTCAGGCCGTTAGAGGTGGAGGTCAGGCCGTTAGAGGTGGAGGTCAGGCAGCTAGAGGTGGAGGCCAGCCAGCAGGAGGCTGTCCTCGGGATATAGTTCAGAGTGGTGGGGCCAGCCCAGATGTTATGCTATCCCAGCTAGACTTGAGGCCGAGGCCTCTGATGCAATTATCACAAGTACGATTTCAGTTTGCAGTAGAGATGCCTCAGTTCTATTTGATGTGGGGTCTACATATTCCTATGTGTCATCTTATTTTGCCCCTTATCTGGTTGTGCCTCTTGATTCTTTGAGTGCACCTTTATATGTGTTTACACCGGTGGTTGATTATATTGTTGTAAATTGAGTCTATCGCTTGTGTGTGGTTATTATTAGGGGTCTTGAGACCCATGTAGATCTCCTACTTCTCGATATGGTAGACTTCGATGTCATATTAGGGATGGACTAGTTATCCCCTAATCATGCTGCATTGGACTGTCACGCCAAGACTGTGACCTTAGCCTTGCCGGGTTTTCCTCGATTGGAGTGGAGAGCGACTCCTAGTCATTCTGTCAGTAGGGTTGTTTCTTATATAAGGGCTCGGCGTATGGTTGAAAAGGGTGCTTGTCTTATTTGGCGTATGTTTGTGATTCTAGTGATGAGGTTCCTTCTATGGATTCTACGCATGTTGTTCGTGAGTTTCTAGAGGTATTTCCTTTAGACCTGCCGGGGATTCCACCCGACAGGGATATTGACTTTTGTATAGATTTGGCTCTGGGCACTCAGCCCATTTCTATCCTGCCATATCGTATGGCCCTGCCAGAGTTGAAAGAATTGAAAGAACAGTTGCAAGACTTACTTGATAAAGGCTTTATTAGGCCTAGTGTCTCGTCTTGGTGTGCGCCGGTGCTGATTGTTAAGAAGAAGGATGGGTCGATGAGGATGTGCATAGATTATTGGCAGTTGAACATGGTCACAATCAAGAATAAGTATCCATTGTCGAGGATTGATGATTTGTTTGATCAGCTTCAGGGTGCCAAAGTGTTTTCGAAGATTGATTTGAGATTTGGCTACCATCAGTTGAGGATTAGGGCACCCGATATCCTTAAGACAGCTTTTTGCACTCGGTACAGGCATTATGAATTCTTGGTGATGTCATTTGGGTGGACAAATGCCCCAGCAGCTTTCATAGATTTGATGAACCGAGTGTTCAAGCCATATTTGGATTCCTTCGTGATTGCCTTCATTGATGATATTTTGATCTATTCCCGCATCCGAGAGGAGCATGAGTAGCATCTTCAAGTCGTTCTCCAAACTTTGAGGGACAGACAGTTATATGCTAAGTTTTTGAAATGTGAGTTTTTGTTGAGTTCAGTTGCATTCTTGGGTCATGTTGTATCAACAGAGGGTATTCAAGTGGATCCTAAGAAGATTACGGCAGTCAAGGACTGGCCTAGACCCACATCATCTATAGAGATCTGAAGTTTCTTGGGTTTGGCGGGATATTACCGTCGGTTTATGGAGGGGTTTTCATCTATTGCAGCCCCGATGACCAGGTTGACCCAGAAGGGTGCCCAGTTCAGGTAGTCGGATGAGTGTGAGGCGAGCTTTCAGAAGCTCAAGACAGCTTTGACTACGATACCGGTGTTGGTATTGCCTACAGGTTCAGGGCCATATACAGTGTATTATGACGTATTTCATATTGGACTTGGTGATGTGTTGATGCAAAATGGCAAGGTTATTGCATATGCTTCACGATAGTTGAAGATCCACGAGAAGAATTATCCAGTTCATGATTTAGAGCTAGCAGCCATTGTTCACGCGCTAAAGATTTGGAGGCATTATTTATATGGCGTGTCATGTGAGGTGTTCACGGATCACAAGAGTTTGCAATATTTGTTCAAGCAAAAGGAGCTCAATTTGAGGCAGAGAAGGTGGTTGGAGCTATTAAAAGACTATGATATCACCATCTTGTATCATCCAAGGAAGGCCAATGTAGTGGCCGATGCTTTGAGTAGGAAGTCAGCCAGTATAGGCAGTCTTGCGTATATTCCGGTCGGTGAAAGACTACTTGCTTTGGATGTTCAGGCTTTAGCCAATCAGTTCGTGAGGTTGGATGTTTCTGAGCCCAGCCATATTTTATCTTGTACAGTCGCTCGTTCTTCACTATTTGAGCGTATCCGAGATCGATAGTATGATGATCCTCATTTGCTTGTCCTTAGAGACACGGTGCGGCACGGGGGTGCCAAGTAGGTTACAGTTGGAGATGATGGAGTTTTGAGGTTGCTGGATCGTATTTGTGTGCCTAATGTGGATGGACTTCGTGAGTTGATTCTAGATGAGGCCCATAGTTCCTGGTATTCTATTCAGGCACCGTTAAGATGTATCAGGACTTGCGGCAGCATTATTGGTGGAGAAGGATAGAGAAGGAAATTGTTGTGTATGTAGCTCGGTGTTTGAATTGTCAGAAGGTAAATTACGAGCATCAGAAACCTGGTGGTTTGTTTCAGAAGATTGAGATTCCTGAGTGGAAGTGGGGGTGTATCACTATGGACTTTGTTGTTGGACTCCCAAAGACTCAGAGGAAGTTCGACGCAGTGTGGGTTATTGTGGATAGGCTGACTAAGTCAGCGCATTTCATTCTTGTGGCAGTTTCCTATTCTTCTGAGTGGTTGGCAGAGATTTATATCCATGAGATCGTTCATCTTCATGGTTTGCCCGTGTCTATCATTTCTGATTGAGGTACGCAGTTTACCTCACATTTCTGGAGAGCAGTTCAGTGTGAGTTGGGCACACGGGTCAAGTTGAGCACAGCATTTCATCCTCAGATGGACGGACAATCCGAGCGTACTATTTAGATTTTGGAGGATATGCTCCGAGCATGTGTTATTGACTTTGGAGGTTTGTGGGATCAGTTCTTGCCATTAGCAAAGTTTGCCTACAACAACAGTTACCAGTCGAGCATCCAGATGGCTCCCTATGAGGCATTATATGGTAGGAGGTGTCGGTCGCCGGTTGGATGGTTTGAACCAGGAGAGGCTCGGTTGTTGGGTACAGATCTAGTACAGGATG
This sequence comes from Nicotiana sylvestris, assembly GCF_000393655.2. NCBI lineage: Eukaryota > Viridiplantae > Streptophyta > Magnoliopsida > Solanales > Solanaceae > Nicotiana > Nicotiana sylvestris. The sequence goes on along the minus strand of NC_091065.1, from coordinate 158,563,691 downwards.
CCTTGGATAAGGTTAAGATCATACAGGATAGGCTTCGTACATCTCAGTCCAGGCAAAATAGTTATGCCGACCACAAGGTTCGTGATGTGGCATTCATGGTCGGAGAGCGAGTGTTGCTTCGGGTGTCGCCCATGAAGGGCGTGATGAGATTTGGGAAGAAGGGCAAGCTAAGCCCTAGATTAATTGGTCCTTTTGAGATTCTTGATCGAGTGGGAGAGATGGCTTACAGACTTGCGTTGCCGTCGAGTTTATTAGATGTGCACCCGGTGCTTCACGTGTCCATGCTTCAGAAGTATCATGGCGATCCATCCCATGTGTTAGACTACAGAACTATACAATTGGACAAGGACTTGACCTATGAGGAGGAGCCGGTAGCTATTCTAAACCTGCTGGTTCGTCAGTTGAGATTGAAGAATTTCCCTTCAGTTTGTGTGCAGTGGAGAGGTCATCCTATTGAGGCGGCGACCTGGGAGGCTGAGTCCGATATGCGGAGCCATTATCCTCATCTTTTCACCGACTCAGGTACTTTTCTATGTCCATTTGAGGACGAACGGTTGTTTTAGAGGTGGAGAATGTGATGACCCAAAAGGTCATCTCTTGTTTTAGAAATCAAAACTGTGTCCCGAGGTCTTTAAAAAAGACCTCTTTTTGTCTCACCTCGATTTGCATGTGCAGTCCAGACACGTTTCCGGAAAGCTTTTATGTGAAATTTAAGAAAAATAATGAATTTGGCCTTTAAAATTAATTAAAGTTGACTTTGGTCAACATTCTTGGTAAACAGACTCGGACTCATGATTTGATGGTCCCGTAGGGTCCGTAGTAAAATATGGGACTTGGGCATATGCCCGGAATCGAATTCCGAGGTCCCCAGCTCGAGAAAAGAATTTTTAAAGAAAATTATTTGCTGGAAAATATAAAGGCTTTTTGATATGAAATGAGGCGTGTTCTTGATAGTATCGGGCCCGTATGTTAGTTCTGGAGCTTGGTACAGATTTAAACTAATAATTAAGTTGAATCTGTGAAATTTGGTAAGAATCGGAGTTGGTTTGGTATAAATCGGACCTTTTGTTGAGAAAATGGAAATTTCAATGCTCTTAAGGAATTTCATAAATTTAAGGTTAAATTCATAGTTTTTGATGTTATTTTGATGATTTGATCGCACGAGCAAGTCCGTATGATATTTTTAGACTTATGTGCATATTTGGTTTGGAGCCCCGGGGGCTCGGGTGAGTTTTGGATAGACCACGGGTGAATTGGACTTAGGAAAAATTGTTGCAGGTTTCAGTTCTGGTATTGGCCTCTGATGTCGCAATTGCGGGATCAGGAATCGCAATTGTGAAGTCTATTAGTGTGGTAATTGCGAGGGGCTGATCGCAATTGCAAAATATGCCCTGGCCAGCCTTGCTCGAATTTGCGAGCATTTCTTCGCAAATGCGAAGTCCTCAGTAATTCCCAGCAGTCGCAAATGCGACGATTTCTTCGCAAATGCAAAGTTCCCTGAAAATTCCCAACAGTCGCAAATGCGACTTCTTCGCAATTGCAAAGATATCAGAAATTCCTAGGGTTCGCAATTGCGACATCTGCGACCTGATAAGTGGGATATTGACGGGATTCTTCTTTATTTTTACAACTTTTCAAACCCTAAACTCCCATAGGCGATTTTCTTGAAGAGAGTTCTTCCCCAAATCATAGGTAAACGATTTCTAACTTATTTTCTTCAATCTATAATATCTTTTTACATAATTTCACTTCAAAATCTAGGGTTTTTTATGGAAAATTGGGTGTTTTGGGTAGAGATTAGTATTTTCAAATTTTGGGGATTTGGACCTCAATTTGAGGTCCGATTTCAAAACTACTTGCATATTTGAGTTCGTGGTGAATGGGTGATCGGGTTTTGGTTCGAACTTCGGGTTTTGACCAAGCGAGCTCGGGGTCGATTTTTGACTTTTTGGGGAAAACAATGGGAAATCTATTTTCGTGCATTAGAATTGTCTTATTTAGCATTTATTAATGTTAGTAAGTAAATTGTGACTACATACAAGCGAGTTGGAAGTGGAACCGAGAGGTAAAGCGGTAGTAGAGGCTTAATCTTGTCTGTGGAATTGAGGTAAGTGTTTGGCCTAACCGTAGCTTGAGGGAATAGGAGTTGTGGTCTATTTGTTATGTGTTAGTATCGAGTATGACGTATAGGTATGGTGGCGAGTATCTATACGTTGGTGTCAAGCATGCCCGTGGGTCTTATGTCATGATATTTGTGAATCTATTATGTACCGATCATGCTCAAAATGATGATTTTCAATGTTGAACAAGTTTATGGAAGTTCCTTGGTAATTGATTATTGTTGAGAATTGGCTCAAGTTGAGTTTCATTTTGAAAAGTAATTATTGAAACCGAGATTGGTTATAGTTGAATCCCTTGTCGGGATGTTATTGTTGATATTGTTAATTCCCTTGCCGGGATGTTATTGTTGATTCCCTTGCCGGACTTATTATTTTTATTGTTTGGGTGAAGAATAGTGTAAAGCACGAAGGGTGATGTCGTGCATGATATTGTGAGTGAGTGTAATGCACGAAGGGTGATGTCGTGCCGATATTATGAGTGATAATGCATGAAGGGTGATGCAGTGCTATAATTTGAGAGTTAATGCACGAAGGGTGATGTCGTGCTGATATTGTGAGGAATAATGCACGAAGGGTGATGTTGTGTCATGATTATGTGAGGAAATGCACGAAGGGTAATGTCGTGCACGTGTTACCATTTTATTATTCTGGTTGATATAGATATGATATTCATTATGCTTCTTTATTGATGCTTCCTTATTGGCTTATTGTTAGAATTTGTTATTCCTCGCAGCATGTCCCCTTCCCATCTTATTCTGTTGATTTATGTTATTATGATTCTATTTATATATGATTTACCTGCACAGGTTTATATGATTGTCGTGTCCTAGCCTCGTCACTACTTCGCCGAGGTTAGGCTCGACACTTACTCAGTACATGGGGTCAGTTGTACTGATACTAACTCTGCACACTTTTGTGCAGATTTCGGTACCGGACCCGGTGAGTAGCTGAGATAGCTGCCTTCAGTCCAAGGAGACCAAGGTAGATCTACTGGCGTCCGCAGAGCCTAAAGTCCCCCTTCCCTGTTTTGCTTTTCTACTGTCTCTTTTCGTTCCGAGAACAGTTGTACGTTTCTTTCCAGACTTGTTTTGTAGTAAAAATCTTAGTCGTTCGTGAATTTGTGACATCAGATTCGTGGGTAGACATGTACTGAAGTATTTGGATTTATTTTAACTCTTTCACGATTTTCATTTGTTTAGCTATAGTTGCTGCTTATAATTGTTTGGGTTGAATGTTAATATTTAGAACCGTAATAGTTGGCTTGTCTAGCTTTCACGAGTAGGCGTCATCACGACTCCCGATGGTAGGAAATCCAGGTCGTGACAATAGGTTATGAAGATAAAGAGTTGGGAGTTATGAAAATAAATTTTTAATTTTATTATAAAATAAATTGAAAGAATGATGAAAATCCCAAAAAAAGAGAGAAAAAAGATAAATATGTTTCTTTGCCTAAGAGAGATGTCACCACACTTTTTTATTGCCCACTTATATATATATATATATTGCAGTTTGTTCAACATGCCAGTTTCTTAGTGTAGAAACTTGTTGAAACTGTCCAAGAAATGAAACTCTCAAAGTATAGTCAAGTTTAACGTCTTAGGTTATTTCCTCGTCAAATGTAACTGAACTTTTTTGCACTTTCACACCTTTCTATTACACCATTTGTTGCCAATAATAGAATGAAAGAAGCCAAAAAAGTGGAAAATTGTATGGAAATTGATTGATTTGTTCCTATATCTGGGAAGCCCACGACTCAACTACCACATGTGACGGATACATCAATCTTCTCATTGCCTCTTTAGGATTGCAAAGGCAATTTTCTAAGAAATAGAGTAAGACATTGCAAATGGAGTAAGGATGATGACATTGCAGGTAAGCCTATATTGTAATTTTCAAATGTATAATATGTAAATTTATAGACAGAGACTTAAGTCATGTAATTTATGGAAGATTTTGATATATTTATTTCAAAATTAAAAAAAAAAGAAGTGGGGGAGGGGGGGGGGTAATAGTGCGTGTAGAGCAGGTAAGAACATATTGTAGCCAGAAGCATATCCACCATTTTAAGAGTATGGGTGCACTATACTATCATTTAGTTTGACTCCATCAAACTTTTACCATGACAACAACTTATCGAGTAGACCATGATTAATATTATCATCACAAGAAAACATCAGTTCAAGATTGTTCTTAACAAATTTCATACTTTAAAAGTGATCAATAAATAGCATAGTTATATGTAGAAAACCCACTTCACTAATCAAAGAAAAAACTAAAGAAAAATATAAAGGAGAGAAATGATTTTTTAAAAAAATAAATAAATAAATTGGTTAGAGGGTGACCGTTGTTCATAAAAATGTTGGGACAAAAAGAGGGGTAAGGAGAAGATGCGAATTTTGTTTTTCAGGGATTTAAAACTCAAGAATGAACCAAAAAAGAAAAGGAAAAAAAAAAGAATAAACATAAAATAAGAAAAAAAAGACCAAACAATTAAAAAAAAACTACAAAATGGAACCAAAAACAAAGAACGAAAAGAAAGAAAGACAATACAAAGAGCAACGGAAAGGAGATAAAACTAGAGAGCAAGGGATTCGAACCCTTAATTTGGATTATCAAAGGGGTACACAACCACCCATGGACAAAAATGTTATCTTGTGCATGGTATCTGTTACGCAACGCCTTCCTGATGATCTTTGGAAGGGCAACGTAAGGCTAAGCAACCGATGTCAGTGCGGTTGCTGTCCGCCAATGAGGTCCTCGCCGCACGCTAGACTAGATTGTCAGTGCCGTGCGGGAAAACCAATGTCGTAAGCAAATTGCGGAAGCTGAGAGAGAATTGGGTTTTGAATGATGATGATGATTTTATTGCTGAATGAAAATGATGATTACAATGATGTGGTGTCGAGGGGGAGAGACACCAGAAAATGCTGATTGAAATGTTTGATTGTTTGGTCCCCCTTAATAATGCTTAAAAAAAATAAACCAACATTACAAGACTAGTCCTAATAAAGCTGTAGAAGCACACTGAAATGAAAATGATGTAAACTAGCCTATGATTACAATGAAAAGGACTTAGATTATTACAAGGAAAAACTAAGTCCGATGGCAGCATCTTTGTCTTGCGGGTCAGGGTCTGCGCGCGCGTTGCTGTGGGCGCGCGCGACACTTGATGTGCTGGCCTGAGGCTGGGCACTGGTGCTTGGCATCAGGGTCTGTGCGCGAGGCGCTGTTGGAATGGGCCTGCAGCTGGGCGCTGGCGAGGCATCAGGATCTGCGCGCGCGGCATTGTCAGGGCGCGCGGCGCTGTTGTCAATGGCCAGCCCTTGGGCGCTGGCGAGAGGCATCGGTGGGGCGACAGAGGCACATGCGCGCTTGTCACTTGGCGCAGCCAAGACCACGGGGCCGACCATGGCGCTAGGCATTGTGAGGCTTGCTAGGCCGCCATGGGGCGCGGCCAAGGGGTCATGGGGCATGTCTGGAAAGCAGCCCATGACATTCTCCCCCACCTGAGTTGGCGCCGTCCTCGGAGCCTTATGATGATGATGATGATGATGATGTTTCTGATGGTTGTTGGATGGGAGGTCTGCGCCCCTCTGTTGTTTGAGCTTGCTGTTGTAGCGAAGCAATGATTTCATGCGGCTGACATGGAAGACTGGATGGATCTTCCACCAGGATGGAGTTTTTACCTGGTATGTGGACTCCCCAATGCGTTTTTCAATGGACAGGGGCCCGATGTATTTTTGTTGCAGGCGAGGGTCATGGGTCCTTTCTGCAAACAAGTACTGTTTTGGGATGCATAGCATTACTTTGTCCCCTGGTTGATGTTGGGCAAAGCAAAGATTTTGTTCGGTGAACCTTTTTGCCCGCTCTTGGGCCCTGGTGAGATAGCTCCGCACTATCTCCATGTTGCGCTCCCATTCGCTCGAGAAGTTGGCAGCTCGAGGAGATTTCGGCATGGTTGATGCATTCACCGTCTGCGGGAGAAGCGGTTGCTGTCCGGTAACAATTTCAAAAGGGCTCTTGTTTGTATGATGGCTCTTTTGAGAATTGAAACACAGTTGAGCAGCATCCAGGAGCTTCACCCAATGCTTCTGTGATCCGGTTGCGAAGTTGCGGAGATATTCCTCCAGCATGTCATCGAACCGGTCTGTCTGGCCATCCGATGGTGGATGGATGTCTGTGTTGTGACTCAATGTTGACCCAAAGCACCTGAAGAGATGGGTCCAGAAGTTGCTAGTGAAGCGTGAGTCGCGCCTACTAACAATGTTTTTGGGCAGGCCCCAATGTTTGACAATGTGCGAGAAGAAGAGTCGAGCTGTATCTTCTGCTGAGATGTTTTGCGGGGCTGCTATGAAAGTTGCATAGTCTGAGAACTGATCTATGACAACCATGATGGATGCAAGATTGCTGACTTGGGGCAATCCCGTGATGAATCTGAGGGAAACACTTTTCCCATGGTCTCTGAGGGACATGTAATGGCTGCGAGGGTCCCGGCTGTGATGAGTGATCCGACTTGTCCTTGTGGCATGGCTGACAAGTCTTCACACGATGATGAGCGTCACCAGTCTTTTGAGGCCGATGACATGATGACTGATTGTTGCTGCGAAGGGTAGCCTGAACCTGAGGTTCATGTCTGTTGACTACCTTCTCCAACTGCATGGCCGAGATGTTTTCAGCGGCCATCTTTATGGGAAAGCATGGTATGGTGCAGGGCTTGGCCCCGTTTTCTCCCATCATCAGGAGCATGTTGGCAAATGGTACTGGAATGGTGTTGGTTTGCCTCATGAAATCCAAACCCACTATGATGTCGAAGTCATCTATGATTGCGATGCGCAGGTCGATGCTTCCTTTGTATGGGCCAAGTTTCACTGGGACATTTGTAGTTGTTCCACCCAATGTCTGAGGTGGTGAGTTGATAGCCTTGACGCGGCCTTTGCTCTTTTGTACCACAAGACCTAGGCGCTCTACTTGTGTTGATGACAAGTAGTTATGGGTGGCACCCGTGTCTATCAATGCGTGAAGGGGCTTGCCGTTCACTTTCAATTCGACGAACATTAGGGTCCTCGCTTGCTTAGGAGGTCCTTCGTCCATCTTTTCTTTCCCTTTCCTGGTGATCGGGACTGATGTTTTCTTAGGAGGACATGCACTGGTCCCCGCTAAGGCATGAGGGATAGAGCCAACAATTGCATTGAAGGCGCCTACCTGGTCGTCGTCTGATGAGTCTGATGTGTCTAACTCATCCTCGACCGTCTGATGAGCATTGACCTTGATGTTTGGGCATTCATTGTTCCAATGTGCCCCGCCGCAATGACGGCATTCTGAGGGAGGCTTTCTCCCCTGATTGTTGTTGATGGATGCAGCACTGTTGCTGTTGGAGGGAGGAGTCTTAGTTTTTGATGCACTCCGATCTCCCCCACTTTTGCTTGGGCCACCATTGCTGGGATGGTGCCCGTTGAATCCCCCTCGGACAGACGGCTGGGGCCTGTCATTCTGAGTTCCCAAATGATAGTCGCCAAGGCATTCTGCAGCTTGAATGGCCTTGGGCAGGGTGTCTACCCGTTGTCGTTGTAGTTCCATACGGGCATGAGGTTTCAAACCTTCTATGAATGCGAAGAGTTTGTCTTTGTCCCCCATGTCGCGTATGTTTAGCATGAGTGCGGAGAATTCGCGCACGTACTCCCTCACTGATCTGGTGTGGCGGAGGTCCCGTAGCTTTCTCCTGGAATTGTATTCCACATTTTCGGGAAAGAACTGCAGGCGTATGGCTACCTTCAATTCGTCCCATGTCTGAAGAGTATCTTCACCGGCCTTGATGGCTTCGTGTTTGACCCGCCACCAAAGTTTGGCATCGCCCTGAAGATACATGGCAGCAGTCGCTACCTTTTTGGATTCCTCCAAATGGCCCACGGCATCGAAGTATTGTTCGATGTCGAAGATGAAGTTTTCCACTTCTTTAGCATCCCGGGATCCGTCGTATGGCTTTGGCTCCGGTATCTTAAGCTTTTGTGGAATGGGGGTGAGGTCTGCTGCACCCCTGATGTGATGGTCGCCTTCTCGAAGTAGGCTCTGTAAGGCAGCATTGACAACATTGAGCTTGTCTGTCAAGTCGTTTATGGTTTGTTGCATGGCAGTTAGTCTGTCTGCCTCATGTTGCTGATGGGCTAAATCGTTGGCACGCTCCTGTTGGAGGTCCTCAAATTTGCCATGAATATTGGCAGTTTCGATGGCTGCCGTTTGTCGGTCCTCGTCGGAGTCACGACTGATGTTTGCAATGTCTTTTTTGGCCTGCCGCATTCGGCGGTCCAGGTCGTCCAACCTTTGCACTAGGTTGTTGTTTTGATCAGGCACCGTATCCACGATGGGTCGTAATCGGTCAACCGTCTCTTCTAGGGATGCTAGACGCTCCCCATGATTCACCATGGTCAGAAATGGTGATGATGGCAAATGTTTTCCCTCGTCCGATGTCGAGCCTAGGCTCTGATACCAACTGTTACGCAACGCCTTCCTGATGATCTTTGGAAGGGCAACGTAAGGCTAAGCAACCGATGTCAGTGCGGTTGCTGTCCGCCAATGAGGTCCTCGCCGCACGCTAGACTAGATTGTCAGTGCCGTGCGGGAAAACCAATGTCGTAAGCAAATTGCGGAAGCTGAGAGAGAATTGGGTTTTGAATGATGATGATGATTTTATTGCTGAATGAAAATGATGATTACAATGATGTGGTGTCGAGGGGGAGAGACACCAGAAAATGCTGATTGAAATGTTTGATTGTTTGGTCCCCCTTAATAATGCTTAAAAAAAATAAACCAACATTACAAGACTAGTCCTAATAAAGCTGTAGAAGCACACTGAAATGAAAATGATGTAAACTAGCCTATGATTACAATGAAAAGGACTTAGATTATTACAAGGAAAAACTAAGTCCGATGGCAGCATCTTTGTCTTGCGGGTCAGGGTCTGCGCGCGCGTTGCTGTGGGCGCGCGCGACACTTGATGTGCTGGCCTGAGGCTGGGCACTGGTGCTTGGCATCAGGGTCTGTGCGCGAGGCGCTGTTGGAATGGGCCTGCAGCTGGGCGCTGGCGAGGCATCAGGATCTGCGCGCGCGGCATTGTCAGGGCGCGCGGCGCTGTTGTCAATGGCCAGCCCTTGGGCGCTGGCGAGAGGCATCGGTGGGGCGACAGAGGCACATGCGCGCTTGTCACTTGGCGCAGCCAAGACCACGGGGCCGACCATGGCGCTAGGCGTTGTGAGGCTTGCTAGGCCGCCATGGGGCGCGGCCAAGGGGTCATGGGGCATGTCTGGAAAGCAGCCCATGACATTACACATGCATGGCTTAATCTTTGAGACAAGCATATGACTACTGGCAGGATCAACCAGGTAGCATTCCTTATTGACGCCGGCATCGCATGAGCATGGCCGACCCAAAGGGCACCGCCAAGTCCAAGACGAGCACGACCGTCATTCGTAAGGAGCATTCTTTGGGCAAATAGGAGCCAATGAAGGCCCCATGCCCATTGCGTTTACCGAATCCGAGAGTCCGAGCATACTAGTCATGGACCAAGCCATCGCAAGGCAAAGCAAGGACAACCTGGGACACAACTACAGCTTTTTCTTAACAAATTTCATACTTTAAAAGTGATCAATAAATAGCATAGTTATATGTAGAAAACCCACTTCACTAATCAAAGAAAAAACTAAAGGAAAATATAAAGGAGAGAAATGATTTTTTAAAAAAATAAATAAATAAATTGGTTAGAGGGTGACCGTTGTTCATAAAAATGTTGGGACAAAAAGAGGGGTAAGGAGAAGATGCGAATTTTGTTTTTCAGGGATTTAAAACTCAAGAATGAACCAAAAAAGAAAAGGAAAAAAAAAAGAATAAACATAAAATAAGAAAAAAAAGACCAAACAATTAAAAAAAAACTACAAAATGGAACCAAAAACAAAGAACGAAAAGAAAGAAAGACAATACAAAGAGCAACGGAAAGGAGATAAAACTAGAGAGCAAGGGATTCGAACCCTTAATTTGGATTATCAAAGGGGTACACAACCACCCATGGACAAAAATGTTATCTTGTGCATGGTATCTTGTGCATGAGTTCACACAGATATATCTGAGTATTTTACCACTAAGAAATTATAGTGACGGAAGCATAGATTCACGTAAACTCATACCACTCCATGTATGAGTCCAAAACACTTTTGATGTTTTTTTTTTTTGGACAAAAACCACTTTTATACTGCTTAAAAAAAAGTTACATAAATGAGTAAAACGCAGTACTATACTGCGAACTACGTTAACGGAAATTAGTCCGTTAAAGTAAAACGCAGTATGGTACTGCGTTTTACTTTAAATATTTTTTTTTTGTAATTCGCAGTACCATACTGCGTTTTAATTTAAATTTTTTTTTGTAATTCGCAGTATAATACTGCGTTTTATAAAGTTGTTCGCAGTATTATACTGCGTTTTACTTAAAACGCAGTATAATACTGCGAACAGCTTTATAAAATAAACCCCTTCTTCTTCCTTGGACCACTGAACCGACGCCCCCCTCCTTTAAAAATTTCGATTCTGCTGGTCCTCCCCCCTCCCCCACCCCGCGACAAACTTAAAAAAAAAATTGGCCCCACCCGTCACCTAAAGAGCAAGGAGTGTAGGTCCCACATACAAGACAAGCTTTGGATTCCTTCTTTCGGGTGCAAAAATTCGATTTCAATCAAATTCAAAAAACTTAAATCAAGGTATTTCGATTTTGTTTATGTCGAAACTCGTATAGTACATGCATATTTGTATTGTTTAATGTGTTTCCATGTTAATTTGTGTTATGTTTGTGTTTAAATTTGTATCTTATTTATACCCGGATTGATTTATTAGCTTTGGTACAAAAAATTATTAAAATTTGATAAATTATTTGTATTGTTAAAAAATTAATATTATTTATTTTGTTTGTTGTTCATATTTGTATTTTATGTTAGTTGTTTTTATATGTAATATTGACCTTTTAGCGTAGTAAAATATAGAGCCTTTTAGTGTAGTAAAATATAGAGCCTTTTAGTGTTGTAAAATATAGAGCCTTTTAGCGTAGTAAAATGTAGAGCCTTTTAGCGTAGAGTCTATGTAGTTTAAGTATGTAGTAACTCCAATTACACTTTACAAAATTAATTATTTAATTTATTAAGCTAACACAGACAATTCTAAAAATGTTGAAATTAACACGCATAATAATTAAGGATAACTCGGTGCTACCGGGCCTCAAATATCGAGTCTGGAACCCATACATAATTATTCAGTCCAATTTTAAACATAATTAATTATTTAATTTATTAAGCTAACAGGCACAATTCTAAAAATGTTGAAATTAACACGCATAATAATTAAGGATAACTCGGTGCTACCGGGCCTCAAATATCGAGCCTGGAACCCGTACATAATTATTCAGTCCAATTTTAAACATATTTAATTATTTAATTTATTAAGCTAACACACACAATTCTAAAAATGTTGAAATTAACACGCATAATAATTAAGGATAACTCGGTGCTACCGGGTCTCAAATATCGAGCTTGAAACCCGTACATAATTATTCAGTCCAATTTTAAACATAATTAATTATTTAATTTATTAAGCTAACACACACAAGTGGTACTGTGTTGACGTTTAATTTATTAAATATACTTTAGATATAGCTATATCACTTTACTTACAAGTCGTATTGTCTTGACGTTTCATGATGGATATTTGTTTGTTGGTGATGACTCCCGGATGGACCACCGTGGTCCAATACTCAAGAACTACACATATTCCAACTAGGGGCGGGGTCATAACTTGTAAAATTCGTATCCGGACGGTACCCCCTATGAAAAATATGAGTATTAATACAAATCCAATTAAAACATAAAATAAACATCGCTAAAGCACCCACGGAATTGAAGTTTACCAGTCGTCTTGTTGATTATATAAAGTCGAAAAATTATTTTGCGGCTGCTCATTCGCTGGTGGTGACAAGTTTAAATCAAGGCAAGCTCTTTCATCAGCAATCTGTCCGGCAAAAACAGCTCCATAATAACCACCCGATGACTGGGTGTTATCCCTACTATGCACGCCCTCATCATTGGGAACGTCTTCCATCTTGACGTACATTTCCAATAATTTTATTACAATAAATTCCTTGTATTCATCCGGAATCCACAAAAAATCTCTAAGAGTTTCATCATCCTCGATGTTAAACTCAGAATAATAAGCAAACCCCTGCGGAGTCACTGAATACGGAAATCAACCGGTTATTTTAAGGTTAACCGAACGCCACCTCTCATTCATTTTTTTACGTAACAACGATACCAATTTATCGTACTCCATAGTAAGCGGCAATTTAACATGACATTGTGGAGGTGAGTTATACCTTACAGAGTTATTCTACAACACAACCTCACCCCCCCCCCCCCCAATATAGTGAAACCCTTATTTTTGCCACTTCAGACATTGTAAAAAAATGATTGATAAGAAGAAGAGAGAAGTATGAACGTAAGTTTGAAGATTGAATGAATTTTCATAAAATTGAAACGCCTTTAAATAAGGCAAGTCTGAATGTAAAACGTAGTACAATACTACGTTTTATGTATTGAATTATTGTTATGTCAGTTCATTATTGGTGGGCCAAAAACCAGAGTAAAATGCAGTATAATACTGCGAACAGCTTTATAAAATGCAGTATTATACTGCGAATTACAAAAAAAAATTAAAGTAAAACGCAGTACCATACTGCGTTTTACTTTAACGGACTAATTTCCGTTAACGTAGTTCGCAGTATAGTACTGCGTTTTACTCATTTATGTAACTTTTTTTTTAAGCAGTATAAAAGTGGTTTTTGTCCAAAAAAACATCAAAAGCGTTTTGGGGCGAAGATGCGAATTTTGTTTTTCAGGGATTTAAAACTCAAGAATGAACCAAAAAAGAAAAGGAAAAAAAAAAGAATAAACATAAAATAAGAAGAAAAAAAAAGACCAAACAATTAAAAAAAAAACTACAAAATGGAACCAAAAACAAAGAACGAAAAGAAACAAAGACAATACAAAGAGCAACGGAAAGGAGATAAAACTAGAGAGCAAGGGATTCGAACCCTTAATTTGGATTATCAAAGGGGTACACAACCACCCATGGACAAAAATGGTATCTTGTGCATGGGTTCACATAGATATATCTGAGTATTTTACCACTAAGAAATTATATTGACGGAAGCATAGATTCAACTCATACCACTCCATGTATATCCACCCGTGATCGTAGCTATATGGGTAGGTGAGTTAATTCACCAATATCAAAATTAGCTTATACTCGTATAAGACTAATAACTGTCAGCCAAAAAATACTACACTTCGTACGTTGCTCAAAAATCAAAATGAAAACGTATCAGCCGACACAAAAACTCCAAATAGACATGCCAAATCAGTACAAATGTACCGTGTACAATTTGAAGTTGTCCTTCAAACTTAGGACCTAATCATTAACTACTAAACTAACATCTCAACTAATTTTATCATATTTTACTTGCTGAAATGCAAAATCAATAATTCAAGTTTAGCATAAATTTGGTCATTGATTTCAAACGGCGTACATTGGAAAGAAATGCCAAGTAGCAATATATACAGGTAGGAAGTAGGATTAATTTGAAGTACTTTACCAAAATTAGATGCCTCTGCAGTTGTCCTCCCCTAACCAGTAACCATGTTCCATCATGCCTAGGCAATACCTACCTATGTTGGCCACTAAAGCAGCATGCAGCTATGGCTATCTACTACCTAAGGGCTAAACTACCAAACGGCACATCTTTGCTCAAACATAGCACCAAGAGCCAAAATTTAAAATTTATGAGTTCAGAGATTACCACCAAATTCAATTTAATTACTAAGTTTATAATTAAATATTTATATTTTTTTAGTGAATTTTCTAAGAGTTTAAGCAAACGTTATGAGGTTCGTACGAACCCATACGTAATATTGTAACTTTGCCCTGCATAGCAAGTGTCACGACCCAAATCTCAACCCGTCGTAATAGCGCCTATCACATTACTAGGCAAGCCGACAGTCACATAATAACTATGCATTTGAATTAAAAACACGATTATTAACAAGATCAACAGTGAAAAATATCATAGATAACTGATAAAAACAGTTGAAACTCAATGACAACAAATTCCAAAATTCTGGTGTCACCGAGTACATGAGCTACTAATGTCAACATAGTCTAAGGACCCGTTTGACCATAGATTTTGCCAAAATAAATTTGGGTTTTATTTGGCAAATACATGTTTGGCCATAGATTTTGCCTATATTTTGGCAAAATCCCAAAACCAGCCAAAATATTTACAAATACTAATAATATACATGTTTTTTCAAAATAAATTTGGGAAATATATTTTGAAAACGTATGTCGAAATACATTTTCATCTTCAAACCAAACTTCACCCAAATCAAATTTTTCAAAACAAATTTGGGAATCTATGGCCAAATGCTAGCTAAAACTCTAGTACAACTGTTTGAGAAAATAGGACAGTACTAAAATAAAATGAAAGGAAGGAGACTCAAGGTTTGTGGGCATTATAGCAGCTACCTCGAGGTCTCCCAACAAGTACTATCACCACTCTAACAACTATCGCGTCCAGATATACATGGATCTGCACATGAAGTACAGAGTGTAGTATGAGTACAACCGACTTAATATACTCAATAAGTAACAGGAGTAACCTTAGGCTGAAAGCAATGACGAGCTCAGAAAGATACAGTCCGAATCAAAATAATAACAACACAGATATAATATGATGATGACAGTAATAACTCAGAGAATTTCCATATTCAGGTCGTACACAATACAGAAATTTAGGCATGCTTTCAAATTTAATAATTTAAGCTCAATACTGATAAAATATACCAAGTACAGCTAGCATGAGAAATGTTACATCTCTATGCCTACATGTCAAATGTAATGCATCACAGTAATAATTCCACCTTCCAAGTACTCACACTTTCACAGTACTCAATCTGTTTATCTCAAACTCTCACTCATCACACACAATCACTCAGCACTGTATGGTACCTGCGCTCAGTGTTGTATGTCAGACTCCGAAGGGGCCCAAGCGCTAATATAACGCCAATATGGCATGTTGCAGCTTGCAGTCCGATCACATAATAATAAATAAGCCAATAAGGCTTGTTGCAACATGCATCCCCATCCATAATAATAATAATAGATATAAAGCCAATATGGTCTGATGCGGCGTGTAGCCCGATCCATAATATCACTCACAACACGACTCTCAGGCCCCAACTCAATCATCGATCTCTCTCCAGTCTCATGGGCTCACATATCTCATACCACTCAGCCCAAACAATGATAACATAATGTAATAGTGAATGACAATAGAGACTGAGATATAATATGCAAATAAATGGATATGACTGAGCATATAATTGCAACTTAAGTAAATAACTCAATAACAGAAACGACCTCAGTGGGTCCCGACAGAATAAGCACATAATCTAAACATGATTTCTAATATGGATCACAGCTCAATTAATCTAACACGTAGGAATTACAGGTATAGAAACAAGACTAGATAAATACACAGTACCATAGAATCAATCGAGTCATAATTACTATGGTGCACGCTCACACGCCCATCACCTAGCATGTGTGTTACCCCAACACCAACCATATAACACGTATTTCAGGGATTTATACCTGTAGTACCAAGTTTAGAAGTGTTACTTACCTCAAAGTACGCGACTCAATGGTCCAACAAACCCTTGTCTCGCGAATCGGCCTCTGAATGACTCGAATCTATTCACAAACAACGTAATATAATCAATACAAGCTAAAGGAATCGATCTTATACGATAAAGCTAAGTTCTTTAACCAGTATTCAAAAGTCAACCCAATAGTCAACATCGGACCCACACCTCGGAACCCAATAAAATTTACAAAATCTGAACACCCATTCAATAACAAGTCCAACCATACCGAAATCATCCAATTCCGACCACAAATCGAACCTTAAATTCCCCAATTTTACTCTCTATACATAGACCACAAATCTTTAAAGTTTCACCTTAAAACACATAATCTAAGTGTATAAATCAATGGGTATTCAATATTATTGGACAAAAATGATCAAATATTGATTACATCAAGAATTAGAGTGAAACCTCTCTCAAAAATTGTCATTAGCCGAGCTTGCAAAGTCCAAAAATAAAGAAAACTCGGAACCCCTTCGAAATATAACACTGCAAAGATATATGACTGCATCTGCGCATATCCGACCGCATATGCGGCTCTGCACCTACGTCCAAAACCCCGCAGGTGCAGGTGCACCAGAACTCAACAATAGAAGATTTTTCTCAAGTCCCAAACTCAATCCGAGATCAATCTGATTCTCACCCGAGCCTCCCCCCAGACCCCATCCAAACATACCAACATATCCTAAAACACGATAAGAACTTAGTCGAAGCTTCAAATCACATCAAACAACATCAAAAACACGAATCGCACCCCAATTCAAGCCTATTGAAACTAATGAATTTCCAACTTCAACAATCGATGCCAAAACCTATCAAATCAACTCCGATTGACCTCATATTTTGCACACAAGTTGTAAATAACACAATGGACCTACTCCAACTCCTAGAACCAAAATCAGAGCACGATATCGATAAAGGCAACTCTCGGTCAAGCTTCTTAACTTTCCTAACCTTGAACTTTCCAACTTTTGCCAATTCAAGCCAAAACGACCTACGAACCTCCAAATCAATATCCGGACATACGCCTAAGTCCAAAATCATCATACGAAGCTATTGGAGCCATCAAAACTCCATTTCGAAGTCATTTACACATAAGTCAGCATCCAGTCAATTTTTTCAACTTAGGTTTCCAACCTTGGAACTAAGTGTCCCAGTTCATTCTTAAATATCCCCAAAACCGAACCAATCACTCTTGCAAGTCACATAATAACAAACGAACATAGAATAAGAATTCAATGGGGCAATGGAGCTGCAATACTCAAAATGACCGACTGGGTCGTTACATTCTCCCCCCTTTTAAACAAATATTCATCCTCGAACAGGTCTAGAATCATACCTGGAGTCTCAAATAGATGTGGATAGCTACTCCGCATCTCCCGTGCGATGTCCCAAGTAGCCTCCTCGACTGGTTGACCTCTCCATTGTACTTTCACTGAAGTTATATCCTTCGATCTCAACTTTCGAACCTGCCGATCCAAAATGGTCATCGGCTCCACATCATAATTCAAATCTTCATCTAACTGAACCATGTTGAAGTCCAAAACATGAGACGAATCACTGTAGTACCTCCGAAGCATGAAAACATGAAACACTAGGTGAACACTCGATAGACTAGGTGGCAATGCAAGCTTGTAGGCCACCTCTCCAATCCTCTCAAGCACCTCAAAAGGGCCAATATATCGAGGGCTCAACTTTCCCTTTTTCCCAAGCCTCATAATACCCTTCATAGGTGAAACGGTAAGTAATAACTTCTCTCCCGCCATATATGCAATATCACGGACCTTTCGATCAGTGTAACTCTTCTGTCTAGAATGTGTCGTGCAAAGCCGATCCTAAATCAACTTGACCTTGTCTAAAGCATCCTGAACCAAATCGGTACCCAATAGCCTAGCCTCACCTGGCTCAAACCAACCAACCGGAGACTAATACTACCTACCATATAAGACCTCATATGGAGCCATCAGAATACTCGATTGGTAGTTGTTGTAGGAATACTCTGCAAGCTTTAGAAATTGATGCCAAGAACCCCTGAAATCCATAACAGAAGCGCATAGCATATCCTCCAATATATGAATGGTGCGCTTGGATTGTCTATCCGTATGAGAGTGGAATGATATACTCAACTCAGCTCGTGTGCCTAACTCTCGCTGCACTGCTCTCCAAAACTGCAATGTGAATTGCATGCCCCGATCAAAAATAATAGACACTGGCATACCATGAAGAAGAACAATCTCGCGAATATAGATCTAAGGTAACCGCTCTGAAAAATATGTAGTCCCAACTAGAATAAAATGCACGAACTTAGTAAACCGGTCCAAAATAACCCAAATAGCATCAAAGTTCTTCAAAGTCTGTGGAAGCCCAACAACGAAATCCATGGTATTACGCTCTAATTTCCCCTCAGAATCTCATATCTCTGAAGTGAACTGCCACGCCTATGATGCTCGTAATACACTTGCTAATATTTCAAGCACCGAGCTACAAACTCCACCATATCTTTGTTCATTCTTATCCACCAATAGTGTTTCCTCAAGTCCCGATACATCTTCATGGTACCCGGATGAATGAAATATCGTGAACTATGGGCCTCCTCAAGAATCAACTAATGTAACATGTAGCAACCCCTTTAGGAGTGTGCTACTTACTAAACAAAGCTAATTTACTACTTACAACATTAAGAAGATATTAATCTAAAAAGATATTCATAAAAATTTAGTAGCGAAAATAGGCTCATGGGATAAAAAGTTCAAAGTGCAATATTTTTGTTTTTGAAAATACACTTCGTAAAATTTCTTAAA